>NC_083352.1:66348742-66957396 GCF_030254825.1 Meriones unguiculatus | reverse complement strand
GTGCTCTGGAGTCATTTCGTTGCAAGCGGGTTTTTAAGTGCTCTGGAGTCATTTCGTTGCAAGCGGGTTTTTAAGTGCTCTGGAGTCATTTCGTTGCAAGCGGGTTTTTAAGTGCTCTGGAGTCATTTCGTTGCAAGCGGGTTTTTAAGTGCTCTGGAGTCATTTCGTTGCAAGCGGGTTTTTAAGTGCTCTGGAGTCATTTCGTTGCAAGCGGGTTTTTAAGTGCTCTGGAGTCATTTCGTTGCAAGCGGGTTTTTAAGTGCTCTGAAGGCATTTCGTTGTAAGCTGGTTTTTAAGTGCTCTGGAGTCATTTCGTTGCAAGCGGGTTTTTACGTGTTCTGGAGTCATTTCGTGGCAAGCGGGTTTTTACATACTTCTCAGACATTTCACTGGAAGCGGGTTTTTTAAGTGCTCTGTAGGCATTTCGTTGCAAGCGGGTTTTTAAGTACTCTGGAGTCATTTCGTTGCAAGCGTGTGTTTAAGTGCTCTGGAGTCATTTCGTTGCAAGCGGGATTTTAAGTGCTCTGGAGTCATTTTGTTGCAAGCGGGTTTTTAAGTGCTCTGGAGTCTTTTCGTTGCAAGCTGGTTTTTCAGTGTTCTGGAGTCATTTCTTTGCAAGCGGGTTTTTAAGTGCTCTGAAGGCATTTCGTTGCAAGCGGGTTTTTAAGTGCTCTGGAGTCATTTCGTTGCCAGCGGGTTTTTACGGGTTCTGGAGTCATTTCGTTGCAAGCGGGTTTTTACATACTTCTCAGACATTTCACTGGAAGCGGGTTTTTTAAGTGCTCTGCAGGCATTTCGTTGTAAGCGGGTTTTTAAGTGCTCTGGAGTCATTTCGTTGCAAGCGGGTTTTTAAGTACTCTGGAGACATTTCGTTACAAGCGGGTTTTTAAGTGCTCTGGAGTCATTTCGTTGCAAGCGGGTTTTTACATACTTCTCAGACATTTCACTGGAAGCTGGTTTTTTAAGTGCTCTGCAGGCATTTCGTTGCAAGCGGGTTTTTAAGTGCTCTGGAGTCATTTCGTTGCAAGCGGGTTTTTAAGTACTCTGGAGTCATTTCGTTGCAAGCAGGTGTTTAAGTGCTCTGGAGTCATTTCGTTGCAAGCGGGTTTTTAAGTACTCTGGAGTCATTTTGTTGCAAGCGGGTATTTAAGTGCTCTGGAGTCTTTTCGTTGCAAGCGGGTTTTTAAGTGTTCTGGAGTCATTTCTTTGCAAGCGGGTTTTTAAGTGCTCTGAAGGCATTTCGTTGCAAGCGGGTTTTTAAGTGCTCTGGAGTCATTTCGTTGCAAGCAGGTTTTTACGGGTTCTGGAGTCATTTCGTTGCAAGCGGGTTTTTACATACTTCTCAGACATTTCACTGGAAGCGGGTTTTTTAAATGCTCTGTAGACATTTCGTTGCAAGCGGGTTTTTAAGTGCTCTGGAGTCATTTCGTTGCAAGCGGGTTTTTAAGTGCTCTGGAGTCATTTCGTTGCAAGCGGGTTTTTAAATGCTCTGGATTCATTTCGTTGCAAGCGGGTTTTTAAGTGCTCTGGAGTCATTTCGTTGCAAGCGGGTTTTTAAGTGCTCTGGAGTCATTTCGTTGCAAGCGGGTTTTTAAGTGCTCTATAGACATTTCATTGCAAGCGGGTTTTTAAGTGCTCTGGAGCCATTTCGTTGCAAGCGGGTTTTTAAGTGCTCTGGAGTCATTTCGTTGCAAGCGGGTTTTTAAGTGCTCTGGAGTCATTTCGTTGCAAGCGGGTTTTTAAGTGCTCTGGATTCATTTCGTTGCAAGCGGGTTTTTAAGTGCTCTGGAGTCATTTCGTTGCAAGCGGGTTTTTAAGTGCTCTGGAGTCATTTCGTTGCAAGCGGGTTTTTAAGTGCTCTGGAGTCATTTCGTTGCAAGCGGGTTTTTAAGTGCTCTGGAGTCATTTCGTTGCAAGCGGGTTTTTAAGTGCTCTGGAGTCATTTCGTTGCAAGCGGGTTTTTAAGTACTCTGGAGACATTTCGTTACAAGCGGGTTTTTAAGTGCTCTGGAGTCATTTCGTTGCAAGCGGGTTTTTAAGTGCTCTGGAGTCATTTCGTTGCAAGCGGGTTTTTAAGTGCTCTGGAGTCATTTCATTGCAAGCGGGTTTTTACGTGTTCTGGAGTCATTTCGTTGCAAGCGGGTTTTTACATACTTCTCAGACATTTCACTGGAAGCGGGTTTTTTAAATGCTCTGTAGGCATTTCGTTGCAAGCGGGTTTTTACGTGTTCTGGAGTCATTTCGTGGCAAGCGGGTTTTTACATACTTCTCAGACATTTCACTGGAAGCGGGTTTTTTATGTGCTCTGTAGGCATTTCGTTGCAAGCGGGTTTTTAAGTACTCTGGAGTCTTTTCGTTGCAAGCGTGTGTTTAAGTGCTCTGGAGTCATTTCGTTGCAAGCGGGTTTTTAAGTGCTGTGGAGTCATTTTGTTGCAAGCGGGTTTTTAAGTGCTCTGGAGTCTTTTCGTTGCAAGCGGGTTTTTAAGTGCTCTGGAGTCATTTCGTTGCAAGCGGGTTTTTAAATACTCTGGAGTCATTTCGTTGCAAGCGGGTGTTTAAGTGCTCTGGAGTCATTTCGTTTTAAGCGGGTTTTTAAGTGCTCTGGAGTCATTTTGTTGCAAGCGGGTTTTTAAGTGCTCTGGAGTCTTTTCGTTGCAAGCGGGTTTTTAAGTGTTCTGGAGTCATTTCTTTGCAAGCGGGTTTTTAAGTGCTCTGAAGGCATTTCGTTGCAAGCGGGTTTTTAAGTGCTCTGGAGTCATTTCGTTGAAAGCGGGTTTTTAAGTACTCTGGAGACATTTCGTTACAAGCGGGTTTTTAAGTGCTCTGGAGTCATTTCGTTGCAAGCGGGTTTTTAAGTGCTCTGGAGTCATTTCGTTGCAAGCGGGTTTTTAAGTGCTCTGAAGGCATTTCGTTGCAAGCGGGTTTTAAAGTGCTCTGGAGTCATTTCGTTGCAAGCGGGTTTTTAGGTGTTCTGGAGTCATTTTGTTGCAAGCGGGTTTTTACATACTTCTCAGACATTTCACTGGAAGCGGGTTTTTTAAATGCTCTGTAGGCATTTCGTTGCAAGCGGGTTTTTAAGTACTCTGGAGTCATTTCGTTGCAAGCGGGTTTTTACGTGTTCTGGAGTCATTTCGTCTCAAGCGGGTTTTTAAGTGCTCTGGAGTCATTTCGTTGCAAGCGGGTTTTTAAGTGCTCTGGAGTCATTTCGTTGCAAGCGGGTTTTTAAGTGCTCTGTAGTCATTACGTTGCAAGCGGGTTTTTAAGTGCTCTGGATTCATTTCGTTGCAAGCGGGTTTTTAAGTGCTCTGTAGTCATTTCATTGCAAGCGGGTTTTTAAGTGCTCAGGAGTCATTTCGTTGCAAGCGGGTTTTCAAGTACTCTGGAGACATTTCGTTACAAGCGGGTTTTTAAGTGCTCTGGAGTCATTTCATTGCAAGCGGGTTTTTAAGTGCTCTGGAGTCATTTCGTTGCAAGCGGGTTTTTAAATGCTCTGAAGGCATTTCGTTGCAAGCGGGTTTTTAAGTGCTCTGGAGTCATTTCGTTGCAAGCCGGTTTTTAAGTACTCTGGAGTCATTTCGTTGCAAGCAGGTGTTTAAGTGCTCTGGAGTCATTTCGTTGCAAGCGGGTTTTTAAATGCTCTGGATTCATTTCGTTGCAAGCGGGTTTTTAAGTGCTCTGGAGTCATTTCGTTGCAAGCGGGTTTTTAAGTGCTCTGGAGTCATTTCGTTGCAAGCGGGTTTTTAAGTGCTCTATAGACATTTCATTGCAAGCGGGTTTTTAAGTGCTCTGGAGCCATTTCGTTGCAAGCGGGTTTTTAAGTGCTCTGGAGTCATTTCGTTGCAAGCGGGTTTTTAAGTGCTCTGGAGTCATTTCGTTGCAAGCGGGTTTTTAAGTGCTCTGGATTCATTTCGTTGCAAGCGGGTTTTTAAGTGCTCTGGAGTCATTTCGTTGCAAGCGGGTTTTTAAGTGCTCTGGAGTCATTTCGTTGCAAGCGGGTTTTTAAGTGCTCTGGAGTCATTTCGTTGCAAGCGGGTTTTTAAGTGCTCTGGAGTCATTTCGTTGCAAGCGGGTTTTTAAGTGCTCTGGAGTCATTTCGTTGCAAGCGGGTTTTTAAGTACTCTGGAGACATTTCGTTACAAGCGGGTTTTTAAGTGCTCTGGAGTCATTTCGTTGCAAGCGGGTTTTTAAGTGCTCTGGAGTCATTTCGTTGCAAGCGGGTTTTTAAGTGCTCTGGAGTCATTTCATTGCAAGCGGGTTTTTACGTGTTCTGGAGTCATTTCGTTGCAAGCGGGTTTTTACATACTTCTCAGACATTTCACTGGAAGCGGGTTTTTTAAATGCTCTGTAGGCATTTCGTTGCAAGCGGGTTTTTACGTGTTCTGGAGTCATTTCGTGGCAAGCGGGTTTTTACATACTTCTCAGACATTTCACTGGAAGCGGGTTTTTTATGTGCTCTGTAGGCATTTCGTTGCAAGCGGGTTTTTAAGTACTCTGGAGTCTTTTCGTTGCAAGCGTGTGTTTAAGTGCTCTGGAGTCATTTCGTTGCAAGCGGGTTTTTAAGTGCTGTGGAGTCATTTTGTTGCAAGCGGGTTTTTAAGTGCTCTGGAGTCTTTTCGTTGCAAGCGGGTTTTTAAGTGCTCTGGAGTCATTTCGTTGCAAGCGGGTTTTTAAATACTCTGGAGTCATTTCGTTGCAAGCGGGTGTTTAAGTGCTCTGGAGTCATTTCGTTTTAAGCGGGTTTTTAAGTGCTCTGGAGTCATTTTGTTGCAAGCGGGTTTTTAAGTGCTCTGGAGTCTTTTCGTTGCAAGCGGGTTTTTAAGTGTTCTGGAGTCATTTCTTTGCAAGCGGGTTTTTAAGTGCTCTGAAGGCATTTCGTTGCAAGCGGGTTTTTAAGTGCTCTGGAGTCATTTCGTTGAAAGCGGGTTTTTAAGTACTCTGGAGACATTTCGTTACAAGCGGGTTTTTAAGTGCTCTGGAGTCATTTCGTTGCAAGCGGGTTTTTAAGTGCTCTGGAGTCATTTCGTTGCAAGCGGGTTTTTAAGTGCTCTGAAGGCATTTCGTTGCAAGCGGGTTTTAAAGTGCTCTGGAGTCATTTCGTTGCAAGCGGGTTTTTAGGTGTTCTGGAGTCATTTTGTTGCAAGCGGGTTTTTACATACTTCTCAGACATTTCACTGGAAGCGGGTTTTTTAAATGCTCTGTAGGCATTTCGTTGCAAGCGGGTTTTTAAGTACTCTGGAGTCATTTCGTTGCAAGCGGGTTTTTACGTGTTCTGGAGTCATTTCGTCTCAAGCGGGTTTTTAAGTGCTCTGGAGTCATTTCGTTGCAAGCGGGTTTTTAAGTGCTCTGGAGTCATTTCGTTGCAAGCGGGTTTTTAAGTGCTCTGTAGTCATTACGTTGCAAGCGGGTTTTTAAGTGCTCTGGATTCATTTCGTTGCAAGCGGGTTTTTAAGTGCTCTGTAGTCATTTCATTGCAAGCGGGTTTTTAAGTGCTCAGGAGTCATTTCGTTGCAAGCGGGTTTTCAAGTACTCTGGAGACATTTCGTTACAAGCGGGTTTTTAAGTGCTCAGGAGTCATTTCGTTGCAAGCGGGTTTTCAAGTACTCTGGAGACATTTCGTTACAAGCGGGTTTTTAAGTGCTCTGGAGTCATTTCATTGCAAGCGGGTTTTTACGTGTTCTGGAGTCATTTCGTTGCAAGCGGGTTTTTACATACTTCTCAGACATTTCACTGGAAGCGGGTTTTTTAAATGCTCTGTAGGCATTTCGTTGCAAGCGGGTTTTTACGTGTTCTGGAGTCATTTCGTGGCAAGCGGGTTTTTACATACTTCTCAGACATTTCACTGGAAGCGGGTTTTTTATGTGCTCTGTAGGCATTTCGTTGCAAGCGGGTTTTTAAGTACTCTGGAGTCTTTTCGTTGCAAGCGTGTGTTTAAGTGCTCTGGAGTCATTTCGTTGCAAGCGGGTTTTTAAGTGCTGTGGAGTCATTTTGTTGCAAGCGGGTTTTTAAGTGCTCTGGAGTCTTTTCGTTGCAAGCGGGTTTTTAAGTGCTCTGGAGTCATTTCGTTGCAAGCGGGTTTTTAAATACTCTGGAGTCATTTCGTTGCAAGCGGGTGTTTAAGTGCTCTGGAGTCATTTCGTTTTAAGCGGGTTTTTAAGTGCTCTGGAGTCATTTTGTTGCAAGCGGGTTTTTAAGTGCTCTGGAGTCTTTTCGTTGCAAGCGGGTTTTTAAGTGTTCTGGAGTCATTTCTTTGCAAGCGGGTTTTTAAGTGCTCTGAAGGCATTTCGTTGCAAGCGGGTTTTTAAGTGCTCTGGAGTCATTTCGTTGAAAGCGGGTTTTTAAGTACTCTGGAGACATTTCGTTACAAGCGGGTTTTTAAGTGCTCTGGAGTCATTTCGTTGCAAGCGGGTTTTTAAGTGCTCTGGAGTCATTTCGTTGCAAGCGGGTTTTTAAGTGCTCTGAAGGCATTTCGTTGCAAGCGGGTTTTAAAGTGCTCTGGAGTCATTTCGTTGCAAGCGGGTTTTTAGGTGTTCTGGAGTCATTTTGTTGCAAGCGGGTTTTTACATACTTCTCAGACATTTCACTGGAAGCGGGTTTTTTAAATGCTCTGTAGGCATTTCGTTGCAAGCGGGTTTTTAAGTACTCTGGAGTCATTTCGTTGCAAGCGGGTTTTTACGTGTTCTGGAGTCATTTCGTCTCAAGCGGGTTTTTAAGTGCTCTGGAGTCATTTCGTTGCAAGCGGGTTTTTAAGTGCTCTGGAGTCATTTCGTTGCAAGCGGGTTTTTAAGTGCTCTGTAGTCATTACGTTGCAAGCGGGTTTTTAAGTGCTCTGGATTCATTTCGTTGCAAGCGGGTTTTTAAGTGCTCTGTAGTCATTTCATTGCAAGCGGGTTTTTAAGTGCTCAGGAGTCATTTCGTTGCAAGCGGGTTTTCAAGTACTCTGGAGACATTTCGTTACAAGCGGGTTTTTAAGTGCTCTGGAGTCATTTCATTGCAAGCGGGTTTTTAAGTGCTCTGGAGTCATTTCGTTGCAAGCGGGTTTTTAAATGCTCTGAAGGCATTTCGTTGCAAGCGGGTTTTTAAGTGCTCTGGAGTCATTTCGTTGCAAGCCGGTTTTTACGTGTTCTGGAGTGATTTCGTTGCAAGCGGGTTTTTACATACTTCTCAGACATTTCACTGGAAGCGGGTTTTTTTAAGTGCTTCTCAGGCATTTCGTTGTAAGCGGGTTTTTAAGTACTCTGGAGTCATTTCGTTGCAAGCGGGTTTTTAAGTGCTCTGGAGTCATTTCGTTGCAAGCGGGTTTTTAAGTGCTCTGGAGTCATTTCGTTGCAAGCGGGTTTTTAAGTGCTCTGAAGGCATTTCGTTGCAAGCGGGTTTTAAAGTGCTCTGGAGTCATTTCGTTGCAAGCGGGTTTTTACATGTTCTGGAGTCATTTCGTTGCAAGCGGGTTTTTACATACTTCTCAGACATTTCACTGGAAGCGGGTTTTTTAAATGCTCTGTAGGCATTTCGTTGCAAGCGGGTTTTTAAGTGCTCTGGAGTCATTTCGTTGCAAGCGGGTTTTTACGTGTTCTGGAGTCATTTCGTTGCAAGCGGGTTTTTACATACTTCTCAGACATTTCACTGGAAGCGGCTTTTATAAATGCTCTGTAGGCATTTCGTTGCAAGCGGGTTTTTAAGTACTCTGGAGTCATTTCGTTGCAAGCGGGTTTTTACGTGTTCTGGAGTCATTTCGTCTCAAGCGGGTTTTTAAGTGCTCTGGAGTCATTTCGTTGCAAGCGGGTTTTTAAGTGCTCTGGAGTCATTTCGTTGCAAGCGGGTTTTTAAGTGCTCTGGAGTCATTACGTTGCAAGCGGGTTTTTAAGTGCTCTGGATTCATTTCGTTGCAAGCGGGTTTTTAAGTGCTCTGTAGTCATTTCGTTGCAAGCGGGTTTTTAAGTGCTCAGGAGTCATTTCGTTGCAAGCGGGTTTTTAAGTACTCTGGAGACATTTCGTTACAAGCGGGTTTTTAAGTGCTCTGGAGTCATTTCGTTGCAAGCGGGTTTTTAAGTGCTCTGGAGTCATTTCGTTGCAAGCGGGTTTTTAAGTGCTCTGAAGGCATTTCGTTGCAAGCGGGTTTTTAAGTGCTCTGGAGTCATTTCGTTGCAAGCCGGTTTTTACGTGTTCTGGAGTCATTTCGTTGCAAGCGGGTTTTTACATACTTCTCAGACATTTCACTGGAAGCGGGTTTTTTAAATGCTCTGTAGGCATTTCGTTGCAAGCGGGTTTTTAAGTGCTCTGGAGTCATTTCGTTGCAAGCGGGTTTTTAAGTGCTCTGGAGCCATTTCGTTGCAAGCGGGTTTTTAAGTGCTCTGGAGCCATTTCGTTGCAAGCGGGTTTTTAAGTGCTCTGGAGTCATTTCGTTGCAAGCGGGTTTTTAAGTGTTCTGGAGTCATTTCGTTGCAAGCAGGTTTTTAAGTGCTCTGGAGTCATTTCGTTGCAAGCGGGTTTTTAAGTGCTCTGGAGCCATTTCGTTGCAAGCGGGTTTTTAAGTGCTCTGGAGTCATTACGTTGCAAGCGGGTTTTTAAGTGTTCTGGAGTCATTTCGTTGCAAGCGGGTTTTTAAGTGCTCTGGAGTCATTTCGTTGCAAGCGGGTTTTTAAGTGCTCTGGGGTCATTTCGTTGCAAGCGGGTTTTTAAGTGCTCTGGAGTCATTTCGTTGCAAGCGGGTTTTTAAGTGCTCAGGAGTCATTTCGTTGCAAGCGGGTTTTTAAGTGCTCTGGAGTCATTTCGTTGCAAGCGGGTTTTTAAGTGCTCTGGAATCATTTCGTTGAAAGCGGGTTTTTAAGTGCTCTGGAGTCATTTCGTTGCAAGCGGGTTTTTAAGTGCTCTATAGACATTTCATTGCAAGCGGGTTTTTAAGTGCTCTGGAGTCATTTCGTTGCAAGCAGGTTTTTACGGGTTCTGGAGTCATTTCGTTGCAAGCGGGTTTTTAAGTGCTCTGGAGTCATTACGTTGCAAGCGGGTTTTTAAGTGCTCTGGATTCATTTCGTTGCAAGCGGGTTTTTAAGTGCTCTGTAGTCATTTCGTTGCAAGCGGGTTTTTAAGTGCTCAGGAGTCATTTCGTTGCAAGCGGGTTTTTAAGTACTCTGGAGACATTTCGTTACAAGCGGGTTTTTAAGTGCTCTGGAGTCATTTCGTTGCAAGCGGGTTTTTAAGTGCTCTGGAGTCATTTCGTTGCAAGCGGGTTTTTAAGTGCTCTGAAGGCATTTCGTTGCAAGCGGGTTTTTAAGTGCTCTGGAGTCATTTCGTTGCAAGCCGGTT
This sequence comes from Meriones unguiculatus, assembly GCF_030254825.1. Lineage (NCBI taxonomy): Eukaryota > Metazoa > Chordata > Mammalia > Rodentia > Muridae > Meriones > Meriones unguiculatus. Next base: position 66,948,096 of record NC_083352.1, on the reverse strand, counting down.
TTTACGTGTTCTGGAGTCATTTCGTTGCAAGCGGGTTTTTACATACTTCTCAGACATTTCACTGGAAGCGGGTTTTTTAAATGCTCTGTAGGCATTTCGTTGCAAGCGGGTTTTTAAGTGCTCTGGAGTCATTTCGTTGCAAGCGGGTTTTTAAGTGCTCTGGAGCCATTTCGTTGCAAGCGGGTTTTTAAGTGCTCTGGAGCCATTTCGTTGCAAGCGGGTTTTTAAGTGCTCTGGAGTCATTTCGTTGCAAGCGGGTTTTTAAGTGTTCTGGAGTCATTTCGTTGCAAGCAGGTTTTTAAGTGCTCTGGAGTCATTTCGTTGCAAGCGGGTTTTTAAGTGCTCTGGAGCCATTTCGTTGCAAGCGGGTTTTTAAGTGCTCTGGAGTCATTACGTTGCAAGCGGGTTTTTAAGTGTTCTGGAGTCATTTCGTTGCAAGCGGGTTTTTAAGTGCTCTGGAGTCATTTCGTTGCAAGCGGGTTTTTAAGTGCTCTGGGGTCATTTCGTTGCAAGCGGGTTTTTAAGTGCTCTGGAGTCATTTCGTTGCAAGCGGGTTTTTAAGTGCTCAGGAGTCATTTCGTTGCAAGCGGGTTTTTAAGTGCTCTGGAGTCATTTCGTTGCAAGCGGGTTTTTAAGTGCTCTGGAATCATTTCGTTGAAAGCGGGTTTTTAAGTGCTCTGGAGTCATTTCGTTGCAAGCGGGTTTTTAAGTGCTCTATAGACATTTCATTGCAAGCGGGTTTTTAAGTGCTCTGGAGTCATTTCGTTGCAAGCAGGTTTTTACGGGTTCTGGAGTCATTTCGTTGCAAGCGGGTTTTTACATACTTCTCAGACATTTTACTGGAAGCGGGTTTTTTAAATGCTCTGTAGGCATTTCGTTGCAAGCGGGTTTTTACGGGTTCTGGAGTCATTTCGTGGCAAGCGGGTTTTTACATACTTCTCAGACATTTCACTGGAAGCGGGTTTTTTATGTGCTCTGTAGGCATTTCGTTGCAAGCGGGTTTTTAAATACTCTGGAGTCATTTCGTTGCAAGCGGGTGTTTAAGTGCTCTGGAGTCATTTCGTTGCAAGCGGGTTTTTAAGTGCTCTGGAGTCATTTTGTTGCAAGCGGGTTTTTAAGTGCTCTGGAGTCTTTTCGTTGCAAGCGGGTTTTTAAGTGTTCTGGAGTCATTTCTTTGCAAGCGGGTTTTTAAGTGCTCTGAAGGCATTTCGTTGCAAGCGGGTTTTTAAATACTCTGGAGTCATTTCGTTGCAAGCGGGTGTTTAAGTGCTCTGGAGTCATTTCGTTGCAAGCGGGTTTTTAAGTGCTCTGGAGACATTTCGTTACAAGCGGGTTTTTAAGTGCTCTGGAGTCATTTCGTTGCAAGCGGGTTTTTAAGTGCTCTGGAGTCATTTCGTTGCAAGCGGGTTTTTAAGTGCTCTGAAGGCATTTCGTTGCAAGCGGGTTTTAAAGTGCTCTGGAGTCATTTCGTTGCAAGCGGGTTTTTAGGTGTTCTGGAGTCATTTCGTTGCAAGCGGGTTTTTACATACTTCTCAGACATTTCACTGGAAGCGGGTTTTTTAAATGCTCTGTAGGCATTTCGTTGCAAGCGGGTTTTTAAGTGCTCTGGAGTCATTACGTTGCAAGCGGGTTTTTACGTGTTCTGGAGTCATTTTGTTGCAAGCGGGTTTTTACATACTTCTCAGACATTTCACTGGAAGCGGGTTTTTTAAATGCTCTGTAGGCATTTCGTTGCAAGCGGGTTTTTAAGTACTCTGGAGTCATTTCGTTGCAAGCGGGTTTTTACGTGTTCTGGAGTCATTTCGTCTCAAGCGGGTTTTTAAATACTCTGGAGTCATTTCGTTGCAAGCGGGTGTTTAAGTGCTCTGGAGTCATTTCGTTGCAAGCGGGTTTTTAAGTGCTCTGGAGACATTTCGTTACAAGCGGGTTTTTAAGTGCTCTGGAGTCATTTCGTTGCAAGCGGGTTTTTAAGTGCTCTGGAGTCATTTCGTTGCAAGCGGGTTTTTAAGTGCTCTGAAGGCATTTCGTTGCAAGCGGGTTTTAAAGTGCTCTGGAGTCATTTCGTTGCAAGCGGGTTTTTAGGTGTTCTGGAGTCATTTCGTTGCAAGCGGGTTTTTACATACTTCTCAGACATTTCACTGGAAGCGGGTTTTTTAAATGCTCTGTAGGCATTTCGTTGCAAGCGGGTTTTTAAGTGCTCTGGAGTCATTACGTTGCAAGCGGGTTTTTACGTGTTCTGGAGTCATTTTGTTGCAAGCGGGTTTTTACATACTTCTCAGACATTTCACTGGAAGCGGGTTTTTTAAATGCTCTGTAGGCATTTCGTTGCAAGCGGGTTTTTAAGTACTCTGGAGTCATTTCGTTGCAAGCGGGTTTTTACGTGTTCTGGAGTCATTTCGTCTCAAGCGGGTTTTTAAGTGCTCTGGAGTCATTTCGTTGCAAGCGGGTTTTTAAGTGCTCTGGAGTCATTTCGTTGCAAGCGGGTTTTTAAGTGCTCTGGAGTCATTACGTTGCAAGCGGGTTTTTAAGTGCTCTGGATTCATTTCGTTGCAAGCGGGTTTTTAAGTGCTCTGTAGTCATTTCATTGCAAGCGGGTTTTTAAGTGCTCAGGAGTCATTTCGTTGCAAGCGGGTTTTTAAGTACTCTGGAGACATTTCGTTACAAGCGGGTTTTTAAGTGCTCTGGAGTCATTTCATTGCAAGCGGGTTTTTAAGTGCTCTGGAGTCATTTCGTTGCAAGCGGGTTTTTAAATGCTCTGAAGGCATTTCGTTGCAAGCGGGTTTTTAAGTGCTCTGGAGTCATTTCGTTGCAAGCCGGTTTTTACGTGTTCTGGAGTCATTTCGTTGCAAGCGGGTTTTTACATACTTCTCAGACATTTCACTGGAAGCGGGTTTTTTAAATGCTCTGTAGGCATTTCGTTGCAAGCGGGTCTTTAAGTGCTCTGGAGTCATTTCATTGCAAGCGGGTTTTTAAGTGCTCTGGAGCCATTTCGTTGCAAGCGGGTTTTTAAGTGCTCTGGAGCCATTTCGTTGCAAGCGGGTTTTTAAGTGCTCTGGAGTCATTTCGTTGCAAGCGGGTTTTTAAGTGTTCTGGAGTCATTTCGTTGCAAGCGGGTTTTTAAGTGCTCTGGAGTCATTTCGTTGCAAGCGGGTTTTTAAGTGCTCTGGAGTCATTTCGTTGCAAGCGGGTTTTTAAGTGCTCTGGAGTCTTTTCGTTGCAAGCGGGTTTTTAAGTGTTCTGGAGTCATTTCTTTGCAAGCGGGTTTTTAAGTGCTCTGAAGGCATTTCGTTGCAAGCGGGTTTTTAAGTGCTCTGGAGTCATTTTGTTGAAAGCGGGTTTTTAAGTACTCAAGGCATTTCGTAGCAAGCGGGTTTTAAAGTGCTCTGGAGTCATTTCGTTGCAAGCGGGTTTTTAAGTGCTCTGGAGTCATTTCGTTGCAAGTGGGTTTTTAAGTGCTCTGGAGTCATTTCGTTGCAAGCGGCTTTTTAAGTGCTCTGGAGTCATTTCGTTGCAAGCGGGTTTTTAAGTGCTCTGAAGGCATTTCGTTGTAAGCTGGTTTTTAAGTGCTCTGGAGTCATTTCGTTGCAAGCGGGTTTTTACGTGTTCTGGAGTCATTTCGTGGCAAGCGGGTTTTTACATACTTCTCAGACATTTCACTGGAAGCGGGTTTTTTAAGTGCTCTGTAGGCATTTCGTTGCAAGCGGGTTTTTAAGTGCTCTGGAGTCATTTCGTTGCAAGCGGGTTTTTAAGTGCTCTGGAGTCATTTCGTTGCAAGCGGGTTTTCAAGTGCTCTGGAGTCATTTCGTTGCAAGCGGGTTTTTAAGTGCTCTGGAGTCATTTCGTTGCAAGCGGGTTTTTAAGTGCTCTGGAGTCATTTCGTTGCAAGCGGGTTTTTAAGTGCTCTGGATTCATTTCGTTGCAAGCGGGTTTTTAAGTGCTCTGTAGTCATTTCGTTGCAAGTGGGTTTTTAAGTGCTCTGGAGTCATTTCGTTGCAAGCGGGTTTTTAAGTGCTCTGGAGTCATTTCGTTGCAAGCGGGTTTTTAAGTGCTCTGAAGGCATTTCGTTGTAAGCTGGTTTTCAAGTGCTCTAGAGTCATTTCGTTGCAAGCGGGTTTTTACGTGTTCTGGAGTCATTTCGTGGCAAGCGGGTTTTTACATACTTCTCAGACATTTCACTGGAAGCGGGTTTTTTAAATGCTCTGTAGTCCTTTCGTTGCAAGCGGGTTTTTAAGTGCTCTGGAGTCATTTCGTTGCAAGCGGGTTTTTAAGTGCTCTGGAGCCATTTCGTTGCAAGCGGGTTTTTAAGTGCTCTGGAGCCATTTCGTTGCAAGCGGGTTTTTAAGTGCTCTGGAGTCATTTCGTTGCAAGTGGGTTTTTAAGTGTTCTGGAGTCATTTCGTTGCAAGCGGGTTTTTAAGTGCTCTGGAGTCATTTCGTTGCAATCGGGTTTTTAAGTGCTCTGGAGCCATTTCGTTGCAAGCGGGTTTTTAAGTGCTCTGGAGTCATTACGTTGCAAGCGGGTTTTTAAGTGTTCTGGAGTCATTTCGTTGCAAGCGGGTTTTTAAGTGCTCTGGAGTCATTTCGTTGCAAGCGGGTTTTTAAGTACTCTGGAGTCATTTCGTTGCAAGCGGGTTTTTAAGTGCTCTGGAGTCATTTCGTTGCAAGCGGGTTTTTACACATTTCTCAGACATTTCACTGGAAGCGGGTTTTTTAAGTGCTCTGGAGTCATTTCGTTGCAAGCGGGTTTTTAAGTGCTCTGGAGTCATTTTGTTGCAAGCGGGTTTTTAAGTGCTCTGGAGTCATTTCGTTGCAAGCGCGTTTTTACGTGCTCTGGAGTCATTTCGTTGCAAGCGGGTTTTTAAGTGATCTGGAGTCATTTCGTTGCAAGCGGGTTTTTAAGTGCTCTGGAGTCATTTCGTTGCAAGCGGGTTTTTAAGTGCTCTGGAGTCATTTCGTTGCAAGCGGGTTTTTAAGTGCTCTGAAGGCATTTCGTTGTAAGCTGGTTTTTAAGTGCTCTGAGTCATTTCGTTGCAAGCGGGTTTTTACGTGTTCTGGAATCATTTCGTGGCAAGCGGGTTTTTACATACTTCTCAGACATTTCACTGGAAGTGGGTTTTTTAAGTGCTCTGTAGGCATTTCGTTGCAAGCGGGTTTTTAAGTACTCTGGAGTCATTTCGTTGCAAGCGTGTGTTTAAGTGCTCTGGAGTCATTTCGTTGCAAGCGGGTTTTTAAGTGCTCTGGAGTCATTTTGTTGCAAGCGGGTTTTTAAGTGCTCTGGAGTCTTTTCGTTGCAAGCGGGTTTTTAAGTGTTCTGGAGTCATTTCTTTGCAAGCGGGTTTTTAAGTGCTCTGAAGGCATTTTGTTGCAAGCGGGTTTTTAAGTGCTCTGGAGTCATTTCGTTGCCAGCGGGTTTTTATGGGTTCTGGAGTCATTTCGTTGCAAGCGGGTTTTTACATACTTCTCAGACATTTCACTGGAAGCGGGTTTTTTTAAGTGCTCTGCAGGCATTTCGTTGTAAGCGGGTTTTTAAGTACTCTGGAGTCATTTCGTTGCAAGCGGGTTTTTAAGTGCTCTGGAGTCATTTCGTTGCAAGCGGGTTTTTAAGTGCTCTGGAGTCATTTCGTTGCAAGCGGGTTTTTAAGTGCTCTGAAGGCATTTCGTTGCAAGCGGGTTTTAAAGTGCTCTGGAGTCATTTCGTTGCAAGCGGGTTTTTACATGTTCTGGAGTCATTTCGTTGCAAGCGGGTTTTTACATACTTCTCAGACATTTCACTGGAAGCGGGTTTTTTAAATGCTCTGTAGGCATTTCGTTGCAAGCGGGTTTTTAAGTGCTCTGGAGTCATTTCGTTGCAAGCGGGTTTTTACGTGTTCTGGAGTCATTTCGTTGCAAGCGGGTTTTTACATACTTCTCAGACATTTCACTGGAAGCGGGTTTTATAAATGCTCTGTAGGCATTTCGTTGCAAGCGGGTTTTTAAGTACTCTGGAGTCATTTCGTTGCAAGCGGGTTTTTACGTGTTCTGGAGTCATTTCGTCTCAAGCGGGTTTTTAAGTGCTCTGGAGTCATTTCGTTGCAAGCGGGTTTTTAAGTGCTCTGGAGTCATTTCGTTGCAAGCGGGTTTTTAAGTGCTCTGGAGTCATTACGTTGCAAGCGGGTTTTTAAGTGCTCTGGATTCATTTCGTTGCAAGCGGGTTTTTAAGTGCTCTGTAGTCATTTCGTTGCAAGCGGGTTTTTAAGTGCTCAGGAGTCATTTCGTTGCAAGCGGGTTTTTAAGTACTCTGGAGACATTTCGTTACAAGCGGGTTTTTAAGTGCTCTGGAGTCATTTCGTTGCAAGCGGGTTTTTAAGTGCTCTGGAGTCATTTCGTTGCAAGCGGGTTTTTAAGTGCTCTGAAGGCATTTCGTTGCAAGCGGGTTTTTAAGTGCTCTGGAGTCAATTCGTTGCAAGCCGGTTTTTACGTGTTCTGGAGTCATTTCGTTGCAAGCGGGTTTTTACATACTTCTCAGACATTTCACTGGAAGCGGGTTTTTTAAATGCTCTGTAGGCATTTCGTTGCAAGCGGGTTTTTAAGTGCTCTGGAGTCATTTCGTTGCAAGCGGGTTTTTAAGTGCTCTGGAGCCATTTCGTTGCAAGCGGGTTTTTAAGTGCTCTGGAGCCATTTCGTTGCAAGCGGGTTTTTAAGTGCTCTGGAGCCATTTCGTTGCAAGCGGGTTTTTAAGTGCTCTGGAGTCATTTCGTTGCAAGCGGGTTTTTAAGTGCTCTGGAGTCATTTCGTTGCAAGCGGGTTTTTAAGTGCTCTGGAGTCATTTCGTTGCAAGCGGGTTTTTAAGTGCTCTGGAGTCATTACGTTGCAAGCGGGTTTTTAAGTGTTCTGGAGTCATTTCGTTGCAAGCGGGTTTTTAAGTGCTCTGGAGTCATTTCGTTGAAAGCGGGTTTTTAAGTGCTCTGGAGTCATTTCGTTGCAAGCGGGTTTTTACATACTTCTCAGACATTTCACTGGAAGCGGGTTTTTTAAATGCTCTGTAGGCATTTCGTTGCAAGCGGGTTTTTAAGTGCTCTGGAGTCATTTCGTTGCAAGCGGGTTTTTAAGTGCTCTGGAGTCATTTCGTTGCAAGCGGGTTTTTAAATGCTCTGGATTCATTTCGTTGCAAGCGGGTTTTTAAGTGCTCTGGAGTCATTTCGTTGCAAGCGGGTTTTTAAGTGCTCTGGAGTCATTTCGTTGAAAGCGGGTTTTTAAGTGCTCTGGAGTCATTTCGTTGCAAGCGGGTTTTTAAGTGCTCCATAGACATTTCATTGCAAGCGGGTTTTTAAGTGCTCTGGAGCCATTTCGTTGCAAGCGGGTTTTTAAGTGCTCTGGAGTCATTTCGTTGCAAGCGGGTTTTTAAGTGCTCTGGAGTCATTTCGTTGCAAGCGGGTTTTTAAGTGCTCTGGATTCATTTCGTTGCAAGCGGGTTTTTAAGTGCTCTGGAGTTATTTCGTTGCAAGTGGGTTTTTAAGTGCTCTGGAGTCATTTCGTTGCAAGCGGGTTTTTAAGTGCTCTGTAGTTATTTCGTTGCAAGCGGGTTTTTAAGTGCTCTGGAGTCATTTCGTTGCAAGCGGGTTTTTAAGTGCTCTGGAGTCATTTCGTTTCAAGCGGGTTTTTAAGTACTCTGGAGACATTTCGTTACAAGCGGGTTTTTAAGTGCTCTGGAGTCATTTCGTTGCAAGCGGGTTTTTAAGTGCTCTGGAGTCATTTTGTTGCAAGCGGGTTTTTAAGTGCTCTGGAGTCATTTCATTGCAAGCGGGTTTTTACGTGTTCTGGAGTCATTTCGTTGCAAGCGGGTTTTTACATACTTCTCAGACATTTCACTGGAAGCGGGTTTTTTAAATGCTCTGTAGGCATTTCGTTGCAAGCGGGTTTTTACGTGTTCTGGAGTCATTTCGTGGCAAGCGGGTTTTTACATACTTCTCAGACATTTCACTGGAAGCGGGTTTTTTATGTGCTCTGTAGGCATTTCGTTGCAAGCGGGTTTTTAAGTACTCTGGAGTCTTTTCGTTGCAAGCGTGTGTTTAAGTGCTCTGGAGTCATTTCGTTGCAAGCGGGTTTTTAAGTGCTCTGGAGTCATTTCGTTGCAAGCGGGTTTTTAAGTGCTCTGTAGTCATTTCGTTGCAAGCGGGTTTTTAAGTGCTCAGGAGTCATTTCGTTGCAAGCGGGTTTTTAAGTACTCTGGAGACATTTCGTTACAAGCGGGTTTTTAAGTGCTCTGGAGTCATTTCGTTGCAAGCGGGTTTTTAAGTGCTCTGGAGTCATTTCGTTGCAAGCGGGTTTTTAAGTGCTCTGAAGGCATTTCGTTGCAAGCGGGTTTTTAAGTGCTCTGGAGTCATTTCGTTGCAAGCCGGTTTTTACGTGTTCTGGAGTCATTTCGTTGCAAGCGGGTTTTTACATACTTCTCAGACATTTCACTGGAAGCGGGTTTTTTAAATGCTCTGTAGGCATTTCGTTGCAAGCGGGTTTTTAAGTGCTCTGGAGTCATTTCGTTGCAAGCGGGTTTTTAAGTGCTCTGGAGCCATTTCGTTGCAAGCGGGTTTTTAAGTGCTCTGGAGCCATTTCGTTGCAAGCGGGTTTTTAAGTGCTCTGGAGCCATTTCGTTGCAAGTGGGTTTTTAAGTGCTCTGGAGTCATTTCGTTGCAAGCGGGTTTTTAAGTGCTCTGGAGTCATTTCGTTGCAAGCGGGTTTTTAAGTGCTCTGGAGTCATTTCGTTGCAAGCGGGTTTTTAAGTGCTCTGGAGTCATTACGTTGCAAGCGGGTTTTTAAGTGTTCTGGAGTCATTTCGTTGCAAGCGGGTTTTTAAGTGCTCTGGAGTCATTTCGTTGCAAGCGGGTTTTTAAGTGCTCTGGAGTCATTTCGTTGCAAGCGGGTTTTTAAGTGCTCTGGAGTCATTTCGTTGCAAGCGCGTTTTTAAGTGCTCTGGAGTCATTTCGTTGCAAGCGGGTTTTTAAGTGCTCTGGAGTCATTTCGTTGCAAGCGGGTTTTTAAGTGCTCTGGAATCATTTCGTTGAAAGCGGGTTTTTAAGTGCTCTGGAGTCATTTCGTTGCAAGCGGGTTTTTAAGTGCTCTATAGACATTTCATTGCAAGCGGGTTTTTAAGTGCTCTGGAGTCATTTCGTTGCAAGCAGGTTTTTACGGGTTCTGGAGTCATTTCGTTGCAAGCGGGTTTTTACATACTTCTCAGACATTTCACTGGAAGCGGGTTTTTTAAATGCTCTGTAGGCATTTCGTTGCAAGCGGGTTTTTAAGTGCTCTGGAGTCATTTCGTTGCAAGCGGGTTTTTAAGTGCTCTGGAGTCATTTCGTTGCAAGCGGGTTTTTAAATGCTCTGGATTCATTTCGTTGCAAGCGGGTTTTTAAGTGCTCTGGAGTCATTTCGTTGCAAGCGGGTTTTTAAGTGCTCTGGAGTCATTTCGTTGAAAGCGGGTTTTTAAGTGCTCTGGAGTCATTTCGTTGCAAGCGGGTTTTTAAGTGCTCTATAGACATTTCATTGCAAGCGGGTTTTTAAGTGCTCTGGAGCCATTTCGTTGCAAGCGGGTTTTTAAGTGCTCTGGAGTCATTTCGTTGCAAGCGGGTTTTTAAGTGCTCTGGAGTCATTTCGTTGCAAGCGGGTTTTTAAGTGCTCTGGATTCATTTCGTTGCAAGCGGGTTTTTAAGTGCTCTGGAGTCATTTCGTTGCAAGTGGGTTTTTAAGTGCTCTGGAGTCATTTCGTTGCAAGCGGGTTTTTAAGTGCTCTGTAGTTATTTCGTTGCAAGCGGGTTTTTAAGTGCTCTGGAGTCATTTCGTTGCAAGCGGGTTTTTAAGTGCTCTGGAGTCATTTCGTTTCAAGCGGGTTTTTAAGTACTCTGGAGACATTTCGTTACAAGCGGGTTTTTAAGTGCTCTGGAGTCATTTCGTTGCAAGCGGGTTTTTAAGTGCTCTGGAGTCATTTCGTTGCAAGCGGGTTTTTAAGTGCTCTGGAGTCATTTCATTGCAAGCGGGTTTTTACGTGTTCTGGAGTCATTTCGTTGCAAGCGGGTTTTTACATACTTCTCAGACATTTCACTGGAAGCGGGTTTTTTAAATGCTCTGTAGGCATTTCGTTGCAAGCGGGTTTTTACGTGTTCTGGAGTCATTTCGTGGCAAGCGGGTTTTTACATACTTCTCAGACATTTCACTGGAAGCGGGTTTTTTATGTGCTCTGTAGGCATTTCGTTGCAAGCGGGTTTTTAAGTACTCTGGAGTCTTTTCGTTGCAAGCGTGTGTTTAAGTGCTCTGGAGTCATTTCGTTGCAAGCGGGTTTTTAAGTGCTCTGGAGTCATTTTGTTGCAAGCGGGTTTTTAAGTGCTCTGGAGTCTTTTCGTTGCAAGCGGGTTTTTAAGTGTTCTGGAGTCATGTCTTTGCAAGCGGGTTTTTAAGTGCTCTGAAGGCATTTCGTTGCAAGCGGGTTTTTAAGTGCTCTGGAGTCATTTCGTTGCCAGCGGGTTTTTACGGGTTCTGGAGTCATTTCGTTGCAAGCGGGTTTTTACATACTTCTCAGACATTTCACTGGAAGCGGGTTTTTTAAGTGCTCTGCAGGCATTTCGTTGTAAGCGGGTTTTTATGTACTCTGGAGTCATTTCGTTGCAAGCGGTTTTTAAGTGCTCTGGAGTCATTTCGTTGCAAGCGGGTTTTTAAGTGCTCTGAAGGCATTTCGTTGCAAGCGGGTTTTAAAGTGCTCTGGAGTCATTTCGTTGCAAGCGGGTTTTTACATGTTCTGGAGTCATTTCGTTGCAAGCGGGTTTTTACATACTTCTCAGACATTTCACTGGAAGCGGGTTTTTTAAATGCTCTGTAGGCATTTCGTTGCAAGCGGGTTTTTAAGTGCTCTGGAGTCATTTCGTTGCAAGCGGGTTTTTACGTGTTCTGGAGTCATTTCGTTGCAAGCGGGTTTTTACATACTTCTCAGACATTTCACTGGAAGCGGGTTTTATAAATGCTCTGTAGGCATTTCGTTGCAAGCGGGTTTTTAAGTACTCTGGAGTCATTTCGTTGCAAGCGGGTTTTTACGTGTTCTGGAGTCATTTCGTCTCAAGCGGGTTTTTAAGTGCTCTGGAGTCATTTCGTTGCAAGCGGGTTTTTAAGTGCTCTGGAGTCATTTCGTTGCAAGCGGGTTTTTAAGTGCTCTTGAGTCATTACGTTGCAAGCGGGTTTTTAAGTGCTCTGGATTCATTTCGTTGCAAGCGGGTTTATAAGTGCTCTGTAGTCATTTCGTTGCAAGCGGGTTTTTAAGTGCTCAGGAGTCATTTCGTTGCAAGCGGGTTTTTAAGTACTCTGGAGACATTTTGTTACAAGCGGGTTTTTAAGTGCTCTGGAGTCATTTCGTTGCAAGCGGGTTTTTAAGTGCTCTGGAGTCATTTCGTTGCAAGCGGGTTTTTAAGTGCTCTGAAGGCATTTCGTTGCAAGCGGGTTTTTAAGTGCTCTGGAGTCATTTCGTTGCAAGCCGGTTTTTACGTGTTCTGGAGTCATTTCGTTGCAAGCGGGTTTTTACATACTTCTCAGACATTTCACTGGAAGCGGGTTTTTTAAATGCTCTGTAGGCATTTCGTTGCAAGCGGGTTTTTAAGTGCTCTGGAGTCATTTCGTTGCAAGCGGGTTTTTAAGTGCTCTGGAGCCATTTCGTTGCAAGCGGGTTTTTAAGTGCTCTGGAGCCATTTCGTTGCAAGCGGGTTTTTAAGTGCTCTGGAGTCATTTCGTTGCAAGCGGGTTTTTAAGTGCTCTGGAGTCATTTCGTTGCAAGCGGGTTTTTAAGTGCTCTGGAGTCATTTCGTTGCAAGCGGGTTTTTAAGTGCTCTGGAGTCATTTCGTTGCAAGCGGGTTTTTAAGTGCTCTGGAGTCATTACGTTGCAAGCGGGTTTTTAAGTGTTCTGGAGTCATTTCGTTGCAAGCGGGTTTTTAAGTGCTCTGGAGTCATTTCGTTGCAAGCGGGTTTTTAAGTGCTCTGGAGTCATTTCGTTGCAAGCGGGTTTTTAAGTGCTCTGGAGTCATTTCGTTGCAAGCGGGTTTTTAAGTGCTCTGGAGTCATTTCGTTGCAAGCGGGTTTTTAAGTGCTCTGGAGTCATTTCGTTGCAAGCGGGTTTTTAAGTGCTCTGGAGTCATTACGTTGCAAGCGGGTTTTTAAGTGTTCTGGAGTCATTTCGTTGCAAGCGGGTTTTTAAGTGCTCTGGAGTCATTTCGTTGCAAGCGGGTTTTTAAGTGCTCTGGAGTCATTTCGTTGCAAGCGGGTTTTTAAGTGCTCTGGAGTCATTTCGTTGCAAGCGGGTTTTTAAGTGCTCAGGAGTCATTTCGTTGCAAGCGGGTTTTTAAGTACTCTGGAGACATTTCGTTACAAGCGGGTTTTTAAGTGCTCTGGAGTCATTTCGTTGCAAGCGGGTTTTTAAGTGCTCTGGAGTCATTTCGTTGCAAGCGGGTTTTTAAGTGCTCTGAAGGCATTTCGTTGCAAGCGGGTTTTTAAGTGCTCTGGATTCATTTCGTTGCAAGCCGGTTTTTACGTGTTCTGGAGTCATTTCGTTGCAAGCGGGTTTTTACATACTTCTCAGACATTTCACTGGAAGCGGGTTTTTTAAATGCTCTGTAGGCATTTCGTTGCAAGCGGGTTTTTAAGTGCTCTGGAGTCATTTCGTTGCAAGCGGGTTTTTAAGTGCTCTGGAGCCATTTCGTTGCAAGCGGGTTTTTAAGTGCTCTGGAGCCATTTCGTTGCAAGCGGGTTTTTAAGTGCTCTGGAGTCATTTCGTTGCAAGCGGGTTTTTAAGTGCTCTGTAGTCATTTCGTTGCAAGCGGGTTTTTAAGTGCTCTATAGACATTTCATTGCAAGCGGGTTTTTAAGTGCTCTGGAGCCATTTCGTTGCAAGCGGGTTTTTAAGTGCTCTGGAGTCATTTCGTTGCAAGCGGGTTTTTAAGTGCTCTGGAGTCATTTCGTTGCAAGCGGGTTTTTAAGTGCTCTGGATTCATTTCGTTGCAAGCGGGTTTTTAAGTGCTCTGGAGTCATTTCGTTGCAAGTGGGTTTTTAAGTGCTCTGGAGTCATTTCGTTGCAAGCGGGTTTTTAAGTGCTCTGTAGTTATTTCGTTGCAAGCGGGTTTTTAAGTGCTCTGGAGTCATTTCGTTGCAAGCGGGTTTTTAAGTGCTCTGGAGTCATTTCGTTTCAAGCGGGTTTTTAAGTACTCTGGAGACATTTCGTTACAAGCGGGTTTTTAAGTGCTCTGGAGTCATTTCGTTGCAAGCGGGTTTTTAAGTGCTCTGGAGTCATTTCGTTGCAAGCGGGTTTTTAAGTGCTCTGGAGTCATTTCATTGCAAGCGGGTTTTTACGTGTTCTGGAGTCATTTCGTTGCAAGCGGGTTTTTACATACTTCTCAGACATTTCACTGGAAGCGGGTTTTTTAAATGCTCTGTAGGCATTTCGTTGCAAGCGGGTTTTTACGTGTTCTGGAGTCATTTCGTGGCAAGCGGGTTTTTACATACTTCTCAGACATTTCACTGGAAGCGGGTTTTTTATGTGCTCTGTAGGCATTTCGTTGCAAGCGGGTTTTTAAGTACTCTGGAGTCTTTTCGTTGCAAGCGTGTGTTTAAGTGCTCTGGAGTCATTTCGTTGCAAGCGGGTTTTTAAGTGCTCTGGAGTCATTTTGTTGCAAGCGGGTTTTTAAGTGCTCTGGAGTCTTTTCGTTGCAAGCGGGTTTTTAAGTGTTCTGGAGTCATGTCTTTGCAAGCGGGTTTTTAAGTGCTCTGAAGGCATTTCGTTGCAAGCGGGTTTTTAAGTGCTCTGGAGTCATTTCGTTGCCAGCGGGTTTTTACGGGTTCTGGAGTCATTTCGTTGCAAGCGGGTTTTTACATACTTCTCAGACATTTCACTGGAAGCGGGTTTTTTAAGTGCTCTGCAGGCATTTCGTTGTAAGCGGGTTTTTAAGTACTCTGGAGTCATTTCGTTGCAAGCGGTTTTTAAGTGCTCTGGAGTCATTTCGTTGCAAGCGGGTTTTTAAGTGCTCTGAAGGCATTTCGTTGCAAGCGGGTTTTAAAGTGCTCTGGAGTCATTTCGTTGCAAGCGGGTTTTTACATGTTCTGGAGTCATTTCGTTGCAAGCGGGTTTTTACATACTTCTCAGACATTTCACTGGAAGCGGGTTTTTTAAATGCTCTGTAGGCATTTCGTTGCAAGCGGGTTTTTAAGTGCTCTGGAGTCATTTCGTTGCAAGCGGGTTTTTACGTGTTCTGGAGTCATTTCGTTGCAAGCGGGTTTTTACATACTTCTCAGACATTTCACTGGAAGCGGGTTTTATAAATGCTCTGTAGGCATTTCGTTGCAAGCGGGTTTTTAAGTACTCTGGAGTCATTTCGTTGCAAGCGGGTTTTTACGTGTTCTGGAGTCATTTCGTCTCAAGCGGGTTTTTAAGTGCTCTGGAGTCATTTCGTTGCAAGCGGGTTTTTAAGTGCTCTGGAGTCATTTCGTTGCAAGCGGGTTTTTAAGTGCTCTTGAGTCATTACGTTGCAAGCGGGTTTTTAAGTGCTCTGGATTCATTTCGTTGCAAGCGGGTTTATAAGTGCTCTGTAGTCATTTCGTTGCAAGCGGGTTTTTAAGTGCTCAGGAGTCATTTCGTTGCAAGCGGGTTTTTAAGTACTCTGGAGACATTTTGTTACAAGCGGGTTTTTAAGTGCTCTGGAGTCATTTCGTTGCAAGCGGGTTTTTAAGTGCTCTGGAGTCATTTCGTTGCAAGCGGGTTTTTAAGTGCTCTGAAGGCATTTCGTTGCAAGCGGGTTTTTAAGTGCTCTGGAGTCATTTCGTTGCAAGCCGGTTTTTACGTGTTCTGGAGTCATTTCGTTGCAAGCGGGTTTTTACATACTTCTCAGACATTTCACTGGAAGCGGGTTTTTTAAATGCTCTGTAGGCATTTCGTTGCAAGCGGGTTTTTAAGTGCTCTGGAGTCATTTCGTTGCAAGCGGGTTTTTAAGTGCTCTGGAGCCATTTCGTTGCAAGCGGGTTTTTAAGTGCTCTGGAGCCATTTCGTTGCAAGCGGGTTTTTAAGTGCTCTGGAGTCATTTCGTTGCAAGCGGGTTTTTAAGTGCTCTGGAGTCATTTCGTTGCAAGCGGGTTTTTAAGTGCTCTGGAGTCATTTCGTTGCAAGCGGGTTTTTAAGTGCTCTGGAGTCATTTCGTTGCAAGCGGGTTTTTAAGTGCTCTGGAGTCATTACGTTGCAAGCGGGTTTTTAAGTGTTCTGGAGTCATTTCGTTGCAAGCGGGTTTTTAAGTGCTCTGGAGTCATTTCGTTGCAAGCGGGTTTTTAAGTGCTCTGGAGTCATTTCGTTGCAAGCGGGTTTTTAAGTGCTCTGGAGTCATTTCGTTGCAAGCGGGTTTTTAAGTGCTCTGGAGTCATTTCGTTGCAAGCGGGTTTTTAAGTGCTCTGGAGTCATTTCGTTGCAAGCGGGTTTTTAAGTGCTCTGGAGTCATTACGTTGCAAGCGGGTTTTTAAGTGTTCTGGAGTCATTTCGTTGCAAGCGGGTTTTTAAGTGCTCTGGAGTCATTTCGTTGCAAGCGGGTTTTTAAGTGCTCTGGAGTCATTTCGTTGCAAGCGGGTTTTTAAGTGCTCTGGAGTCATTTCGTTGCAAGCGGGTTTTTAAGTGCTCAGGAGTCATTTCGTTGCAAGCGGGTTTTTAAGTACTCTGGAGACATTTCGTTACAAGCGGGTTTTTAAGTGCTCTGGAGTCATTTCGTTGCAAGCGGGTTTTTAAGTGCTCTGGAGTCATTTCGTTGCAAGCGGGTTTTTAAGTGCTCTGAAGGCATTTCGTTGCAAGCGGGTTTTTAAGTGCTCTGGATTCATTTCGTTGCAAGCCGGTTTTTACGTGTTCTGGAGTCATTTCGTTGCAAGCGGGTTTTTACATACTTCTCAGACATTTCACTGGAAGCGGGTTTTTTAAATGCTCTGTAGGCATTTCGTTGCAAGCGGGTTTTTAAGTGCTCTGGAGTCATTTCGTTGCAAGCGGGTTTTTAAGTGCTCTGGAGCCATTTCGTTGCAAGCGGGTTTTTAAGTGCTCTGGAGCCATTTCGTTGCAAGCGGGTTTTTAAGTGCTCTGGAGTCATTTCGTTGCAAGCGGGTTTTTAAGTGTTCTGGAGTCATTTCGTTGCAAGCGGGTTTTTAAGTGCTCTGGAGTCATTTCGTTGCAAGCGGGTTTTTAAGTGCTCTGGAGTCATTTCGTTGCAAGCGGGTTTTTAAGTGCTCTGGAGTCATTACGTTGCAAGCGGGTTTTTAAGTGTTCTGGAGTCATTTCGTTGCAAGCGGGTTTTTAAGTGCTCTGGAGTCATTTCGTTGCAAGCGGGTTTTTAAGTGCTCTGGAGTCATTTCGTTGCAAGCGGGTTTTTAAGTGCTCTGGAGTCATTTCGTTGCAAGCGGGTTTTTAAGTGCTCTGGAGTCATTTCGTTGCAAGCGGGTTTTTAAGTGCTCTGGAGTCATTTCGTTGCAAGCGGGTTTTTAAGTGCTCTGGAATCATTTCGTTGAAAGCGGGTTTTTAAGTGCTCTGGAGTCATTTCGTTGCAAGCGGGTTTTTAAGTGCTCTATAGACATTTCATTGCAAGCGGGTTTTTAAGTGCTCTGGAGTCATTTCGTTGCAAGCAGGTTTTTACGGGTTCTGGAGTCATTTCGTTGCAAGCGGGTTTTTACATACTTCTCAGACATTTCACTGGAAGCGGGTTTTTTAAATGCTCTGTAGGCATTTCGTTGCAAGCGGGTTTTTAAGTGCTCTGGAGTCATTTCGTTGCAAGCGGGTTTTTAAGTGCTCTGGAGTCATTTCGTTGCAAGCGGGTTTTTAAATGCTCTGGATTCATTTCGTTGCAAGCGGGTTTTTAAGTGCTCTGGAGTCATTTCGTTGCAAGCGGGTTTTTAAATGCTCTGGAGTCATTTCGTTGAAAGCGGGTTTTTAAGTGCTCTGGAGTCATTTCGTTGCAAGCGGGTTTTTAAGTGCTCTATAGACATTTCATTGCAAGCGGGTTTTTAAGTGCTCTGGAGCCATTTCGTTGCAAGCGGGTTTTTAAGTGCTCTGGAGTCATTTCGTTGCAAGCCGGTTTTTAAGTGCTCTGGAGTCATTTCGTTGCAAGCGGGTTTTTAAGTGCTCTGGATTCATTTCGTTGCAAGCGGGTTTTTAAGTGCTCTGGAGTCATTTCGTTGCAAGTGGGTTTTTAAGTGCTCTGGAGTCATTTCGTTGCAAGCGGGTTTTTAAGTGCTCTGTAGTCATTTCGTTGCAAGCGGGTTTTTAAGTGCTCTGGAGTCATTTCGTTGCAAGCGGGTTTTTAAGTGCTCTGGAGTCATTTCGTTTCAAGCGGGTTTTTAAGTGCTCTGGAGACATTTCGTTACAAGCGGGTTTTTAAGTGCTCTGGAGTCATTTCGTTGCAAGCGGGTTTTTAAGTGCTCTGGAGTCATTTCGTTGCAAGCGGGTTTTTAAGTGCTCTGGAGTCATTTCATTGCAAGCGGGTTTTTACGTGTTCTGGAGTCATTTCGTTGCAAGCGGGTTTTTACATACTTCTCAGACATTTCACTGGAAGCGGGTTTTTTAAATGCTCTGTAGGCATTTCGTTGCAAGCGGGTTTTTACGTGTTCTGGAGTCATTTCGTGGCAAGCGGGTTTTTACATACTTCTCAGACATTTCACTGGAAGCGGGTTTTTTATGTGCTCTGTAGGCATTTCGTTGCAAGCGGGTTTTTAAGTACTCTGGAGTCTTTTCGTTGCAAGCGTGTGTTTAAGTGCTCTGGAGTCATTTCGTTGCAAGCGGGTTTTTAAGTGCTCTGGAGTCATTTTGTTGCAAGCGGGTTTTTAAGTGCTCTGGAGTCTTTTCGTTGCAAGCGGGTTTTTAAGTGTTCTGGAGTCATTTCTTTGCAAGCGGGTTTTTAAGTGCTCTGAAGGCATTTCGTTGCAAGCGGGTTTTTAAGTGTTCTGGAGTCATTTCGTTGCAAGCGGGTTTTTAAGTGCTCTGGAGTCATTACGTTGCAAGCGGGTTTTTAAGTGTTCTGGAGTCATTTCGTTGCAAGCGGGTTTTTAAGTGCTCTGGAGTCATTTCGTTGCAAGCGGGTTTTTAAGTGCTCTGGAGTCATTTCGTTGCAAGCGGGTTTTTAAGTGCTCTGGAGTCATTTCGTTGCAAGCGGGTTTTTAAGTGCTCTGGAGTCATTTCGTTGCAAGCGGGTTTTTAAGTGCTCTGGAGTCATTTCGTTGCAAGCGGGTTTTTAAGTGCTCTGGAATCATTTCGTTGAAAGCGGGTTTTTAAGTGCTCTGGAGTCATTTCGTTGCAAGCGGGTTTTTAAGTGCTCTATAGACATTTCATTGCAAGCGGGTTTTTAAGTGCTCTGGAGTCATTTCGTTGCAAGCAGGTTTTTACGGGTTCTGGAGTCATTTCGTTGCAAGCGGGTTTTTACATACTTCTCAGACATTTCACTGGAAGCGGGTTTTTTAAATGCTCTGTAGGCATTTCGTTGCAAGCGGGTTTTTAAATGCTCTGGAGTCATTTCGTTGAAAGCGGGTTTTTAAGTGCTCTGGAGTCATTTCGTTGCAAGCGGGTTTTTAAGTGCTCTATAGACATTTCATTGCAAGCGGGTTTTTAAGTGCTCTGGAGCCATTTCGTTGCAAGCGGGTTTTTAAGTGCTCTGGAGTCATTTCGTTGCAAGCCGGTTTTTAAGTGCTCTGGAGTCATTTCGTTGCAAGCGGGTTTTTAAGTGCTCTGGATTCATTTCGTTGCAAGCGGGTTTTTAAGTGCTCTGGAGTCATTTCGTTGCAAGTGGGTTTTTAAGTGCTCTGGAGTCATTTCGTTGCAAGCGGGTTTTTAAGTGCTCTGTAGTCATTTCGTTGCAAGCGGGTTTTTAAGTGCTCTGGAGTCATTTCGTTGCAAGCGGGTTTTTAAGTGCTCTGGAGTCATTTCGTTTCAAGCGGGTTTTTAAGTGCTCTGGAGACATTTCGTTACAAGCGGGTTTTTAAGTGCTCTGGAGTCATTTCGTTGCAAGCGGGTTTTTAAGTGCTCTGGAGTCATTTCGTTGCAAGCGGGTTTTTAAGTGCTCTGGAGTCATTTCATTGCAAGCGGGTTTTTACGTGTTCTGGAGTCATTTCGTTGCAAGCGGGTTTTTACATACTTCTCAGACATTTCACTGGAAGCGGGTTTTTTAAATGCTCTGTAGGCATTTCGTTGCAAGCGGGTTTTTACGTGTTCTGGAGTCATTTCGTGGCAAGCGGGTTTTTACATACTTCTCAGACATTTCACTGGAAGCGGGTTTTTTATGTGCTCTGTAGGCATTTCGTTGCAAGCGGGTTTTTAAGTACTCTGGAGTCTTTTCGTTGCAAGCGTGTGTTTAAGTGCTCTGGAGTCATTTCGTTGCAAGCGGGTTTTTAAGTGCTCTGGAGTCATTTTGTTGCAAGCGGGTTTTTAAGTGCTCTGGAGTCTTTTCGTTGCAAGCGGGTTTTTAAGTGTTCTGGAGTCATTTCTTTGCAAGCGGGTTTTTAAGTGCTCTGAAGGCATTTCGTTGCAAGCGGGTTTTTAAGTGCTCTGGAGTCATTTCGTTGCCAGCGGGTTTTTACGGGTTCTGGAGTCATTTCGTTGCAAGCGGGTTTTTACATACTTCTCAGACATTTCACTGGAAGCGGGTTTTTTAAGTGCTCTGCAGGCATTTCGTTGTAAGCGGGTTTTTAAGTACTCTGGAGTCATTTCGTTGCAAGCGGTTTTTAAGTGCTCTGGAGTCATTTCGTTGCAAGCGGGTTTTTAAGTGCTCTGAAGGCATTTCGTTGCAAGCGGGTTTTAAAGTGCTCTGGAGTCATTTCGTTGCAAGCGGGTTTTTCCATGTTCTGGAGTCATTTCGTTGCAAGCGGGTTTTTACATACTTCTCAGACATTTCACTGGAAGCGGGTTTTTTAAATGCTCTGTAGGCATTTCGTTGCAAGCGGGTTTTTAAGTGCTCTGGAGTCATTTCGTTGCAAGCGGGTTTTTACGTGTTCTGGAGTCATTTCGTTGCAAGCGGGTTTTTACATACTTCTCAGACATTTCACTGGAAGCGGGTTTTATAAATGCTCTGTAGGCATTTCGTTGCAAGCGGGTTTTTAAGTACTCTGGAGTCATTTCGTTGCAAGCGGGTTTTTACGTGTTCTGGAGTCATTTCGTCTCAAGCGGGTTTTTAAGTGCTCTGGAGTCATTTCGTTGCAAGCGGGTTTTTAAGTGCTCTGGAGTCATTTCGTTGCAAGCGGGTTTTTAAGTGCTCTGGAGTCATTACGTTGCAAGCGGGTTTTTAAGTGCTCTGGATTCATTTCGTTGCAAGCGGGTTTTTAAGTGCTCTGTAGTCATTTCGTTGCAAGCGGGTTTTTAAGTGCTCAGGAGTCATTTCGTTGCAAGCGGGTTTTTAAGTACTCTGGAGACATTTTGTTACAAGCGGGTTTTTAAGTGCTCTGGAGTCATTTCGTTGCAAGCGGGTTTTTAAGTGCTCTGGAGTCATTTCGTTGCAAGCGGGTTTTTAAGTGCTCTGAAGGCATTTCGTTGCAAGCGGGTTTTTAAGTGCTCTGGAGTCATTTCGTTGCAAGCCGGTTTTTACGTGTTCTGGAGTCATTTCGTTGCAAGGGGGTTTTTACATACTTCTCAGACATTTCACTGGAAGCGGGTTTTTTAAATGCTCTGTAGGCATTTCGTTGCAAGCGGGTTTTTAAGTGCTCTGGAGTCATTTCGTTGCAAGCGGGTTTTTAAGTGCTCTGGAGCCATTTCGTTGCAAGCGGGTTTTTAAATGCTCTGGAGCCATTTCGTTGCAAGCGGGTTTTTAAGTGCTCTGGAGTCATTTCGTTGCAAGCGGGTTTTTAAGTGTTCTGGAGTCATTTCGTTGCAAGCGGGTTTTTAAGTGCTCTGGAGTCATTTCGTTGCAAGCGGGTTTTTAAGTGCTCTGGAGTCATTTCGTTGCAAGCGGGTTTTTAAGTGCTCTGGAGTCATTACGTTGCAAGCGGGTTTTTAAGTGCTCTGGAGTCATTTCGTTGCAAGCGGGTTTTTAAGTGCTCTGGAGTCATTTCGTTGCAAGCGGGTTTTTAAGTGCTCTGGAGTCATTTCGTTGCAAGCGGGTTTTTAAGTGCTCTGGAGTCATTTCGTTGCAAGCGGGTTTTTAAGTGCTCTGGAGTCATTTCGTTGCAAGCGGGTTTTTAAGTGCTCTGGAGTCATTTCGTTGCAAGCGGGTTTTTAAGTGCTCTGGAATCATTTCGTTGAAAGCGGGTTTTTAAGTGCTCTGGAGTCATTTCGTTGCAAGCGGGTTTTTAAGTGCTCTATAGACATTTCATTGCAAGCGGGTTTTTAAGTGCTCTGGAGTCATTTCGTTGCAAGCAGGTTTTTACGGGTTCTGGAGTCATTTCGTTGCAAGCGGGTTTTTACATACTTCTCAGACATTTCACTGGAAGCGGGTTTTTTAAATGCTCTGTAGGCATTTCGTTGCAAGCGGGTTTTTAAGTGCTCTGGAGTCATTTCGTTGCAAGCGGGTTTTTAAGTGCTCTGGAGTCATTTCGTTGCAAGCGGGTTTTTAAATGCTCTGGATTCATTTCGTTGCAAGCGGGTTTTTAAGTGCTCTGGAGTCATTTCGTTGCAAGCGGGTTTTTAAGTGCTCTGGAGTCATTTCGTTGAAAGCGGGTTTTTAAGTGCTCTGGAGTCATTTCGTTGCAAGCGGGTTTTTAAGTGCTCTATAGACATTTCATTGCAAGCGGGTTTTTAAGTGCTCTGGAGCCATTTCGTTGCAAGCGGGTTTTTAAGTGCTCTGGAGTCATTTCGTTGCAAGCGGGTTTTTAAGTGCTCTGGAGTCATTTCGTTGCAAGCGGGTTTTTAAGTGCTCTGGATTCATTTCGTTGCAAGCGGGTTTTTAAGTGCTCTGGAGTCATTTCGTTGCAAGTGGGTTTTTAAGTGCTCTGGAGTCATTTCGTTGCAAGCGGGTTTTTAAGTGCTCTGTAGTCATTTCGTTGCAAGCGGGTTTTTAAGTGCTCTGGAGTCATTTCGTTGCAAGCGGGTTTTTAAGTGCTCTGGAGTCATTTCGTTTCAAGCGGGTTTTTAAGTACTCTGGAGACATTTCGTTACAAGCGGGTTTTTAAGTGCTCTGGAGTCATTTCGTTGCAAGCGGGTTTTTAAGTGCTCTGGAGTCATTTCGTTGCAAGCGGGTTTTTAAGTGCTCTGGAGTCATTTCATTGCAAGCGGGTTTTTACGTGTTCTGGAGTCATTTCGTTGCAAGCGGGTTTTTAAGTGCTCTGAAGGCATTTCGTTGCAAGCGGGTTTTTAAGTGCTCTGGAGTCATTTCGTTGCCAGCGGGTTTTTACGGGTTCTGGAGTCATTTCGTTGCAAGCGGGTTTTTACATACTTCTCAGACATTTCACTGGAAGCGGGTTTTTTAAGTGCTCTGCAGGCATTTCGTTGTAAGCGGGTTTTTAAGTACTCTGGAGTCATTTCGTTGCAAGCGGTTTTTAAGTGCTCTGGAGTCATTTCGTTGCAAGCGGGTTTTTAAATACTCTGGAGTCATTTCGTTGCAAGCGGGTGTTTAAGTGCTCTGGAGTCATTTCGTTGCAAGCGGGTTTTTAAGTGCTCTGGAGTCATTTTGTTGCAAGCGGGTTTTTAAGTGCTCTGGAGTCTTTTCGTTGCAAGCTGGTTTTTAAGTGTTCTGGAGTCATTTCTTTGCAAGCGGGTTTTTAAGTGCTCTGAAGGCATTTCGTTGCAAGCGGGTTTTTAAGTGCTCTGGAGTCATTTCGTTGAAAGCCGGTTTTTAAGTACTCTGGAGACATTTCGTTACAAGCGGGTTTTTAAGTGCTCTGGAGTCATTTCGTTGCAAGCGGGTTTTTAAGTGCTCTGGAGTCATTTCGTTGCAAGCGGGTTTTTAAGTGCTCTGAAGGCATTTCGTTGCAAGCGGGTTTTAAAGTGCTCTGGAGTCATTTCGTTGCAAGCGGGTTTTTACGTGTTCTGGAGTCATTTCGTTGCAAGCGGGTTTTTACATACTTCTCAGACATTTCACTGGAAGCGGGTTTTTTAAATGCTCTGTAGGCATTTCGTTGCAAGCGGGTTTTTAAGTGCTCTGGAGTCATTTCGTTGCAAGCGGGTTTTTACGTGTTCTGGAGTCATTTCGTTGCAAGCGGGTTTTTACATACTTCTCAGACATTTCACTGGAAGCGGGTTTTTTAAATGCTCTGTAGGCATTTCGTTGCAAGCGGGTTTTTAAGTACTCTGGAGTCATTTCGTTGCAAGCGGGTTTTTACGTGTTCTGGAGTCATTTCGTCTCAAGCGGGTTTTTAAGTGCTCTGGAGTCATTTCGTTGCAAGCGGGTTTTTAAGTGCTCTGGAGTCATTTCGTTGCAAGCGGGGTTTTAAGTGCTCTGGAGTCATTACGTTGCAAGCGGGTTTTTAAGTGCTCTGGATTCATTTCGTTGCAAGCGGGTTTTTAAGTGCTCTGTAGTCATTTCATTGCAAGCGGGTTTTTAAGTGCTCAGGAGTCATTTCGTTGCAAGCGGGTTTTTAAGTACTCTGGAGACATTTCGTTACAAGCGGGTTTTTAAGTGCTCTGGAGTCATTTCGTTGCAAGCGGGTTTTTAAGTGCTCTGGAGTCATTTCGTTGCAAGCGGGTTTTTAAGTGCTATGGAGTCATTTCGTTGCAAGCGGGTTTTTAAGTGCTCTGGAGTCATTTCGTTGCAAGCGGGTTTTTACATACTTCTCAGACATTTCACTGGAAGCGCGTTTTTTAAATGCTCTGTAGGCATTTCGTTGCAAGCGGGTTTTTAAGTACTCTGGAGTCATTTCGTTGCAAGCGGGTTTTTACGTGTTCTGGAGTCATTTCGTCTCAAGCGGGTTTTTAAGTGCTCTGGAGTCATTTCGTTGCAAGCGGGTTTTTAAGTGCTCTGGAGTCATTTCGTTGCAAGCGGGGTTTTAAGTGCTCTGGAGTCATTTCGTTGCAAGCGGGTTTTTAAGTGCTCTGGAGTCATTTCGTTGCAAGCGGGTTTTTAAGTGCTCTGGAATCATTTCGTTGAAAGCGGGTTTTTAAGTGCTCTGGAGTCATTTCGTTGCAAGCGGGTTTTTAAGTGCTCTATAGACATTTCATTGCAAGCGGGTTTTTAAGTGCTCTGGAGTCATTTCGTTGCAAGCAGGTTTTTACGGGTTCTGGAGTCATTTCGTTGCAAGCGGGTTTTTACATACTTCTCAGACATTTCACTGGAAGCGGGTTTTTTAAATGCTCTGTAGGCATTTCGTTGCAAGCGGGTTTTTAAGTGCTCTGGAGTCATTTCGTTGCAAGCGGGTTTTTAAGTGCTCTGGAGTCATTTCGTTGCAAGCGGGTTTTTAAATGCTCTGGATTCATTTCGTTGCAAGCGGGTTTTTAAGTGCTCTGGAGTCATTTGGTTGCAAGCGGGTTTTTAAGTGCTCTGGAGTCATTTTGTTGAAAGCGGGTTTTTAAGTGCTCTGGAGTCATTTCGTTGCAAGCGGGTTTTTAAGTGCTCTATAGACATTTCATTGCAAGCGGGTTTTTAAGTGCTCTGGAGCCATTTCGTTGCAAGCGGGTTTTTAAGTGCTCTGGAGTCATTTCGTTGCAAGCGGGTTTTTAAGTGCTCTGGAGTCATTTCGTTGCAAGGGGGTTTTTAAGTGCTCTGGATTCATTTCGTTGCAAGCGGGTTTTTAAGTGCTCTGGAGTCATTTCGTTGCAAGTGGGTTTTTAAGTGCTCTGGAGTCATTTCGTTGCAAGCGGGTTTTTAAGTGCTCTGTAGTCATTTCGTTGCAAGCGGGTTTTTAAGTGCTCTGGAGTCATTTCGTTGCAAGCGGGTTTTTAAGTGCTCTGGAGTCATTTCGTTTCAAGCGGGTTTTTAAGTACTCTGGAGACATTTCGTTACAAGCGGGTTTTTAAGTGCTCTGGAGTCATTTCGTTGCAAGCGGTTTTTAAGTGCTCTGGAGTCATTTCGTTGCAAGCGGGTTTTTAAGTGCTCTGGAGTCATTTCATTGCAAGCGGGTTTTTACGTGTTCTGGAGTCATTTCGTTGCAAGCGGGTTTTTACATACTTCTCAGACATTTCACTGGAAGCGGGTTTTTTAAATGCTCTGTAGGCATTTCGTTGCAAGCGGGTTTTTACGTGTTCTGGAGTCATTTCGTGGCAAGCGGGTTTTTACATACTTCTCAGACATTTCACTGGAAGCGGGTTTTTTATGTGCTCTGTAGGCATTTCGTTGCAAGCGGGTTTTTAAGTACTCTGGAGTCTTTTCGTTGCAAGCGTGTGTTTAAGTGCTCTGGAGTCATTTCGTTGCAAGCGGGTTTTTAAGTGCTCTGGAGTCATTTTGTTGCAAGCGGGTTTTTAAGTGCTCTGGAGTCTTTTCGTTGCAAGCGGGTTTTTAAGTGTTCTGGAGTCATTTCTTTGCAAGCGGGTTTTTAAGTGCTCTGAAGGCATTTCGTTGCAAGCGGGTTTTTAAGTGCTCTGGAGTCATTTCGTTGCCAGCGGGTTTTTACGGGTTCTGGAGTCATTTCGTTGCAAGCGGGTTTTTACATACTTCTCAGACATTTCACTGGAAGCGGGTTTTTTAAGTGCTCTGCAGGCATTTCGTTGTAAGCGGGTTTTTAAGTACTCTGGAGTCATTTCGTTGCAAGCGGTTTTTAAGTGCTCTGGAGTCATTTCGTTGCAAGCGGGTTTTTAAATACTCTGGAGTCATTTCGTTGCAAGCGGGTGTTTAAGTGCTCTGGAGTCATTTCGTTGCAAGCGGGTTTTTAAGTGCTCTGGAGTCATTTTGTTGCAAGCGGGTTTTTAAGTGCTCTGGAGTCTTTTCGTTGCAAGCGGGTTTTTCAGTGTTCTGGAGTCATTTCTTTGCAAGCGGGTTTTTAAGTGCTCTGAAGGCATTTCGTTGCAAGCGGGTTTTTAAGTGCTCTGGAGTCATTTCGTTGAAAGCCGGTTTTTAAGTACTCTGGAGACATTTCGTTACAAGCGGGTTTTTAAGTGCTCTGGAGTCATTTCGTTGCAAGCGGGTTTTTAAGTGCTCTGGAGTCATTTCGTTGCAAGCGGGTTTTTAAGTGCTCTGAAGGCATTTCGTTGCAAGCGGGTTTTAAAGTGCTCTGGAGTCATTTCGTTGCAAGCGGGTTTTTACGTGTTCTGGAGTCATTTCGTTGCAAGCGGGTTTTTACATACTTCTCAGACATTTCACTGGAAGCGGGTTTTTTAAATGCTCTGTAGGCATTTCGTTGCAAGCGGGTTTTTAAGTGCTCTGGAGTCATTTCGTTGCAAGCGGGTTTTTACGTGTTCTGGAGTCATTTCGTTGCAAGCGGGTTTTTACATACTTCTCAGACATTTCACTGGAAGCGGGTTTTTTAAATGCTCTGTAGGCATTTCGTTGCAAGCGGGTTTTTAAGTACTCTGGAGTCATTTCGTTGCAAGCGGGTTTTTACGTGTTCTGGAGTCATTTCGTCTCAAGCGGGTTTTTAAGTGCTCTGGAGTCATTTCGTTGCAAGCGGGTTTTTAAGTGCTCTGGAGTCATTTCGTTGCAAGCGGGGTTTTAAGTGCTCTGGAGTCATTACGTTGCAAGCGGGTTTTTAAGTGCTCTGGATTCATTTCGTTGCAAGCGGGTTTTTAAGTGCTCTGTAGTCATTTCATTGCAAGCGGGTTTTTAAGTGCTCAGGAGTCATTTCGTTGCAAGCGGGTTTTTAAGTACTCTGGAGACATTTCGTTACAAGCGGGTTTTTAAGTGCTCTGGAGTCATTTCGTTGCAAGCGGGTTTTTAAGTGCTCTGGAGTCATTTCGTTGCAAGCGGGTTTTTAAGTGCTATGGAGTCATTTCGTTGCAAGCGGGTTTTTAAGTGCTCTGGAGTCATTTCGTTGCAAGCGGGTTTTTACATACTTCTCAGACATTTCACTGGAAGCGGGTTTTTTAAATGCTCTGTAGGCATTTCGTTGCAAGCGGGTTTTTAAGTACTCTGGAGTCATTTCGTTGCAAGCGGGTTTTTACGTGTTCTGGAGTCATTTCTTCTCAAGCGGGTTTTTAAGTGCTCTGGAGTCATTTCGTTGCAAGCGGGTTTTTAAGTGCTCTGGAGTCATTTCGTTGCAAGCGGGGTTTTAAGTGCTCTGGAGTCATTACGTTGCAAGCGGGTTTTTAAGTGCTCTGGATTCATTTCGTTGCAAGCGGGTTTTTAAGTGCTCTGTAGTCATTTCATTGCAAGCGGGTTTTTAAGTGCTCAGGAGTCATTTCGTTGCAAGCGGGTTTTTAAGTACTCTGGAGACATTTCGTTACAAGCGGGTTTTTAAGTGCTCTGGAGTCATTTCGTTGCAAGCGGGTTTTTAAGTGCTCTGGAGTCATTTCGTTGCAAGTGGGTTTTTAAGTGCTATGGAGTCATTTCGTTGCAAGCGGGTTTTTAAGTGCTCTGGAGTCATTTCGTTGCAAGCGGGTTTTCAACTTCTCTGGAGTCATTTCGTTGCAAGCGGGTTTTTAAGTGCTATGGAGTCATTTCGTTGCAAGAGGCTTTTTAAGTGCTCTGGAGTCATTTCGTTGCAAGCGGGTTTTTAAGTGCTCTGGATTCATTTCGTTGCAAGCGGGTTTTTAAGTGCTCTGGAGTCATTTCGTTGCAAGAGGGTTTTTAAGTGCTCTGGAGTCATTTCGTTGCAAGCGGGTTTTTAAGTGCTCTGGAGTCATTTCGTTGCAAGCGGGTTTTTAAGTGCTCTGGAGTCATTTCGTTGCAAGCGGGTTTTTAAGTGCTCTGGGGTCATTTCGTTGCAAGTGGGTTTTTAAGTGCTCTGGAGTCATTTCGTTGCAAGCGGGTTTTTAAGTGCTCTGGAGTCATTTCGTTGCAAGCGGGTTTTTAAGTGCTCTGAAGGCATTTCGTTGTAAGCTGGTTTTTAAGTGCTCTGGAGTCATTTCGTTGCAAGCAGGTTTTTTCGTGTTCTGGAGTCATTTCGTGGCAAGCGGGTTTTTACATACTTCTCAGACATTTCACTGGAAGCGGGTTTTTTAAGTGCTCTGTAGGCATTTCGTTGCAAGCGGGTTTTTAAGTGCTCTGGAGTCATTTCGTTGCAAGCGGGTTTTTAAGTGCTCTGGACTCATTTCTTTGCAAGCGGGTTTTCAAGTGCTCTGGAGTCATTTCGTTGCAAGCGGGTTTTTAAGTGCTCTGGAGTCATTTCGTTGCAAGCGGGTTTTTAAGTGCTCTGGAGTCATTTCGTTGCAAGCGGGTTTTTAAGTGCTCTGGATTCATTTCGTTGCAAGCGGGTTTTTAAGTGCTCTGTAGTCATTTCGTTGCAAGCGGGTTTTTAAGTGCTCTGGAGTCATTTCGTTGCAAGCGGGTTTTTAAGTGCTCTGGAGTCATTTCGTTGCAAGCGGGTTTTTAAGTGCTCTGGAGTCATTTCGTTGCAAGCGGGTTTTTAAGTGCTCTGGAGTCATTTCGTTGCAAGTGGGTTTTTAAGTGCTCTGGAGTCATTTCGTTGCAAGCGGGTTTTTAAGTGCTCTGGAGTCATTTCGTTGCAAGCGGGTTTTTAAGTGCTCTGAAGGCATTTCGTTGTAAGCTGGTTTTTAAGTGCTCTGGAGTCATTTCGTTGCAACCGGGTTTTTACGTGTTCTGGAGTCATTTCGTGGCAAGCGGGTTTTTACATACTTCTCAGACATTTCACTGGAAGCGGGTTTTTTAAGTGCTCTGTAGGCATTTCGTTGCAAGCGGGTTTTTAAGTATTCTGGAGTCATTTCGTTGCAAGCGGGTGTTTAAGTGCTCTGGAGTCATTTCGTTGCAAGCGGGTTTTTAAGTGATCTGGAGTCATTTCGTTGCAAGCGGGTTTTTAAGTGCTCTGAAGGCATTTCGTTGCAAGCGGGTTTTTAAGTGCTCTGGAGTCATTTCTTTGCAAGCGGGTTTTTACGTGTTCTGGAGTCATTTCGTTGCAAGCGGGTTTTTACATACTTCTCAGACATTTCACTGGAAGCGGGTTTTTTAAATGCTCTGTAGGCATTTCGTTGCAAGCGGGTTTTTAAGTGCTCTGGAGTCATTTCGTTGCAAGCGGGTTTTTAAGTGCTCTGGAGCCATTTCGTTGCAAGCGGGTTTTTAAGTGCTCTGGAGCCATTTCGTTGCAAGCGGGTTTTTAAGTGCTCTGGAGTCATTTCGTTGCAAGCGGGTTTTTAAGTGTTCTGGAGTCATTTCGTTGCAAGCGGGTTTTTAAGTGCTCTGGAGTCATTTCGTTGCAAGCGGGTTTTTAAGTGCTCTGGAGCCATTTCGTTGCAAGCGGGTTTTTAAGTGCTCTGGAGTCATTACGTTGCAAGCGGGTTTTTAGGTGTTCTGGAGTCATTTCGTTGCAAGCGGGTTTTTAAGTGCTCTGGAGTCATTTCGTTGCAAGCGGGTTTTTAAGTACTCTGGAGTCATTTCGTTGCAAGCGGGTTTTTAAGTGCTCTGGAGTCATTTCGTTGCAAGCGGTTTTTACATATTTCTCAGACATTTCACTGGAAGCGGGTTTTTTAAGTGCTCTGGAGTCATTTCGTTGCAAGCGGGTTTTTAAGTGCTCTGGAGTCATTTCGTTGCAAGCGGGTTTTTAAGTGCTCTGGAGTCATTTCGTTGCAAGCGCGTTTTTACGTGCTCTGGAGTCATTTCGTTGCAAGCGGGTTTTTAAGTGATCTGGAGTCATTTCGTTGCATGCGGGTTTTTAAGTGCTCTGGAGTCATTTCGTTGCAAGCGGGTTTTTAAGTGCTCTGGAGTCATTTCGTTGCAAGCGGGTTTTTAAGTGCTCTGAAGGCATTTCGTTGTAAGCTGGTTTTTAAGTGCTCTGAGTCATTTCGTTGCAAGCGGGTTTTTACGTGTTCTGGAGTCATTTCGTGGCAAGCGGGTTTTTACATACTTCTCAGACATTTCACTGGAAGCGGGTTTTTTAAGTGCTCTGTAGGCATTTCGTTGCAAGCGGGTTTTTAAGTACTCTGGAGTCATTTCGTTGCAAGCGTGTGTTTAAGTGCTCTGGAGTCATTTCGTTGCAAGCGGGTTTTTAAGTGCTCTGGAGTCATTTTGTTGCAAGCGGGTTTTTAAGTGCTCTGGAGTCTTTTCGTTGCAAGCGGGTTTTTAAGTGTTCTGGAGTCATTTCTTTGCAAGCGGGTTTTTAAGTGCTCTGAAGGCATTTTGTTGCAAGCGGGTTTTTAAGTGCTCTGGAGTCATTTCGTTGCCAGCGGGTTTTTACGGGTTCTGGAGTCATTTCGTTGCAAGCGGGTTTTTACATACTTCTCAGACATTTCACTGGAAGCGGGTTTTTTAAGTGCTCTGCAGGCATTTCGTTGTAAGTGGGTTTTTATGTACTCTGGAGTCATTTCGTTGCAAGCGGGGTTTTAAGTGCTCTGGAGTCATTTCGTTGCAAGCGGGTTTTTATGTGCTCTGGAGTCATTTCGTTGCAAGCGGGTGTTTAAGTGCTCTGGAGTCATTTCGTTGCAAGCGGGTTTTTAAGTGCTCTGGAGTCATTTCGTTGCAAGCGGGTTTTTAAGTGCTCTGAAGGCATTTCGTTGCAAGCGGGTTTTAAAGTGCTCTGGAGTCGTTTCGTTGCAAGCGGGTTTTTACATGTTCTGGAGTCATTTCGTTGCAAGCGGGTTTTTACATACTTCTCAGACATTTCCCTGGAAGCGGGTTTTTTAAATGCTCTGTAGGCATTTCATTGCAAGCGGGTTTTTAAGTGCTCTGGAGTCATTTCGTTGCAAGCGGGTTTTTACGTGTTCTGGAGTCATTTCGTTGCAAGCGGGTTTTTACATACTTCTCAGACATTTCACTGGAAGCGGGTTTTATAAATGCTCTGTAGGCATTTCGTTGCAAGCGGGTTTTTAAGTACTCTGGAGTCATTTCGTTGCAAGCGGGTTTTTACGTGTTCTGGAGTCATTTCGTCTCAAGCGGGTTTTTAAGTGCTCTGGAGTCATTTCGTTGCAAGCGGGTTTTTAAGTGCTCTGGAGTCATTTCGTTGCAAGCGGGTTTTTAAGTGCTCTGGAGTCATTACGTTGCAAGCGGGTTTTTAAGTGCTCTGGATTCATTTCGTTGCAAGCGGGTTTTTAAGTGCTCTGGAGCCATTTCGTTGCAAGCGGGTTTTTAAGTACTCTGGAGTCATTTCGTTGCAAGCGTGTGTTTAAGTGCTCTGGAGTCATTTCGTTGCAAGCGGGTTTTTAAGTGCTCTGGAGTCATTTCGTTGCAAGCGGGTTTTTAAGTGCTCTGGAGTCTTTTCGTTGCAAGCGGGTTTTTAAGTGCTCTGGAGTCATTTCTTTGCAAGCGGGTTTTTAAGTGCTCTGAAGGCATTTTGTTGCAAGCGGGTTTTTAAGTGCTCTGGAGTCATTTCGTTGCCAGCGGGTTTTTACGGGTTCTGGAGTCATTTCGTTGCAAGCGGGTTTTTACATACTTCTCAGACATTTCACTGGAAGCGGGTTTTTTAAGTGCTCTGCAGGCATTTCGTTGTAAGTGGGTTTTTAAGTACTCTGGAGTCATTTCGTTGCAAGCGGGGTTTTAAGTGCTCTGGAGTCATTTCGTTGCAAGCGGGTTTTTATGTGCTCTGGAGTCATTTCGTTGCAAGCGGGTGTTTAAGTGCTCTGGAGTCATTTCGTTGCAAGCGGGTTTTTAAGTGCTCTGGAGTCATTTCGTTGCAAGCGGGTTTTTAAGTGCTCTGAAGGCATTTCGTTGCAAGCGGGTTTTAAAGTGCTCTGGAGTCGTTTCGTTGCAAGCGGGTTTTTACATGTTCTGGAGTCATTTCGTTGCAAGCGGGTTTTTACATACTTCTCAGACATTTCCCTGGAAGCGGGTTTTTTAAATGCTCTGTAGGCATTTCATTGCAAGCGGGTTTTTAAGTGCTCTGGAGTCATTTCGTTGCAAGCGGGTTTTTACGTGTTCTGGAGTCATTTCGTTGCAAGCGGGTTTTTACATACTTCTCAGACATTTCACTGGAAGCGGGTTTTATAAATGCTCTGTAGGCATTTCGTTGCAAGCGGGTTTTTAAGTACTCTGGAGTCATTTCGTTGCAAGCGGGTTTTTACGTGTTCTGGAGTCATTTCGTCTCAAGCGGGTTTTTAAGTGCTCTGGAGTCATTTCGTTGCAAGCGGGTTTTTAAGTGCTCTGGAGTCATTTCGTTGCAAGCGGGTTTTTAAGTGCTCTGGAGTCATTACGTTGCAAGCGGGTTTTTAAGTGCTCTGGATTCATTTCGTTGCAAGCGGGTTTTTAAGTGCTCTGGAGCCATTTCGTTGCAAGCGGGTTTTTAAGTGCTCTGGAGCCATTTCGTTGCAAGCGGGTTTTTAAGTGCTCTGGAGTCATTTCGTTGCAAGCGGGTTTTTAAGTGTTCTGGAGTCATTTCGTTGCAAGCGGGTTTTTAAGTGCTCTGGAGTCATTTCGTTGCAAGCGGGTTTTTAAGTGTTCTGGAGTCATTTCGTTGCAAGCGGGTTTTTAAGTGCTCTGGAGTCATTTCGTTGCAAGCGGGTTTTTAAGTGCTCTGGAGTCATTTCGTTGCAAGCGGGTTTTTAAGTGCTCTGGAGTCATTTCGTTGCAAGCGGGTTTTTTCGTGTTCTGGAGTCATTTCGTGGCAAGCGGGTTTTTACATACTTCTCAGACATTTCACTGGAAGCGGGTTTTTTAAGTGCTCTGTAGGCATTTCGTTGCAAGCGGGTTTTTAAGTGCTCTGGAGTCATTT
This sequence comes from Meriones unguiculatus, assembly GCF_030254825.1. Taxonomy (NCBI): domain Eukaryota; kingdom Metazoa; phylum Chordata; class Mammalia; order Rodentia; family Muridae; genus Meriones; species Meriones unguiculatus. The sequence continues at coordinate 66,915,492 of NC_083352.1, read as the reverse complement.
CGTTGCAAGCGGGTTTTTAAGTGCTCTGGAGTCATTTCTTTGCAAGCGGGTTTTCAAGTGCTCTGGAGTCATTTCGTTGCAAGCGGGTTTTTAAGTGCTCTGGAGTCATTTCGTTGCAAGCGGGTTTTTAAGTGCTCTGGAGTCATTTCGTTGCAAGCGGGTTTTTAAGTGCTCTGGATTCATTTCGTTGCAAGCGGGTTTTTAAGTGCTCTGTAGTCATTTCGTTGCAAGAGGGTTTTTAAGTGCTCTGGAGTCATTTCGTTGCAAGCGGGTTTTTAAGTGCTCTGGAGTCATTTCGTTGCAAGCGGGTTTTTAAGTGCTCTGGAGTCATTTCGTTGCAAGCGGGTTTTTAAGTGCTCTGGAGTCATTTCGTTGCAAGTGGGTTTTTAAGTGCTCTGGAGTCATTTCGTTGCAAGCGGGTTTTTAAGTGCTCTGGAGTCATTTCGTTGCAAGCGGGTTTTTAAGTGCTCTGAAGGCATTTCGTTGTAAGCTGGTTTTTAAGTGCTCTGGAGTCATTTCGTTGCAACCGGGTTTTTACGTGTTCTGGAGTCATTTCGTGGCAAGCGGGTTTTTACATACTTCTCAGACATTTCACTGGAAGCGGGTTTTTTAAATGCTCTGTAGGCATTTCGTTGCAAGCGGGTTTTTAAGTGCTCTGGAGTCATTTCGTTGCAAGCGGGTTTTTAAGTGCTCTGGAGCCATTTCGTTGCAAGCAGGTTTTCAAGTGCTCTGGAGCCATTTCGTTGCAAGCGGGTTTTTAAGTGCTCTGGAGTCATTTCGTTGCAAGCGGGTTTTTAAGTGATCTGGAGTCATTTCGTTGCAAGCGGGTTTTTAAGTGCTCTGGAGTCATTTCGTTGCAAGCGGGTTTTTAAGTGCTCTGGAGCCATTTCGTTGCAAGCGGGTTTTTAAGTGCTCTGGAGTCATTACGTTGCAAGCGGGTTTTTAAGTGTTCTGGAGTCATTTCGTTGCAAGCGGGTTTTTAAGTGCTCTGGAGTCATTTCGTTGCAAGCGGGTTTTTAAGTACTCTGGAGTCATTTCGTTGCAAGCGGTTTTTAAGTGCTCTGGAGTCATTTCGTTGCAAGCGGTTTTTACATATTTCTCAGACATTTCACTGGAAGCGGGTTTTTTAAGTGCTCTGGAGTCATTTCGTTGCAAGCGGGTTTTTAAGTGCTCTGGAGTCATTTCGTTGCAAGCGGGTTTTTAAGTGCTCTGGAGTCATTTCGTTGCAAGCGCGTTTTTACGTGCTCTGGAGTCATTTCGTTGCAAGCGGGTTTTTAAGTGATCTGGAGTCATTTCGTTGCAAGCGGGTTTTTAAGTGCTCTGGAGTCATTTCGTTGCAAGCGGGTTTTTAAGTGCTCTGGAGTCATTTCGTTGCAAGCGGGTTTTTAAGTGCTCTGAAGGCATTTCGTTGTAAGCTGGTTTTTAAGTGCTCTGAGTCATTTCGTTGCAAGCGGGTTTTTACGTGTTCTGGAGTCATTTCGTGGCAAGCGGGTTTTTACATACTTCTCAGACATTTCACTGGAAGCGGGTTTTTTAAGTGCTCTGTAGGCATTTCGTTGCAAGCGGGTTTTTAAGTACTCTGGAGTCATTTCGTTGCAAGCGTGTGTTTAAGTGCTCTGGAGTCATTTCGTTGCAAGCGGGTTTTTAAGTGCTCTGGAGTCATTTTGTTGCAAGCGGGTTTTTAAGTGCTCTGGAGTCTTTTCGTTGCAAGCGGGTTTTTAAGTGTTCTGGAGTCATTTCTTTGCAAGCGGGTTTTTAAGTGCTCTGAAGGCATTTTGTTGCAAGCGGGTTTTTAAGTGCTCTGGAGTCATTTCGTTGCCAGCGGGTTTTTACGGGTTCTGGAGTCATTTCGTTGCAAGCGGGTTTTTACATACTTCTCAGACATTTCACTGGAAGCGGGTTTTTTAAGTGCTCTGCAGGCATTTCGTTGTAAGTGGGTTTTTAAGTACTCTGGAGTCATTTCGTTGCAAGCGGGTTTTTAAGTGCTCTGGAGTCATTTCGTTGCAAGCGGGTTTTTATGTGCTCTGGAGTCATTTCGTTGCAAGCGGGTGTTTAAGTGCTCTGGAGTCATTTCGTTGCAAGCGGGTTTTTAAGTGCTCTGGAGTCATTTCGTTGCAAGCGGGTTTTTAAGTGCTCTGAAGGCATTTCGTTGCAAGCGGGTTTTAAAGTGCTCTGGAGTCATTTCGTTGCAAGCGGGTTTTTACATGTTCTGGAGTCATTTCGTTGCAAGCGGGTTTTTACATACTTCTCAGACATTTCCCTGGAAGCGGGTTTTTTAAATGCTCTGTAGGCATTTCATTGCAAGCGGGTTTTTAAGTGCTCTGGAGTCATTTCGTTGCAAGCGGGTTTTTACGTGTTCTGGAGTCATTTCGTTGCAAGCGGGTTTTTACATACTTCTCAGACATTTCACTGGAAGCGGGTTTTATAAATGCTCTGTAGGCATTTCGTTGCAAGCGGGTTTTTAAGTACTCTGGAGTCATTTCGTTGCAAGCGGGTTTTTACGTGTTCTGGAGTCATTTCGTCTCAAGCGGGTTTTTAAGTGCTCTGGAGTCATTTCGTTGCAAGCGGGTTTTTAAGTGCTCTGGAGTCATTTCGTTGCAAGCGGGTTTTTAAGTGCTCTGGAGTCATTACGTTGCAAGCGGGTTTTTAAGAGCTCTGGATTCATTTCGTTGCAAGCGGGTTTTTAAGTGCTCTGGAGCCATTTCATTGCAAGCGGGTTTTTAAGTGCTCTGGAGCAATTTCGTTGCAAGCGGGTTTTTAAGTGCTCTGGAGTCATTTCGTTGCAAGCGGGTTTTTACATACTTCTCAGACATTTCACTGGAAGCGGGTTTTATAAATGCTCTGTAGGCATTTCGTTGCAAGCGGGTTTTTAAGTACTCTGGAGTCATTTCGTTGCAAGCGGGTTTTTACGTGTTCTGGAGTCATTTCGTCTCAAGCGGGTTTTTAAGTGCTCTGGAGTCATTTCGTTGCAAGCGGGTTTTTAAGTGCTCTGGAGTCATTTCGTTGCAAGCGGGTTTTTAAGTGCTCTGGAGTCATTACGTTGCAAGCGGGTTTTTAAGTGCTCTGGATTCATTTCGTTGCAAGCGGGTTTTTAAGTGCTCTGGAGCCATTTCGTTGCAAGCGGGTTTTTAAGTACTCTGGAGTCATTTCGTTGCAAGCGTGTGTTTAAGTGCTCTGGAGTCATTTCGTTGCAAGCGGGTTTTTAAGTGCTCTGGAGTCATTTCGTTGCAAGCGGGTTTTTAAGTGCTCTGGAGTCTTTTCGTTGCAAGCGGGTTTTTAAGTGCTCTGGAGTCATTTCTTTGCAAGCGGGTTTTTAAGTGCTCTGAAGGCATTTTGTTGCAAGCGGGTTTTTAAGTGCTCTGGAGTCATTTCGTTGCCAGCGGGTTTTTACGGGTTCTGGAGTCATTTCGTTGCAAGCGGGTTTTTACATACTTCTCAGACATTTCACTGGAAGCGGGTTTTTTAAGTGCTCTGCAGGCATTTCGTTGTAAGTGGGTTTTTAAGTACTCTGGAGTCATTTCGTTGCAAGCGGGGTTTTAAGTGCTCTGGAGTCATTTCGTTGCAAGCGGGTTTTTATGTGCTCTGGAGTCATTTCGTTGCAAGCGGGTGTTTAAGTGCTCTGGAGTCATTTCGTTGCAAGCGGGTTTTTAAGTGCTCTGGAGTCATTTCGTTGCAAGCGGGTTTTTAAGTGCTCTGAAGGCATTTCGTTGCAAGCGGGTTTTAAAGTGCTCTGGAGTCGTTTCGTTGCAAGCGGGTTTTTACATGTTCTGGAGTCATTTCGTTGCAAGCGGGTTTTTACATACTTCTCAGACATTTCCCTGGAAGCGGGTTTTTTAAATGCTCTGTAGGCATTTCATTGCAAGCGGGTTTTTAAGTGCTCTGGAGTCATTTCGTTGCAAGCGGGTTTTTACGTGTTCTGGAGTCATTTCGTTGCAAGCGGGTTTTTACATACTTCTCAGACATTTCACTGGAAGCGGGTTTTATAAATGCTCTGTAGGCATTTCGTTGCAAGCGGGTTTTTAAGTACTCTGGAGTCATTTCGTTGCAAGCGGGTTTTTACGTGTTCTGGAGTCATTTCGTCTCAAGCGGGTTTTTAAGTGCTCTGGAGTCATTTCGTTGCAAGCGGGTTTTTAAGTGCTCTGGAGTCATTTCGTTGCAAGCGGGTTTTTAAGTGCTCTGGAGTCATTACGTTGCAAGCGGGTTTTTAAGTGCTCTGGATTCATTTCGTTGCAAGCGGGTTTTTAAGTGCTCTGGAGCCATTTCGTTGCAAGCGGGTTTTTAAGTGCTCTGGAGCCATTTCGTTGCAAGCGGGTTTTTAAGTGCTCTGGAGTCATTTCGTTGCAAGCGGGTTTTTAAGTGTTCTGGAGTCATTTCGTTGCAAGCGGGTTTTTAAGTGCTCTGGAGTCATTTCGTTGCAAGCGGGTTTTTAAGTGTTCTGGAGTCATTTCGTTGCAAGCGGGTTTTTAAGTGCTCTGGAGTCATTTCGTTGCAAGCGGGTTTTTAAGTGCTCTGGAGTCATTTCGTTGCAAGCGGGTTTTTAAGTGCTCTGGAGTCATTTCGTTGCAAGCGGGTTTTTTCGTGTTCTGGAGTCATTTCGTGGCAAGCGGGTTTTTACATACTTCTCAGACATTTCACTGGAAGCGGGTTTTTTAAGTGCTCTGTAGGCATTTCGTTGCAAGCGGGTTTTTAAGTGCTCTGGAGTCATTTCGTTGCAAGCGGGTTTTTAAGTGCTCTGGAGTCATTTCTTTGCAAGCGGGTTTTCAAGTGCTCTGGAGTCATTTCGTTGCAAGCGGGTTTTTAAGTGCTCTGGAGTCATTTCGTTGCAAGCGGGTTTTTAAGTGCTCTGGAGTCATTTCGTTGCAAGCGGGTTTTTAAGTGCTCTGGATTCATTTCGTTGCAAGCGGGTTTTTAAGTGCTCTGTAGTCATTTCGTTGCAAGAGGGTTTTTAAGTGCTCTGGAGTCATTTCGTTGCAAGCGGGTTTTTAAGTGCTCTGGAGTCATTTCGTTGCAAGCGGGTTTTTAAGTGCTCTGGAGTCATTTCGTTGCAAGCGGGTTTTTAAGTGCTCTGGAGTCATTTCGTTGCAAGTGGGTTTTTAAGTGCTCTGGAGTCATTTCGTTGCAAGCGGGTTTTTAAGTGCTCTGGAGTCATTTCGTTGCAAGCGGGTTTTTAAGTGCTCTGAAGGCATTTCGTTGTAAGCTGGTTTTTAAGTGCTCTGGAGTCATTTCGTTGCAACCGGGTTTTTACGTGTTCTGGAGTCATTTCGTGGCAAGCGGGTTTTTACATACTTCTCAGACATTTCACTGGAAGCGGGTTTTTTAAATGCTCTGTAGGCATTTCGTTGCAAGCGGGTTTTTAAGTGCTCTGGAGTCATTTCGTTGCAAGCGGGTTTTTAAGTGCTCTGGAGCCATTTCGTTGCAAGCAGGTTTTCAAGTGCTCTGGAGCCATTTCGTTGCAAGCGGGTTTTTAAGTGCTCTGGAGTCATTTCGTTGCAAGCGGGTTTTTAAGTGTTCTGGAGTCATTTCGTTGCAAGCGGGTTTTTAAGTGCTCTGGAGTCATTTCGTTGCAAGCGGGTTTTTAAGTGCTCTGGAGCCATTTCGTTGCAAGCGGGTTTTTAAGTGCTCTGGAGTCATTACGTTGCAAGCGGGTTTTTAAGTGTTCTGGAGTCATTTCGTTGCAAGCGGGTTTTTAAGTGCTCTGGAGTCATTTCGTTGCAAGCGGGTTTTTAAGTACTCTGGAGTCATTTCGTTGCAAGCGGTTTTTAAGTGCTCTGGAGTCATTTCGTTGCAAGCGGTTTTTACATATTTCTCAGACATTTCACTGGAAGCGGGTTTTTTAAGTGCTCTGGAGTCATTTCGTTGCAAGCGGGTTTTTAAGTGCTCTGGAGTCATTTCGTTGCAAGCGGGTTTTTAAGTGCTCTGGAGTCATTTCGTTGCAAGCGCGTTTTTACGTGCTCTGGAGTCATTTCGTTGCAAGCGGGTTTTTAAGTGATCTGGAGTCATTTCGTTGCAAGCGGGTTTTTAAGTGCTCTGGAGTCATTTCGTTGCAAGCGGGTTTTTAAGTGCTCTGGAGTCATTTCGTTGCAAGCGGGTTTTTAAGTGCTCTGAAGGCATTTCGTTGTAAGCTGGTTTTTAAGTGCTCTGAGTCATTTCGTTGCAAGCGGGTTTTTACGTGTTCTGGAGTCATTTCGTGGCAAGCGGGTTTTTACATACTTCTCAGACATTTCACTGGAAGCGGGTTTTTTAAGTGCTCTGTAGGCATTTCGTTGCAAGCGGGTTTTTAAGTACTCTGGAGTCATTTCGTTGCAAGCGTGTGTTTAAGTGCTCTGGAGTCATTTCGTTGCAAGCGGGTTTTTAAGTGCTCTGGAGTCATTTTGTTGCAAGCGGGTTTTTAAGTGCTCTGGAGTCTTTTCGTTGCAAGCGGGTTTTTAAGTGTTCTGGAGTCATTTCTTTGCAAGCGGGTTTTTAAGTGCTCTGAAGGCATTTTGTTGCAAGCGGGTTTTTAAGTGCTCTGGAGTCATTTCGTTGCCAGCGGGTTTTTACGGGTTCTGGAGTCATTTCGTTGCAAGCGGGTTTTTACATACTTCTCAGACATTTCACTGGAAGCGGGTTTTTTAAGTGCTCTGCAGGCATTTCGTTGTAAGTGGGTTTTTAAGTACTCTGGAGTCATTTCGTTGCAAGCGGGTTTTTAAGTGCTCTGGAGTCATTTCGTTGCAAGCGGGTTTTTATGTGCTCTGGAGTCATTTCGTTGCAAGCGGGTGTTTAAGTGCTCTGGAGTCATTTCGTTGCAAGCGGGTTTTTAAGTGCTCTGGAGTCATTTCGTTGCAAGCGGGTTTTTAAGTGCTCTGAAGGCATTTCGTTGCAAGCGGGTTTTAAAGTGCTCTGGAGTCATTTCGTTGCAAGCGGGTTTTTACATGTTCTGGAGTCATTTCGTTGCAAGCGGGTTTTTACATACTTCTCAGACATTTCCCTGGAAGCGGGTTTTTTAAATGCTCTGTAGGCATTTCATTGCAAGCGGGTTTTTAAGTGCTCTGGAGTCATTTCGTTGCAAGCGGGTTTTTACGTGTTCTGGAGTCATTTCGTTGCAAGCGGGTTTTTACATACTTCTCAGACATTTCACTGGAAGCGGGTTTTATAAATGCTCTGTAGGCATTTCGTTGCAAGCGGGTTTTTAAGTACTCTGGAGTCATTTCGTTGCAAGCGGGTTTTTACGTGTTCTGGAGTCATTTCGTCTCAAGCGGGTTTTTAAGTGCTCTGGAGTCATTTCGTTGCAAGCGGGTTTTTAAGTGCTCTGGAGTCATTTCGTTGCAAGCGGGTTTTTAAGTGCTCTGGAGTCATTACGTTGCAAGCGGGTTTTTAAGAGCTCTGGATTCATTTCGTTGCAAGCGGGTTTTTAAGTGCTCTGGAGCCATTTCATTGCAAGCGGGTTTTTAAGTGCTCTGGAGCAATTTCGTTGCAAGCGGGTTTTTAAGTGCTCTGGAGTCATTTCGTTGCAAGCGGGTTTTTAAGTGTTCTGGAGTCATTTCGTTGCAAGCGGGTTTTTAAGTGCTCTGGAGTCATTTCGTTGCAAGCGGGTTTTTAAGTGCTCTGGAGTCATTTCGTTGCAAGCGGGTTTTTTCGTGTTCTGGAGTCATTTCGTGGCAAGCGGGTTTTTACATACTTCTCAGACATTTCACTGGAAGCGGGTTTTTTAAGTGCTCTGTAGGCATTTCGTTGCAAGCGGGTTTTTAAGTGCTCTGGAGTCATTTCGTTGCAAGCGGGTTTTTAAGTGCTCTGGAGTCATTTCTTTGCAAGCGGGTTTTCAAGTGCTCTGGAGTCATTTCGTTGCAAGCGGGTTTTTAAGTGCTCTGGAGTCATTTCGTTGCAAGCGGGTTTTTAAGTGCTCTGGAGTCATTTCGTTGCAAGCGGGTTTTTAAGTGCTCTGGATTCATTTCGTTGCAAGCGGGTTTTTAAGTGCTCTGTAGTCATTTCGTTGCAAGTGGGTTTTTAAGTGCTCTGGAGTCATTTCGTTGCAAGCGGGTTTTTAAGTGCTCTGGAGTCATTTCGTTGCAAGCGGGTTTTTAAGTGCTCTGGAGTCATTTCGTTGCAAGCGGGTTTTTAAGTGCTCTGGAGTCATTTCGTTGCAAGCGGGTTTTTAAGTGCTCTGAAGGCATTTCGTTGTAAGCTGGTTTTTAAGTGCTCTGGAGTCATTTCGTTGCAACCGGGTTTTTACGTGTTATGGAGACATTTCGTGGCAAGCGGGTTTTTACATACTTCTCAGACATTTCACTGGAAGCGGGTTTTTTAAGTGCTCTGTAGGCATTTCGTTGCAAGCGGGTTTTTAAGTATTCTGGAGTCATTTCGTTGCAAGCGGGTGTTTAAGTGCTCTGGAGTCATTTCGTTGCAAGCGGGTTTTTAAGTGCTCTGGAGTCATTTCGTTGCAAGCGGGTTTTTAAGTGCTCTGAAGGCATTTCGTTGCAAGCGGGTTTTTAAGTGCTCTGGAGTCATTTCTTTGCAAGCGGGTTTTTACGTGTTCTGGAGTCATTTCGTTGCAAGCGGGTTTTTACATACTTCTCAGACATTTCACTGGAAGCGGGTTTTTTAAATGCTCTGTAGGCATTTCGTTGCAAGCGGGTTTTTAAGTGCTCTGGAGTCATTTCGTTGCAAGCGGGTTTTTAAGTGCTCTGGAGCCATTTCGTTGCAAGCGGGTTTTTAAGTGCTCTGGAGCCATTTCGTTGCAAGCGGGTTTTTAAGTGCTCTGGAGTCATTTCGTTGCAAGCGGGTTTTTAAGTGTTCTGGAGTCATTTCGTTGCAAGCGGGTTTTTAAGTGCTCTGGAGTCATTTCGTTGCAAGCGGGTTTTTAAGTGCTCTGGAGCCATTTCGTTGCAAGCGTGTTTTTAAGTGCTCTGGAGTCATTACGTTGCAAGCGGGTTTTTAAGTGTTCTGGAGTCATTTCGTTGCAAGCGGGTTTTTAAGTGCTCTGGAGTCATTTCGTTGCAAGCGGGTTTTTAAGTACTCTGGAGTCATTTCGTTGCAAGCGGGTTTTTAAGTGCTCTGGAGTCATTTCGTTGCAAGCGGTTTTTACATATTTCTCAGACATTTCACTGGAAGCGGGTTTTTTAAGTGCTCTGGAGTCATTTCGTTGCAAGCGGGTTTTTAAGTGCTCTGGAGTCATTTCGTTGCAAGCGGGTTTTTAAGTGCTCTGGAGTCATTTCGTTGCAAGCGCGTTTTTACGTGCTCTGGAGTCATTTCGTTGCAAGCGGGTTTTTAAGTGATCTGGAGTCATTTCGTTGCAAGCGGGTTTTTAAGTGCTCTGGAGTCATTTCGTTGCAAGCGGGTTTTTAAGTGCTCTGGAGTCATTTCGTTGCAAGCGGGTTTTTAAGTGCTCTGAAGGCATTTCGTTGTAAGCTGGTTTTTAAGTGCTCTGAGTCATTTCGTTGCAAGCGGGTTTTTACGTGTTCTGGAGTCATTTCGTGGCAAGCGGGTTTTTACATACTTCTAAGACATTTCACTGGAAGCGGGTTTTTTAAGTGCTCTGTAGGCATTTCGTTGCAAGCGGGTTTTTAAGTACTCTGGAGTCATTTCGTTGCAAGCATGTGTTTAAGTGCTCTGGAGTCATTTCGTTGCAAGCGGGTTTTTAAGTGCTCTGGAGTCATTTTGTTGCAAGCGGGTTTTTAAGTGCTCTGGAGTCTTTTCGTTGCAAGCGGGTTTTTAAGTGTTCTGGAGTCATTTCTTTGCAAGCGGGTTTTTAAGTGCTCTGAAGGCATTTTGTTGCAAGCGGGTTTTTAAGTGCTCTGGAGTCATTTCGTTGCCAGCGGGTTTTTACGGGTTCTGGAGTCATTTCGTTGCAAGCGGGTTTTTACATACTTCTCAGACATTTCACTGGAAGCGGGTTTTTTAAGTGCTCTGCAGGCATTTCGTTGTAAGTGGGTTTTTAAGTACTCTGGAGTCATTTCGTTGCAAGCGGGTTTTTAAGTGCTCTGGAGTCATTTCGTTGCAAGCGGGTTTTTATGTGCTCTGGAGTCATTTCGTTGCAAGCGGGTGTTTAAGTGCTCTGGAGTCATTTCGTTGCAAGCGGGTTTTTAAGTGCTCTGGAGTCATTTCGTTGCAAGCGGGTTTTTAAGTGCTCTGAAGGCATTTCGTTGCAAGCGGGTTTTAAAGTGCTCTGGAGTCATTTCGTTGCAAGCGGGTTTTTACATGTTCTGGAGTCATTTCGTTGCAAGCGGGTTTTTACATACTTCTCAGACATTTCCCTGGAAGCGGGTTTTTTAAATGCTCTGTAGGCATTTCATTGCAAGCGGGTTTTTAAGTGCTCTGGAGTCATTTCGTTGCAAGCGGGTTTTTACGTGTTCTGGAGTCATTTCGTTGCAAGCGGGTTTTTACATACTTCTCAGACATTTCACTGGAAGCGGGTTTTATAAATGCTCTGTAGGCATTTCGTTGCAAGCGGGTTTTTAAGTACTCTGGAGTCATTTCGTTGCAAGCGGGTTTTTACGTGTTCTGGAGTCATTTCGTCTCAAGCGGGTTTTTAAGTGCTCTGGAGTCATTTCGTTGCAAGCGGGTTTTTAAGTGCTCTGGAGTCATTTCGTTGCAAGCGGGTTTTTAAGTGCTCTGGAGTCATTACGTTGCAAGCGGGTTTTTAAGTGCTCTGGATTCATTTCGTTGCAAGCGGGTTTTTAAGTGCTCTGGAGCCATTTCGTTGCAAGCGGGTTTTTAAGTGCTCTGGAGCCATTTCGTTGCAAGCGGGTTTTTAAGTGCTCTGGAGTCATTTCGTTGCAAGCGGGTTTTTAAGTGTTCTGGAGTCATTTCGTTGCAAGCGGGTTTTTAAGTGCTCTGGAGTCATTTCGTTGCAAGCGGGTTTTTAAGTGCTCTGGAGCCATTTCGTTGCAAGCGGGTTTTTAAGTGCTCTGGAGTCATTACGTTGCAAGCGGGTTTTTAAGTGTTCTGGAGTCATTTCGTTGCAAGCGGGTTTTTAAGTGCTCTGGAGTCATTTCGTTGCAAGCGGGTTTTTAAGTGCTCTGGAGTCATTTCGTTGCAAGCGGGTTTTTAAGTGCTCTGGAGTCATTTCGTTGCAAGCGGGTTTTTAAGTGCTCTGGAGTCATTTCGTTGCAAGCGGGTTTTTAAGTGCTCTGGAGTCATTTCGTTGCAAGCGGGTTTTTAAGTGCTCTGGAGTCATTTCGTTGCAAGCGGGTTTTTAAGTGCTCTGGAGTCATTTCGTTGCAAGCGGGTTTTTAAGTGCTCTGGACTCATTTCGTTGCAAGCGGGTTTTTAAGTGCTCTGTAGTCATTTCGTTGCAAGCGGGTTTTTAAGTGCTCTGGAGTCATTTCATTGCAAGCGGGTTTTTAAGTGCTCTGGAGTCATTTCGTTGCAAGCGGGTTTTTAAGTGCTCTGGAGTCATTTCGTTGCAAGCGGGTTTTTAAGTGCTCTGGAGTCATTTCGTTGCAAGTGGGTTTTTAAGTGCTCTGGAGTCATTTCGTTGCAAGCGGGTTTTTAAGTGCTCTGGAGTCATTTCGTTGCAAGCGGGTTTTTAAGTGCTCTGAAGGCATTTCGTTGTAAGCTGGTTTTTAAGTGCTCTGGAGTCATTTAGTTGCAAGCGGGTTTTTACGTGTTCTGGAGTCATTTCGTGGCAAGCGGGTTTTTACATACTTCTCAGACATTTAACTGGAAGCGGGTTTTTTAAGTGCTCTGTAGGCATTTCGTTGCAAGCTGGTTTTTAAGTACTCTGGAGTCATTTCGTTGCAAGCGGGTGTTTAAGTGCTCTGGAGTCATTTCGTTGCAAGCGGGTTTTTAAGTGCTCTGGAGTCATTTTGTTGCAAGCGGGTTTTTAAGTGCTCTGGAGTCTTTCGTTGCAAGCGGGTTTTTAAGTGCTCTGTAGTCATTTCGTTGCAAGCGGGTTTTTAAGTGCTCGGGAGTCATTACGTTGCAAGCGGGTTTTTAAGTGTTCTGGAGTCATTTCGTTGCAAGCGGGTTTTTAAGTGCTCTGGAGTCATTTCGTTGCAAGCGGGTTTTTAAGTGCTCTGGAGTCATTTCGTTGCAAGCGGGTTTTTAAGTGCTCTGGAGCCATTTCGTTGCAAGCGGGTTTTTAAGTGCTCTGGAGCCATTTCGTTGCAAGCGGGTTTTTAAGTGCTCTGGAGCCATTTCGTTGCAAGCGGGTTTTTAAGTGCTCTGGAGTCATTTCGTTGCAAGCGGGTTTTTAAGTGTTCTGGAGTCATTTCGTTGCAAGCGGGTTTTTAAGTGCTCTGGAGTCATTTCGTTGCAAGCGGGTTTTTAAGTGCTCTGGAGCCATTTCGTTGCAAGCGGGTTTTTAAGTGCTCTGGAGTCATTACGTTGCAAGCGGGTTTTTAGAGTGCTCTGGAGTCATTTCGTTGCAAGCGGGTTTTTAAGTGCTCTGGAGTCATTTCGTTGCAAGCGGGTTTTTAAGTGCTCTGGATTCATTTCGTTGCAAGCGGGTTTTTAAGTGCTCTGGAGTCATTTCGTTGCAAGCGGGTTTTTAAGTGCTCTGGAGTCATTTCGTTGCAAGCGGGTTTTTAAGTGCTCTGGAGTCATTTCGTTGCAAGCGGGTTTTTAAGTGCTCTGGATTCATTTCGTTGCAAGCGGGTTTTTAAGTGCTCTGTAGTCATTTCGTTGCAAGCGGGTTTTTAAGTGCTCTGGAGTCATTTCGTTGCAAGCAGGTTTTTAAGTGCTTTGGAGTCATTTCGTTGCAAGCGGGTTTTTAAGTGCTCTGAAGGCATTTCGTTGTAAGCTGGTTTTTAAGTGCTCTGGAGTCATTTCGTTGCAAGCGGGTTTTTACGTGTTCTGGAGTCATTTCGTGGCAAGTGGGTTTTTACATACTTCTCAGACATTTCACTGGAAGCGGGTTTTTTAAGTGCTCTGTAGGCATTTCGTTGCAAGCTGGTTTTTAAGTACTCTGGAGTCATTTCGTTGCAAGCGGGTGTTTAAGTGCTCTGGAGTCATTTCGTTGCAAGCGGGTTTTTAAGTGCTCTGGAGTCATTTTGTTGCAAGCGGGTTTTTAAGTGCTCTGGAGTCTTTCGTTGCAAGCGGGTTTTTAAGTGCTCTGGAGTCATTTCGTTGCAAGCGGGTTTTTAAGTGCTCGGGAGTCATTTCGTTGCAAGCGGGTTTTTAAGTACTCTGGAGACATTTCGTTACAAGCGGGTTTTTAAGTGCTCTGGAGTCATTTCGTTGCAAGCGGGTTTTTAAGTGCTCTGGAGTCATTTCGTTGCAAGCGGGTTTTTAAGTGCTCTGAAGGCATTTCGTTGCAAGCGGGTTTTTAAGTGCTCTGGAGTCATTTCGTTGCAAGCGGGTTTTTACGTGTTCTGGAGTCATTTCGTTGCAAGCGGGTTTTTACATACTTCTCAGACATTTCACTGGAAGCGGGTTTTTTAAATGCTCTGTAGGCATTTCGTTGCAAGCGGGTTTTTAAGTGCTCTGGAGTCATTTCGTTGCAAGCGGGTTTTTAAGTGCCCTGGAGCCATTTCGTTGCAAGCGGGTTTTTAAGTGCTCTGGAGCCATTTCGTTGCAAGCGGGTTTTTAAGTGCTCTGGAGTCATTTCGTTGCAAGCGGGTTTTTAAGTGTTCTGGAGTCATTTCGTTGCAAGCGGGTTTTTAAGTGCTCTGGAGTCATTTCGTTGCAAGCAGGTTTTTAAGTGCTCTGGAGCCATTTCGTTGCAAGCGGGTTTTTAAGTGCTCTGGAGTCATTACGTTGCAAGCGGGTTTTTAAGTGCTCTGGAGTCATTTCGTTGCAAGCGGGTTTTTAAGTGCTCTGGAGTCATTTCGTTGCAAGCGGGTTTTTAAGTGCTCTGGATTCATTTCGTTGCAAGCGGGTTTTTAAGTGCTCTGGAGTCATTTCGTTGCAAGCGGGTTTTTAAGTGCTCTGGAGTCATTTCGTTGCAAGCGGGTTTTTAAGTGCTCTGGAGTCATTTCGTTGCAAGCGGGTTTTTAAGTGCTCTGGATTCATTTCGTTGCAAGCGGGTTTTTAAGTGCTCTGTAGTCATTTCGTTGCAAGCGGGTTTTTAAGTGCTCTGGAGTCATTTCGTTGCAAGCAGGTTTTTAAGTGCTCTGGAGTCATTTCGTTGCAAGCGGGTTTTTAAGTACTCTGGAGTCATTTCGTTGCAAGCGGGTTTTTAAGTGCTCTGAAGGCATTTCGTTTCAAGCGGGTTTTTAAGTGCTCTGGAGTCATTTCGTTGCAAGCGAGTTTTTAAGTGCTCTGGAGTCATTTCGTTGCAAGCGGGTTTTTACGTGTTCTGGAGTCATTTCGTTGCAAGCGGGTTTTTAAGTGCTCTGGTGTCATTTCGTTGCAAGCGGGCTTTTACGTGTTCTGGAGTCATTTCATTGCAAGCGGGTTTTACATACTTCTCAGACATTTCACTGGAAGCGGGTTTTTTAAATGCTCTGTAGGCATTTCGTTGCAAGCGGGTTTTTAAGTGCTCTGGAGTCATTTCGTTGCAAGCGGGTTTTTAAGTGCTCTGGAGTCATTTCGTTGCAAGCGCGTTTTTACGTGCTCTGGAGTCATTTCGTTGCAAGCGGGTTTTTACGTGTTCTGGAGTCATTTCGTTGCAAGCGGGTTTTTACATACTTCTCAGACATTTCACTGGAAGCGGGTTTTTTAAGTGCTCTGCAGGCATTTCGTTGTAAGTGGGTTTTTAAGTACTCTGGAGTCATTTCGTTGCAAGCGGGTTTTTAAGTGCTCTGGAGTCATTTCGTTGCAAGCGGGTTTTTATGTGCTCTGGAGTCATTTCGTTGCAAGCGGGTTTTTAAGTGCTCTGGAGCCATTTCGTTGCAAGCGGGTTTTTAAGTGCTCTGGAGTCATTTCGTTGCAAGCGGGTTTTTAAGTGTTCTGGAGTCATTTCGTTGCAAGCGGGTTTTTAAGTGCTCTGGAGTCATTTCGTTGCAAGCGGGTTTTTAAGTGTTCTGGAGTCATTTCGTTGCAAGCGGGTTTTTAAGTGCTCTGGAGTCATTTCGTTGCAAGCGGGTTTTTAAGTGCTCTGGAGTCATTTCGTTGCAAGCGGGTTTTTAAGTGCTCTGGAGTCATTTCGTTGCAAGCGGGTTTTTTCGTGTTCTGGAGTCATTTCGTGGCAAGCGGGTTTTTACATACTTCTCAGACATTTCACTGGAAGCGGGTTTTTTAAGTGCTCTGTAGGCATTTCGTTGCAAGCGGGTTTTTAAGTGCTCTGGAGTCATTTCGTTGCAAGCGGGTTTTTAAGTGCTCTGGAGTCATTTCTTTGCAAGCGGGTTTTCAAGTGCTCTGGAGTCATTTCGTTGCAAGCGGGTTTTTAAGTGCTCTGGAGTCATTTCGTTGCAAGCGGGTTTTTAAGTGCTCTGGAGTCATTTCGTTGCAAGCGGGTTTTTAAGTGCTCTGGATTCATTTCGTTGCAAGCGGGTTTTTAAGTGCTCTGTAGTCATTTCGTTGCAAGTGGGTTTTTAAGTGCTCTGGAGTCATTTCGTTGCAAGCGGGTTTTTAAGTGCTCTGGAGTCATTTCATTGCAAGCGGGTTTTTAAGTGCTCTGGAGTCATTTCGTTGCAAGCGGGTTTTTAAGTGCTCTGGAGTCATTTCGTTGCAAGCGGGTTTTTAAGTGCTCTGAAGGCATTTCGTTGTAAGCTGGTTTTTAAGTGCTCTGGAGTCATTTCGTTGCAACCGGGTTTTTACGTGTTCTGGAGTCATTTCGTGGCAAGCGGGTTTTTACATACTTCTCAGACATTTCACTGGAAGCGGGTTTTTTAAGTGCTCTGTAGGCATTTCGTTGCAAGCGGGTTTTTAAGTATTCTGGAGTCATTTCGTTGCAAGCGGGTGTTTAAGTGCTCTGGAGTCATTTCGTTGCAAGCGGGTTTTTAAGTGCTCTGGAGTCATTTCGTTGCAAGCGGGTTTTTAAGTGCTCTGAAGGCATTTCGTTGCAAGCGGGTTTTTAAGTGCTCTGGAGTCATTTCTTTGCAAGCGGGTTTTTACGTGTTCTGGAGTCATTTCGTTGCAAGCGGGTTTTTACATACTTCTCAGACATTTCACTGGAAGCGGGTTTTTTAAATGCTCTGTAGGCATTTCGTTGCAAGCGGGTTTTTAAGTGCTCTGGAGTCATTTCGTTGCAAGCGGGTTTTTAAGTGCTCTGGAGCCATTTCGTTGCAAGCGGGTTTTTAAGTGCTCTGGAGCCATTTCGTTGCAAGCGGGTTTTTAAGTGCTCTGGAGTCATTTCGTTGCAAGCGGGTTTTTAAGTGTTCTGGAGTCATTTCGTTGCAAGCGGGTTTTTAAGTGCTCTGGAGTCATTTCGTTGCAAGCGGGTTTTTAAGTGCTCTGGAGCCATTTCGTTGCAAGCGTGTTTTTAAGTGCTCTGGAGTCATTACGTTGCATGCGGGTTTTTAAGTGTTCTGGAGTCATTTCGTTGCAAGCGGGTTTTTAAGTGCTCTGGAGTCATTTCGTTGCAAGCGGGTTTTTAAGTACTCTGGAGTCATTTCGTTGCAAGCGGGTTTTTAAGTGCTCTGGAGTCATTTCGTTGCAAGCGGTTTTTACATATTTCTCAGACATTTCACTGGAAGCGGGTTTTTTAAGTGCTCTGGAGTCATTTCGTTGCAAGCGGGTTTTTAAGTGCTCTGGAGTCATTTCGTTGCAAGCGGGTTTTTAAGTGCTCTGGAGTCATTTCGTTGCAAGCGCGTTTTTACGTGCTCTGGAGTCATTTCGTTGCAAGCGGGTTTTTAAGTGATCTGGAGTCATTTCGTTGCAAGCGGGTTTTTAAGTGCTCTGGAGTCATTTCGTTGCAAGCGGGTTTTTAAGTGCTCTGGAGTCATTTCGTTGCAAGCGGGTTTTTAAGTGCTCTGAAGGCATTTCGTTGTAAGCTGGTTTTTAAGTGCTCTGAGTCATTTCGTTGCAAGCGGGTTTTTACGTGTTCTGGAGTCATTTCGTGGCAAGCGGGTTTTTACATACTTCTCAGACATTTCACTGGAAGCGGGTTTTTTAAGTGCTCTGTAGGCATTTCGTTGCAAGCGGGTTTTTAAGTACTCTGGAGTCATTTCGTTGCAAGCGTGTGTTTAAGTGCTCTGGAGTCATTTCGTTGCAAGCGGGTTTTTAAGTGCTCTGGAGTCATTTTGTTGCAAGCGGGTTTTTAAGTGCTCTGGAGTCTTTTCGTTGCAAGCGGGTTTTTAAGTGTTCTGGAGTCATTTCTTTGCAAGCGGGTTTTTAAGTGCTCTGAAGGCATTTTGTTGCAAGCGGGTTTTTAAGTGCTCTGGAGTCATTTCGTTGCCAGCGGGTTTTTACGGGTTCTGGAGTCATTTCGTTGCAAGCGGGTTTTTACATACTTCTCAGACATTTCACTGGAAGCGGGTTTTTTAAGTGCTCTGCAGGCATTTCGTTGTAAGTGGGTTTTTAAGTACTCTGGAGTCATTTCGTTGCAAGCGGGTTTTTAAGTGCTCTGGAGTCATTTCGTTGCAAGCGGGTTTTTATGTGCTCTGGAGTCATTTCGTTGCAAGCGGGTGTTTAAGTGCTCTGGAGTCATTTCGTTGCAAGCGGGTTTTTAAGTGCTCTGGAGTCATTTCGTTGCAAGCGGGTTTTTAAGTGCTCTGAAGGCATTTCGTTGCAAGCGGGTTTTAAAGTGCTCTGGAGTCATTTCGTTGCAAGCGGGTTTTTACATGTTCTGGAGTCATTTCGTTGCAAGCGGGTTTTTACATACTTCTCAGACATTTCCCTGGAAGCGGGTTTTTTAAATGCTCTGTAGGCATTTCATTGCAAGCGGGTTTTTAAGTGCTCTGGAGTCATTTCGTTGCAAGCGGGTTTTTACGTGTTCTGGAGTCATTTCGTTGCAAGCGGGTTTTTACATACTTCTCAGACATTTCACTGGAAGCGGGTTTTATAAATGCTCTGTAGGCATTTCGTTGCAAGCGGGTTTTTAAGTACTCTGGAGTCATTTCGTTGCAAGCGGGTTTTTACGTGTTCTGGAGTCATTTCGTCTCAAGCGGGTTTTTAAGTGCTCTGGAGTCATTTCGTTGCAAGCGGGTTTTTAAGTGCTCTGGAGTCATTTCGTTGCAAGCGGGTTTTTAAGTGCTCTGGAGTCATTACGTTGCAAGCGGGTTTTTAAGTGCTCTGGATCCATTTCGTTGCAAGCGGGTTTTTAAGTGCTCTGGAGCCATTTCGTTGCAAGTGGGTTTTTAAGTGCTCTGGAGCCATTTCGTTGCAAGCGGGTTTTTAAGTGCTCTGGAGTCATTTCGTTGCAAGCGGGTTTTTAAGTGTTCTGGAGTCATTTCGTTGCAAGCGGGTTTTTAAGTGCTCTGGAGTCATTTCGTTGCAAGCGGGTTTTTAAGTGCTCTGGAGCCATTTCGTTGCAAGCGGGTTTTTAAGTGCTCTGGAGTCATTACGTTGCAAGCGGGTTTTTAAGTGTTCTGGAGTCATTTCGTTGCAAGCGGGTTTTTATGTGCTCTGGAGTCATTTCGTTGCAAGCGGGTTTTTAAGTGCTCTGGAGTCATTTCGTTGCAAGCGGGTTTTTAAGTGCTCTGGAGTCATTTCGTTGCAAGCGGGTTTTTAAGTGCTCTGGAGTCATTTCGTTGCAAGCGGGTTTTTAAGTGCTCTGGAGTCATTTCGTTGCAAGCGGGTTTTTAAGTGCTCTGGACTCATTTCGTTGCAAGCGGGTTTTTAAGTGCTCTGTAGTCATTTCGTTGCAAGCGGGTTTTTAAGTGCTCTGGAGTCATTTCGTTGCAAGCGGGTTTTTAAGTGCTCTGGAGTCATTTCGTTGCAAGTGGGTTTTTAAGTGCTCTGGAGTCATTTCGTTGCAAGCGGGTTTTTAAGTGCTCTGGAGTCATTTCGTTGCAAGTGGGTTTTTAAGTGCTCTGGAGTCATTTCGTTGCAACCGGGTTTTTAAGTGCTCTGGAGTCATTTCGTTGCAAGCGGGTTTTTAAGTGCTCTGAAGGCATTTCGTTGTAAGCTGGTTTTTAAGTGCTCTGGAGTCATTTAGTTGCAAGCGGGTTTTTACGTGTTCTGGAGTCATTTCGTGGCAAGCGGGTTTTTACATACTTCTCAGACATTTAACTGGAAGCGGGTTTTTTAAGTGCTCTGTAGGCATTTCGTTGCAAGCTGGTTTTTAAGTACTCTGGAGTCATTTCGTTGCAAGCGGGTGTTTAAGTGCTCTGGAGTCATTTCGTTGCAAGCGGGTTTTTAAGTGCTCTGGAGTCATTTTGTTGCAAGCGGGTTTTTAAGTGCTCTGGAGTCTTTCGTTGCAAGCGGGTTTTTAAGTGCTCTGTAGTCATTTCGTTGCAAGCGGGTTTTTAAGTGCTCGGGAGTCATTACGTTCCAAGCGGGTTTTTAAGTGTTCTGGAGTCATTTCGTTGCAAGCGGGTTTTTAAGTGCTCTGGAGTCATTTCGTTGCAAGCGGGTTTTTAAGTGCTCTGGAGTCATTTCGTTGCAAGCGGGTTTTTAAGTGCTCTGGAGCCATTTCGTTGCAAGCGGGTTTTTAAGTGCTCTGGAGCCATTTCGTTGCAAGCGGGTTTTTAAGTGCTCTGGAGCCATTTCGTTGCAAGCGGGTTTTTAAGTGCTCTGGAGTCATTTCGTTGCAAGCGGGTTTTTAAGTGTTCTGGAGTCATTTCGTTGCAAGCGGGTTTTTAAGTGCTCTGGAGTCATTTCGTTGCAAGCGGGTTTTTAAGTGCTCTGGAGCCATTTCGTTGCAAGCGGGTTTTTAAGTGCTCTGGAGTCATTACGTTGCAAGCGGGTTTTTAGAGTGCTCTGGAGTCATTTCGTTGCAAGCGGGTTTTTAAGTGCTCTGGAGTCATTTCGTTGCAAGCGGGTTTTTAAGTGCTCTGGATTCATTTCGTTGCAAGCGGGTTTTTAAGTGCTCTGGAGTCATTTCGTTGCAAGCGGGTTTTTAAGTGCTCTGGAGTCATTTCGATGCAAGCGGGTTTTTAAGTGCTCTGGAGTCATTTCCTTGCAAGCGGGTTTTTAAGTGCTCTGGATTCATTTCGTTGCAAGCGGGTTTTTAAGTGCTCTGTAGTCATTTCGTTGCAAGCGGGTTTTTAAGTGCTCTGGAGTCATTTCGTTGCAAGCAGGTTTTTAAGTGCTTTGGAGTCATTTCGTTGCAAGCGGGTTTTTAAGTGCTCTGAAGGCATTTCGTTGTAAGCTGGTTTTTAAGTGCTCTGGAGTCATTTCGTTGCAAGCGGGTTTTTACGTGTTCTGGAGTCATTTCGTGGCAAGCGGGTTTTTACATACTTCTCAGACATTTCACTGGAAGAGGGTTTTTTAAGTGCTCTGTAGGCATTTCGTTGCAAGCTGGTTTTTAAGTACTCTGGAGTCATTTCGTTGCAAGCGGGTGTTTAAGTGCTCTGGAGTCATTTCGTTGCAAGCGGGTTTTTAAGTGCTCTGGAGTCATTTTGTTGCAAGCGGGTTTTTAAGTGCTCTGGAGTCTTTCGTTGCAAGCGGGTTTTTAAGTGCTCTGGAGTCATTTCGTTGCAAGCGGGTTTTTAAGTGCTCGGGAGTCATTTCGTTGCAAGCGGGTTTTTAAGTACTCTGGAGACATTTCGTTACAAGCGGGTTTTTAAGTGCTCTGGAGTCATTTCGTTGCAAGCGGGTTTTTAAGTGCTCTGGAGTCATTTCGTTGCAAGCGGGTTTTTAAGTGCTCTGAAGGCATTTCGTTGCAAGCGGGTTTTTAAGTGCTCTGGAGTCATTTCGTTGCAAGCGGGTTTTTACGTGTTCTGGAGTCATTTCGTTGCAAGCGGGTTTTTACATACTTCTCAGACATTTCACTGGAAGCGGGTTTTTTAAATGCTCTGTAGGCATTTCGTTGCAAGCGGGTTTTTAAGTGCTCTGGAGTCATTTCGTTGCAAGCGGGTTTTTAAGTGCCCTGGAGCCATTTCGTTGCAAGCGGGTTTTTAAGTGCTCTGGAGCCATTTCGTTGCAAGCGGGTTTTTAAGTGCTCTGGAGTCATTTCGTTGCAAGCGGGTTTTTAAGTGTTCTGGAGTCATTTCGTTGCAAGCGGGTTTTTAAGTGCTCTGGAGTCATTTCGTTGCAAGCAGGTTTTTAAGTGCTCTGGAGCCATTTCGTTGCAAGCGGGTTTTTAAGTGCTCTGGAGTCATTACGTTGCAAGCGGGTTTTTAAGTGCTCTGGAGTCATTTCGTTGCAAGCGGGTTTTTAAGTGCTCTGGAGTCATTTCGTTGCAAGCGGGTTTTTAAGTGCTCTGGATTCATTTCGTTGCAAGCGGGTTTTTAAGTGCTCTGGAGTCATTTCGTTGCAAGCGGGTTTTTAAGTGCTCTGGAGTCATTTCGTTGCAAGCGGGTTTTTAAGTGCTCTGGAGTCATTTCGTTGCAAGCGGGTTTTTAAGTGCTCTGGATTCATTTCGTTGCAAGCGGGTTTTTAAGTGCTCTGTAGTCATTTCGTTGCAAGCGGGTTTTTAAGTGCTCTGGAGTCATTTCGTTGCAAGCAGGTTTTTACGTGCTCTGGAGTCATTTCGTTGCAAGCGGGTTTTTAAGTACTCTGGAGTCATTTCGTTGCAAGTTGGTTTTTAAGTGCTCTGAAGGCATTTCGTTTCAAGCGGGTTTTTAAGTGCTCTGGAGTCATTTCGTTGCAAGCGAGTTTTTTAAGTGCTCTGGAGTCATTTCGTTGCAAGCGGGTTTTTACGTGTTCTGGAGTCATTTCGTTGCAAGCGGGTTTTTAAGTGCTCTGGTGTCATTTCGTTGCAAGCGGGCTTTTACGTGTTCTGGAGTCATTTCATTGCAAGCGGGTTTTACATACTTCTCAGACATTTCACTGGAAGCGGGTTTTTTAAATGCTCTGTAGGCATTTCGTTGCAAGCGGGTTTTTAAGTGCTCTGGAGTCATTTCGTTGCAAGCGGGTTTTTAAGTGCTCTGGAGTCATTTCGTTGCAAGCGCGTTTTTACGTGCTCTGGAGTCATTTCGTTGCAAGCGGGTTTTTACGTGTTCTGGAGTCATTTCGTTGCAAGCGGGTTTTTACATACTTCTCAGACATTTCACTGGAAGCGGGTTTTTTAAGTGCTCTGCAGGCATTTCGTTGTAAGTGGGTTTTTAAGTACTCTGGAGTCATTTCGTTGCAAGCGGGTTTTTAAGTGCTCTGGAGTCATTTCGTTGCAAGCGGGTTTTTATGTGCTCTGGAGTCATTTCGTTGCAAGCGGGTGTTTAAGTGCTCTGGAGTCATTTCGTTGCAAGCGGGTTTTTAAGTGCTCTGGAGTCATTTCGTTGCAAGCGGGTTTTTAAGTGCTCTGGAGCCATTTCGTTGCAAGCGGGTTTTTAAGTGCTCTGGAGTCATTTCGTTGCAAGCGGGTTTTTAAGTGTTCTGGAGTCATTTCGTTGCAAGCGGGTTTTTAAGTGCTCTGGAGTCATTTCGTTGCAAGCGGGTTTTTAAGTGCTCTGGAGCCATTTCGTTGCAAGCGGGTTTTTAAGTGCTCTGGAGTCATTACGTTGCAAGCGGGTTTTTAAGTGCTCTGGAGTCATTTCGTTGCAAGCGGGTTTTTAAGTGCTCTGGAGTCATTTCGTTGCAAGCGGGTTTTTAAGTGCTCTGGATTCATTTCGTTGCAAGCGGGTTTTTAAGTGCTCTGGAGTCATTTCGTTGCAAGCGGGTTTTTAAGTGCTCTGGAGTCATTTCGTTGCAAGCGGGTTTTTAAGTGCTCTGGAGTCATTTCGTTGCAAGCGGGTTTTTAAGTGCTCTGGATTCATTTCGTTGCAAGCGGGTTTTTAAGTGCTCTGGAGTCATTTCGTTGCAAGCAGGTTTTTAAGTGCTCTGGAGTCATTTCGTTGCAAGCAGGTTTTTAAGTACTCTGGAGTCATTTCGTTGCAAGCGGGTTTTTAAGTGCTCTGAAGGCATTTCGTTTCAAGCGGGTTTTTAAGTGCTCTGGAGTCATTTCGTTGCAAGCGAGTTTTTAAGTGCTCTGGAGTCATTTCGTTGCAAGCGGGTTTTTACGTGTTCTGGAGTCATTTCGTTGCAAGCGGGTTTTTAAGTGCTCTGGAGTCATTTCGTTGCAAGCGGGCTTTTACGTGTTCTGGAGTCATTTCATTGCAAGCGGGTTTTACATACTTCTCAGACATTTCACTGGAAGCGGGTTTTTTAAATGCTCTGTAGGCATTTCGTTGTAAGCGGGTTTTTAAGTGCTCTGGAGTCATTTCGTTGCAAGCGGGTTTTTAAGTGCTCTGGAGTCATTTCGTTGCAAGCGCGTTTTTACGTGCTCTGGAGTCATTTCGTTGCAAGCGGGTTTTTAAGTGCTCTGGAGTCATTACGTTGCAAGCGGGTTTTTAAGTGCTCTGGAGTCATTTCGTTGCAAGCGGGTTTTTAAGTGCTCTGGAGTCATTTCGTTGCAAGCGGGTTTTTAAGTGCTCTGGAGTCATTTCGTTGAAAGCGGGTTTTTAAGTGCTCTGGAGTCATTTCGTTGCAAGCGGGTTTTTAAGTGCTCTATAGACATTTCGTTGCAAGCGGGTTTTTAAGTGCTCTGGAGCCATTTCGTTGCAAGCGGGTTTTTAAGTGCTCTGGAGTCATTTCGTTGCAAGCGGGTTTTTAAGTGCTCTGGAGTCATTTCGTTGCAAGCGGGTTTTTAAGTGCTCTGGATTCATTTCGTTGCAAGCGGGTTTTTAAGTGCTCTGGAGTCACTTCGTTGCAAGCGGGTTTTTAAGTGCTCTGGAGTCATTTCGTTGCAAGCGGGTTTTTAAGTGCTCTGTAGTCATTTCGTTGCAAGCGGGTTTTTAAGTGCTCTGGAGTCATTTCGTTGCAAGCGGGTTTTTAAGTACTCTGGAGACATTTCGTTGCAAGCGGGTTTTTAAGTGCTCTGTAGTCATTTCGTTGCAAGCGGGTTTTTAAGTGCTCTGGAGTCATTTCGTTGCAAGCGGGTTTTTAAGTGCTCTGAAGGCATTTCGTTGCAAGCGGGTTTTTAAGTGCTCTGGAGTCATTTCGTTGCAAGCGGGTTTTTACGTGTTCTGGAGTCATTTCGTTGCAAGCGGGTTTTTACATACTTCTCAGGCATTTCACTGGAAGCGGGTTTTTTAAATGCTCTGTAGGCATTTCGTTGCAAGCGGGTTTTTAAGTGCTCTGGAGTCATTTCGTTGCAAGCGGGTTTTTACGTGTTCTGGAGTCATTTCGTTGCAAGCGGGTTTTTACATACTTCTCAGACATTTCACTGGAAGCGGGTTTTTTAAATGCTCTGTAGGCATTTCGTTGCAAGCGGGTTTTTACGTGTTCTGGAGTCATTTCGTTGCAAGCGGGTTTTTACATACTTCTCAGACATTTGACTGGAAGCGGGTTTTTTAAGTGCTCTGCAGGCATTTCGTTGTAAGCGGGTTTTTAAGTACTCTGGAGTCATTTCGTTGCAAGCGGGTTTTTAAGTGCTCTGGAGTCATTTCGTTGCAAGCGGGTTTTTAAGTGCTCTGAAGGCATTTCGTTGCAAGCGGGTTTTTAAGTGCTCTGGAGTCATTTCGTTGCAAGCGGGTTTTTACGTGTTCTGGAGTCATTTCGTTGCAAGCGGGTTTTTACATACTTCTCAGACATTTCACTGGAAGCGGGTTTTTTAAATGCTCTGTAGGCATTTCGTTGCAAGCGGGTTTTTAAGTGCTCTGGAGTCATTTCGTTGCAAGCGGGTTTTTAAGTGCCCAGGAGCCATTTCGTTGCAAGCGGGTTTTTAAGTGCTCTGGAGCCATTTCGTTGCAAGCGGGTTTTTAAGTGCTCTGGAGTCATTTCGTTGCAAGCGGGTTTTTAAGTGCTCTGGAGTCATTTCGTTGCAAGCGGGTTTTTAAGTGCTCTGGAGTCATTTCGTTGCAAGCGGGTTTTTAAGTGCTCTGGAGTCATTTCGTTGCAAGCGGGTTTTTAAGTGCTCTGGATTCATTTCGTTGCAAGCGGGTTTTTAAGTGCTCTGTAGTCATTTCGTTGCAAGCGGGTTTTTAAGTGCTCTGGAGTCATTTCGTTGCAAGCAGGTTTTTAAGTGCTCTGGAGTCATTTCGTTGCAAGCGGGTTTTTAAGTACTCTGGAGTCATTTCGTTGCAAGCGGGTTTTTAAGTGCTCTGAAGGCATTTCGTTGCAAGCGGGTTTTTAAGTGCTCTGGAGTCATTTCGTTGCAAGCGGGTTTTTACGTGTTCTGGAGTCATTTCGTTGCAAGCGGGTTTTTACATACTTCTCAGACATTTCACTGGAAGCGGGTTTTTTAAATGCTCTGTAGGCATTTCGTTGCAAGCGGGTTTTTAAGTGCTCTGGAGTCATTTCGTTGCAAGCGGGTTTTTAAGTGCCCAGGAGCCATTTCGTTGCAAGCGGGTTTTTAAGTGCTCTGGAGCCATTTCGTTGCAAGCGGGTTTTTAAGTGCTCTGGAGTCATTTCGTTGCAAGCGGGTTTTTAAGTGTTCTGGAGTCATTTCGTTGCAAGCGGGTTTTTAAGTGCTCTGGAGTCATTTCGTTGCAAGCAGGTTTTTAAGTGCTCTGGAGCCATTTCGTTGCAAGCGGGTTTTTAAGTGCTCTGGAGTCATTACGTTGCAAGCGGGTTTTTAAGTGCTCTGGAGTCATTTCGTTGCAAGCGGGTTTTTAAGTGCTCTGGAGTCATTTCGTTGCAAGCGGGTTTTTAAGTGCTCTGGAGTCATTTCGTTGCAAGCGGGTTTTTAAGTGCTCTGGATTCATTTCGTTGCAAGCGGGTTTTTAAGTGCTCTGTAGTCATTTCGTTGCAAGCGGGTTTTTAAGTGCTCTGGAGTCATTTCGTTGCAAGCGGGTTTTTAAGTGCTCTGGAGTCATTTCGTTGCAAGCGGGTTTTTAAGTACTCTGGAGTCATTTCGTTGCAAGCGGGTTTTTAAGTGCTCTGAAGGCATTTCGTTTCAAGCGGGTTTTTAAGTGCTCTGGAGTCATTTCGTTGCAAGCGAGTTTTTAAGTGCTCTGGAGTCATTTCGTTGCAAGCGGGTTTTTACGTGTTCTGGAGTCATTTCGTTGCAAGCGGGTTTTTAAGTGCTCTGGAGTCATTTCGTTGCAAGCGGGCTTTTACGTGTTCTGGAGTCATTTCATTGCAAGCGGGTTTTACATACTTCTCAGACATTTCACTGGAAGCGGGTTTTTTAAATGCTCTGTAGGCATTTCGTTGCAAGCGGGTTTTTAAGTGCTCTGGAGTCATTTCGTTGCAAGCGGGTTTTTAAGTGCTCTGGAGTCATTTCGTTGCAAGCGCGTTTTTACGTGCTCTGGAGTCATTTCGTTGCAAGCGGGTTTTTAAGTGATCTGGAGTCATTTCGTTGCAAGCGGGTTTTTAAGTGCTCTGGAGTCATTTCGTTGCAAGCGGGTTTTTAAGTGCTCTGGAGTCATTTCGTTGCAAGCGGGTTTTTAAGTGCTCTGGAGTCATTTTGTTGCAAAGGGGTATTTAAGTGCTCTGGAGTCTTTTCGTTGCAAGCGGGTTTTTAAGTGTTCTGGAGTCATTTCTTTGCAAGCGGGTTTTTAAGTGCTCTGAAGGCATTTCGTTGCAAGCGGGTTTTTAAGTGCTCTGAAGTCATTTCGTTGCAAGCAGGTTTTTACGGGTTCTGGAGTCATTTCGTTGCAAGCGGGTTTTTACATACTTCTCAGACATTTCACTGGAAGCGGGTTTTTTAAATGCTCTGTAGGCATTTCATTGCAAGCGGGTTTTTAAGTGCTCTGGAGTCATTTCGTTGCAAGCGGGTTTTTAAGTGCTCTGGATTCATTTCGTTGCAAGCGGGTTTTTAAGTGCTCTGGAGTCATTTCGTTGCAAGCGGGTTTTTAAGTACTCTGGAGACATTTCGTTGCAAGCGGGTTTTTAAGTGCTCTGTAGTCATTTCGTTGCAAGCGGGTTTTTAAGTGCTCTGGAGTCATTTCGTTGCAAGCGGGTTTTTAAGTGCTCTGAAGGCATTTCGTTGCAAGCGGGTTTTTAAGTGCTCTGGAGTCATTTCGTTGCAAGCGGGTTTTTACGTGTTCTGGAGTCATTTCGTTGCAAGCGGGTTTTTACATACTTCTCAGACATTTCACTGGAAGCGGGTTTTTTAAATGCTCTGTAGGCATTTCGTTGCAAGCGGGTTTTTAAGTGCTCTGGAGTCATTTCGTTGCAAGCGGGTTTTTACGTGTTCTGGAGTCATTTCGTTGCAAGCGGGTTTTTACATACTTCTCAGACATTTCACTGGAAGCGGGTTTTTTAAATGCTCTGTAGGCATTTCGTTGCAAGCGGGTTTTTACGTGTTCTGGAGTCATTTCGTTGCAAGCGGGTTTTTACATACTTCTCAGACATTTGACTGGAAGCGGGTTTTTTAAGTGCTCTGCAGGCATTTCGTTGTAAGCGGGTTTTTAAGTACTCTGGAGTCATTTCGTTGCAAGCGGGTTTTTAAGTGCTCTGGAGTCATTTCGTTGCAAGCGGGTTTTTAAGTACTCTGGAGTCATTTCGTTGCAAGCGGGTGTTTAAGTGCTCTGGAGTCATTTCGTTGCAAACGGGTTTTTAAGTGCTCTGGAGTCATTTTGTTGCAAGCAGGTATTTAAGTGCTCTGGAGTCTTTTCGTTGCAAGCGGGTTTTTAAGTGTTCTGGAGTCATTTCTTTGCAAGCGGGTTTTTAAGTGCTCTGAAGGCATTTCGTTGCAAGCGGGTTTTTAAGTGCTCTGGAGACATTTCGTTGCAAGCAGGTTTTTACGGGTTCTGGAGTCATTTCGTTGCAAGCGGGTTTTTACATACTTCTCAGACATTTCACTGGAAGCGGGTTTTTTAAATGCTCTGTAGGCATTTCGTTGCAAGCGGGTTTTTAAGTGCTCTGGAGTCATTTCGTTGCAAGCGGGTTTTTAAGTGCTCTGGAGTCATTTCGTTGCAAGCGGGTTTTTAAGTACTCTGGAGTCATTTCGTTGCAAGCGGGTTTTTAAGTGCTCTGAAGGCATTTCGTTTCAAGCGGGTTTTTAAGTGCTCTGGAGTCATTTCGTTGCAAGCGAGTTTTTAAGTGCTCTGGAGTCATTTCGTTGCAAGCGGGTTTTTACGTGTTCTGGAGTCATTTCGTTGCAAGCGGGTTTTTAAGTGCTCTGGAGTCATTTCGTTGCAAGCGGGCTTTTACGTGTTCTGGAGTCATTTCATTGCAAGCGGGTTTTACATACTTCTCAGACATTTCACTGGAAGCGGGTTTTTTAAATGCTCTGTAGGCATTTCGTTGCAAGCGGGTTTTTAAGTGCTCTGGAGTCATTTCGTTGCAAGCGGGTTTTTAAGTGCTCTGGAGTCATTTCGTTGCAAGCGCGTTTTTACGTGCTCTGGAGTCATTTCGTTGCAAGCGGGTTTTTAAGTGATCTGGAGTCATTTCGTTGCAAGCGGGTTTTTAAGTGCTCTGGAGTCATTTCGTTGCAAGCGGGTTTTTAAGTGCTCTGGAGTCATTTCGTTGCAAGCGGGTTTTTAAGTGCTCTGGAGTCATTTTGTTGCAAAGGGGTATTTAAGTGCTCTGGAGTCTTTTCGTTGCAAGCGGGTTTTTAAGTGTTCTGGAGTCATTTCTTTGCAAGCGGGTTTTTAAGTGCTCTGAAGGCATTTCGTTGCAAGCGGGTTTTTAAGTGCTCTGAAGTCATTTCGTTGCAAGCAGGTTTTTACGGGTTCTGGAGTCATTTCGTTGCAAGCGGGTTTTTACATACTTCTCAGACATTTCACTGGAAGCGGGTTTTTTAAATGCTCTGTAGGCATTTCATTGCAAGCGGGTTTTTAAGTGCTCTGGAGTCATTTCGTTGCAAGCGGGTTTTTAAGTGCTCTGGATTCATTTCGTTGCAAGCGGGTTTTTAAGTGCTCTGGAGTCATTTCGTTGCAAGCGGGTTTTTAAGTACTCTGGAGACATTTCGTTGCAAGCGGGTTTTTAAGTGCTCTGTAGTCATTTCGTTGCAAGCGGGTTTTTAAGTGCTCTGGAGTCATTTCGTTGCAAGCGGGTTTTTAAGTGCTCTGAAGGCATTTCGTTGCAAGCGGGTTTTTAAGTGCTCTGGAGTCATTTCGTTGCAAGCGGGTTTTTACGTGTTCTGGAGTCATTTCGTTGCAAGCGGGTTTTTACATACTTCTCAGACATTTCACTGGAAGCGGGTTTTTTAAATGCTCTGTAGGCATTTCGTTGCAAGCGGGTTTTTAAGTGCTCTGGAGTCATTTCGTTGCAAGCGGGTTTTTACGTGTTCTGGAGTCATTTCGTTGCAAGCGGGTTTTTACATACTTCTCAGACATTTCACTGGAAGCGGGTTTTTTAAATGCTCTGTAGGCATTTCGTTGCAAGCGGGTTTTTACGTGTTCTGGAGTCATTTCGTTGCAAGCGGGTTTTTACATACTTCTCAGACATTTGACTGGAAGCGGGTTTTTTAAGTGCTCTGCAGGCATTTCGTTGTAAGCGGGTTTTTAAGTACTCTGGAGTCATTTCGTTGCAAGCGGGTTTTTAAGTGCTCTGGAGTCATTTCGTTGCAAGCGGGTTTTTAAGTACTCTGGAGTCATTTCGTTGCAAGCGGGTGTTTAAGTGCTCTGGAGTCATTTCGTTGCAAACGGGTTTTTAAGTGCTCTGGAGTCATTTTGTTGCAAGCAGGTATTTAAGTGCTCTGGAGTCTTTTCGTTGCAAGCGGGTTTTTAAGTGTTCTGGAGTCATTTCTTTGCAAGCGGGTTTTTAAGTGCTCTGAAGGCATTTCGTTGCAAGCGGGTTTTTAAGTGCTCTGGAGACATTTCGTTGCAAGCAGGTTTTTACGGGTTCTGGAGTCATTTCGTTGCAAGCGGGTTTTTACATACTTCTCAGACATTTCACTGGAAGCGGGTTTTTTAAATGCTCTGTAGGCATTTCGTTGCAAGCGGGTTTTTAAGTGCTCTGGAGTCATTTCGTTGCAAGCGGGTTTTTAAGTGCTCTGGAGTCATTTCGTTGCAAGCGGGTTTTTAAGTACTCTGGAGTCATTTCGTTGCAAGCGGGTTTTTAAGTGCTCTGAAGGCATTTCGTTTCAAGCGGGTTTTTAAGTGCTCTGGAGTCATTTCGTTGCAAGCGAGTTTTTAAGTGCTCTGGAGTCATTTCGTTGCAAGCGGGTTTTTACGTGTTCTGGAGTCATTTCGTTGCAAGCGGGTTTTTAAGTGCTCTGGAGTCATTTCGTTGCAAGCGGGCTTTTACGTGTTCTGGAGTCATTTCATTGCAAGCGGGTTTTACATACTTCTCAGACATTTCACTGGAAGCGGGTTTTTTAAATGCTCTGTAGGCATTTCGTTGCAAGCGGGTTTTTAAGTGCTCTGGAGTCATTTCGTTGCAAGCGGGTTTTTAAGTGCTCTGGAGTCATTTCGTTGCAAGCGCGTTTTTACGTGCTCTGGAGTCATTTCGTTGCAAGCGGGTTTTTAAGTGATCTGGAGTCATTTCGTTGCAAGCGGGTTTTTAAGTGCTCTGGAGTCATTTCGTTGCAAGCGGGTTTTTAAGTGCTCTGGAGTCATTTCGTTGCAAGCGGGTTTTTAAGTGCTCTGGAGTCATTTTGTTGCAAAGGGGTATTTAAGTGCTCTGGAGTCTTTTCGTTGCAAGCGGGTTTTTAAGTGTTCTGGAGTCATTTCTTTGCAAGCGGGTTTTTAAGTGCTCTGAAGGCATTTCGTTGCAAGCGGGTTTTTAAGTGCTCTGGAGTCATTTCGTTGCAAGCAGGTTTTTACGGGTTCTGGAGTCATTTCGTTGCAAGCGGGTTTTTACATACTTCTCAGACATTTCACTGGAAGCGGGTTTTTTAAATGCTCTGTAGGCATTTCGTTGCAAGCGGGTTTTTAAGTGCTCTGGAGTCATTTCGTTGCAAGCGGGTTTTTAAGTGCTCTGGAGTCATTTCGTTGCAAGCGGGTTTTTAAGTGTTCTGGAGTCATTTCGTTGCAAGCGGGTTTTTAAGTGCTCTGGAGTCATTTCGTTGCAAGCAGGTTTTTAAGTGCTCTGGAGCCATTTCGTTGCAAGCGGGTTTTTAAGTGCTCTGGAGTCATTACGTTGCAAGCGGGTTTTTAAGTGCTCTGGAGTCATTTCGTTGCAAGCGGGTTTTTAAGTGCTCTGGAGTCATTTCGTTGCAAGCGGGTTTTTAAGTGCTCTGGATTCATTTCGTTGCAAGCGGGTTTTTAAGTGCTCTGGAGTCATTTCGTTGCAAGCGGGTTTTTAAGTGCTCTGGAGTCATTTCGTTGCAAGCGGGTTTTTAAGTGCTCTGTAGTCATTTCGTTGCAAGCGGGTTTTTAAGTGCTCTGGAGTCATTTCGTTGCAAGCAGGTTTTTAAGTGCTCTGGAGTCATTTCGTTGCAAGCGGGTTTTTAAGTACTCTGGAGTCATTTCGTTGCAAGCGGGTTTTTAAGTGCTCTGAAGGCATTTCGTTGCAAGCGGGTTTTTAAGTGCTCTGGAGTCATTTCGTTGCAAGCGGGTTTTTACGTGTTCTGGAGTCATTTCGTTGCAAGCGGGTTTTTACATACTTCTCAGACATTTCACTGGAAGCGGGTTTTTTAAATGCTCTGTAGGCATTTCGTTGCAAGCGGGTTTTTAAGTGCTCTGGAGTCATTTCGTTGCAAGCGGGTTTTTAAGTGCCCAGGAGCCATTTCGTTGCAAGCGGGTTTTTAAGTGCTCTGGAGCCATTTCGTTGCAAGCGGGTTTTTAAGTGCTCTGGAGTCATTTCGTTGCAAGCGGGTTTTTAAGTGTTCTGGAGTCATTTCGTTGCAAGCGGGTTTTTAAGTGCTCTGGAGTCATTTCGTTGCAAGCAGGTTTTTAAGTGCTCTGGAGCCATTTCGTTGCAAGCGGGTTTTTAAGTGCTCTGGAGTCATTACGTTGCAAGCGGGTTTTTAAGTGCTCTGGAGTCATTTCGTTGCAAGCGGGTTTTTAAGTGCTCTGGAGTCATTTCGTTGCAAGCGGGTTTTTAAGTGCTCTGGAGTCATTTCGTTGCAAGCGGGTTTTTAAGTGCTCTGGATTCATTTCGTTGCAAGCGGGTTTTTAAGTGCTCTGTAGTCATTTCGTTGCAAGCGGGTTTTTAAGTGCTCTGGAGTCATTTCGTTGCAAGCGGGTTTTTAAGTGCTCTGGAGTCATTTCGTTGCAAGCGGGTTTTTAAGTACTCTGGAGTCATTTCGTTGCAAGCGGGTTTTTAAGTGCTCTGAAGGCATTTCGTTTCAAGCGGGTTTTTAAGTGCTCTGGAGTCATTTCGTTGCAAGCGAGTTTTTAAGTGCTCTGGAGTCATTTCGTTGCAAGCGGGTTTTTACGTGTTCTGGAGTCATTTCGTTGCAAGCGGGTTTTTAAGTGCTCTGGAGTCATTTCGTTGCAAGCGGGCTTTTACGTGTTCTGGAGTCATTTCATTGCAAGCGGGTTTTACATACTTCTCAGACATTTCACTGGAAGCGGGTTTTTTAAATGCTCTGTAGGCATTTCGTTGCAAGCGGTTTTTTAAGTACTCTGGAGTCATTTCGTTGAAAGCGGGTTTTTAAGTGCTCTGGAGTCATTTCGTTGCAAGCAGGTTTTTAAGTGCTCTGGAGTCATTTCGTTGCAAGCGGGTTTTTAAGTACTCTGGAGTCATTTCGTTGCAAGCGGGTTTTTAAGTGCTCTGAAGGCATTTCGTTGCAAGCGGGTTTTTAAGTGCTCTGGAGTCATTTCGTTGCAAGCGGGTTTTTACGTGTTCTGGAGTCATTTCGTTGCAAGCGGGTTTTTACATACTTCTCAGACATTTCACTGGAAGCGGGTTTTTTAAATGCTCTGTAGGCATTTCGTTGCAAGCGGGTTTTTAAGTGCTCTGGAGTCATTTCGTTGCAAGCGGGTTTTTAAGTGCCCAGGAGCCATTTCGTTGCAAGCGGGTTTTTAAGTGCTCTGGAGCCATTTCGTTGCAAGCGGGTTTTTAAGTGCTCTGGAGTCATTTCGTTGCAAGCGGGTTTTTAAGTGTTCTGGAGTCATTTCGTTGCAAGCGGGTTTTTAAGTGCTCTGGAGTCATTTCGTTGCAAGCAGGTTTTTAAGTGCTCTGGAGCCATTTCGTTGCAAGCGGGTTTTTAAGTGCTCTGGAGTCATTACGTTGCAAGCGGGTTTTTAAGTGCTCTGGAGTCATTTCGTTGCAAGCGGGTTTTTAAGTGCTCTGGAGTCATTTCGTTGCAAGCGGGTTTTTAAGTGCTCTGGAGTCATTTCGTTGCAAGCGGGTTTTTAAGTGCTCTGGATTCATTTCGTTGCAAGCGGGTTTTTAAGTGCTCTGTAGTCATTTCGTTGCAAGCGGGTTTTTAAGTGCTCTGGAGTCATTTCGTTGCAAGCGGGTTTTTAAGTGCTCTGGAGTCATTTCGTTGCAAGCGGGTTTTTAAGTACTCTGGAGTCATTTCGTTGCAAGCGGGTTTTTAAGTGCTCTGAAGGCATTTCGTTTCAAGCGGGTTTTTAAGTGCTCTGGAGTCATTTCGTTGCAAGCGAGTTTTTAAGTGCTCTGGAGTCATTTCGTTGCAAGCGGGTTTTTACGTGTTCTGGAGTCATTTCGTTGCAAGCGGGTTTTTAAGTGCTCTGGAGTCATTTCGTTGCAAGCGGGCTTTTACGTGTTCTGGAGTCATTTCATTGCAAGCGGGTTTTACATACTTCTCAGACATTTCACTGGAAGCGGGTTTTTTAAATGCTCTGTAGGCATTTCGTTGCAAGCGGGTTTTTAAGTGCTCTGGAGTCATTTCGTTGCAAGCGGGTTTTTAAGTGCTCTGGAGTCATTTCGTTGCAAGCGCGTTTTTACGTGCTCTGGAGTCATTTCGTTGCAAGCGGGTTTTTAAGTGATCTGGAGTCATTTCGTTGCAAGCGGGTTTTTAAGTGCTCTGGAGTCATTTCGTTGCAAGCGGGTTTTTAAGTGCTCTGGAGTCATTTCGTTGCAAGCGGGTTTTTAAGTGCTCTGGAGTCATTTTGTTGCAAAGGGGTATTTAAGTGCTCTGGAGTCTTTTCGTTGCAAGCGGGTTTTTAAGTGTTCTGGAGTCATTTCTTTGCAAGCGGGTTTTTAAGTGCTCTGAAGGCATTTCGTTGCAAGCGGGTTTTTAAGTGCTCTGAAGTCATTTCGTTGCAAGCAGGTTTTTACGGGTTCTGGAGTCATTTCGTTGCAAGCGGGTTTTTACATACTTCTCAGACATTTCACTGGAAGCGGGTTTTTTAAATGCTCTGTAGGCATTTCATTGCAAGCGGGTTTTTAAGTGCTCTGGAGTCATTTCGTTGCAAGCGGGTTTTTAAGTGCTCTGGATTCATTTCGTTGCAAGCGGGTTTTTAAGTGCTCTGGAGTCATTTCGTTGCAAGCGGGTTTTTAAGTACTCTGGAGACATTTCGTTGCAAGCGGGTTTTTAAGTGCTCTGTAGTCATTTCGTTGCAAGCGGGTTTTTAAGTGCTCTGGAGTCATTTCGTTGCAAGCGGGTTTTTAAGTGCTCTGAAGGCATTTCGTTGCAAGCGGGTTTTTAAGTGCTCTGGAGTCATTTCGTTGCAAGCGGGTTTTTACGTGTTCTGGAGTCATTTCGTTGCAAGCGGGTTTTTACATACTTCTCAGACATTTCACTGGAAGCGGGTTTTTTAAATGCTCTGTAGGCATTTCGTTGCAAGCGGGTTTTTAAGTGCTCTGGAGTCATTTCGTTGCAAGCGGGTTTTTACGTGTTCTGGAGTCATTTCGTTGCAAGCGGGTTTTTACATACTTCTCAGACATTTCACTGGAAGCGGGTTTTTTAAATGCTCTGTAGGCATTTCGTTGCAAGCGGGTTTTTACGTGTTCTGGAGTCATTTCGTTGCAAGCGGGTTTTTACATACTTCTCAGACATTTGACTGGAAGCGGGTTTTTTAAGTGCTCTGCAGGCATTTCGTTGTAAGCGGGTTTTTAAGTACTCTGGAGTCATTTCGTTGCAAGCGGGTTTTTAAGTGCTCTGGAGTCATTTCGTTGCAAGCGGGTTTTTAAGTACTCTGGAGTCATTTCGTTGCAAGCGGGTGTTTAAGTGCTCTGGAGTCATTTCGTTGCAAACGGGTTTTTAAGTGCTCTGGAGTCATTTTGTTGCAAGCAGGTATTTAAGTGCTCTGGAGTCTTTTCGTTGCAAGCGGGTTTTTAAGTGTTCTGGAGTCATTTCTTTGCAAGCGGGTTTTTAAGTGCTCTGAAGGCATTTCGTTGCAAGCGGGTTTTTAAGTGCTCTGGAGACATTTCGTTGCAAGCAGGTTTTTACGGGTTCTGGAGTCATTTCGTTGCAAGCGGGTTTTTACATACTTCTCAGACATTTCACTGGAAGTGGGTTTTTTAAATGCTCTGTAGGCATTTCGTTGCAAGCGGGTTTTTAAGTGCTCTGGAGTCATTTCGTTGCAAGCGGGTTTTTAAGTGCTCTGGAGTCATTTCGTTGCAAGCGGGTTTTTAAGTACTCTGGAGTCATTTCGTTGCAAGCGGGTTTTTAAGTGCTCTGAAGGCATTTCGTTTCAAGCGGGTTTTTAAGTGCTCTGGAGTCATTTCGTTGCAAGCGAGTTTTTAAGTGCTCTGGAGTCATTTCGTTGCAAGCGGGTTTTTACGTGTTCTGGA
Organism: Meriones unguiculatus; assembly: GCF_030254825.1. Taxonomy (NCBI): domain Eukaryota; kingdom Metazoa; phylum Chordata; class Mammalia; order Rodentia; family Muridae; genus Meriones; species Meriones unguiculatus. The sequence goes on along the minus strand of NC_083352.1, from coordinate 66,880,185 downwards.
GTCATTTCGTTGCAAGCGGGTTTTTAAGTGCTCTGGAGTCATTTCGTTGCAAGCGGGCTTTTACGTGTTCTGGAGTCATTTCATTGCAAGCGGGTTTTACATACTTCTCAGACATTTCACTGGAAGCGGGTTTTTTAAATGCTCTGTAGGCATTTCGTTGCAAGCGGGTTTTTAAGTGCTCTGGAGTCATTTCGTTGCAAGCGGGTTTTTAAGTGCTCTGGAGTCATTTCGTTGCAAGCGCGTTTTTACGTGCTCTGGAGTCATTTCGTTGCAAGCGGGTTTTTAAGTGATCTGGAGTCATTTCGTTGCAAGCGGGTTTTTAAGTGCTCTGGAGTCATTTCGTTGCAAGCGGGTTTTTAAGTGCTCTGGAGTCATTTCGTTGCAAGCGGGTTTTTAAGTGCTCTGGAGTCATTTTGTTGCAAAGGGGTATTTAAGTGCTCTGGAGTCTTTTCGTTGCAAGCGGGTTTTTAAGTGTTCTGGAGTCATTTCTTTGCAAGCGGGTTTTTAAGTGCTCTGAAGGCATTTCGTTGCAAGCGGGTTTTTAAGTGCTCTGGAGTCATTTCGTTGCAAGCAGGTTTTTACGGGTTCTGGAGTCATTTCGTTGCAAGCGGGTTTTTACATACTTCTCAGACATTTCACTGGAAGCGGGTTTTTTAAATGCTCTGTAGGCATTTCGTTGCAAGCGGGTTTTTAAGTGCTCTGGAGTCATTTCGTTGCAAGCGGGTTTTTAAGTGCTCTGGAGTCATTTCGTTGCAAGCGGGTTTTTAAGTGCTCTGGATTCATTTCGCTGCAAGCGGGTTTTTAAGTGCTCTGGAGTCATTTCGTTGCAAGCGGGTTTTTAAGTGCTCTGGAGTCATTTCGTTGAAAGCGGGTTTTTAAGTGCTCTGGAGTCATTTCGTTGCAAGCGGGTTTTTAAGTGCTCTATAGACATTTCGTTGCAAGCGGGTTTTTAAGTGCTCTGGAGCCATTTCGTTGCAAGCGGGTTTTTAAGTGCTCTGGAGTCATTTCGTTGCAAGCGGGTTTTTAAGTGCTCTGGAGTCATTTCGTTGCAAGCGGGTTTTTAAGTGCTCTGGATTCATTTCGTTGCAAGCGGGTTTTTAAGTGCTCTGGAGTCATTTCGTTGCAAGCGGGTTTTTAAGTGCTCTGGAGTCATTTCGTTGCAAGCGGGTTTTTAAGTGCTCTGTAGTCATTTCGTTGCAAGCGGGTTTTTAAGTGCTCTGGAGTCATTTCGTTGCAAGCGGGTTTTTAAGTACTCTGGAGACATTTCGTTGCAAGCGGGTTTTTAAGTGCTCTGTAGTCATTTCGTTGCAAGCGGGTTTTTAAGTGCTCTGGAGTCATTTCGTTGCAAGCGGGTTTTTAAGTGCTCTGAAGGCATTTCGTTGCAAGCGGGTTTTTAAGTGCTCTGGAGTCATTTCGTTGCAAGCGGGTTTTTACGTGTTCTGGAGTCATTTCGTTGCAAGCGGGTTTTTACATACTTCTCAGACATTTCACTGGAAGCGGGTTTTTTAAATGCTCTGTAGGCATTTCGTTGCAAGCGGGTTTTTAAGTGCTCTGGAGTCATTTCGTTGCAAGCGGGTTTTTACGTGTTCTGGAGTCATTTCGTTGCAAGCGGGTTTTTACATACTTCTCAGACATTTCACTGGAAGCGGGTTTTTTAAATGCTCTGTAGGCATTTCGTTGCAAGCGGGTTTTTACGTGTTCTGGAGTCATTTCGTTGCAAGCGGGTTTTTACATACTTCTCAGACATTTGACTGGAAGCGGGTTTTTTAAGTGCTCTGCAGGCATTTCGTTGTAAGCGGGTTTTTAAGTACTCTGGAGTCATTTCGTTGCAAGCGGGTTTTTAAGTGCTCTGGAGTCATTTCGTTGCAAGCGGGTTTTTAAGTACTCTGGAGTCATTTCGTTGCAAGCGGGTTTTTAAGTGCTCTGGAGTCATTTTGTTGCAAGCAGGTATTTAAGTGCTCTGGAGTCTTTTCGTTGCAAGGGGGTTTTTAAGTGTTCTGGAGTCATTTCTTTGCAAGCAGGTTTTTAAGTGCTCTGAAGGCATTTCGTTGCAAGCGGGTTTTTAAGTGCTCTGGAGTCATTTCGTTGCAAGCAGGTTTTTACGGGTTCTGGAGTCATTTCGTTGCAAGCGGGTTTTTACATACTTCTCAGACATTTCACTGGAAGCGGGTTTTTTAAATGCTCTGTAGGCATTTCGTTGCAAGCGGGTTTTTAAGTGCTCTGGAGTCATTTCGTTGCAAGCGGGTTTTTAAGTGCTCTGGAGTCATTTGGTTGCAAGCGGGTTTTTAAGTGCTCTGGATTCATTTCGTTGCAAGCGGGTTTTTAAGTGCTTTGGAGTCATTTCGTTGCAAGCGGGTTTTTAAGTGCTCTGGAGTCATTTCGTTGAAAGCGGGTTTTTAAGTGCTCTGGAGTCATTTCGTTGCAAGCGGGTTTTTAAGTGCTCTATAGACATTTCGTTGCAAGCGGGTTTTTAAGTGCTCTGGAGCCATTTCGTTGCAAGCGGGTTTTTAAGTGCTCTGGAGTCATTTCGTTGCAAGCGGGTTTTTAAGTGCTCTGGAGTCATTTCGTTGCAAGCGGGTTTTTAAGTGCTCTGGATTCATTTCGTTGCAAGCGGGTTTTTAAGTGCTCTGGAGTCATTTCGTTGCAAGCGGGTTTTTAAGTGCTCTGGAGTCATTTCGTTTCAAGCGGGTTTTTAAGTGCTCTGTAGTCATTTCGTTGCAAGCGGGTTTTTAAGTGCTCTGGAGTCATTTCGTTGCAAGCGGGTTTTTAAGTACTCTGGAGACATTTCGTTACAAGCGGGTTTTTAAGTGCTCTTGAGTCATTTCGTTGCAAGCGGGTTTTTAAGTGCTCTGGAGTCATTTCGTTGCAAGCGGGTTTTTAAGTGCTCTGAAGGCATTTCGTTGCAAGCGGGTTTTTAAGTGTTCTGGAGTCATTTCGTTGCAAGCGGGTTTTTACGTGTTCTGGAGTCATTTCGTTGCAAGCGGGTTTTTACATACTTCTCAGACATTTCACTGGAAGCGGGTTTTTTAAATGCTCTGTAGGCATTTCGTTGCAAGCGGGTTTTTAAGTGCTCTGGAGTCATTTCGTTGCAAGCGGGTTTTTACGTGTTCTGGAGTCATTTCGTTGCAAGCGGGTTTTTACATACTTCTCAGACATTTCACTGGAAGCGGGTTTTTTAAATGCTCTGTAGGCATTTCGTTGCAAGCGGGTTTTTACGTGTTCTGGAGTCATTTCGTGGCAAGCGGGTTTTTACATACTTCTCAGACATTTCACTGGAAGCGGGTTTTTTAAGTGCTCTGTAGGCATTTCGTTGCAAGCGGGTTTTTAAGTACTCTGGAGTCATTTCGTTGCAAGCGTGTGTTTAAGTGCTCTGGAGTCATTTCGTTGCAAGCGGGTATTTAAGTGCTCTGGAGTCATTTTGTTGCAAGCAGGTTTTTAAGGGCTCTGGAGTCTTTTCGTTGCAAGCGGGTTTTTAAGTGTTCTGGAGTCATTTCTTTGCAAGCGGGTTTTTAAGTGCTCTGAAGGCATTTGGTTGCAAGCGGGTTTTTAAGTGCTCTGGAGTCATTTCGTTGCCAGCAGGTTTTTACGGGTTCTGGAGTCATTTCGTTGCAAGCGGGTTTTTACATACTTCTCAGACATTTCACTGGAAGCGGGTTTTTTAAGTGCTCTGTAAGCATTTCGTTGTAAGCGGGTTTTTAAGTACTCTGGAGTCATTTCGTTGAAAGCGGGTTTTTAAGTGCTCTGGAGTCATTTCGTTGCAAGCGGGTTTTTAAGTACTCTGGAGTCATTTCGTTGCAAGCGGGTGTTTAAGTGCTCTGGAGTCATTTCGTTGCAAGCGGGTTTTTAAGTGCTCTGGAGTCATTTTGTTGCAAGCGGGTATTTAAGTGCTCTGGAGTCTTTTCGTTGCAAGCGGGTTTTTAAGTGTTCTGGAGTCATTTCTTTGCAAGCGGGTTTTTAAGTGCTCTGAAGGCATTTCGTTGCAAGCGGGTTTTTAAGTGCTCTGGAGTCATTTCGTTGCAAGCAGGTTTTTACGGGTTCTGGAGTCATTTCGTTGCAAGCGGGTTTTTACATACTTCTCAGACATTTCACTGGAAGCGGGTTTTTTAAATGCTCTGTAGGCATTTCGTTGCAAGCGGGTTTTTAAGTGCTCTGGAGTCATTTCGTTGCAAGCGGGTTTTTAAGTGCTCTGGAGTCATTTCGTTGCAAGCGGGTTTTTAAGTGCTCTGGATTCATTTCGTTGCAAGCGGGTTTTTAAGTGCTCTGGAGTCATTTCGTTGCAAGCGGGTTTTTAAGTGCTCTGGAGTCATTTCGTTGAAAGCGGGTTTTTAAGTGCTCTGGAGTCATTTCGTTGCAAGCGGGTTTTTAAGTGCTCTATAGACATTTCATTGCAAGCGGGTTTTTAAGTGCTCTGGAGCCATTTCGTTGCAAGCGGGTTTTTAAGTGCTCTGGAGTCATTTCGTTGCAAGCGGGTTTTTAAGTGCTCTGGAGTCATTTCGTTGCAAGCGGGTTTTTAAGTGCTCTGGATTCATTTCGTTGCAAGCGGGTTTTTAAGTGCTCTGGAGTCATTTCGTTGCAAGCGGGTTTTTAAGTGCTCTGGAGTCATTTCGTTGCAAGCGGGTTTTTAAGTGCTCTGTAGTCATTTCGTTGCAAGCGGATTTTTAAGTGCTCTGGAGTCATTTCGTTGCAAGCGGGTTTTTAAGTACTCTGGAGACATTTCGTTGCAAGCGGGTTTTTAAGTGCTCTGGAGTCATTTCGTTGCAAGCGGGTTTTTAAGTGCTCTGGAGTCATTTCGTTGCAAGCGGGTTTTTAAGTGCTCTGGAGACATTTCGTTGCAAGCGGGTTTTTAAATGCTCTGGAGCCATTTCGTTGCAAGCGGGTTTTTAAGTGCTCTGGAGCCATTTCGTTGCAAGCGGGTTTTTAATTGCTCTGGAGTCATTACGTTACAAGCGGGTATTTAAGTGCTCTGGAGTCATTTCGTTGCAAGCGGGTTTTTAAGTGCTCTGGAGTCATTTCGTTGCAAGCGGGTTTTTAAGTGCTCTGGAGTCATTTCGTTGCAAGCGGGTTTTTAAGAGATCTGGAGTCATTTCGTTGCAAGCGGGTTTTTAAGTGCTCTGGAGTCATTTCGTTGCACGCGGGTTTTTAAATGCTCTGGAGTCATTTCGTTGCAAGCGGGTTTTTAAGTGCTCTGGAGTCATTTCGTTGCAAGCGGGTTTTTAAGTGCTCTGGAGTCATTTCGTTGCAAGCGGGTTTTTAAGTGCTCTGGAGTCATTTCGTTGCAAGCGGGTTTTTAAGTGCTCTGGAGTCATTTCGTTGCAAGCGGGTTTTTAAGCGCTCTAGAGTCATTTTGTTGCAAGCGAGCTTTTAAGTGCTCTGGAGTCATTTCGTTGCAAGAGGGTTTTTAAGTGCTCTGGAGTCATTTCGTTGCAGGCGGGTTTTTACGTGCTCTGGAGTCATTTTGTTGCAAGGGGGTTTTTACGGGTTCTGGAGTCATTTCGTTGCAAGCGGGTTTTTACATACTTCTCAGACATTTCACTGGAAGCGGGTTTTTTAAGTGCTCTGCAGGCATTTCGTTGTAAGCGGGTTTTTAAGTACTCTGGAGTCATTTCGTTGCAAGCGGGTTTTTAAGTGCTCTGGAGTCATTTCGTTGCAAGCGGGTTTTTAAGTGCTCTGGAGTCATTTCGTTACAAGCGGGTTTTTAAGGGCTCTGGAGTCATTTCGTTGCAAGCGGGTTTTTAAGTGCTCTGGAGTCATTTCGTTGCAAGCGGGTTTTTAAGGGCTCTGGAGTCATTTCGTTGCAAGCGGGTTTTTAAGTGCTCTGGAGTCATTTCGTTGCAAGCGGGTTTTTAAGTGCTCTGGTGTCTTTTCGTTGCAAGCGGGTTTTTAAGTACTCTGGAGACATTTCGTTGCAAGCGGGTTTTTAAGTGCTCTGGAGTCATTTCATTGCAAGCGGGTTTTTTAGTGCTCTGGAGTCATTTCGTTGCAAGCGGGTTTTTAAGTGCTCTGGAGTCATTTCGTTGCATGCGGGTTTTTAAGTGCTCTGAAGGCATTTCGTTGTAAGCGGGTTTTTAAGTGCTCTGGAGTCATTTCGTTGCAAGCGGGTTTTTACGTGTTCTGGAGTCATTTCGTTGCAAGCGGGTTTTTACATACTTCTCAGACATTTCACTGGAAGCGGGTTTTTTAAGTGCTCTGGAGTCATTTCGTTGCAAGCGTGTTTTTAAGTACTCTGGAGTCATTTCGTTGCAAGCGGGTTTTTAAGTGCTCTGGAGTCATTTCGTTGCAAGCGGGTTTTTAAGTGCTCTGGAGTCATTTGGTTGCAAGCGGGTTTTTAAGTGCTCTGGAGTCATTTCGTTGCAAGCGGGTTTTTAAGTGCTCTGGAGTCATTTCGTTGCAAGCGGGTTTTTAAGTGCTCTGGAGTCTTTTCGTTGCAAGCGGGTTTTTAAGTGCTCTGGAGTCATTTCGTTGCAAGCGGGTTTTTAAGTGCTCTGGAGTCATTTCGTTGCAAGCGGGTTTTTAAGTGCTCTGTAGGCATTTCGTTGCAAGCGGATTTTTAAGTACTCTGGAGTCATTTCGTAGCAAACGGGTTTTTACGTGCTCTGGAGTCATTTCGTTGCAAGAGGGTTTTTAAGTGCTCTGGAGTCATTTCGTTGCAAGCGGGTTTTTAAATGCTCTGAAGGCATTTCGTTGCAAGCGGGTTTTTAAGTGCTCTGGAGTCATTGTGTTGCAAGCGGGTTTTTAAGTGCTCTGGAGTCATTTCGTTGCAAGCGGGTTTTTAAGTGCTCTGGAGCCATTTCGTTGCAAGCGGGTTTTTAAGTGCTCTGGAGTCATTACGTTGCAAGCGGGTTTTTAAGTGTTCTGGAGTCATTTCGTTGCAAGCGGGTTTTTAAGTGCTCTGGAGTCATTTCGTTCCAAGCGGGTTATTAAGTGCTCTGGAGTCATTTCGTTGCAAGCGGGTTTTTAAGTACTGTGGAGACATTTCGTTGCAAGCGGGTTTTTAAGTGCTCTGTAGTCATTTCGTTGCAAGCGGGTTTTTAAGTGCTCTGGAGTCATTTCGTTGCAAGCGGGTTTTTAAGTGCTCTGAAGGCATTTCGTTGCAAGCGGGTTTTTAAGTGCTCTGGAGTCATTTCGTTGCAAGCGGGTTTTTACGTGTTCTGGAGTCATTTCGTTGCAAGCGGGTTTTTACATACTTCTCAGACATTTCACTGGAAGCGGGTTTTTTAAATGCTCTGTAGGCATTTCGTTGCAAGCGGGTTTTTAAGTGCTCTGGAGTCATTTCGTTGCAAGCGGGTTTTTACGTGTTCTGGAGTCATTTCGTTGCAAGCGGGTTTTTACATACTTCTCAGACATTTCACTGGAAGCGGGTTTTTTAAATGCTCTGTAGGCATTTCGTTGCAAGCGGGTTTTTACGTGTTCTGGAGTCATTTCGTTGCAAGCGGGTTTTTACATACTTCTCAGACATTTGACTGGAAGCGGGTTTTTTAAGTGCTCTGCAGGCATTTCGTTGTAAGGGGGTTTTTAAGTACTCTGGAGTCATTTCGTTGCAAGCGGGTTTTTAAGTGCTCTGGAGTCATTTCGTTGCAAGCGGGTTTTTAAGTGCTCTGGAGTCATTTCGTTGCAAGCGGGTTTTTAAGTACTCTGGAGACATTTCGTTGCAAGCGGGTTTTTAAGGGCTCTGGAGTCATTTCGTTGCAAGCGGGTTTTTAAGTGCTCTGGAGTCATTTCGTTGCAAGCGGGTTTTTAAGGGCTCTGGAGTCATTTCGTTGCAAGCGGGTTTTTAAGTGCTCTGGAGTCATTTCGTTGCAAGCGGGTTTTTAAGTGCTCTGGTGTCTTTTCGTTGCAAGCGGGTTTTTAAGTACTCTGGAGACATTTCGTTGCAAGCGGGTTTTTAAGTGCTCTGGAGTCATTTCATTGCAAGCGGGTTTTTTAGTGCTCTGGAGTCATTTCGTTGCAAGCGGGTTTTTAAGTGCTCTGGAGTCATTTCGTTGCATGCGGGTTTTTAAGTGCTCTGAAGGCATTTCGTTGTAAGCGGGTTTTTAAGTGCTCTGGAGTCATTTCGTTGCAAGCGGGTTTTTACGTGTTCTGGAGTCATTTCGTTGCAAGCGGGTTTTTACATACTTCTCAGACATTTCACTGGAAGCGGGTTTTTTAAGTGCTCTGGAGTCATTTCGTTGCAAGCGTGTTTTTAAGTACTCTGGAGTCATTTCGTTGCAAGCGGGTTTTTAAGTGCTCTGGAGTCATTTCGTTGCAAGCGGGTTTTTAAGTGCTCTGGAGTCATTTGGTTGCAAGCGGGTTTTTAAGTGCTCTGGAGTCATTTCGTTGCAAGCGGGTTTTTAAGTGCTCTGGAGTCATTTCGTTGCAAGCGGGTTTTTAAGTGCTCTGGAGTCTTTTCGTTGCAAGCGGGTTTTTAAGTGCTCTGGAGTCATTTCGTTGCAAGCGGGTTTTTAAGTGCTCTGGAGTCATTTCGTTGCAAGCGGGTTTTTAAGTGCTCTGTAGGCATTTCGTTGCAAGCGGATTTTTAAGTACTCTGGAGTCATTTCATAGCAAACGGGTTTTTACGTGCTCTGGAGTCATTTCGTTGCAAGTGGGTTTTTAAGTGCTCTGGAGTCATTTAGTTGCAAGCGGGTTTTTAAGTGCTCTGGAGTCATTTCGTTGCAAGCGGGTTTTTAAGTGCTCTTAAGGCATTTCGTTGCAAGCGGGTTTTTAAGTGCTCTGGAGTCATTTCGTTGCAAGCGGGTTTTTAAGTGCTCTGGAGTCATTTCGTTGCAAGCAGGTTTTAAGTACTCTGGAGACATTTCGTTGCAAGCGGGTTTTTAAGTGCTCTGGAGTCATTTCGTTGCAAGAGGGTTTTTAAGTGCTCTGGAGTCATTTCGTTGCAAGCGGGTTTTTAAATGCTCTGAAGGCATTTCGTTGCAAGCGGGTTTTTAAGTGCTCTGGAGTCATTGTGTTGCAAGCGGGTTTTTAAGTGCTCTGGAGTCATTTCGTTGCAAGCGGGTTTTTAAGTGCTCTGGAGCCATTTCGTTGCAAGCGGGTTTTTAAGTGCTCTGGAGTCATTACGTTGCAAGCGGGTTTTTAAGTGTTCTGGAGTCATTTCGTTGCAAGCGGGTTTTTAAGTGCTCTGGAGTCATTTCGTTCCAAGCGGGTTATTAAGTGCTCTGGAGTCATTTCGTTGCAAGCGGGTTTTTAAGTACTCTGGAGACATTTCGTTGCAAGCGGGTTTTTAAGTGCTCTGTAGTCATTTCGTTGCAAGCGGGTTTTTAAGTGCTCTGGAGTCATTTCGTTGCAAGCGGGTTTTTAAGTGCTCTGAAGGCATTTCGTTGCAAGCGGGTTTTTAAGTGCTCTGGAGTCATTTCGTTGCAAGCGGGTTTTTACGTGTTCTGGAGTCATTTCGTTGCAAGCGGGTTTTTACATACTTCTCAGACATTTCACTGGAAGCGGGTTTTTTAAATGCTCTGTAGGCATTTCGTTGCAAGCGGGTTTTTAAGTGCTCTGGAGTCATTTCGTTGCAAGCGGGTTTTTACGTGTTCTGGAGTCATTTCGTTGCAAGCGGGTTTTTACATACTTCTCAGACATTTCACTGGAAGCGGGTTTTTTAAATGCTCTGTAGGCATTTCGTTGCAAGCGGGTTTTTACGTGTTCTGGAGTCATTTCGTTGCAAGCGGGTTTTTACATACTTCTCAGACATTTGACTGGAAGCGGGTTTTTTAAGTGCTCTGCAGGCATTTCGTTGTAAGGGGGTTTTTAAGTACTCTGGAGTCATTTCGTTGCAAGCGGGTTTTTAAGTGCTCTGGAGTCATTTCGTTGCAAGCGGGTTTTTAAGTGCTCTGGAGTCATTTCGTTGCAAGCGGGTTTTTAAGTACTCTGGAGACATTTCGTTGCAAGCGGGTTTTTAAGTGCTCTGTAGTCATTTCGTTGCAAGCGGGTTTTTAAGTGCTCTGGAGTCATTTCGTTGCAAGCGGGTTTTTAAGTGCTCTGAAGGCATTTCGTTGCAAGCGGGTTTTTAAGTGCTCTGGAGTCATTTCGTTGCAAGCGGGTTTTTACGTGTTCTGGAGTCATTTCGTTGCAAGCGGGTTTTTACATACTTCTCAGACATTTCACTGGAAGCGGGTTTTTTAAATGCTCTGTAGGCATTTCGTTGCAAGCGGGTTTTTAAGTGCTCTGGAGTCATTTCGTTGCAAGCGGGTTTTTACGTGTTCTGGAGTCATTTCGTTGCAAGCGGGTTTTTACATACTTCTCAGACATTTCACTGGAAGCGGGTTTTTTAAATGCTCTGTAGGCATTTCGTTGCAAGCGGGTTTTTACGTGTTCTGGAGTCATTTCGTTGCAAGCGGGTTTTTACATACTTCTCAGACATTTGACTGGAAGCGGGTTTTTTAAGTGCTCTGCAGGCATTTCGTTGTAAGCGGGTTTTTAAGTACTCTGGAGTCATTTCGTTGCAAGCGGGTTTTTAAGTGCTCTGGAGTCATTTCGTTGCAAGCGGGTTTTTAAGTACTCTGGAGTCATTTCGTTGCAAGCGGGTTTTTAAGTGCTCTGGAGTCATTTTGTTGCAAGCAGGTATTTAAGTGCTCTGGAGTCTTTTCGTTGCAAGCGGGTTTTTAAGTGTTCTGGAGTCATTTCTTTGCAAGCAGGTTTTTAAGTGCTCTGAAGGCATTTCGTTGCAAGCGGGTTTTTAAGTGCTCTGGAGTCATTTCGTTGCAAGCAGGTTTTTACGGGTTCTGGAGTCATTTCGTTGCAAGCGGGTTTTTACATACTTCTCAGACATTTCACTGGAAGCGGGTTTTTTAAATGCTCTGTAGGCATTTCGTTGCAAGCGGGTTTTTAAGTGCTCTGGAGTCATTTCGTTGCAAGCGGGTTTTTAAGTGCTCTGGAGTCATTTGGTTGCAAGCGGGTTTTTAAGTGCTCTGGATTCATTTCGTTGCAAGCGGGTTTTTAAGTGCTCTGGAGTCATTTCGTTGCAAGCGGGTTTTTAAGTGCTCTGGAGTCATTTCGTTGAAAGCGGGTTTTTAAGTGCTCTGGAGTCATTTCGTTGCAAGCGGGTTTTTAAGTGCTCTATAGACATTTCGTTGCAAGCGGGTTTTTAAGTGCTCTGGAGCCATTTCGTTGCAAGCGGGTTTTTAAGTGCTCTGGAGTCATTTCGTTGCAAGCGGGTTTTTAAGTGCTCTGGAGTCATTTCGTTGCAAGCGGGTTTTTAAGTGCTCTGGATTCATTTCGTTGCAAGCGGGTTTTTAAGTGCTCTGGAGTCATTTCGTTGCAAGCGGGTTTTTAAGTGCTCTGGAGCCATTTCGTTTCAAGTGGGTTTTTAAGTGCTCTGTAGTCATTTCGTTGCAAGCGGGTTTTTAAGTGCTCTGGAGTCATTTCGTTGCAAGCGGGTTTTTAAGTACTCTGGAGACATTTCGTTACAAGCGGGTTTTTAAGTGCTCTTGAGTCATTTCGTTGCAAGCGGGTTTTTAAGTGCTCTGGAGTCATTTCGTTGCAAGCGGGTTTTTAAGTGCTCTGAAGGCATTTCGTTGCAAGCGGGTTTTTAAGTGTTCTGGAGTCATTTCGTTGCAAGCGGGTTTTTACGTGTTCTGGAGTCATTTCGTTGCAAGCGGGTTTTTACATACTTCTCAGACATTTCACTGGAAGCGGGTTTTTTAAATGCTCTGTAGGCATTTCGTTGCAAGCGGGTTTTTAAGTGCTCTGGAGTCATTTCGTTGCAAGCGGGTTTTTACGTGTTCTGGAGTCATTTCGTTGCAAGCGGGTTTTTACATACTTCTCAGACATTTCACTGGAAGCGGGTTTTTTAAATGCTCTGTAGGCATTTCGTTGCAAGCGGGTTTTTACGTGTTCTGGAGTCATTTCGTGGCAAGCGGGTTTTTACATACTTCTCAGACATTTCACTGGAAGCGGGTTTTTTATGTGCTCTGTAGGCATTTCGTTGCAAGCGGGTTTTTAAGTACTCTGGAGTCATTTCGTTGCAAGCGTGTGTTTAAGTGCTCTGGAGTCATTTCGTTGCAAGCGGGTATTTAAGTGCTCTGGAGTCATTTTGTTGCAAGCAGGTTTTTAAGGGCTCTGGAGTCTTTTCGTTGCAAGCGGGTTTTTAAGTGTTCTGGAGTCATTTCTTTGCAAGCGGGTTTTTAAGTGCTCTGAAGGCATTTCGTTGCAAGCGGGTTTTTAAGTGCTCTGGAGTCATTTCGTTGCCAGCAGGTTTTTACGGGTTCTGGAGTCATTTCGTTGCAAGCGGGTTTTTACATACTTCTCAGACATTTCACTGGAAGCGGGTTTTTTAAATGCTCTGTAGGCATTTCGTTGCAAGCGGGTTTTTAAGTGCTCTGGAGTCATTTCGTTGCAAGCGGGTTTTTACGTGTTCTGGAGTCATTTCGTTGCAAGCGGGTTTTTACATACTTCTCAGACATTTCACTGGAAGCGGGTTTTTTAAATGCTCTGTAGGCATTTCGTTGCAAGCGGGTTTTTACGTGTTCTGGAGTCATTTCGTTGCAAGCGGGTTTTTACATACTTCTCAGACATTTGACTGGAAGCGGGTTTTTTAAGTGCTCTGCAGGCATTTCGTTGTAAGCGGGTTTTTAAGTACTCTGGAGTCATTTCGTTGCAAGCGGGTTTTTAAGTGCTCTGGAGTCATTTCGTTGCAAGCGGGTTTTTAAGTACTCTGGAGTCATTTCGTTGCAAGCGGGTTTTTAAGTGCTCTGGAGTCATTTTGTTGCAAGCAGGTATTTAAGTGCTCTGGAGTCTTTTCGTTGCAAGCGGGTTTTTAAGTGTTCTGGAGTCATTTCTTTGCAAGCAGGTTTTTAAGTGCTCTGAAGGCATTTCGTTGCAAGCGGGTTTTTAAGTGCTCTGGAGTCATTTCGTTGCAAGCAGGTTTTTACGGGTTCTGGAGTCATTTCGTTGCAAGCGGGTTTTTACATACTTCTCAGACATTTCACTGGAAGCGGGTTTTTTAAATGCTCTGTAGGCATTTCGTTGCAAGCGGGTTTTTAAGTGCTCTGGAGTCATTTCGTTGCAAGCGGGTTTTTAAGTGCTCTGGAGTCATTTGGTTGCAAGCGGGTTTTTAAGTGCTCTGGATTCATTTCGTTGCAAGCGGGTTTTTAAGTGCTCTGGAGTCATTTCGTTGCAAGCGGGTTTTTAAGTGCTCTGGAGTCATTTCGTTGAAAGCGGGTTTTTAAGTGCTCTGGAGTCATTTCGTTGCAAGCGGGTTTTTAAGTGCTCTATAGACATTTCGTTGCAAGCGGGTTTTTAAGTGCTCTGGAGCCATTTCGTTGCAAGCGGGTTTTTAAGTGCTCTGGAGTCATTTCGTTGCAAGCGGGTTTTTAAGTGCTCTGGAGTCATTTCGTTGCAAGCGGGTTTTTAAGTGCTCTGGATTCATTTCGTTGCAAGCGGGTTTTTAAGTGCTCTGGAGTCATTTCGTTGCAAGCGGGTTTTTAAGTGCTCTGGAGCCATTTCGTTTCAAGTGGGTTTTTAAGTGCTCTGTAGTCATTTCGTTGCAAGCGGGTTTTTAAGTGCTCTGGAGTCATTTCGTTGCAAGCGGGTTTTTAAGTACTCTGGAGACATTTCGTTACAAGCGGGTTTTTAAGTGCTCTTGAGTCATTTCGTTGCAAGCGGGTTTTTAAGTGCTCTGGAGTCATTTCGTTGCAAGCGGGTTTTTAAGTGCTCTGAAGGCATTTCGTTGCAAGCGGGTTTTTAAGTGTTCTGGAGTCATTTCGTTGCAAGCGGGTTTTTACGTGTTCTGGAGTCATTTCGTTGCAAGCGGGTTTTTACATACTTCTCAGACATTTCACTGGAAGCGGGTTTTTTAAATGCTCTGTAGGCATTTCGTTGCAAGCGGGTTTTTAAGTGCTCTGGAGTCATTTCGTTGCAAGCGGGTTTTTACGTGTTCTGGAGTCATTTCGTTGCAAGCGGGTTTTTACATACTTCTCAGACATTTCACTGGAAGCGGGTTTTTTAAATGCTCTGTAGGCATTTCGTTGCAAGCGGGTTTTTACGTGTTCTGGAGTCATTTCGTGGCAAGCGGGTTTTTACATACTTCTCAGACATTTCACTGGAAGCGGGTTTTTTATGTGCTCTGTAGGCATTTCGTTGCAAGCGGGTTTTTAAGTACTCTGGAGTCATTTCGTTGCAAGCGTGTGTTTAAGTGCTCTGGAGTCATTTCGTTGCAAGCGGGTATTTAAGTGCTCTGGAGTCATTTTGTTGCAAGCAGGTTTTTAAGGGCTCTGGAGTCTTTTCGTTGCAAGCGGGTTTTTAAGTGTTCTGGAGTCATTTCTTTGCAAGCGGGTTTTTAAGTGCTCTGAAGGCATTTCGTTGCAAGCGGGTTTTTAAGTGCTCTGGAGTCATTTCGTTGCCAGCAGGTTTTTACGGGTTCTGGAGTCATTTCGTTGCAAGCGGGTTTTTACATACTTCTCAGACATTTCACTGGAAGCGGGTTTTTTAAATGCTCTGTAGGCATTTCGTTGCAAGCGGGTTTTTAAGTGCTCTGGAGTCATTTCGTTGCAAGCGGGTTTTTAAGTGCTCTGGAGTCATTTCGTTGCAAGCGGGTTTTTAAGTGCTCTGGATTCATTTCGTTGCAAGCGGGTTTTTAAGTGCTCTGGAGTCATTTCGTTGCAAGCGGGTTTTTAAGTGCTCTGGAGTCATTTCGTTGAAAGCGGGTTTTTAAGTGCTCTGGAGTCATTTCGTTGCAAGCGGGTTTTTAAGTGCTCTATAGACATTTCATTGCAAGCGGGTTTTTAAGTGCTCTGGAGCCATTTCGTTGCAAGCGGGTTTTTAAGTGCTCTGGAGTCATTTCGTTGCAAGCGGGTTTTTAAGTGCTCTGGAGTCATTTCGTTGCAAGCGGGTTTTTAAGTGCTCTGGATTCATTTCGTTGCAAGCGGGTTTTTAAGTGCTCTGGAGTCATTTCGTTGCAAGCGGGTTTTTAAGTGCTCTGGAGTCATTTCGTTGCAAGCGGGTTTTTAAGTGCTCTGTAGTCATTTCGTTGCAAGCGGATTTTTAAGTGCTCTGGAGTCATTTCGTTGCAAGCGGGTTTTTAAGTACTCTGGAGACATTTCGTTGCAAGCGGGTTTTTAAGTGCTCTGGAGTCATTTCGTTGCAAGCGGGTTTTTAAGTGCTCTGGAGTCATTTCGTTGCAAGCGGGTTTTTAAGTGCTCTGGAGACATTTCGTTGCAAGCGGGTTTTTAAATGCTCTGGAGCCATTTCGTTGCAAGCGGGTTTTTAAGTGCTCTGGAGCCATTTCGTTGCAAGCGGGTTTTTAAGTGCTCTGGAGTCATTACGTTACAAGCGGGTATTTAAGTGCTCTGGAGTCATTTCGTTGCAAGCGGGTTTTTAAGTGCTCTGGAGTCATTTCGTTGCAAGAGGGTTTTTAAGTGCTCTGGAGTCATTTCGTTGCAGGCGGGTTTTTACGTGCTCTGGAGTCATTTTGTTGCAAGGGGGTTTTTACGGGTTCTGGAGTCATTTCGTTGCAAGCGGGTTTTTACATACTTCTCAGACATTTCACTGGAAGCGGGTTTTTTAAGTGCTCTGCAGGCATTTCGTTGTAAGCGGGTTTTTAAGTACTCTGGAGTCATTTCGTTGCAAGCGGGTTTTTAAGTGCTCTGGAGTCATTTCGTTGCAAGCGGGTTTTTAAGTGCTCTGGAGTCATTTCGTTACAAGCGGGTTTTTAAGGGCTCTGGAGTCATTTCGTTGCAAGCGGGTTTTTAAGTGCTCTGGAGTCATTTCGTTGCAAGCGGGTTTTTAAGGGCTCTGGAGTCATTTCGTTGCAAGCGGGTTTTTAAGTGCTCTGGAGTCATTTCGTTGCAAGCGGGTTTTTAAGTGCTCTGGTGTCTTTTCGTTGCAAGCGGGTTTTTAAGTACTCTGGAGACATTTCGTTGCAAGCGGGTTTTTAAGTGCTCTGGAGTCATTTCATTGCAAGCGGGTTTTTTAGTGCTCTGGAGTCCTTTCGTTGCAAGCGGGTTTTTAAGTGCTCTGGAGTCATTTCGTTGCATGCGGGTTTTTAAGTGCTCTGAAGGCATTTCGTTGTAAGCGGGTTTTTAAGTGCTCTGGAGTCATTTCGTTGCAAGCGGGTTTTTACGTGTTCTGGAGTCATTTCGTTGCAAGCGGGTTTTTACATACTTCTCAGACATTTCACTGGAAGCGGGTTTTTTAAGTGCTCTGGAGTCATTTCGTTGCAAGCGTGTTTTTAAGTACTCTGGAGTCATTTCGTTGCAAGCGGGTTTTTAAGTGCTCTGGAGTCATTTCGTTGCAAGCGGGTTTTTAAGTGCTCTGGAGTCATTTCGTTGCAAGCGGGTTTTTAAGTGCTCTGGAGTCTTTTCGTTGCAAGCGGGTTTTTAAGTGCTCTGGAGTCATTTCGTTGCAAGCGGGTTTTTAAGTGCTCTGGAGTCATTTCGTTGCAAGCGGGTTTTTAAGTGCTCTGGAGGCATTTCGTTGCAAGCGGGTTTTTAAGTGCTCTGGAGGCATTTCGTTGCAAGCGGGTTTTTAAGTGCTCTGGAGTCATTTCGTTGCAAGCGGGTTTTTAAGTGCTCTGGAGACATTTCGTTGCAAGCTGGTTTTTAAGTGCTCTGGAGCCATTTCGTTGCAAGCGGGTTTTTAAGTGCTCTGGAGTCATTTCGTTGCAAGCGGGTTTTTAAGTGCTCTGGAGTCATTACGTTGCAAGCTGGTATTTAAGTGTTCTGGAGTCATTTCGTTGCAAGCGGGTTTTTAAGTGCTCTGGAGTCATTTCGTTGCAAGCGGGTTTTTAAGTGCTCTGGAGTCATTTCTTTGCAAGCGGGTTTTTAAGTGCTCTGGAGTCATTTCGTTGCAAGCGGATTTTTAAGTGCTCTGGAGTCATTACGTTGCAAGCTGGTATTTAAGTGTTCTGGAGTCATTTCGTTGCAAGCGGGTTTTTAAGTGCTCTGGAGTCATTTCGTTGCAAGCGGGTTTTTAAGTGCTCTGGAGTCATTTCGTTGCAAGCGGGTTTTTAAGTGCTCTGGATTCATTTCGTTGCAAGCGGGTTTTTAAGTGCTCTGGAGTCATTTCGTTGCAAGCGGGTTTTTAAGTGCTCTGGAGTCATTTCGTTGAAAGCGGGTTTTTAAGTGCTCTGGAGTCATTTCGTTGCAAGCGGGTTTTTAAGTGCTCTATAGACATTTCATTGCAAGCGGGTTTTTAAGTGCTCTGGAGCCATTTCGTTGCAAGCGGGTTTTTAAGTGCTCTGGAGTCATTTCGTTGCAAGCGGGTTTTTAAGTGCTCTGGAGTCATTTCGTTGCAAGCGGGTTTTTAAGTGCTCTGGATTCATTTCGTTGCAAGCGGGTTTTTAAGTGCTCTGGAGTCATTTCGTTGCAAGCGGGTTTTTAAGTGCTCTGGATTCATTTCGTTGCAAGCGGGTTTTTAAGTGCTCTGGAGTCATTTCGTTGCAAGCGGGTTTTTAAGTGCTCTGGAGTCATTTCGTTGAAAGCGGGTTTTTAAGTGCTCTGGAGTCATTTCGTTGCAAGCGGGTTTTTAAGTGCTCTATAGACATTTCATTGCAAGCGGGTTTTTAAGTGCTCTGGAGCCATTTCGTTGCAAGCGGGTTTTTAAGTGCTCTGGAGTCATTTCGTTGCAAGCGGGTTTTTAAGTGCTCTGGAGTCATTTCGTTGCAAGCGGGTTTTTAAGTGCTCTGGATTCATTTCGTTGCAAGCGGGTTTTTAAGTGCTCTGGAGTCATTTCGTTGCAAGCGGGTTTTTAAGTGCTCTGGATTCATTTCGTTGCAAGCGGGTTTTTAAGTGCTCTGTAGTCATTTCGTTGCAAGCGGATTTTTAAGTGCTCTGGAGTCATTTCGTTGCAAGCGGGTTTTTAAGTACTCTGGAGACATTTCGTTGCAAGCGGGTTTTTAAGTGCTCTGGAGTCATTTCGTTGCAAGCGGGTTTTTAAGTGCTCTGGAGTCATTTCGTTGCAAGCGGGTTTTTACATACTTCTCAGACATTTCACTGGAAGCGGGTTTTTTAAGTGCTCTGCAGGCATTTCATTGTAAGAGGGTTTTTAAGTACTCTGGAGTCATTTCGTTGCAAGCGGGTTTTTAAGTTCTCTGGAGTCATTTCTTTGCAAGAGGGTTTTTAAGTGCTCTGGAGTCATTTCGTTGCAGGCGGGTTTTTACGTGCTCTGGAGTCATTTTGTTGCAAGGGGGTTTTTACGGGTTCTGGAGTCATTTCGTTGCAAGCGGGTTTTTACATACTTCTCAGACATTTCACTGGAAGCGGGTTTTTTAAGTGCTCTGCAGGCATTTCGTTGTAAGCGGGTTTTTAAGTACTCTGGAGTCATTTCGTTGCAAGCGGGTTTTTAAGTGCTCTGGAGTCATTTCGTTGCAAGCGGGTTTTTAAGTGCTCTGGAGTCATTTCGTTACAAGCGGGTTTTTAAGGGCTCTGGAGTCATTTCGTTGCAAGCGGGTTTTTAAGGGCTCTGGAGTCATTTCGTTGCAAGCGGGTTTTTAAGTGCTCTGGAGTCATTTCGTTGCAAGCGGGTTTTTAAGTGCTCTGGAGTCATTTCGTTACAAGCGGGTTTTTAAGGGCTCTGGAGTCATTTCGTTGCAAGCGGGTTTTTACATACTTCTCAGACATTTCACTGGAAGCGGGTTTTTTAAGTGCTCTGCAGGCATTTCGTTGTAAGCGGGTTTTTAAGTACTCTGGAGTCATTTCGTTGCAAGCGGGTTTTTAAGTGCTCTGGAGTCATTTCGTTGCAAGCGGGTTTTTAAGTGCTCTGGAGTCATTTCGTTACAAGCGGGTTTTTAAGGGCTCTGGAGTCATTTCGTTGCAAGCGGGTTTTTAAGTGCTCTGGAGTCATTTCGTTGCAAGCGGGTTTTTAAGGGCTCTGGAGTCATTTCGTTGCAAGCGGGTTTTTAAGGGCTCTGGAGTCATTTCGTTGCAAGCGGGTTTTTAAGGGCTCTGGAGTCATTTCGTTGCAAGCGGGTTTTTACATACTTCTCAGACATTTCACTGGAAGCGGGTTTTTTAAGTGCTCTGGAGTCATTTCGTTGCAAGCGTGTTTTTAAGTACTCTGGAGTCATTTCGTTGCAAGCGGGTTTTTAAGTGCTCTGGAGTCATTTCGTTGCAAGCGGGTTTTTAAGTGCTCTGGAGTCATTTCGTTGCAAGCGGGTTTTTAAGTGCTCTGGAGTCTTTTCGTTGCAAGCGGGTTTTTAAGTGCTCTGGAGTCATTTCGTTGCAAGCGGGTTTTTAAGTGCTCTGGAGTCATTTCGTTGCAAGCGGGTTTTTAAGTGCTCTGGAGGCATTTCGTTGCAAGCGGGTTTTTAAGTGCTCTGGAGGCATTTTGTTGCAAGCGGGTTTTTAAGTGCTCTGGAGTCATTTCGTTGCAAGCGGGTTTTTAAGTGCTCTGGAGACATTTCGTTGCAAGCTGGTTTTTAAGTGCTCTGGAGCCATTTCGTTGCAAGCGGGTTTTTAAGTGCTCTGGAGTCATTTCGTTGCAAGCGGGTTTTTAAGTGCTCTGGAGTCATTACGTTGCAAGCTGGTATTTAAGTGTTCTGGAGTCATTTCGTTGCAAGCGGGTTTTTAAGTGCTCTGGAGTCATTTCGTTGCAAGCGGGCTTTTAAGTGCTCTGGAGTCTTTTCGTTGCAAGCGGGTTTTTAAGTGCTCTGGAGTCATTTCGTTGCAAGCGGGTTTTTAAGTGCTCTGGAGTCATTTCGTTGCAAGCGGGTTTTTAAGTGCTCTGGAGGCATTTCGTTGCAAGCGGGTTTTTAAGTGCTCTGGAGGCATTTTGTTGCAAGCGGGTTTTTAAGTGCTCTGGAGTCATTTCGTTGCAAGCGGGTTTTTAAGTGCTCTGGAGACATTTCGTTGCAAGCTGGTTTTTAAGTGCTCTGGAGCCATTTCGTTGCAAGCGGGTTTTTAAGTGCTCTGGAGTCATTTCGTTGCAAGCGGGTTTTTAAGTGCTCTGGAGTCATTACGTTGCAAGCTGGTATTTAAGTGTTCTGGAGTCATTTCGTTGCAAGCGGGTTTTTAAGTGCTCTGGAGTCATTTCGTTGCAAGCGGGTTTTTAAGTGCTCTGGAGTCATTTCTTTGCAAGCGGGTTTTTAAGTGCTCTGGAGTCATTTCGTTGCAAGCGGATTTTTAAGTGCTCTGGAGTCATTACGTTGCAAGCTGGTATTTAAGTGTTCTGGAGTCATTTCGTTGCAAGCGGGTTTTTAAGTGCTCTGGAGTCATTTCGTTGCAAGCGGGTTTTTAAGTGCTCTGGAGTCATTTCGTTGCAAGCGGGTTTTTAAGTGCTCTGGATTCATTTCGTTGCAAGCGGGTTTTTAAGTGCTCTGGAGTCATTTCGTTGCAAGCGGGTTTTTAAGTGCTCTGGAGTCATTTCGTTGAAAGCGGGTTTTTAAGTGCTCTGGAGTCATTTCGTTGCAAGCGGGTTTTTAAGTGCTCTATAGACATTTCATTGCAAGCGGGTTTTTAAGTGCTCTGGAGCCATTTCGTTGCAAGCGGGTTTTTAAGTGCTCTGGAGTCATTTCGTTGCAAGCGGGTTTTTAAGTGCTCTGGAGTCATTTCGTTGCAAGCGGGTTTTTAAGTGCTCTGGATTCATTTCGTTGCAAGCGGGTTTTTAAGTGCTCTGGAGTCATTTCGTTGCAAGCGGGTTTTTAAGTGCTCTGGATTCATTTCGTTGCAAGCGGGTTTTTAAGTGCTCTGTAGTCATTTCGTTGCAAGCGGATTTTTAAGTGCTCTGGAGTCATTTCGTTGCAAGCGGGTTTTTAAGTACTCTGGAGACATTTCGTTGCAAGCGGGTTTTTAAGTGCTCTGGAGTCATTTCGTTGCAAGCGGGTTTTTAAGTGCTCTGGAGTCATTTCGTTGCAAGCGGGTTTTTACATACTTCTCAGACATTTCACTGGAAGCGGGTTTTTTAAGTGCTCTGCAGGCATTTCGTTGTAAGAGGGTTTTTAAGTACTCTGGAGTCATTTCGTTGCAAGCGGGTTTTTAAGTTCTCTGGAGTCATTTCTTTGCAAGAGGGTTTTTAAGTGCTCTGGAGTCATTTCGTTGCAGGCGGGTTTTTACGTGCTCTGGAGTCATTTTGTTGCAAGGGGGTTTTTACGGGTTCTGGAGTCATTTCGTTGCAAGCGGGTTTTTACATACTTCTCAGACATTTCACTGGAAGCGGGTTTTTTAAGTGCTCTGCAGGCATTTCGTTGTAAGCGGGTTTTTAAGTACTCTGGAGTCATTTCGTTGCAAGCGGGTTTTTAAGTGCTCTGGAGTCATTTCGTTGCAAGCGGGTTTTTAAGTGCTCTGGAGTCATTTCGTTACAAGCGGGTTTTTAAGGGCTCTGGAGTCATTTCGTTGCAAGCGGGTTTTTAAGGGCTCTGGAGTCATTTCGTTGCAAGCGGGTTTTTAAGTGCTCTGGAGTCATTTCGTTGCAAGCGGGTTTTTAAGTGCTCTGGAGTCATTTCGTTACAAGCGGGTTTTTAAGGGCTCTGGAGTCATTTCGTTGCAAGCGGGTTTTTACATACTTCTCAGACATTTCACTGGAAGCGGGTTTTTTAAGTGCTCTGCAGGCATTTCGTTGTAAGCGGGTTTTTAAGTACTCTGGAGTCATTTCGTTGCAAGCGGGTTTTTAAGTGCTCTGGAGTCATTTCGTTGCAAGCGGGTTTTTAAGTGCTCTGGAGTCATTTCGTTACAAGCGGGTTTTTAAGGGCTCTGGAGTCATTTCGTTGCAAGCGGGTTTTTAAGTGCTCTGGAGTCATTTCGTTGCAAGCGGGTTTTTAAGGGCTCTGGAGTCATTTCGTTGCAAGCGGGTTTTTAAGTGCTCTGGAGTCATTTCGTTGCAAGCGGGTTTTTAAGTGCTCTGGTGTCTTTTCGTTGCAAGCGGGTTTTTAAGTACTCTGGAGACATTTCGTTGCAAGCGGGTTTTTAAGTGCTCTGGAGTCATTTCATTGCAAGCGGGTTTTTTAGTGCTCTGGAGTCATTTCGTTGCAAGCGGGTTTTTAAGTGCTCTGGAGTCATTTCGTTGCATGCGGGTTTTTAAGTGCTCTGAAGGCATTTCGTTGTAAGCGGGTTTTTAAGTGCTCTGGAGTCATTTCGTTGCAAGCGGGTTTTTACGTGTTCTGGAGTCATTTCGTTGCAAGCGGGTTTTTACATACTTCTCAGACATTTCACTGGAAGCAGGTTTTTTAAGTGCTCTGGAGTCATTTCGTTGCAAGCGTGTTTTTAAGTACTCTGGAGTCATTTCGTTGCAAGCGGGTTTTTAAGTGCTCTGGAGTCATTTCGTTGCAAGCGGGTTTTTAAGTGCTCTGGAGTCATTTAGTTGCAAGCGGGTTTTTAAGTGCTCTGGAGTCTTTTCGTTGCAAGCGGGTTTTTAAGTGCTCTGGAGTCATTTCGTTGCAAGCGGGTTTTTAAGTGCTCTGGAGTCATTTCGTTGCAAGCGGGTTTTTAAGTGCTCTGGAGGCATTTCGTTGCAAGCGGGTTTTTAAGTGCTCTGGAGGCATTTTGTTGCAAGCGGGTTTTTAAGTGCTCTGGAGTCATTTCGTTGCAAGCGGGTTTTTAAGTGCTCTGGAGACATTTCGTTGCAAGCTGGTTTTTAAGTGCTCTGGAGCCATTTCGTTGCAAGCGGGTTTTTAAGTGCTCTGGAGTCATTTCGTTGAAAGCGGGTTTTTAAGTGCTCTGGAGTCATTACGTTGCAAGCTGGTATTTAAGTGTTCTGGAGTCATTTCGTTGCAAGCGGGTTTTTAAGTGCTCTGGAGTCATTTCGTTGCAAGCGGGTTTTTAAGTGCTCTGGAGTCATTTCGTTGCAAGCGGGTTTTTAAGTGCTCTGGAGTCATTTCGTTGCAAGCGGGTTTTTAAGTGCTCTGGAGTCATTACGTTGCAAGCTGGTATTTAAGTATTCTGGAGTCATTTCGTTGCAAGCGGGTTTTTAAGTGCTCTGGATTCATTTCGTTGCAAGCGGGTTTTTAAGTGCTCTGGATTCATTTCGTTGCAAGCGGGTTTTTAAGTGCTCTGGAGTCATTTCGTTGCAAGCGGGTTTTTAAGTGCTCTGGAGTCATTTCGTTGAAAGCGGGTTTTTAAGTGCTCTGGAGTCATTTCGTTGCAAGCGGGTTTTTAAGTGCTCTATAGACATTTCATTGCAAGCGGGTTTTTAAGTGCTCTGGAGCCATTTCGTTGCAAGCGGGTTTTTAAGTGCTCTGGAGTCATTTTGTTGCAAGCGGGTTTTTAAGTGCTCTGGAGTCATTTCGTTGCAAGCGGGTTTTTAAGTGCTCTGGATTCATTTCGTTGCAAGCGGATTTTTAAGTGCTCTGGAGTCATTTCGTTGCAAGCGGGTTTTTAAGTGCTCTGGAGTCATTTCGTTGCAAGCGGGTTTTTAAGTGCTCTGTAGTCATTTCGTTGCAAGCGGATTTTTAAGTGCTCTGGAGTCATTTCGTTGCAAGCGGGTTTTTAAGTACTCTGGAGACATTTCGTTGCAAGCGGGTTTTTAAGTGCTCTGGAGTCATTTCGTTGCAAGCGGGTTTTTAAGTGCTCTGGAGTCATTTCGTTGCAAGCGGGTTTTTAAGTGCTCTGGAGACATTTCGTTGCAAGCGGGTTTTTAAATGCTCTGGAGCCATTTCGTTGCAAGCGGGTTTTTAAGTGCTCTGGAGCCATTTCGTTGCAAGCGGGTTTTTAAGTGCTCTGGAGTCATTACGTTGCAAGCGGGTATTTAAGTGCTCTGGAGTCATTTCGTTGCAAGCGGGTTTTTAAGTGCTCTGGAGTCATTTCGTTGCAAGCGGGTTTTTAAGTGCTCTGGAGTCATTTCGTTGCAAGCGGGTTTTTAAGAGATCTGGAGTCATTTCGTTGCAAGCGGGTTTTTAAGTGCTCTGGAGTCATTTCGTTGCAAGCGGGTTTTTAAATGCTCTGGAGTCATTTCGTTGCAAGCGGGTTTTTAAGTGCTCTGGAGTCATTTCGTTGCAAGCGGGTTTTTAAGTGCTCTGGAGATATTTCGTTGCAAGCGGGTTTTTAAGTGCTCTGGAGTCATTTCGTTGCAAGCGGGTTTTTAAGTGCTCTGGAGTCATTTCGTTGCAAGCGGGTTTTTAAGCGCTCTAGAGTCATTTCGTTGCAAGCGAGCTTTTAAGTGCTCTGGAGTCATTTCGTTGCAAGAGGGTTTTTAAGTGCTCTGGAGTCATTTCGTTGCAGGCGGGTTTTTACGTGCTCTGGATTCATTTCGTTGCAAGCGGGATTTTAAGTGCTCTGGAGTCATTTCGTTGCAAGCGGGTTTTTACATACTTCTCAGACATTTCACTGGAAGCGGGTTTTTTAAGTGCTCTGCAGGCATTTCGTTGTAAGAGGGTTTTTAAGTACTCTGGAGTCATTTCGTTGCAAGCGGGTTTTTAAGTTCTCTGGAGTCATTTCGTTGCAAGAGGGTTTTTAAGTGCTCTGGAGTCATTTCGTTGCAGGCGGGTTTTTACGTGCTCTGGAGTCATTTTGTTGCAAGGGGGTTTTTACGGGTTCTGGAGTCATTTCGTTGCAAGCGGGTTTTTACATACTTCTCAGACATTTCACTGGAAGCGGGTTTTTTAAGTGCTCTGCAGGCATTTCGTTGTAAGCGGGTTTTTAAGTACTCTGGAGTCATTTCGTTGCAAGCGGGTTTTTAAGTGCTCTGGAGTCATTTCGTTGCAAGCGGGTTTTTAAGTGCTCTGGAGCCATTTCGTTGCAAGCTGGTTTTTAAGTGCTCTGGAGCCATTTCGTTGCAAGCGGGTTTTTAAGTGCTCTGGAGTCATTTCGTTGCAAGCGGGTTTTTAAGTGCTCTGGAGTCATTACGTTGCAAGCTGGTATTTAAGTGTTCTGGAGTCATTTCGTTGCAAGCGGGTTTTTAAGTGCTCTGGAGTCATTTCGTTGCAAGCGGGTTTTTAAGTGCTCTGGAGTCATTTCGTTGCAAGCGGGTTTTTAAGTGCTCTGGAGTCATTTCGTTGCAAGCGGGTTTTTAAGTGCTCTGGAGTCATTTCGTTGCAAGCGGGTTTCTAAGTGCTCTGGAGTCATTTCGTTGCAAGCGGGTTTTTAAGTGCTCTGGAGTCATTTCGTTGCAAGCGGGTTTTTAAGTGCTCTGGAGACATTTCGTTGCAAGCGGGTTTTTAAGTACTCTGGAGTCATTTCGTTGCAAGCGGGTTTTTAAGTGCTCTGGAGTCATTTCGTTGCAAGCGGGTTTTTAAGTGCTCTGGAGTCATTTCGTTGCAAGCGGGTTTTTAAGTGCTCTGGAGTCATTTCGTTGCAAGCGGGTTTTTAAGTGCTCTGGAGTCATTTCGTTGCAAGCGGGTTTTTAAGTGCTCTGGAGTCATTTCGTTGCAAGCGGGTTTTTACGTGCTCTGGAGACATTTCGTTGCAAGCTGGTTTTTAAGTGCTCTGGAGCCATTTCGTTGCAAGCGGGTTTTTAAGTGCTCTGGAGCCATTTCGTTGCAAGCGGGTTTTTAAGTGCTCTGGAGTCATTACGTTGCAAGCGGGTATTTAAGTGTTCTGGAGTCATTTCGTTGCAAGCGGGTTTTTAAGTGCTCTGGAGTCATTTCGTTGCAAGCGGGTTTTTAAGTGCTCTGGAGTCATTTCGTTGCAAGCGGGTTTTTAAGAGCTCTGGAGTCATTTCGTTGCAAGCGGGTTTTTAAGTGCTCTGGAGTCATTTCGTTGCAAGCGGGTTTTTAAGTGCTCTGGAGTCATTTCGTTGCAAGCGGGTTTTTAAGTGCTCTGGAGTCATTTCGTTGCAAGCGGGTTTTTAAGTGCTCTGGAGTCATTACGTTGCAAGCGGGTATTTAAGTCTTCTGGAGTCATTTCGTTGCAAGCGGGTTTTTAAGTGCTCTGGAGTCATTTCGTTGCAAGCGGGTTTTTAAGTGCTCTGGAGTCATTTCGTTGCAAGCGGGTTTTTAAGTGCTCTGGAGTCATTTCGTTGAAAGCGGGTTTTTAAGTGCTCTGGAGTCATTTCGTTGCAAGCGGGTTTTTAAGTGCTCTGTAGTCATTTCATTGCAAGCGGATTTTTAAGTGCTCTGGAGTCATTTCGTTGCAAGCGGGTTTTTAAGTACTCTGGAGACATTTCGTTGCAAGCGGGTTTTTAAGTGCTCTGGAGTCATTTCGTTGCAAGCGGGTTTTTAAGTGCTCTGGAGTCATTTCGTTGCAAGCGGGTTTTTAAGTGCTCTGGAGACATTTCGTTGCAAGCGGGTTTTTAAATGCTCTGGAGCCATTTCGTTGCAAGCGGGTTTTTAAGTGCTCTGGAGCCATTTCGTTGCAAGCGGGTTTTTAAGTGCTCTGGAGTCATTACGTTGCAAGCGGGTATTTAAGTGCTCTGGAGTCATTTCGTTGCAAGCGGGTTTTTAAGTGCTCTGGAGTCATTTCGTTGCAAGCGGGTTTTTAAGTGCTCTGGAGTCATTTCATTGCAAGCGGGTTTTTTAGTGCTCTGGAGTCATTTCGTTGCAATTGGGTTTTTAAGTGCTCTGGAGTCATTTCGTTGCATGCGGGTTTTTAAGTGCTCTGAAGGCATTTCGTTGTAAGCGGGTTTTTAAGTGCTCTGGAGTCATTTCGTTGCAAGCGGGTTTTTACGTGTTCTGGAGTCATTTCGTTGCAAGCGGGTTTTTACATACTTCTCAGACATTTCACTGGAAGCGGGTTTTTTAAGTGCTCTGGAGTCATTTCGTTGCAAGCGTGTTTTTAAGTACTCTGGAGTCATTTCGTTGCAAGCGGGTTTTTAAGTGCTCTGGAGTCATTTCGTTGCAAGCGGGTTTTTAAGTGCTCTGGAGTCATTTCGTTGCAAGCGGGTTTTTAAGTGCTCTGGAGTCATTTCGTTGCAAGCGGGTTTTTAAGTGCTCTGGAGTCATTACGTTGCAAGCTGGTATTTAAGTGTTCTGGAGTCATTTCGTTGCAAGCGGGTTTTTAAGTGCTCTGGAGTCATTTCGTTGCAAGCGGGTTTTTAAGTGCTCTGGAGTCATTTCTTTGCAAGCGGGTTTTTAAGTGCTCTGGAGTCATTTCGTTGCAAGCGGGTTTTTAAGTGCTCTGGAGTCATTACGTTGCAAGCTGGTATTTAAGTGTTCTGGAGTCATTTCGTTGCAAGCGGGTTTTTAAGTGCTCTGGAGTCATTTCGTTGCAAGCGGGTTTTTAAGTGCTCTGGAGTCATTTCGTTGCAAGCGGGTTTTTAAGTGCTCTGGATTCATTTCGTTGCAAGCGGGTTTTTAAGTGCTCTGGAGTCATTTCGTTGCAAGCGGGTTTTTAAGTGCTCTGGAGTCATTTCGTTGAAAGCGGGTTTTTAAGTGCTCTGGAGTCATTTCGTTGCAAGCGGGTTTTTAAGTGCTCTATAGACATTTCATTGCAAGCGGGTTTTTAAGTGCTCTGGAGCCATTTCGTTGCAAGCGGGTTTTTAAGTGCTCTGGAGTCATTTCGTTGCAAGCGGGTTTTTAAGTGCTCTGGAGTCATTTCGTTGCAAGCGGGTTTTTAAGTGCTCTGGATTCATTTCGTTGCAAGCGGGTTTTTAAGTGCTCCGGAGTCATTTCGTTGCAAGCGGGTTTTTAAGTGCTCTGGAGTCATTTCGTTGCAAGCGGGTTTTTAAGTGCTCTGGAGTCATTTCGTTGCAAGCGGATTTTTAAGTGCTCTGGAGTCATTTCGTTGCAAGCGGGTTTTTAAGTACTCTGGAGACATTTCGTTGCAAGCGGGTTTTTAAGTGCTCTGGAGTCATTTCGTTGCAAGCGGGTTTTTAAGTGCTCTGGAGTCATTTCGTTGCAAGCGTGTTTTTAAGTGCTCTGGAGACATTTCGTTGCAAGTGGGTTTTTAAATGCTCTGGAGCCATTTCGTTGCAAGCGGGTTTTTAAGTGCTCTGGAGCCATTTCGTTGCAAGCGGGTTTTTAAGTGCTCTGGAGTCATTACGTTGCAAGCGGGTATTTAAGTGCTCTGGAGTCATTTCGTTGCAAGCGGGTTTTTAAGTGCTCTGGAGTCATTTCGTTGCAAGCGGGTTTTTAAGTGCTCTGGAGTCATTTCGTTGCAAGCGGGTTTTTAAGAGATCTGGAGTCATTTCGTTGCAAGCGGGTTTTTAAGTGCTCTGGAGTCATTTCGTTGCAAGCGGGTTTTTAAATGCTCTGGAGTCATTTCGTTGCAAGCGGGTTTTTAAGTGCTCTGGAGTCATTTCGTTGCAAGCGGGTTTTTAAGTGCTCTGGAGTCATTTCGTTGCAAGCGGGTTTTTAAGTGCTCTGGAGTCATTTCGTTGCAAGCGGGTTTTTAAGTGCTCTGGAGTCATTTCGTTGCAAGCGGGTTTTTAAGCGCTCTAGAGTCATTTCGTTGCAAGCGAGCTTTTAAGTGCTCTGGAGTCATTTCGTGGCAAGAGGTTTTTTAAGTGCTCTGGAGTCATTTCGTTGCAGGCGGGTTTTTACGTGCTCTGGATTCATTTCGTTGCAAGCGGGATTTTAAGTGCTCTGGAGTCATTTCGTTGCAAGCGGGTTTTTACATACTTCTCAGACATTTCACTGGAAGCGGGTTTTTTAAGTGCTCTGCAGGCATTTCGTTGTAAGAGGGTTTTTAAGTACTCTGGAGTCATTTCGTTGCAAGCGGGTTTTTAAGTTCTCTGGAGTCATTTCGTTGCAAGAGGGTTTTTAAGTGCTCTGGAGTCATTTCGTTGCAGGCGGGTTTTTACGTGCTCTGGAGTCATTTTGTTGCAAGGGGGTTTTTACGGGTTCTGGAGTCATTTCGTTGCAAGCGGGTTTTTACATACTTCTCAGACATTTCACTGGAAGCGGGTTTTTTAAGTGCTCTGCAGGCATTTCGTTGTAAGCGGGTTTTTAAGTACTCTGGAGTCATTTCGTTGCAAGCGGGTTTTTAAGTGCTCTGGAGTCATTTCGTTGCAAGCGGGTTTTTAAGTGCTCTGGAGTCATTTCGTTACAAGCGGGTTTTTAAGGGCTCTGGAGTCATTTCGTTGCAAGCGGGTTTTTAAGGGCTCTGGAGTCATTTCGTTGCAAGCGGGTTTTTAAGTGCTCTGGAGTCATTTCGTTGCAAGCGGGTTTTTAAGTGCTCTGGAGTCATTTCGTTACAAGCGGGTTTTTAAGGGCTCTGGAGTCATTTCGTTGCAAGCGGGTTTTTACATACTTCTCAGACATTTCACTGGAAGCGGGTTTTTTAAGTGCTCTGCAGGCATTTCGTTGTAAGCGGGTTTTTAAGTACTCTGGAGTCATTTCGTTGCAAGCGGGTTTTTAAGTGCTCTGGAGTCATTTCGTTGCAAGCGGGTTTTTAAGTGCTCTGGAGTCATTTCGTTACAAGCGGGTTTTTAAGGGCTCTGGAGTCATTTCGTTGCAAGCGGGTTTTTAAGTGCTCTGGAGTCATTTCGTTGCAAGCGGGTTTTTAAGGGCTCTGGAGTCATTTCGTTGCAAGCGGGTTTTTAAGTGCTCTAGAGTCATTTCGTTGCAAGCGGGTTTTTAAGTACTCTGGTGTCTTTTCGTTGCAAGCGGGTTTTTAAGTACTCTGGAGACATTTCGTTGCAAGCGGGTTTTTAAGTGCTCTGGAGTCATTTCATTGCAAGCGGGTTTTTTAGTGCTCTGGAGTCATTTCGTTGCAAGCGGGTTTTTAAGTGCTCTGGAGTCATTTCGTTGCATGCGGGTTTTTAAGTGCTCTGAAGGCATTTCGTTGTTAGCGGGTTTTTAAGTGCTCTGGAGTCATTTCGTTGCAAGCGGGTTTTTACGTGTTCTGGAGTCATTTCGTTGCAAGCGGGTTTTTACATACTTCTCAGACATTTCACTGGAAGCGGGTTTTTTAAGTGCTCTGGAGTCATTTCGTTGCAAGCGTGTTTTTAAGTACTCTGGAGTCATTTCGTTGCAAGCGGGTTTTTAAGTGCTCTGGAGGCATTTCGTTGCAAGCGGGTTTTTAAGTGCTCTGGAGGCATTTTGTTGCAAGCGGGTTTTTAAGTGCTCTGGAGTCATTTCGTTGCAAGCGGGTTTTTAAGTGCTCTGGAGCCATTTCGTTGCAAGCTGGTTTTTAAGTGCTCTGGAGCCATTTCGTTGCAAGCGGGTTTTTAAGTGCTCTGGAGTCATTTCGTTGCAAGCGGGTTTTTAAGTGCTCTGGAGTCATTACGTTGCAAGCTGGTATTTAAGTGTTCTGGAGTCATTTCGTTGCAAGCGGGTTTTTAAGTGCTCTGGAGTCATTTCGTTGCAAGCGGGTTTTTAAGTGCTCTGGAGTCATTTCGTTGCAAGCGGGTTTTTAAGTGCTCTGGAGTCATTTCGTTGCAAGCGGGTTTTTAAGTGCTCTGGAGTCATTTCGTTGCAAGCGGGTTTCTAAGTGCTCTGGAGTCATTTCGTTGCAAGCGGGTTTTTAAGTGCTCTGGAGTCATTTCGTTGCAAGCGGGTTTTTAAGTGCTCTGGAGACATTTCGTTGCAAGCGGGTTTTTAAGTGCTCTGGAGTCATTTCGTTGCAAGCGGGTTTTTAAGTGCTCTGGAGTCATTTCGTTGCAAGCGGGTTTTTAAGTGCTCTGGAGTCATTTCGTTGCAAGCGGGTTTTTAAGTGCTCTGGAGTCATTTCGTTGCAAGCGGGTTTTTAAGTGCTCTGGAGTCATTTCGTTGCAAGCGGGTTTTTAAGTGCTCTGGACTCATTTCGTTGCAAGCGGGTTTTTACGTGCTCTGGAGACATTTCGTTGCAAGCTGGTTTTTAAGTGCTCTGGAGCCATTTCGTTGCAAGCGGGTTTTTAAGTGCTCTGGAGCCATTTCGTTGCAAGCGGGTTTTTAAGTGCTCTGGAGTCATTACGTTGCAAGCGGGTATTTAAGTGTTCTGGAGTCATTTCGTTGCAAGCGGGTTTTTAAGTGCTCTGGAGTCATTTCGTTGCAAGCGGGTTTTTAAGTGCTCTGGAGTCATTTCGTTGCAAGCGGGTTTTTAAGAGCTCTGGAGTCATTTCGTTGCAAGCGGGTTTTTAAGTGCTCTGGAGTCATTTCGTTGCAAGCGGGTTTTTAAGTGGTCTGGAGTCATTTCGTTGCAAGCGGGTTTTTAAGTGCTCTGGAGTCATTTCGTTGCAAGCGGGTTTTTAAGTGCTCTGGAGTCTTTTCGTTGCAAGCGGGTTTTTAAGTGTTTTGGAGTCATTTCTTTGCAAGCGGGTTTTTAAGTGCTCTGAAGGCATTTCGTTGCAAGCGGGTTTTTAAGTGCTCTGGAGTCATTTCGTTGCAAGCGGGTTTTTACGGGTTCTGTAGTCATTTCGTTGCAAGCGGGTTTTTACATACTTCTCAGACATTTCACTGGAAGCGGGTTTTTTAAGTGCTCTGCAGGCATTTCGTTGTAAGCGGGTTTTTAAGTACTCTGGAGTCATTTCGTTGCAAGCGGGTTTTTAAGTGCTCTGGAGTCATTTCGTTGCAAGCGGGTTTTTAAGTGCTCTGGAGTAATTTCGTTGCAAGCGGGTTTTTACATACTTCTCAGACATTTCACTGGAAGCGGGTTTTTTAAATGCTCTGTAGGCATTTCGTTGGAAGCGGGTTTTTAAGTGCTCTGGAGTCATTTCGTTGCAAGCGGGTTTTTAAGTGCTCTGGAGTCATTTCGTTGCAAGCGGGTTTTTAAGTGCTCTGGATTCATTTCGTTGCAAGCGGGTTTTTAAGTGCTCTGGAGTCATTTCGTTGCAAGCGGGTTTTTAAGTGCTCTGGAGTCATTTCGTTGAAAGCGGGTTTTTAAGTGGTCTGGAGTCATTTCGTTGCAAGCGGGTTTTTAAGTGCTCTATAGACATTTCGTTGCAAGCGGGTTTTTAAGTGCTCTGGAGCCATTTCGTTGCAAGCGGGTTTTTAAGTGCTCTGGAGTCATTTCGTTGCAAGCGGGTTTTTAAGTGCTCTGGAGTCATTTCGTTGCAAGCGGGTTTTTAAGTGCTCTGGATTCATTTCGTTGCAAGCGGGTTTTTAAGTGCTCTGGAGTCATTTCGTTGCAAGCGGGTTTTTAAGTGCTCTGGAGTCATTTCGTTGCAAGCGGGTTTTTAATTGCTCTGTAGTCATTTCGTTGCAAGCGGATTTTTAAGTGCTCTGGAGTCATTTCGTTGCAAGCGGGTTTTTAAGTACTCTGGAGACATTTCGTTGCAAGCGGGTTTTTAAGTGCTCTGGAGTCATTTCGTTGCAAGCGGGTTTTTAAGTGCTCTGGAGTCATTTCGTTGCAAGCGGGTTTTTAAGTGCTCTGGAGACATTTCGTTGCAAGCGGGTTTTTAAATGCTCTGGAGCCATTTCGTTGCAAGCGGGTTTTTAAGTGCTCTGGAGCCATTTCGTTGCAAGCGGGTTTTTAAGTGCTCTGGAGTCATTACGTTGCAAGCGGGTATTTAAGTGCTCTGGAGTCATTTCGTTGCAAGCGGGTTTTTAAGTGCTCTGGAGTCATTTCGTTGCAAGCGGGTTTTTAAGTGCTCTGGAGACATTTCGTTGCAAGCTGGTTTTTAAGTGCTCTGGAGCCATTTCGTTGCAAGCGGGTTTTTAAGTGCTCTGGAGTCATTTCGTTGCAAGCGGGTTTTTAAGTGCTCTGGAGTCATTACGTTGCAAACTGGTATTTAAGTGTTCTGGAGTCATTTCGTTGCAAGCGGGTTTTTAAGTGCTCTGGAGTCATTTCGTTGCAAGCGGGTTTTTAAGTGCTCTGGAGTCATTTCGTTGCAAGCGGGTTTTTAAGTGCTCTGGAGTCATTTCGTTGCAAGCGGGTTTTTAAGTGCTCTGGAGTCATTTCGTTGCAAGCGGGTTTCTAAGTGCTCTGGAGTCGTTTCGTTGCAAGCGGGTTTTTAAGTGCTCTGGAGTCATTTCGTTGCAAGCGGGTTTTTAAGTGCTCTGGAGACATTTCGTTGCAAGCGGGTTTTTAAGTGCTCTGGAGTCATTTCGTTGCAAGCGGGTTTTTAAGTGCTCTGGAGTCATTTCGTTGCAAGCGGGTTTTTAAGTGCTCTGGAGTCATTTCGTTGCAAGCGGGTTTTTAAGTGCTCTGGAGTCATTTCGTTGCAAGCGGGTTTTTAAGTGCTCTGGAGTCATTTCGTTGCAAGCGGGTTTTTAAGTGCTCTGGAGTCATTTCGTTGCAAGCGGGTTTTTACGCGCTCTGGAGACATTTCGTTGCAAGCTGGTTTTTAAGTGCTCTGGAGCCATTTCGTTGCAAGCGGGTTTTTAAGTGCTCTGGAGCCATTTCGTTGCAAGCGGGTTTTTAAGTGCTCTGGAGTCATTACGTTGCAAGCGGGTATTTAAGTGTTCTGGAGTCATTTCGTTGCAAGCGGGTTTTTAAGTGCTCTGGAGTCATTTCGTTGCAAGCGGGTTTTTAAGTGCTCTGAAGTCATTTCGTTGCAAGCGGGTTTTTAAGAGCTCTGGAGTCATTTCGTTGCAAGCGGGTTTTTAAGTGCTCTGGAGTCATTTCGTTGCAAGCGGGTTTTTAAGTGCTCTGGAGTCATTTCGTTGCAAGCGGGTTTTTAAGTGCTCTGGAGTCATTTCGTTGCAAGCGGGTTTCTAAGTGCTCTGGAGTCATTTCGTTGCAAGCGGGTTTTTAAGTGCTCTGGAGTCATTTCGTTGCAAGCGGGTTTTTAAGTGCTCTGGAGACATTTCGTTGCAAGCGGGTTTTTAAGTGCTCTGGAGTCATTTCGTTGCAAGCGGGTTTTTAAGTGCTCTGGAGTCATTTCGTTGCAAGCGGGTTTTTAAGTGCTCTGGAGTCATTTCGTTGCAAGCGGGTTTTTAAGTGCTCTGGAGTCATTTCGTTGCAAGCGGGTTTTTAAGTGCTCTGGAGTCATTTCGTTGCAAGCGGGTTTTTAAGTGCTCTGGAGTCATTTCGTTGCAAGCGGGTTTTTACGTGCTCTGGAGACATTTCGTTGCAAGCTGGTTTTTAAGTGCTCTGGAGCCATTTCGTTGCAAGCGGGTTTTTAAGTGCTCTGGAGCCATTTCGTTGCAAGCGGGTTTTTAAGTGCTCTGGAGTCATTACGTTGCAAGCGGGTATTTAAGTGTTCTGGAGTCATTTCGTTGCAAGCGGGTTTTTAAGTGCTCTGGAGTCATTTCGTTGCAAGCGGGTTTTTAAGTGCTCTGAAGTCATTTCGTTGCAAGCGGGTTTTTAAGAGCTTTGGAGTCATTTCGTTGCAAGCGGGTTTTTAAGTGCTCTGGAGTCATTTCGTTGCAAGCGGGTTTTTAAGTGCTCTGGAGTCATTTCGTTGCAAGCGGGTTTTTAAGTGCTCTGGAGTCATTTCGTTGCAAGCGGGTTTTTATGTGCTCTGGAGTCTTTTC
Source organism: Meriones unguiculatus (assembly GCF_030254825.1). NCBI lineage: Eukaryota > Metazoa > Chordata > Mammalia > Rodentia > Muridae > Meriones > Meriones unguiculatus. The sequence continues at coordinate 66,846,122 of NC_083352.1, read as the reverse complement.
GTTGCAAGCGGGTTTTTAAGTGTTTTGGAGTCATTTCTTTGCAAGCGGGTTTTTAAGTGCTCTGAAGGCATTTCGTTGCAAGCGGGTTTTTAAGTGCTCTGGAGTCATTTCGTTGCAAGCGGGTTTTTACGGGTTCTGTAGTCATTTCGTTGCAAGCGGGTTTTTACATACTTCTCAGACATTTCACTGGAAGCGGGTTTTTTAAGTGCTCTGCAGGCATTTCGTTGTAAGCGGGTTTTTAAGTACTCTGGAGTCATTTCGTTGCAAGCGGGTTTTTAAGTGCTCTGGAGTCATTTCGTTGCAAGCGGGTTTTTAAGTGCTCTGGAGTCATTTCGTTGCAAGCGGGTTTTTACATACTTCTCAGACATTTCACTGGAAGCGGGTTTTTTAAATGCTCTGTAGGCATTTCGTTGCAAGCGGGTTTTTAAGTGCTCTGGAGTCATTTCGTTGCAAGCGGGTTTTTAAGTGCTCTGGAGTCATTTCGTTGCAAGCGGGTTTTTAAGTGCTCTGGATTCATTTCGTTGCAAGCGGGTTTTTAAGTGCTCTGGAGTCATTTCGTTGCAAGCGGGTTTTTAAGTGCTCTGGAGTCATTTCGTTGAAAGCGGGTTTTTAAGTGCTCTGGAGTCATTTCGTTGCAAGCGGGTTTTTAAGTGCTCTATAGACATTTCGTTGCAAGCGGGTTTTTAAGTGCTCTGGAGCCATTTCGTTGCAAGCGGGTTTTTAAGTGCTCTGGAGTCATTTCGTTGCAAGCGGGTTTTTAAGTGCTCTGGAGTCATTTCGTTGCAAGCGGGTTTTTAAGTGCTCTGGATTCATTTCGTTGCAAGCGGGTTTTTAAGTGCTCTGGAGTCATTTCGTTGCAAGCGGGTTTTTAAGTGCTCTGGAGTCATTTCGTTGCAAGCGGGTTTTTAAGTGCTCTGTAGTCATTTCGTTGCAAGCGGATTTTTAAGTGCTCTGGAGTCATTTCGTTGCAAGCGGGTTTTTAAGTACTCTGGAGACATTTCGTTGCAAGCGGGTTTTTAAGTGCTCTGGAGTCATTTCGTTGCAAGCGGGTTTTTAAGTGCTCTGGAGTCATTTCGTTGCAAGCGGGTTTTTAAGTGCTCTGGAGACATTTCGTTTCAAGCGGGTTTTTAAGCGCTCTGGATTCATTTCGTTGCAAGCGGGATTTTAAGTGCTCTGGAGCCATTTCGTTGCAAGCGGGTTTTTAAGTACTCTGGAGTCATTACGTTGCAAGCGGGTATTTAAGTGCTCTGGAGTCATTTCGTTGCAAGCGGGTTTTTAAGTGCTCTGGAGTCATTTCGTTGCAAGCGGGTTTTTAAGTGCTCTGGAGTCATTTCGTTGCAAGCGGGTTTTTAAGAGATCTGGAGTCATTTCGTTGCAAGCGGGTTTTTAAGTGCTCTGGAGTCATTTCGTTGCAAGCGGGTTTTTAAATGCTCTGGAGTCATTTCGTTGCAAGCGGGTTTTTAAGTGCTCTGGAGTCATTTCGTTGCAAGCGGGTTTTTAAGTGCTCTGGAGTCATTTCGTTGCAAGCGGGTTTTTAAGTGCTCTGGAGTCATTTCGTTGCAAGCGGGTTTTTAAGTGCTCTGGAGTCATTTCGTTGCAAGCGGGTTTTTAAGCGCTCTGGATTCATTTCGTTGCAAGCGGGATTTTAAGTGCTCTGGAGTCATTTCGTTGCAAGCGGGTTTTTACATACTTCTCAGACATTTCACTGGAAGCGGGTTTTTTAAGTGCTCTGCAGGCATTTCATTGTAAGAGGGTTTTTAAGTACTCTGGAGTCATTTCGTTGCAAGCGGGTTTTTAAGTTCTCTGGAGTCATTTCGTTGCAAGAGGGTTTTTAAGTGCTCTGGAGTCATTTCGTTGCAGGCGGGTTTTTACGTGCTCTGGAGTCATTTTGTTGCAAGGGGGTTTTTACGGGTTCTGGAGTCATTTCGTTGCAAGCGGGTTTTTACATACTTCTCAGACATTTCACTGGAAGCGGGTTTTTTAAGTGCTCTGCAGGCATTTCGTTGTAAGCGGGTTTTTAAGTACTCTGGAGTCATTTCGTTGCAAGCGGGTTTTTAAGTGCTCTGGAGTCATTTCGTTGCAAGCGGGTTTTTAAGTGCTCTGGAGTCATTTCGTTACAAGCGGGTTTTTAAGGGCTCTGGAGTCATTTCGTTGCAAGCGGGTTTTTAAGTGCTCTGGAGTCATTTCGTTGCAAGCGGGTTTTTAAGGGCTCTGGAGTCATTTCGTTGCAAGCGGGTTTTTAAGTGCTCTGGAGTCATTTCGTTGCAAGCGGGTTTTTAAGTGCTCTGGAGTCTTTTCGTTGCAAGCGGGTTTTTAAGTACTCTGGAGACATTTCGTTGCAAGCGGGTTTTTAAGTGCTCTGGAGTCATTTCATTGCAAGCGGGTTTTTTAGTGCTCTGGAGTCATTTCGTTGCAAGCGGGTTTTTAAGTGCTCTGGAGTCATTTCGTTGCATGCGGGTTTTTAAGTGCTCTGAAGGCATTTCGTTGTAAGCGGGTTTTTAAGTGCTCTGGAGTCATTTCGTTGCAAGCGGGTTTTTACGTGTTCTGGAGTCATTTCGTTGCAAGCGGGTTTTTACATACTTCTCAGACATTTCACTGGAAGCGGGTTTTTTAAGTGCTCTGGAGTCATTTCGTTGCAAGCGTGTTTTTAAGTACTCTGGAGTCATTTCGTTGCAAGCGGGTTTTTAAGTGCTCTGGAGTCATTTCGTTGCAAGCGGGTTTTTAAGTGCTCTGGAGTCTTTTCGTTGCAAGCGGGTTTTTAAGTGCTCTGGAGTCATTTCGTTGCAAGCGGGTTTTTAAGTGCTCTGGAGTCATTTCGTTGCAAGCGGGTTTTTAAGTGCTCTGGAGGCATTTCGTTGCAAGCGGGTTTTTAAGTGCTCTGGAGGCATTTCGTTGCAAGCGGGTTTTTACGTGCTCTGGAGACATTTCGTTGCAAGCTGGTTTTTAAGTGCTCTGGAGCCATTTCGTTGCAAGCGGGTTTTTAAGTGCTCTGGAGCCATTTCGTTGCAAGCGGGTTTTTAAGTGCTCTGGAGTCATTACGTTGCAAGCGGGTATTTAAGTGTTCTGGAGTCATTTCGTTGCAAGCGGGTTTTTAAGTGCTCTGGAGTCATTTCGTTGCAAGCGGGTTTTTAAGTGCTCTGGAGTCATTTCGTTGCAAGCGGGTTTTTAAGAGCTCTGGAGTCATTTCGTTGCAAGCGGGTTTTTAAGTGCTCTGGAGTCATTTCGTTGCAAGCGGGTTTTTAAGTGCTCTGGAGTCATTTCGTTGCAAGCGGGTTTTTAAGTGCTCTGGAGTCATTTCGTTGCAAGCGGGTTTTTAAGTGCTCTGGAGTCTTTTCGTTGCAAGCGGGTTTTTAAGTGTTTTGGAGTCATTTCTTTGCAAGCGGGTTTTTAAGTGCTCTGAAGGCATTTCGTTGCAAGCGGGTGTTTAAGTGCTCTGGAGTCATTTCGTTGCAAGCGGGTTTTTACGGGTTCTGGAGTCATTTCGTTGCAAGCGGGTTTTTACATACTTCTCAGACATTTCACTGGAAGCGGGTTTTTTAAGTGCTCTGCAGGCATTTCGTTGTAAGCGGGTTTTTAAGTACTCTGGAGTCATTTCGTTGCAAGCGGGTTTTTAAGTTCTCTGGAGTCATTTCGTTGCAAGCGGGTTTTTAAGTGCTCTGGAGTCATTTCGTTGCAAGCGGGGTTTAAGTGCTCTGGAGTCATTTCGTTGCAAGCGGATTTTTAAGTGCTCTGGAGTCATTTCGTTGCAAGCGGGTTTTTAAGTGCTCTGGAGTCATTTCGTTGCAAGCGGGTTTTTACGTGCTCTGGAGACATTTCGTTGCAAGCTGGTTTTTAAGTGCTCTGGAGCCATTTCGTTGCAAGCGGGTTTTTACGGGTTCTGGAGTCATTTCGTTGCAAGCGGGTTTTTACATACTTCTCAGACATTTCACTGGAAGCGGGTTTTTTAAGTGCTCTGCAGGCATTTCGTTGTAAGCGGGTTTTTAAGTACTCTGGAGTCATTTCGTTGCAAGCGGGTTTTTAAGTGCTCTGGAGTCATTTCGTTGCAAGCGGGTTTTTAAGTGCTCTGGAGTCATTTCGTTGCAAGCGGGTTTTTAAGTGCTCTGGAGTCATTTCGTTGCAAGCGGGTTTTTAAGTGCTCTGGAGTCATTTCGTTGCAAGCGGGTTTTTAAGTGCTCTGGAGTCATTTCGTTGCAAGCGGGTTTTTAAGTGCTCTGGAGACATTTCGTTGCAAGCGGGTTTTTACGTGCTCTGGAGACATTTCGTTGCAAGCTGGTTTTTAAGTGCTCTGGAGCCATTTCGTTGCAAGCGGGTTTTTAAGTGCTCTGGAGCCATTTCGTTGCAAGCGGGTTTTTAAGTGCTCTGGAGTCATTACGTTGCAAGCGGGTATTTAAGTGTTCTGGAGTCATTTCGTTGCAAGCGGGTTTATAAGTGCTCTGGAGTCATTTCGTTGCAAGCGGGTTTTTAAGTGCTCTGGAGTCATTTCGTTGCAAGCGGGTTTTTAAGAGCTCTGGAGTCATTTCGTTGTAAGCGGGTTTTTAAGTGCTCTGGAGTCATTTCGTTGCAAGCGGGTTTTTAAGTGCTCTGGAGTCATTTCGTTGCAAGCGGGTTTTTAAGTGCTCTGGAGTCATTTCGTTGCAAGCGGGTTTTTAAGTGCTCTGGAGTCTTTTCGTTGCAAGCGGGTTTTTAAGTGTTTTGGAGTCATTTCTTTGCAAGCGGGTTTTTAAGTGCTCTGAAGGCATTTCGTTGCAAGCGGGTGTTTAAGTGCTCTGGAGTCATTTCGTTGCAAGCGGGTTTTTACGGGTTCTGGAGTCATTTCGTTGCAAGCGGGTTTTTACATACTTCTCAGACATTTCACTGGAAGCGGGTTTTTTAAGTGCTCTGCAGGCATTTCGTTGTAAGCGGGTTTTTAAGTACTCTGGAGTCATTTCGTTGCAAGCGGGTTTTTAAGTTCTCTGGAGTCATTTCGTTGCAAGCGGGTTTTTAAGTGCTCTGGAGTCATTTCGTTGCAAGCGGGTTTTTAAGTGCTCTGGAGTCATTTCGTTGCAAGCGGATTTTTAAGTGCTCTGGAGTCATTTCGTTGCAAGCGGGTTTTTAAGTGCTCTGGAGTCATTTCGTTGCAAGCGGGTTTTTACGTGCTCTGGAGACATTTCGTTGCAAGCTGGTTTTTAAGTGCTCTGGAGCCATTTCGTTGCAAGCGGGTTTTTAAATGCTCTGGAGCCATTTCGTTGCAAGCGGGTTTTTAAGTGCTCTGGAGTCATTACGTTGCAAGCGGGTATTTAAGTGTTCTGGAGTCATTTCGTTGCAAGCGGGTTTTTAAGTGCTCTGAAGGCATTTCGTTAAAAGCGGGTTTTTAAGTGCTCTGGAGTCATTTCGTTGAAAGCGGGTTTTTAAGTGCTCTGGAGTCATTTCGTTGCAAGCGGGTTTTTAAGTGCTCTGGAGTCATTTCGTTGCAAGCGGGTTTTTAAGTGCTCTGGAATCATTTCGTTGCAAGCGGGTTTTTAAGTGCTCTGGAGGCATTTCGTTGCAAGCGGGTTTTTAAGTGCTCTGGAGCCATTTCGTTGCAAGCGGGTTTTTAAGTGCTCTGGAGCCATTTCGTTGCAAGCGGGTTTTTAAGTGCTCTGGAGTCATTTCGTTGCAAGCGGGTTTTTAAGTGCTCTGGAGTCATTTCGTTGCAAGCGGGTTTTTAAGTGCTCTGGAGTCTTTTCGTTGCAAGCAGGTTTTTAAGTGTTTTGGAGTCATTTCTTTGCAAGCGGGTTTTTAAGTGCTCTGGAGGCATTTCGTTGCAAGCGTGTTTTTAAGTGCTCTGGAGTCATTTCGTTGCAAGCGGGTTTTTAAGTGCTCTGGAGTCATTTCGTTGCAAGCGGGTTTTTAAGTGCTCTGGAGTCTTTTCGTTGCAAGCGGGTTTTTAAGTGTTTTGGAGTCATTTCTTTGCAAGCGGGTTTTGAAGTGCTCTGAAGGCATTTCGTTGCAAGCGGGTTTTTAAGTGCTCTGGAGTCATTTCGTTGCAAGCGGGTTTTTACGGGTTCTGGAGTCATTTAATTGCAAGCGGGTTTTTACATACTTCTCAGACATTTCACTGGAAGCGGGTTTTTTAAGTGCTCTGCAGGCATTTCGTTGTAAGCGGGTTTCTAAGTACTCTGGAGTCATTTCGTTGCAAGCGGGTTTTTAAGTGCTCTGAAGTCATTTCGTTGCAAGCGGGTTTTTAAGTACTCTGGAGTCATTTCGTTGCAAGCGGGTTTTTACGGGTTCTGGAGTCATTTCGTTGCAAGCGGGTTTTTACATACTTCTCAGACATTTCACTGGAAGCGGGTTTTTTAAGTGCTCTGCAGGCATTTCGTTGTAAGCGGGTTTTTAAGTACTCTGGAGTCATTTCGTTGCAAGCGGGTTTTTAAGTGCTCTGGAGTCATTTCGTTGCAAGCGGGTTTTTAAGTGCTCTGGAGTCATTTCGTTGCAAGCGGGTTTTTAAGTGCTCTGGAGACATTTCGTTGCAAGCTGGTTTTTAAGTGCTCTGGAGCCATTTCGTTGCAAGCGGGTTTTTAAGTGCTCTGGAGCCATTTCATTGCAAGCGGGTTTTTAAGTGCTCTGGAGTCATTACGTTGCAAGCGGGTATTTAAGTGTTCTGGAGTCATTTCGTTGCAAGCGGGTTTTTAAGTGCTCTGAAGTCATTTCGTTGCAAGCGGGATTTTAAGTACTCTGGAGTCATTTCGTTGCAAGCGGGTTTTTAAGTGCTCTGGAGTCATTTCGTTGCAAGCGGGTTTTTAAATGCTCTGGAGTCATTTCGTTGCAAGCGGGTTTTTAAGTACTCTGGAGTCTTTTCGTTGCAAGCGGGTTTTTAAGTGCTCTGGAGTCATTTCGTTGCAAGCGGGTTTTTACATACTTCTCAGACATTTCACTGGAAGCGGGTTTTTTAAGTGCTCTGCAGGCATTTCGTTGTAAGCGGGTTTCTAAGTACTCTGGAGTCATTTCGTTGCAAGCGGGTTTTTAAGTGCTCTGAAGTCATTTCGTTGCAAGCGGGTTTTTAAGTACTCTGGAGTCATTTCGTTGCAAGCGGGTTTTTAAGTGCTCTGGAGTCATTTCGTTGCAAGCGGGTTTTTAAATGCTCTGGAGTCATTTCGTTGCAAGCGGGTTTTTAAGTACTCTGGAGTCTTTTCGTTGCAAGCGGGTTTTTAAGTGCTCTGGAGTCATTTCGTTGCAAGCGGGTTTTTAAGTGCTCTGGAGTCATTTCGTTGCAAGCAGGTTTTTAAGTGCTCTGGAGTCATTTCGTTGCAAGCGGGTTTTTACGGGTTCTGGAGTCATTTCGTTGCAAGCGGGTTTTTACATACTTCTCAGACATTTCACTGGAAGCGGGTTTTTTAAGTGCTCTGCAGGCATTTCGTTGTAAGCGGGTTTTTAAGTACTCTGGAGTCATTTCGTTGCAAGCGGGTTTTTAAGTGCTCTGGAGTCATTTCGTTGCAAGCGGGTTTTTAAGTGCTCTGGAGTCATTTCGTTGCAAGCGGGTTTTTAAGTGCTCTGGAGTCATTTCGTTGCAAGCGGGTTTTTAAGTGCTCTGGAGTCATTTCGTTGCAAGCGGGTTTTTAAGTGCTCTGGAGTCATTTCGTTGCAAGCGGGTTTTTAAGTGCTCTGGAGACATTTCGTTGCAAGCGGGTTTTTACGTGCTCTGGAGACATTTCGTTGCAAGCGGGTTTTTAAGTGCTCTGGAGCCATTTCGTTGCAAGCGGGTTTTTAAGTGCTCTGGAGTCATTACGTTGCAAGCGGGTATTTAAGTGTTCTGGAGTCATTTCGTTGCAAGCGGGTTTATAAGTGCTCTGGAGTCATTTCGTTGCAAGCGGGTTTTTAAGTGCTCTGGAGTCATTTCGTTGCAAGCGGGTTTTTAAGAGCTCTGGATTCATTTCGTTGCAAGCGGGTTTTTAAGTGCTCTGGAGTCATTTCGTTGCAAGCGGGTTTTTAAGTGCTCTGGAGTCATTTCGTTGCAAGCGGGTTTTTAAGTGCTCTGGAGTCATTTCGTTGCAAGCGGGTTTTTAAGTGCTCTGGAGTCTTTTCGTTGCAAGCGGGTTTTTAAGTGCTCTGGAGTCATTTCGTTGCAAGCGGGTTTTTAAGTGCTCTGGAGTCTTTTCGTTGCAAGCGGGTTTTTAAGTGTTTTGGAGTCATTTCGTTGCAAGCTGGTTTTTAAGTGCTCTGGAGCCATTTCGTTGCAAGCGGGTTTTTAAGTGCTCTGGAGCCATTTCGTTGCAAGCGGGTTTTTAAGTGCTCTGGAGTCATTACGTTGCAAGCGGGTATTTAAGTGTTCTGGAGTCATTTCGTTGCAAGCGGGTTTATAAGTGCTCTGGAGTCATTTCGTTGCAAGCGGGTTTTTAAGTGCTCTGGAGTCATTTCGTTGCAAGCGGGTTTTTAAGAGCTCTGGAGTCATTTCGTTGTAAGCGGGTTTTTAAGTGCTCTGGAGTCATTTCGTTGCAAGCGGGTTTTTAAGTGCTCTGGAGTCATTTCGTTGCAAGCGGGTTTTTAAGTGCTCTGGAGTCATTTCGTTGCAAGCGGGTTTTTAAGTGCTCTGGAGTCTTTTCGTTGCAAGCGGGTTTTTAAGTGTTTTGGAGTCATTTCTTTGCAAGCGGGTTTTTAAGTGCTCTGAAGGCATTTCGTTGCAAGCGGGTGTTTAAGTGCTCTGGAGTCATTTCGTTGCAAGCGGGTTTTTACGGGTTCTGGAGTCATTTCGTTGCAAGCGGGTTTTTACATACTTCTCAGACATTTCACTGGAAGCGGGTTTTTTAAGTGCTCTGCAGGCATTTCGTTGTAAGCGGGTTTTTAAGTACTCTGGAGTCATTTCGTTGCAAGCGGGTTTTTAAGTGCTCTGGAGTCATTTCGTTGCAAGCGGGTTTTTAAGTGCTCTGGAGTCATTTCGTTGCAAGCGGGTTTTTAAGTGCTCTGGAGTCATTTCGTTGCAAGCGGATTTTTAAGTGCTCTGGAGTCATTTCGTTGCAAGCGGGTTTTTAAGTGCTCTGGAGTCATTTCGTTGCAAGCGGGTTTTTACGTGCTCTGGAGACATTTCGTTGCAAGCTGGTTTTTAAGTGCTCTGGAGCCATTTCGTTGCAAGCGGGTTTTTAAATGCTCTGGAGCCATTTCGTTGCAAGCGGGTTTTTAAGTGCTCTGGAGTCATTACGTTGCAAGCGGGTATTTAAGTGTTCTGGAGTCATTTCGTTGCAAGCGGGTTTTTAAGTGCTCTGGAGTCATTTCGTTGCAAGCGGGTTTTTAAGTGCTCTGGAGTCATTTCGTTGCAAGCGGGTTTTTAAGAGCTCTGGAGTCATTTCGTTGCAAGCGGGTTTTTAAGTGCTCTGGAGTCATTTCGTTGCAAGCGGGTTTTTAAGTGCTCTGGAGTCATTTCGTTGCAAGCGGGTTTTTAAGTGCTCTGGAGTCATTTCGTTGCAAGCGGGTTTTTAAGTGCTCTGGAGTCTTTTCGTTGCAAGCGGGTTTTTAAGTGTTTTGGAGTCATTTCTTTGCAAGCGGGTTTTTAAGTGCTCTGAAGGCATTTCGTTGCAAGCGGGTTTTTAAGTGCTCTGGAGTCATTTCGTTGCAAGCGGGTTTTTACGGGTTCTGGAGTCATTTCGTTGCAAGCGGGTTTTTACATACTTCTCAGACATTTCACTGGAAGCGGGTTTTTTAAGTGCTCTGCAGGCATTTCGTTGTAAGGGGGTTTTTAAGTACTCTGGAGTCATTTCGTTGCAAGCGGGTTTTTAAGTGCTCTGGAGTCATTTCGTTGCAAGCGGGTTTTTAAGTGCTCTGGAGTCATTTCGTTGCAAGCGGGTTTTTAAGTGCTCTGGAGACATTTCGTTGCAAGCTGGTTTTTAAGTGCTCTGGAGCCATTTCGTTGCAAGCGGGTTTTTAAGTGCTCTGGAGCCATTTCATTGCAAGCGGGTTTTTAAGTGCTCTGGAGTCATTACGTTGCAAGCGGGTATTTAAGTGTTCTGGAGTCATTTCGTTGCAAGCGGGTTTTTAAGTGCTCTGGAGTCATTTCGTTGCAAGCGGGTTTTTAAGAGCTCTGGAGTCATTTCGTTGCAAGCGGGTTTTTAAGTGCTCTGGAGTCATTTCGTTGCAAGCGGGTTTTTAAGTGCTCTGGAGTCATTTCGTTGCAAGCGGGTTTTTAAGTGCTCTGGAGTCATTTCGTTGCAAGCGGGTTTTTAAGTGCTCTGGAGTCATTTCGTTGCAAGCGGGTTTTTAAGTGCTCTGGAGTCATTTCGTTGCAAGCGGGTTTTTAAGTGCTCTGGAGGCATTTCGTTAAAAGCGGGTTTTTAAGTGCTCTGGAGTCATTTCGTTGCAAGCGGGTTTTTAAGTGCTCTGGAGTCATTTCGTTGCAAGCGGGTTTTTAAGTGCTCTGGAGTCATTTCGTTGCAAGCGGGTTTTTAAGTGCTCTGGAATCATTTCGTTGCAAGCGGGTTTTTAAGTGCTCTGGAGGCATTTCGTTGCAAGCGGGTTTTTAAGTGCTCTGGAGGCATTTCGTTGCAAGCGTGTTTTTAAGTGCTCTGGAGTCATTTCGTTGCAAGCGGGTTTTTAAGTGCTCTGTAGTCATTTCGTTGCAAGCGGGTTTATAAGTGCTCTGGAGTCTTTTCATTGCAAGCGGGTTTTTAAGTGTTTTGGAGTCATTTCTTTGCAAGCGGGTTTTTAAGTGCTCTGAAGGCATTTCGTTGCAAGCCTGTTTTTAAGTGCTCTGGAGTCATTTCGTTGCAAGCGGGTTTTTAAGTGCTCTGGAGTCATTTCGTTGCAAGCGGGTTTTTAAGTGCTCTGGAGTCATTTCGTTGCAAGCGGGTTTTTAAGTGCTCTGGAGTCATTTCGTTGCAAGCGGGTTTTTAAGTGCTCTGGAGTCTTTTCGTTGCAAGCGGGTTTTTAAGTGTTTTGGAGTCATTTCTTTGCAAGCGGGTTTTTAAGTGCTCTGAAGGCATTTCGTTGCAAGCGGGTTTTTAAGTGCTCTGGAGTCATTTCGTTGCAAGCGGGTTTTTAAGTGCTCTGGAGTCATTTCGTTGCAAGCGGATTTTTAAGTGCTCTGGAGTCATTTCGTTGCAAGCGGGTTTTTAAGTGCTCTGGAGTCATTTCGTTGCAAGCGGGTTTTTACGTGCTCTGGAGACATTTCGTTGCAAGCGGGTTTTTAAGTGCTCTGGAGCCATTTCGTTGCAAGCGGGTTTTTAAGTGCTCTGGAGCCATTTCGTTGCAAGCGGGTTTTTAAGTGCTCTGGAGTCATTACGTTGCAAGCGGGTATTTAAGTGTTCTGGAGTCATTTCGTTGCAAGCGGGTTTTTAAGTGCTCTGGAGTCATTTCGTTGCAAGCGGGTTTTTAAGTGCTCTGGAGTCATTTCGTTGCAAGCGGGTTTTTAAGAGCTCTGGAGTCATTTCGTTGCAAGCGGGTTTTTAATTGCTCTGGAGTCATTTCGTTGCAAGCGGGTTTTTAAGTGCTCTGGAGTCATTTCGTTGCAAGCGGGTTTTTAAGTGCTCTGGAGTCATTTCGTTGCAAGCGGGTTTTTAAGTGCTCTGGAGTCTTTTCGTTGCAAGCGGGTTTTTAAGTGTTTTGGAGTCATTTCTTTGCAAGCGGGTTTTTAAGTGCTCTGAAGGCATTTCGTTGCAAGCGGGTTTTTAAGTGCTCTGGAGTCATTTCGTTGCAAGCGGGTTTTTACGGGTTCTGGAGTCATTTCGTTGCAAGCGGGTTTTTACATACTTCTCAGACATTTCACTGGAAGCGGGTTTTTTAAGTGCTCTGCAGGCATTTCGTTGTAAGGGGGTTTTTAAGTACTCTGGAGTCATTTCGTTGCAAGCGGGTTTTTAAGTGCTCTGGAGTCATTTCGTTGCAAGCGGGTTTTTAAGTGCTCTGGAGTCATTTCGTTGCAAGCGGGTTTTTAAGTGCTCTGGAGACATTTCGTTGCAAGCTGGTTTTTAAGTGCTCTGGAGCCATTTCGTTGCAAGCGGGTTTTTAAGTGCTCTGGAGCCATTTCGTTGCAAGCGGGTTTTTAAGTGCTCTGGAGTCATTACGTTGCAAGCGGGTATTTAAGTGTTCTGGAGTCATTTCGTTGCAAGCGGGTTTTTAAGTGCTCTGGAGTCATTTCGTTGCAAGCGGGTTTTTAAGAGCTCCGGAGTCATTTCCTTGCAAGCGGGTTTTTAAGTGCTCTGGAGTCATTTCGTTGCAAGCGGGTTTTTAAGTGCTCTGGAGTCATTTCGTTGCAAGCGGGTTTTTAAGTGCTCTGGAGTCATTTCGTTGCAAGCGGGTTTTTAAGTGCTCTGGAGTCATTTCGTTGCAAGCGGGTTTTTAAGTGCTCTGGAGTCATTTCGTTGCAAGCGGGTTTTTAAGTGCTCTGGAGGCATTTCGTTAAAAGCGGGTTTTTAAGTGCTCTGGAGTCATTTCGTTGCAAGCGGGTTTTTAAGTGCTCTGGAGTCATTTCGTTGCAAGCGGGTTTTTAAGTGCTCTGGAGTCATTTCGTTGCAAGCGGGTTTTTAAGTGCTCTGGAGTCATTTCGTTGCAAGCGGGTTTTTAAGTGCTCTGGAGTCATTTCGTTGCAAGCGGGTTTTTAAGTGCTCTGGAGTCATTTCGTTGCAAGCGGGTTTTTAAGTGCTCTGGAGGCATTTCGTTGCAAGCGGGTTTTTAAGTGCTCTGGAGGCATTTCGTTGCAAGCGTGTTTTTAAGTGCTCTGGAGTCATTTCGTTGCAAGCGGGTTTTTAAGTGCTCTGTAGTCATTTCGTTGCAAGCGGGTTTTTAAGTGCTCTGGAGTCTTTTCGTTGCAAGCGGGTTTTTAAGTGTTTTGGAGTCATTTCTTTGCAAGCGGGTTTTTAAGTGCTCTGAAGGCATTTCGTTGCAAGCGGGTTTTTAAGTGCTCTGGAGTCATTTCGTTGCAAGCGGGTTTTTACGGGTTCTGGAGTCATTTCGTTGCAAGCGGGTTTTTACATACTTCTCAGACATTTCACTGGAAGCGGGTTTTTTAAGTGCTCTGCAGGCATTTCGTTGTAAGCGGGTTTTTAAGTACTCTGGAGTCATTTCGTTGCAAGCGGGTTTTTAAGTGCTCTGGAGTCATTTCGTTGCAAGAGGGTTTTTAAGTGCTCTGGAGTCATTTCGTTGCAAGCGGGTTTTTAAGTGCTCTGGAGTCATTTCGTTGCAAGCGGGTTTTTAAGTGCTCTGGAGTCATTTCGTTGCAAGCGGGTTTTTAAGTGCTCTGGAGTCATTTCGTTGCAAGCGGGTTTTTACGTGCTCTGGAGACATTTCGTTGCAAGCTGGTTTTTAAGTGCTCTGGAGCCATTTCGTTGCAAGCGGGTTTTTAAGTGCTCTGGAGCCATTTCGTTGCAAGCGGGTTTTTAAGTGCTCTGGAGTCATTACGTTGCAAGCGGGTATTTAAGTGTTCTGGAGTCATTTCGTTGCAAGCGGGTTTTTAAGTGCTCTGGAGTCATTTCGTTGCAAGCGGGTTTTTAAGTGCTCTGGAGTCATTTCGTTGCAAGCGGGTTTTTAAGTGCTCTGGAGTCTTTTCGTTGCAAGCGGGTTTTTAAGTGTTTTGGAGTCATTTCTTTGCAAGCGGGTTTTTAAGTGCTCTGAAGGCATTTCGTTGCAAGCGGGTTTTTAAGTGCTCTGGAGTCATTTCGTTGCAAGCGGGTTTTTACGGGTTCTGGAGTCATTTCGTTGCAAGCGGGTTTTTACATACTTCTCAGACATTTCACTGGAAGCGGGTTTTTTAAGTGCTCTGCAGGCATTTCGTTGTAAGCGGGTTTTTAAGTACTCTGGAGTCATTTCGTTGCAAGCGGGTTTTTAAGTGCTCTGGAGTCATTTCGTTGCAAGCGGGTTTTTAAGTGCTCTGGAGTCATTTCGTTGCAAGCGGGTTTTTAAGTGCTCTGGAGACATTTCGTTGCAAGCTGGTTTTTAAGTGCTCTGGAGCCATTTCGTTGCAAGCGGGTTTTTAAGTGCTCTGGAGCCATTTCATTGCAAGCGGGTTTTTAAGTGCTCTGGAGTCATTACGTTGCAAGCGGGTATTTAAGTGTTCTGGAGTCATTTCGTTGCAAGCGGGTTTTTAAGAGCTCTGGAGTCATTTCCTTGCAAGCGGGTTTTTAAGTGCTCTGGAGTCATTTCGTTGCAAGCGGGTTTTTAAGTGCTCTGGAGTCATTTCGTTGCAAGCGGGTTTTTAAGTGCTCTGGAGTCTTTTCGTTGCAAGCGGGTTTTTAAGTGTTTTGGAGTCATTTCTTTGCAAGCGGGTTTTTAAGTGCTCTGAAGGCATTTCGTTGCAAGCGGGTTTTTAAGTGCTCTGGAGTCATTTCGTTGCAAGCGGGTTTTTACGGGTTCTGGAGTCATTTCGTTGCAAGCGGGTTTTTACATACTTCTCAGACATTTCACTGGAAGCGGGTTTTTTAAGTGCTCTGCAGGCATTTCGTTGTAAGCGGGTTTTTAAGTACTCTGGAGTCATTTCGTTGCAAGCGGGTTTTTAAGTGCTCTGGAGTCATTTCGTTGCAAGAGGGTTTTTAAGTGCTCTGGAGTCATTTCGTTGCAAGCGGGTTTTTAAGTGCTCTGGAGTCATTTCGTTGCAAGCGGGTTTTTAAGTGCTCTGGAGTCATTTCGTTGCAAGCGGGTTTTTAAGTGCTCTGGAGTCATTTCGTTGCAAGCGGGTTTTTACGTGCTCTGGAGACATTTCGTTGCAAGCTGGTTTTTAAGTGCTCTGGAGCCATTTCGTTGCAAGCGGGTTTTTAAGTGCTCTGGAGCCATTTCGTTGCAAGCGGGTTTTTAAGTGCTCTGGAGTCATTACGTTGCAAGCGGGTATTTAAGTGTTCTGGAGTCATTTCGTTGCAAGCGGGTTTTTAAGTGCTCTGGAGTCATTTCGTTGCAAGCGGGTTTTTAAGTGCTCTGGAGTCATTTCGTTGCAAGCGGGTTTTTAAGAGCTCTGGAGTCATTTCGTTGCAAGCGGGTTTTTAAGTGCTCTGGAGTCATTTCGTTGCAAGCGGGTTTTTAAGTGCTCTGGAGTCATTTCGTTGCAAGCGGGTTTTTAAGTGCTCTGGAGTCATTTCGTTGCAAGCGGGTTTTTAAGTGCTCTGGAGTCTTTTCGTTGCAAGCGGGTTTTTAAGTGTTTTGGAGTCATTTCTTTGCAAGCGGGTTTTTAAGTGCTCTGAAGGCATTTCGTTGCAAGCGGGTTTTTAAGTGCTCTGGAGTCATTTCGTTGCAAGCGGGTTTTTACGGGTTCTGGAGTCATTTCGTTGCAAGCGGGTTTTTACATACTTCTCAGACATTTCACTGGAAGCGGGTTTTTTAAGTGCTCTGCAGGCATTTCGTTGTAAGCGGGTTTTTAAGTACTCTGGAGTCATTTCGTTGCAAGCGGGTTTTTAAGTGCTCTGGAGTCATTTCGTTGCAAGCGGGTTTTTAAGTGCTCTGGAGACATTTCGTTGCAAGCTGGTTTTTAAGTGCTCTGGAGCCATTTCGTTGCAAGCGGGTTTTTAAGTGCTCTGGAGCCATTTCATTGCAAGCGGGTTTTTAAGTGCTCTGGAGTCATTACGTTGCAAGCGGGTATTTAAGTGTTCTGGAGTCATTTCGTTGCAAGCGGGTTTTTAAGTGCTCTGGAGTCTTTTCGTTGCAAGCGGGTTTTTAAGTGTTTTGGAGTCATTTCTTTGCAAGCGGGTTTTTAAGTGCTCTGAAGGCATTTCGTTGCAAGCGGGTTTTTAAGTGCTCTGGAGTCATTTCGTTGCAAGCGGGTTTTTACGGGTTCTGGAGTCATTTCGTTGCAAGCGGGTTTTTACATACTTCTCAGACATTTCACTGGAAGCGGGTTTTTTTAAGTGCTCTGCAGGCATTTCGTTGTAAGGGGGTTTTTAAGTACTCTGGAGTCATTTCTTTGCAAGCGGGTTTTTAAGTGCTCTGGAGTCATTTCGTTGCAAGCGGGTTTTTAAGTGCTCTGGAGTCATTTCGTTGCAAGCGGGTTTTTAAGTGCTCTGGAGACATTTCGTTGCAAGCTGGTTTTTAAGTGCTCTGGAGCCATTTCGTTGCAAGCGGGTTTTTAAGTGCTCTGGAGCCATTTCATTGCAAGCGGGTTTTTAAGTGCTCTGGAGCCATTTCGTTGCAAGCGGGTTTTTAAGTGCTCTGGAGTCATTACGTTGCAAGCGGGTATTTAAGTGTTCTGGAGTCATTTCGTTGCAAGCGGGTTTTTAAGTGCTCTGGAGTCATTTCGTTGCAAGCAGGTTTTTAAGTGCTCTGGAGTCATTTCGTTGCAAGCGGGTTTTTAAGAGCTCTGGAGTCATTTCGTTGCAAGCGGGTTTTTAAGTGCTCTGGAGTCATTTCGTTGCAAGCGGGTTTTTAAGTGCTCTGGAGTCATTTCGTTGCAAGCGGGTTTTTAAGTGCTCTGGAGTCATTTCGTTGCAAGCGGGTTTTTAAGTGCTCTGGAGTCTTTTCGTTGCAAGCGGGTTTTTAAGTGTTTTGGAGTCATTTCTTTGCAAGCGGGTTTTTAAGTGCTCTGAAGGCATTTCGTTGCAAGCGGGTTTTTAAGTGCTCTGGAGTCATTTCGTTGCAAGCGGGTTTTTACGGGTTCTGGAGTCATTTCGTTGCAAGCGGGTTTTTACATACTTCTCAGACATTTCACTGGAAGCGGGTTTTTTAAGTGCTCTGCAGGCATTTCGTTGTAAGCGGGTTTTTAAGTACTCTGGAGTCATTTCGTTGCAAGCGGGTTTTTAAGTGCTCTGGAGTCATTTCGTTGCAAGCGGGTTTTTAAGTGCTCTGGAGTCATTTCGTTGCAAGCGGGTTTTTAAGTGCTCTGGAGACATTTCGTTGCAAGCTGGTTTTTAAGTGCTCTGGAGCCATTTCGTTGCAAGCGGGTTTTTAAGTGCTCTGGAGCCATTTCATTGCAAGCGGGTTTTTAAGTGCTCTGGAGTCATTACGTTGCAAGCGGGTATTTAAGTGTTCTGGAGTCATTTCGTTGCAAGCGGGTTTTTAAGTGCTCTGGAGTCTTTTCGTTGCAAGCGGGTTTTTAAGTGTTTTGGAGTCATTTCTTTGCAAGCGGGTTTTTAAGTGCTCTGAAGGCATTTCGTTGCAAGCGGGTTTTTAAGTGCTCTGGAGTCATTTCGTTGCAAGCGGGTTTTTACGGGTTCTGGAGTCATTTCGTTGCAAGCGGGTTTTTACATACTTCTCAGACATTTCACTGGAAGCGGGTTTTTTTAAGTGCTCTGCAGGCATTTCGTTGTAAGGGGGTTTTTAAGTACTCTGGAGTCATTTCGTTGCAAGCGGGTTTTTAAGTGCTCTGGAGTCATTTCGTTGCAAGCGGGTTTTTAAGTGCTCTGGAGTCATTTCGTTGCAAGCGGGTTTTTAAGTGCTCTGGAGACATTTCGTTGCAAGCTGGTTTTTAAGTGCTCTGGAGCCATTTCGTTGCAAGCGGGTTTTTAAGTGCTCTGGAGCCATTTCATTGCAAGCGGGTTTTTAAGTGCTCTGGAGTCATTACGTTGCAAGCGGGTATTTAAGTGTTCTGGAGTCATTTCGTTGCAAGCGGGTTTTTAAGTGCTCTGGAGTCATTTCGTTGCAAGCGGGTTTTTAAGAGCTCTGGAGTCATTTCCTTGCAAGCGGGTTTTTAAGTGCTCTGGAGTCATTTCGTTGCAAGCGGGTTTTTAAGTGCTCTGGAGTCATTTCGTTGCAAGCGGGTTTTTAAGTGCTCTGGAGTCATTTCGTTGCAAGCGGGTTTTTAAGTGCTCTGGAGTCATTTCGTTGCAAGCGGGTTTTTAAGTGCTCTGGAGTCATTTCGTTGCAAGCGGGTTTTTAAGTGCTCTGGAGGCATTTCGTTAAAAGCGGGTTTTTAAGTGCTCTGGAGTCATTTCGTTGCAAGC
Organism: Meriones unguiculatus; assembly: GCF_030254825.1. Taxonomy (NCBI): domain Eukaryota; kingdom Metazoa; phylum Chordata; class Mammalia; order Rodentia; family Muridae; genus Meriones; species Meriones unguiculatus. The sequence goes on along the minus strand of NC_083352.1, from coordinate 66,828,330 downwards.
GGGTTTTTAAGTGCTCTGGAGTCATTTCGTTGCAAGCGGGTTTTTAAGAGCTCTGGAGTCATTTCCTTGCAAGCGGGTTTTTAAGTGCTCTGGAGTCATTTCGTTGCAAGCGGGTTTTTAAGTGCTCTGGAGTCATTTCGTTGCAAGCGGGTTTTTAAGTGCTCTGGAGTCATTTCGTTGCAAGCGGGTTTTTAAGTGCTCTGGAGTCATTTCGTTGCAAGCGGGTTTTTAAGTGCTCTGGAGTCATTTCGTTGCAAGCGGGTTTTTAAGTGCTCTGGAGGCATTTCGTTAAAGCGGGTTTTTAAGTGCTCTGGAGTCATTTCGTTGCAAGCGGGTTTTTAAGTGCTCTGGAGTCATTTCGTTGCAAGCGGGTTTTTAAGTGCTCTGGAGTCATTTCGTTGCAAGCGGGTTTTTAAGTGCTCTGGAATCATTTCGTTGCAAGCGGGTTTTTAAGTGCTCTGGAGGCATTTCGTTAAAAGCGGGTTTTTAAGTGCTCTGGAGGCATTTCGTTGCAAGCGGGTTTTTAAGTGCTCTGGAGTCATTTCGTTGCAAGCGGGTTTTTAAGTGCTCTGGAGTCATTTCGTTGCAAGCGGGTTTTTAAGTGCTCTGGAATCATTTCGTTGCAAGCGGGTTTTTAAGTGCTCTGGAGGCATTTCGTTGCAAGCGGGTTTTTAAGTGCTCTGGAGGCATTTCGTTGCAAGCGTGTTTTTAAGTGCTCTGGAGTCATTTCGTTGCAAGCGGGTTTTTAAGTGCTCTGTAGTCATTTCGTTGCAAGCGGGTTTTTAAGTGCTCTGGAGTCTTTTCGTTGCAAGCGGGTTTTTAAGTGTTTTGGAGTCATTTCTTTGCAAGCGGGTTTTTAAGTGCTCTGAAGGCATTTCGTTGCAAGCGGGTTTTTAAGTGCTCTGGAGTCATTTCGTTGCAAGCGGGTTTTTAAGTGCTCTGCAGTCATTTCGTTGCAAGCGGGTTTTTAAGTGCTCTGGAGTCATTTCGTTGCAAGCGGGTTTTTAAGTGCTCTGGAGTCATTTCGTTGCAAGCGGGTTTTTAAGTGCTCTGGAGTCTTTTCGTTGCAAGCGGGTTTTTAAGTGTTTTGGAGTCATTTCTTTGCAAGCGGGTTTTTAAGTGCTCTGAAGGCATTTCGTTGCAAGCGGGTTTTTAAGTGCTCTGGAGTCATTTCGTTGCAAGCGGGTTTTTACGGGTTCTGGAGTCATTTCGTTGCAAGCGGGTTTTTACATACTTCTCAGACATTTCACTGGAAGCGGGTTTTTTAAGTGCTCTGCAGGCATTTCGTTGTAAGCGGGTTTTTAAGTACTCTGGAGTCATTTCTTTGCAAGCGGGTTTTTAAGTGCTCTGGAGTCATTTCGTTGCAAGAGGGTTTTTAAGTGCTCTGGAGTCATTTCGTTGCAAGCGGGTTTTTAAGTGCTCTGGAGTCATTTCGTTGCAAGCGGGTTTTTAAGTGCTCTGGAGTCATTTCGTTGCAAGCGGGTTTTTAAGTGCTCTGGAGTCATTTCGTTGCAAGCGGGTTTTTACGTGCTCTGGAGACATTTCGTTGCAAGCTGGTTTTTAAGTGCTCTGGAGCCATTTCGTTGCAAGCGGGTTTTTAAGTGCTCTGGAGCCATTTCGTTGCAAGCGGGTTTTTAAGTGCTCTGGAGTCATTACGTTGCAAGCGGGTATTTAAGTGTTCTGGAGTCATTTCGTTGCAAGCGGGTTTTTAAGTGCTCTGGAGTCATTTCGTTGCAAGCGGGTTTTTAAGTGCTCTGGAGTCATTTCGTTGCAAGCGGGTTTTTAAGAGCTCTGGAGTCATTTCGTTGCAAGCGGGTTTTTAAGTGCTCTGGAGTCATTTCGTTGCAAGCGGGTTTTTAAGTGCTCTGGAGTCATTTCGTTGCAAGCGGGTTTTTAAGTGCTCTGGAGTCATTTCGTTGCAAGCGGGTTTTTAAGTGCTCTGGAGTCTTTTCGTTGCAAGCGGGTTTTTAAGTGTTTTGGAGTCATTTCTTTGCAAGCGGGTTTTTAAGTGCTCTGAAGGCATTTCGTTGCAAGCGGGTTTTTAAGTGCTCTGGAGTCATTTCGTTGCAAGCGGGTTTTTACGGGTTCTGGAGTCATTTCGTTGCAAGCGGGTTTTTACATACTTCTCAGACATTTCACTGGAAGCGGGTTTTTTAAGTGCTCTGCAGGCATTTCGTTGTAAGCGGGTTTTTAAGTACTCTGGAGTCATTTCGTTGCAAGCGGGTTTTTAAGTGCTCTGGAGTCATTTCGTTGCAAGCGGGTTTTTAAGTGCTCTGGAATCATTTCGTTGCAAGCGGGTTTTTAAGTGCTCTGGAGACATTTCGTTGCAAGCTGGTTCTTAAGTGCTCTGGAGCCATTTCGTTGCAAGCGGGTTTTTAAGTGATCTGGAGCCATTTCATTGCAAGCGGGTTTTTAAGTGCTCTGGAGTCATTACGTTGCAAGCGGGTATTTAAGTGTTCTGGAGTCATTTCGTTGCAAGCGGGTTTTTAAGTGCTCTGGAGTCATTTCGTTGCAAGCGGGTTTTTAAGAGCTCTGGAGTCATTTCCTTGCAAGCGGGTTTTTAAGTGCTCTGGAGTCATTTCGTTGCAAGCGGGTTTTTAAGTGCTCTGGAGTCATTTCGTTGCAAGCGGGTTTTTAAGTGCTCTGGAGTCATTTCGTTGCAAGCGGGTTTTTAAGTGCTCTGGAGTCATTTCGTTGCAAGCGGGTTTTTAAGTGCTCTGGAGTCATTTCGTTGCAAGCGGGTTTTTAAGTGCTCTGAAGGCATTTCGTTAAAAGCGGGTTTTTAAGTGCTCTGGAGCCATTTCGTTGCAAGCGGGTTTTTAAGTGCTCTGGAGTCATTTCGTTGCAAGCGGGTTTTTAAGTGCTCTGGAGTCATTTCGTTGCAAGCGGGTTTTTAAGTGCTCTGGAATCATTTCGTTGCAAGCGGGTTTTTAAGTGCTCTGGAGGCATTTCGTTGCAAGCGGGTTTTTAAGTGCTCTGGAGGCATTTCGTTGCAAGCGTGTTTTTAAGTGCTCTGGAGTCATTTCGTTGCAAGCGGGTTTTTAAGTGCTCTGGAGTCATTTCGTTGCAAGCGGGTTTTTAAGTGCTCTGGAGTCTTTTCGTTGCAAGCGGGTTTTTAAGTGTTTTGGAGTCATTTCTTTGCAAGCGGGTTTTTAAGTGCTCTGAAGGCATTTCGTTGCAAGCGGGTTTTTAAGTGCTCTGGAGTCATTTCGTTGCAAGCGGGTTTTTACGGGTTCTGGAGTCATTTCGTTGCAAGCGGATTTTTACATACTTCTCAGACATTTCACTGGAAGCGGGTTTTTTAAGTGCTCTGCAGGCATTTCGTTGTAAGCGGATTTTTAAGTACTCTGGAGTCATTTCGTTGCAATCGGGTTTTTAAGTGCTCTGAAGTCATTTCGTTGCAAGCGGGTTTTTAAGTACTCTGGAGTCATTTCGTTGCAAGCGGGTTTTTAAGTGCTCTGGAGTCATTTCGTTGCAAGCGGGTTTTTAAATGCTCTGGAGTCATTTCGTTGCAAGCGGGATTTTAAGTACTCTGGAGTCTTTTCGTTGCAAGCGGGTTTTTAAGTGCTCTGGAGTCATTTCGTTGCAAGCGGGTTTTTAAGTGCTCTGGAGTCTTTTCGTTGCAAGCGGGTTTTTAAGTGCTCTGGAGTCATTTCGTTGCAAGCGGGTTTTTACGGGTTCTGGAGTCATTTCGTTGAAAGCGGGTTTTTACATACTTCTCAGACATTTCACTGGAAGCGGGTTTTTTAAGTGCTCTGCAGGCATTTCGTTGTAAGCGGGTTTTTAAGTACTCTGGAGTCATTTCGTTGCAAGCGGGTTTTTAAGTGCTCTGGAGTCATTACGTTGCAAGCGGGTATTTAAGTGTTCTGGAGTCATTTCGTTGCAAGCGGGTTTTTAAGTGCTCTGGAGTCATTTCGTTGCAAGCGGGTTTTTAAGTGCTCTGGAGTCATTTAGTTGCAAGCGGGTTTTTAAGAGCTCTGGAGTCATTTCGTTGCAAGCGGGTTTTTAAGTGCTCTGGAGTCATTTCGTTGCAAGCGGGTTTTTAAGTGCTCTGGAGTCATTTCGTTGCAAGCGGGTTTTTAAGTGCTCTGGAGTCATTTCGTTGCAAGCGGGTTTTTAAGAGCTCTGGAGTCATTTCGTTGCAAGCGGGTTTTTAAGTGCTCTGGAGTCATTTCGTTGCAAGCGGGTTTTTAAGTGCTCTGGAGTCATTTCGTTGCAAGCGGGTTTTTAAGTGCTTTGGAGGCATTTCGTTGCAAGCGTGTTTTTAAGTGCTCTGGAGTCATTTCGTTGCAAGCGGGTTTTTAAGTGCTCTGGAGTCATTTCGTTGCAAGCGGGTTTTTAAGTGCTCTGGAGTCTTTTCGTTGCAAGCGGGTTTTTAAGTGTTTTGGAGTCATTTCTTTGCAAGCGGGTTTTTAAGTGCTCTGAAGGCATTTCGTTGCAAGCGGGTTTTTAAGTGCTCTGGAGTCATTTCGTTGCAAGCGGGTTTTTACGGGATCTGGAGTCATTTCGTTGCAAGCGGGTTTTTACATACTTCTCAGACATTTCACTGGAAGCGGGTTTTTTAAGTGCTCTGCAGGCATTTCGTTGTAAGCGGGTTTCTAAGTACTCTGGAGTCATTTCGTTGCAAGCGGGTTTTTAAGTGCTCTGAAGTCATTTCGTTGCAAGCGGGTTTTTAAGTACTCTGGAGTCATTTCGTTGCAAGCGGGTTTTTAAGTGCTCTGGAGTCATTTCGTTGCAAGCGGGTTTTTACATACTTCTCAGACATTTCACTGGAAGCGGGTTTTTTAAGTGCTCTGCAGGCATTTCGTTGTAAGCGGGTTTCTAAGTACTCTGGAGTCATTTCGTTGCAAGCGGGTTTTTAAGTGCTCTGAAGTCATTTCGTTGCAAGCGGGTTTTTAAGTGCTCTGGAGTCATTTCGTTGCAAGCGGGTTTTTAAATGCTCTGGAGTCATTTCGTTGCAAGCGGATTTTTAAGTACTCTGGAGTCTTTTCTTTGCAAGCGGGTTTTTAAGTGCTCTGGAGTCATTTCGTTGCAAGCGGGTTTTTAAGTGCTCTGGAGTCATTTCGTTGCAAGCGGGTTTTTAAGTGCTCTGGAGTCATTTCGTTGCAAGCGGGTTTTTACGGGTTCTGGAGTCATTTCGTTGCAAGCGGGTTTTTACATACTTCTCAGACATTTCACTGGAAGCGGGTTTTTTAAGTGCTCTGCAGGCATTTCGTTGTAAGCGGGTTTTTAAGTACTCTGGAGTCATTTCGTTGCAAGCGGGTTTTTAAGTGCTCTGGAGTCATTTCGTTGCAAGCGGGTTTTTAAGTGCTCTGGAGTCATTTCGTTGCAAGCGGGTTTTTCAGTGCTCTGGAGTCATTTCGTTGCAAGCGGGTTTTTAAGTGCTCTGGAGTCATTTCGTTGCAAGCGGGTTTTTACGGGTTCTGGAGTCATTTCGTTGCAAGCGGGTTTTTACATACTTCTCAGACATTTCACTGGAAGCGGGTTTTTTAAGTGCTCTGCAGGCATTTCGTTGTAAGCGGGTTTTTAAGTACTCTGGAGTCATTTCGTTGCAAGCGGGTTTTTAAGTGCTCTGGAGTCATTTCGTTGCAAGCGGGTTTTTAAGTGCTCTGGAGTCATTTCGTTGCAAGCGGGTTTTTAAGTGCTCTGGAGTCATTTCGTTGCAAGCGGGTTTTTAAGTGCTCTGGAGTCATTTCGTTGCAAGCGGGTTTTTAAGTGCTCTGGAGCCATTTCGTTGCAAGCGGGTTTTTACGTGCTCTGGAGACATTTCGTTGCAAGCTGGTTTTTAAGTGCTCTGGAGCCATTTCGTTGCAAGCGGGTTTTTAAGTGCTCTGGAGCCATTTCGTTGCAAGCGGGTTTTTAAGTGCTCTGGAGTCATTACGTTGCAAGCGGGTATTTAAGTGTTCTGGAGTCATTTCGTTGCAAGCGGGTTTTTAAGTGCTCTGGAGTCATTTCGTTGCAAGCGGGTTTTTAAGTGCTCTGGAGTCATTTCGTTGCAAGCGGGTTTTTAAGAGCTCTGGAGTCATTTCGTTGCAAGCGGGTTTTTAAGTGCTCTAGAGTCATTTCGTTGCAAGCGGGTTTTTAAGTGCTCTGGAGTCATTTCGTTGCAAGCGGGTTTTTAAGTGCTCTGGAGTCATTTCGTTGCAAGCGGGTTTTTAAGTGCTGTGGTGTCTTTTCGTTGCAAGCGGGTTTTTAAGTGTTTTGGAGTCATTTCTTTGCAAGCGGGTTTTTAAGTGCTCTGAAGGCATTTCGTTGCAAGCGGGTTTTTAAGTGCTCTGGAGTCATTTCGTTGCAAGCGGGTTTTTACGGGTTCTGGAGTCATTTCGTTGCAAGCGGGTTTTTACATACTTCTCAGACATTTCACTGGAAGCGGGTTTTTTAAGTGCTCTGCAGGCATTTCGTTGTAAGCGGGTTTTTAAGTACTCTGGAGTCATTTCGTTGCAAGCGGGTTTTTAAGTGCTCTGGAGTCATTTCGTTGCAAGCGGGTTTTTAAGTGCTCTGGAGTCATTTCGTTGCAAGCGGGTTTTTAAGTGCTCTGGAGACATTTCGTTGCAAGCTGGTTTTTAAGTGCTCTGGAGCCATTTCGTTGCAAGCGGGTTTTTAAGTGCTCTGGAGCCATTTCATTGCAAGTGGGTTTTTAAGTGCTCTGGAGTCATTACGTTGCAAGCGGGTATTTAAGTGTTCTGGAGTCATTTCGTTGCAAGCGGGTTTTTAAGTGCTCTGGAGTCATTTCGTTGCAAGCGGGTTTTTAAGTGCTCTGGAGTCATTTCGTTGCAAGCGGGTTTTTAAGAGCTCTGGAGTCATTTCGTTGCAAGCGGGTTTTTAAGTGCTCTGGAGTCATTTCGTTGCAAGCGGGTTTTTAAGTGCTCTGGAATCATTTCGTTGCAAGCGGGTTTTTAAGTGCTCTGGAGTCATTTCGTTGCAAGCGGGTTTTTAAGTGCTCTGGAGTCATTTCGTTGCAAGCGGGTTTTTAAGTGCTCTGGAGTCATTTCGTTGCAAGCGGGTTTTTAAGTGATCTGGAGTCATTTCGTTGCAAGCGGGTTTTTAAGTGCTCTGGAGTCATTTCGTTACAAGCGGGTTTTTAAGTGCTCTGGAGTCATTTCGTTGCAAGAGGGTTTTTAAGTGCTCTGGAGTCATTTCGTTGCAGACGGGTTTTTACGTGCTCTGGATTCATTTCGTTGCAAGCGGGTTTTTAAGTGCTCTGGAGTCATTTCGTTGCAAGCGGGTTTTTACATACTTCTCAGACATTTCACTGGAAGCGGGTTTTTTAAGTGCTCTGCAGGCATTTCGTTGTAAGAGGGTTTTTAAGTACTCTGGAGTCATTTCGTTGCAAGCGGGTTTTTAAGTTCTCTGGAGTCATTTCGTTGCAAGAGGGTTTTTAAGTGCTCTGGAGTCATTTCGTTGCAGGCGGGTTTTTACGTGCTCTAGAGTCATTTCGTTGCAAGGGGGTTTTTACGGGTTCTGGAGTCATTTCGTTGCAAGCGGGTTTTTACATACTTCTCAGACATTTCACTGGAAGCGGGTTTTTTAAGTGCTCTGCAGGCATTTCGTTGCAAGCGGGTTTTTAAGTGCTCTGGAGTCATTTCGTTGCAAGCGGGTTTTTACGTGCTCTGGAGTCATTTCGTTGCAAGGGGGTTTTTACGGGTTCTGGAGTCATTTCGTTGCAAGCGGGTTTTTACATACTTCTCAGACATTTCACTGGAAGCGGGTTTTTTAAGTGCTCTGCAGGCATTTCGTTGCAAGCGGGTTTTTAAGTGCTCTGGAGTCATTTCGTTGCAAGCGGGTTTTTAAGTGCTCTGGAGGCATTTCGTTGCAAGCGGTTTTTTAAGTGCTCTGGAGGCATTTCGTTGCAAGCGGGTTTTTAAGTGCTCTGGAGTCATTTCGTTGCAAGCGGGTTTTTAAGTGCTCTGGAGTCTTTTCGTTGCAAGCGGGTTTTTAAGTGTTTTGGAGTCATTTCTTTGCAAGCGGGATTTTAAGTGCTCTGAAGGCATTTCGTTGCAAGCGGGTTTTTAAGTGCTCTGGAGTCATTTTGTTGCAAGCGGGTTTTTAAGTGCTCTGGAGTCATTTCGTTGCAAGCGGGTTTTTACATACTTCTCAGACATTTCACTGGAAGCGGGTTTTTTAAGTGCTCTGCAGGCATTTCGTTGTAAGCGGGTTTCTAAGTACTCTGGAGTCATTTCGTTGCAAGCGGGTTTTTAAGTGCTCTGAAGTCATTTCGTTGCAAGCGGGTTTTTAATTGCTCTGGAGTCATTTCGTTGCAAGAGGGTTTTTAAATGCTCTGGAGTCATTTCGTTGCAAGCGGGTTTTTAAGTACTCTGGAGTCTTTTCTTTGCAAGCGGGTTTTTAAGTGCTCTGGAGTCATTTCGTTGCAAGCGGGTTTTTAAGTGCTCTGGAGTCATTTCGTTGCAAGCGGGTTTTTAAGTGCTCTGGAGTCATTTCGTTGCAAGCGGGTTTTTACGGGTTCTGGAATCATTTCGTTGCAAGCGGGTTTTTACATACTTCTCAGACATTTCACTGGAAGCGGGTTTTTTAAGTGCTCTGCAGGCATTTCGTTGTAAGCGGGTTTTTAAGTACTCTGGAGTCATTTCGTTGCAAGCGGGTTTTTAAGTGCTCTGGAGTCATTTCGTTGCAAGCGGGTTTTTAAGTGCTCTGGAGTCATTTCGTTGCAAGCGGGTTTTTCAGTGCTCTGGAGTCATTTCGTTGCAAGCGGGTTTTTAAGTGCTCTGGAGTCATTTCGTTGCAAGCGGGTTTTTAAGTGCTCTGGAGTCATTTCGTTGCAAGCGGGTTTTTAAGTGCTCTGGAGTCACTTCGTTGCAAGCGGGTTTTTACGTGCTCTGGAGACATTTCGTTGCAAGCTGGTTTTTAAGTGCTCTGGAGCCATTTCGTTGCAAGCGGGTTTTTAAGTGCTCTGGAGCCATTTCGTTGCAAGCGGGTTTTTAAGTGCTCTGGAGTCATTACGTTGCAAGCGGGTATTTAAGTGTTCTGGAGTCATTTCGTTGCAAGCGGGTTTTTAAGTGCTCTGGAGTCATTTCGTTGCAAGCGGGTTTTTAAGTGCTCTGGAGTCATTTCGTTGCAAGCGGGTTTTTAAGAGCTCTGGAGTCATTTCGTTGCAAGCAAGTTTTTAAGTGCTCTGGAGTCATTTCGTTGCAAGCGGGTTTTTAAGTGCTCTGGAGTCATTTCGTTGCAAGCGGGTTTTTACGGGTTCTGGAGTCATTTCGTTGCAAGCGGGTTTTTACATACTTCTCAGACATTTCACTGGAAGCGGGTTTTTTAAGTGCTCTGCAGGCATTTCGTTGTAAGCGGGTTTTTAAGTACTCTGGAGTCATTTCGTTGCAAGCGGGTTTTTAAGTGCTCTGGAGTCATTTCGTTGCAAGCGGGTTTTTAAGTGCTCTGGAGTCATTTCGTTGCAAGCGGGTTTTTAAGTGCTCTGGAGTCATTTCGTTGCAAGCGGGTTTTTAAGTGCTCTGGAGTCATTTCGTTGCAAGCGGGTTTTTAAGTGCTCTGGAGTCATTTCGTTGCAAGCGGGTTTTTACGTGCTCTGGAGACATTTCGTTGCAAGCTGGTTTTTAAGTTCTCTGGAGCCATTTCGTTGCAAGCGGGTTTTTAAGTGCTCTGGAGCCATTTCGTTGCAAGCGGGTTTTTAAGTGCTCTGGAGTCATTACGTTGCAAGCGGGTATTTAAGTGTTCTGGAGTCATTTCGTTGCAAGCGGGTTTTTAAGTGCTCTGGAGTCATTTCGTTGCAAGCGGGTTTTTAAGTGCTCTGGAGTCATTTCGTTTCAAGCGGGTTTTTAAGAGCTCTGGAGTCATTTCGTTGCAAGCGGGTTTTTAAGTGCTCTGGAGTCATTTCGTTGCAAGCGGGTTTTTAAGTGCTCTGGAGTCATTTCGTTGCAAGCGGGTTTTTAAGTGCTCTGGAGTCATTTCGTTGCAAGCGGGTTTTTAAGTGCTGTGGTGTCTTTTCGTTGCAAGCGGGTTTTTAAGTGTTTTGGAGTCATTTCTTTGCAAGCGGGTTTTTAAGTGCTCTGAAGGCATTTCGTTGCAAGCGGGTTTTTAAGTGCTCTGGAGTCATTTCGTTGCAAGCGGGTTTTTACGGGTTCTGGAGTCATTTCGTTGCAAGCGGGTTTTTACATACTTCTCAGACATTTCACTGGAAGCGGGTTTTTTAAGTGCTCTGCAGGCATTTCGTTGTAAGCGGGTTTTTAAGTACTCTGGAGTCATTTCGTTGCAAGCGGGTTTTTAAGTGCTCTGGAGTCATTTCGTTGCAAGCGGGTTTTTAAGTGCTCTGGAGTCATTTCGTTGCAAGCGGGTTTTTAAGTGCTCTGGAGACATTTCGTTGCAAGCTGGTTTTTAAGTGCTCTGGAGCCATTTCGTTGCAAGCGGGTTTTTAAGTGCTCTGGAGCCATTTCATTGCAAGCGGGTTTTTAAGTGCTCTGGAGTCATTACGTTGCAAGCGGGTATTTAAGTGTTCTGGAGTCATTTCGTTGCAGGCGGGTTTTTAAGTGCTCTGGAGTCATTTCGTTGCAAGCGGGTTTTTAAGTGCTCTGGAGTCATTTCATTGCAAGCGGGTTTTTAAGAGCTCTGGAGTCATTTCGTTGCAAGCGAGTTTTTAAGTGCTCTGGAGTCATTTCGTTGCAAGCGGGTTTTTAAGTGCTCTGGAGTCATTTCGTTGCAAGCGGGTTTTTAAGTGCTCTGGAGTCATTTCGTTGCAAGCGGGTTTTTAAGTGCTCTGGAGTCATTTCGTTGCAAGCGGGTTTTTAAGTGCTCTGGAGTCATTTCGTTGCAAGCGGGTTTTTAAGTGATCTGGAGTCATTTCGTTGCAAGCGGGTTTTTAAGTGCTCTGGAGTCATTTCGTTACAAGCGGGTTTTTAAGTGCTCTGGAGTCATTTCGTTGCAGGCGGGTTTTTACGTGCTCTGGAGTCATTTCGTTGCAAGGGGGTTTTTACGGGTTCTGGAGTCATTTCGTTGCAAGCGGGTTTTTACATACTTCTCAGACATTTCACTGGAAGCGGGTTTTTTAAGTGCTCTGCAGGCATTTCGTTGCAAGCGGGTTTTTAAGTGCTCTGGAGTCATTTCGTTGCAAGCGGGTTTTTAAGTGCTCTGGAGGCATTTCGTTGCAAGCAGGTTTTTAAGTGCTCTGGAGGCATTTCGTTGCAAGCGTGTTTTTAAGTGCTCTGGAGTCATTTCGTTGCAAGCGGGTTTTTAAGTGCTCTGGAGTCATTTCGTTGCAAGCGGGTTTTTAAGTGCTCTGGAGTCTTTTCGTTGCAAGCGGGTTTTTAAGTGTTTTGGAGTCATTTCTTTGCAAGCGGGATTTTAAGTGCTCTGAAGGCATTTCGTTGCAAGCGGGTTTTTAAGTGCTCTGGAGTCATTTCGTTGCAAGGGGGTTTTTACGGGTTCTGGAGTCATTTCGTTGCAAGCGGGTTTTTACATACTTCTCAGACATTTCACTGGAAGCGGGTTTTTTAAGTGCTCTGCAGGCATTTCGTTGTAAGCGGGTTTTTAAGTACTCTGGAGTCATTTCGTTGCAAGCGGGTTTTTAAGTGCTCTGGAGTCATTTCGTTGCAAGCGGGTTTTTAAGTGCTCTGGAGTCATTTCGTTGCAAGCGGGTTTTTAAGTGCTCTGGAGTCATTTCGTTGCAAGCGGGTTTTTACGGGTTCTGGAGTCATTTCGTTGCAAGCGGGTTTTTACATACTTCTCAGACATTTCACTGGAAGCGGGTTTTTAAGTGCTCTGGAGTCATTTCGTTGCAAGCGGGTTTTTAAGTGCTCTGGAGTCATTTCGTTGCAAGCGGGTTTTTACGGGTTCTGGAGTCATTTCGTTGCAAGCGGGTTTTTACATACTTCTCAGACATTTCACTGGAAGCGGGTTTTTTAAGTGCTCTGGAGTCATTTCGTTGCAAGCGGGTTTTTAAGTGCTCTGGAGTCATTTCGTTGCAAGCGGGTTTTAAAGTGTTCTGGAATCATTTCGTTGCAAGCAGGTTTTTAAGTGCTCTGGAGTCATTTTATTGCAAGCGGGTTTTTTAGTGCTCTGGAGTCATTTCGTTGCAAGCGGGTTTTTAAGTGCTCTGGAGTCATTTCGTTGCATGCGGGTTTTTAAGTGCTCTGAAGGCATTTCGTTGTAAGCGGGTTTTTAAGTGCTCTGGAGTCATTTCGTTGCAAGCGGGTTTTTACGTGTTCTGGAGTCATTTCGTTGCAAGCGGGTTTTTACATACTTCTCAGACATTTCACTGGAAGCGGGTTTTTTAAGTGCTCTGGAGTCATTTCGTTGCAAGCGGGTTTTTAAGTGCTCTGGAGTCTTTTCGTTGCAAGTGGGTTTTTAAGTGCTCTGGAGTCATTTCGTTGCAAGCGGGTTTTTAAGTGCTCTGGAGTCATTTCCTTGCAAGCGGGTTTTTAAGTGCTCTGGAGGCATTTCGTTGCAAGCGGGTTTTTAAGTGCTCTGGAGGCATTTTGTTGCAAGCGGGTTTTTAAGTGCTCTGGAGTCATTTCGTTGCAAGCGGGTTTTTAAGTGCTCTGGAGGCATTTCGTTGCAAGCGGGTTTTTAAGTGCTCTGGAGTCATTTCGTTGCAAGCGGGTTTTTAAGTGCTCTGGAGTCATTACGTTGCAAGCTGGTATTTAAGTGCTCTGGAGTCATTTCGTTGCAAGCGGGTTTTTAAGTGCTCTGGAGTCATTTCGTTGCAAGCGGGTTTTTAAGTGCTCTGGAGTCATTTCGTTGCAAGCGGGTTTTTAAGTGCTCTGAAGGCATTTCGTTGCAAGCGGGTTTTTAAGTGCTCTGGAGTCATTGCGTTGCAAGCGGGTTTTTAAGTGCTCTGGAGTAATTTCGTTGTAAGCGGGTTTTGAAGTGCTCTGGAGTCATTTCGTTGCAAGCGGGTTTTTTCGGGTTCTGGAGTCATTTCGTTGCAAGCGGATTTTTACATACTTCTCAGACATTTCACTGGAAGCGGGTTTTTTAAGTGCTCTGCAGGCATTTCGTTGTAAGCGGGTTTCTAAGTACTCTGGAGTCATTTCGTTGCAAGCGGGTTTTTAAGTGCTCTGAAGTCATTTCGTTGCAAGCGGGTTTTTAAGTACTCTGGAGTCATTTCGTTGCAAGCGGGTTTTTAAGTGCTCTGGAGTCATTTCGTTGCAAGCGGGTTTTTAAATGCTCTGGAGTCATTTCGTTGCAAGCGGGTTTTTAAGTACTCTGGAGTCTTTTCTTTGCAAGCGGGTTTTTAAGTGCTCTGGAGTCATTTCGTTGCAAGCGGGTTTTTAAGTGCTCTGGAGTCATTTCGTTGCAAGCGGGTTTTTAAGTGCTCTGGAGTCATTTCGTTGCAAGCGGGTTTTTACGGGTTCTGGAGTCATTTCGTTGCAAGCGGGTTTTTACATACTTCTCAGACATTTCACTGGAAGCGGGTTTTTTAAGTGCTCTGCAGGCATTTCGTTGTAAGCGGGTTTTTAAGTACTCTGGAGTCATTTCGTTGCAAGCGGGTTTTTAAGTGCTCTGGAGTCATTTCATTGCAAGCGGGTTTTTAAGTGCTCTGGAGTCATTTCGTTGCAAGCGGGTTTTTCAGTGCTCTGGAGTCATTTCGTTGCAAGCGGGTTTTTAAGTGCTCTGGAGTCATTTCGTTGCAAGCGGGTTTTTAAGTGCTCTGGAGTCATTTCGTTGCAAGCGGGTTTTTAAGTGCTCTGGAGTCATTTCGTTGCAAGCGGGTTTTTAAGTGCTCTGGAGTCATTTCGTTGCAAGCGGGTTTTTAAGAGCTCTGGAGTCATTTCGTTGCAAGCGGGTTTTTAAGTGCTCTGGAGTCATTTCGTTGCAAGCGGGTTTTTAAGTGCTCTGGAGTCATTTCGTTGCAAGCGGGTTTTTAAGTGCTCTGGAGTCATTTCGTTGCAAGCGGGTTTTTAAGTGCTCTGGAGTCTTTTCGTTGCAAGCGGGTTTTTAAGTGTTTTGGAGTCATTTCTTTGCAAGCGGGTTTTTAAGTGCTCTGAAGGCATTTCGTTGCAAGCGGGTTTTTAAGTGCTCTGGAGTCATTTCGTTGCAAGCGGGTTTTTACGGGTTCTGGAGTCATTTCGTTGCAAGCGGGTTTTTACATACTTCTCAGACATTTCACTGGAAGCGGGTTTTTTAAGTGCTCTGCAGGCATTTCGTTGTAAGCGGGTTTTTAAGTACTCTGGAGTCATTTCTTTGCAAGCGGGTTTTTAAGTGCTCTGGAGTCATTTCGTTGCAAGCGGGTTTTTAAGTGCTCTGGAGTCATTAAGTTGCAAGCGGGTTTTTAAGTGCTCTGGAGTCATTTCGTTGCAAGCGGGTTTTTAAGTGCTCTGGAGTCTTTTCGTTGCAAGCGGGTTTTTAAGTGCTCTGGAGTCATTTCGTTGCAAGCGGGTTTTTACGTGCTCTGGAGACATTTCGTTGCAAGCGGGTTTTTAAGTGCTCTGGAGTCATTGCATTGCAAGCGGGTTTTTAAGTGCTCTGGAGTAATTTCGTTGTAAGCGGGTTTTGAAGTGCTCTGGAGTCATTTCGTTGCAAGCGGGTTTTTTCGGGTTCTGGAGTCATTTCGTTGCAAGCGGATTTTTACATACTTCTCAGACATTTCACTGGAAGCGGGTTTTTTAAGTGCTCTGCAGGCATTTCGTTGTAAGCGGGTTTCTAAGTACTCTGGAGTCATTTCGTTGCAAGCGGGTTTTTAAGTGCTCTGAAGTCATTTCGTTGCAAGCGGGTTTTTAAGTACTCTGGAGTCATTTCGTTGCAAGCGGGTTTTTAAGTGCTCTGGAGTCATTTCGTTGCAAGCGGGTTTTTAAATGCTCTGGAGTCATTTCGTTGCAAGCGGGTTTTTAAGTACTCTGGAGTCTTTTCTTTGCAAGCGGGTTTTTAAGTGCTCTGGAGTCATTTCGTTGCAAGCGGGTTTTTAAGTGCTCTGGAGTCATTTCGTTGCAAGCGGGTTTTTAAGTGCTCTGGAGTCATTTCGTTGCAAGCGGGTTTTTACGGGTTCTGGAGTCATTTCGTTGCAAGCGGGTTTTTACATACTTCTCAGACATTTCACTGGAAGCGGGTTTTTTAAGTGCTCTGCAGGCATTTCGTTGTAAGCGGGTTTTTAAGTACTCTGGAGTCATTTCGTTGCAAGCGGGTTTTTAAGTGCTCTGGAGTCATTTCGTTGCAAGCGGGTTTTTAAGTGCTCTGGAGTCATTTCGTTGCAAGCGGGTTTTTCAGTGCTCTGGAGTCATTTCGTTGCAAGCGGGTTTTTAAGTGCTCTGGAGTCATTTCGTTGCAAGCGGGTTTTTAAGTGCTCTGGAGTCATTTCGTTGCAAGCGGGTTTTTACGTGCTCTGGAGACATTTCGTTGCAAGCGGGTTTTTAAGTGCTCTGGAGTCATTTCGTTGCAAGCGGGTTTTTAAGTGCTCTGGAGTCATTTCGTTGCAAGCGGGTTTTTAAGAGCTCTGGAGTCATTTCGTTGCAAGCGGGTTTTTAAGTGCTCTGGAGTCATTTCGTTGCAAGCGGGTTTTTAAGTGCTCTGGAGTCATTTCGTTGCAAGCGGGTTTTTAAGTGCTCTGGAGTCATTTCGTTGCAAGCGGGTTTTTAAGTGCTCTGGAGTCCTTTCGTTGCAGGCGGGTTTTTAAGTGTTTTGGAGTCATTTCTTTGCAAGCGGGTTTTTAAGTGCTCTGAAGGCATTTCGTTGCAAGCGGGTTTTTAAGTGCTCTGGAGTCATTTCGTTGCAAGCGGGTTTTTACGGGTTCTGGAGTCATTTCGTTGCAAGCGGGTTTTTACATACTTCTCAGACATTTCACTGGAAGCGGGTTTTTTAAGTGCTCTGCAGGCATTTCGTTGTAAGCGGGTTTTTAAGTACTCTGGAGTCATTTCTTTGCAAGCGGGTTTTTAAGTGCTCTGGAGTCATTTCGTTGCAAGCGGGTTTTGAAGTGCTCTGGAGTCATTTCGTTGCAAGCGGGTTTTTTCGGGTTCTGGAGTCATTTCGTTGCAAGCGGATTTTTACATACTTCTCAGACATTTCACTGGAAGCGGGTTTTTTAAGTGCTCTGCAGGCATTTCGTTGTAAGCGGGTTTTTAAGTGCTCTGGAGTCATTTCGTTGCAAGCGGGTTTTTAAATGCTCTGGAGTCATTTCGTTGCAAGCGGGTTTTTAAGTACTCTGGAGTCTTTTCTTTGCAAGCGGGTTTTTAAGTGCTCTGGAGTCATTTCGTTGCAAGCGGGTTTTTAAGTGCTCTGGAGTCATTTCGTTGCAAGCGGGTTTTTAAGTGCTCTGGAGTCATTTCGTTGCAAGCGGGTTTTTAAGTGCTCTGGAGTCATTTCGTTGCAAGCGGGTTTTTTAAGTGCTCTGCAGGCATTTCGTTGTAAGCGGGTTTCTAAGTACTCTGGAGTCATTTCGTTGCAAGCGGGTTTTTAAGTGCTCTGAAGTCATTTCGTTGCAAGCGGGTTTTTAAGTACTCTGGAGTCATTTCGTTGCAAGCGGGTTTTTAAGTGCTCTGGAGTCATTTCGTTGCAAGCGGGTTTTTAAATGCTGTGGAGTCATTTCGTTGCAAGCGGGTTTTTAAGTACTCTGGAGTCTTTTCTTTGCAAGCGGGTTTTTAAGTGCTCTGGAGTCATTTCGTTGCAAGCGGGTTTTTAAGTGCTCTGGAGTCATTTCGTTGCAAGCGGGTTTTTAAGTGCTCTGGAGTCATTTCGTTGCAAGCGGGTTTTTACGGGTTCTGGAGTCATTTCGTTGCAAGCGGGTTTTTACATACTTCTCAGACATTTCACTGGAAGCGGGTTTTTTAAGTGCTCTGCAGGCATTTCGTTGTAAGCGGGTTTTTAAGTACTCTGGAGTCATTTCGTTGCAAGCGGGTTTTTAAGTGCTCTGGAGTCATTTCGTTGCAAGCGGGTTTTTAAGTGCTCTGGAGTCATTTCGTTGCAAGCGGGTTTTTCAGTGCTCTGGAGTCATTTCGTTGCAAGCGGGTTTTTAAGTGCTCTGGAGTCATTTCGTTGCAAGCGGGTTTTTAAGTGCTCTGGAGTCATTTCGTTGCAAGCGGGTTTTTACGTGCTCTGGAGACATTTCGTTGCAAGCGGGTTTTTAAGTGCTCTGGAGTCATTTCGTTGCAAGCGGGTTTTTAAGTGCTCTGGAGTCATTTCGTTGCAAGCGGGTTTTTAAGAGCTCTGGAGTCATTTCGTTGCAAGCGGGTTTTTAAGTGCTCTGGAGTCATTTCGTTGCAAGCGGGTTTTTAAGTGCTCTGGAGTCATTTCGTTGCAAGCGGGTTTTTAAGTGCTCTGGAGTCATTTCGTTGCAAGCGGGTTTTTAAGTGCTCTGGAGTCTTTTCGTTGCAGGCGGGTTTTTAAGTGTTTTGGAGTCATTTCTTTGCAAGCGGGTTTTTAAGTGCTCTGAAGGCATTTCGTTGCAAGCGGGTTTTTAAGTGCTCTGGAGTCATTTCGTTGCAAGCGGGTTTTTACGGGTTCTGGAGTCATTTCGTTGCAAGCGGGTTTTTACATACTTCTCAGACATTTCACTGGAAGCGGGTTTTTTAAGTGCTCTGCAGGCATTTCGTTGTAAGCGGGTTTTTAAGTACTCTGGAGTCATTTCTTTGCAAGCGGGTTTTTAAGTGCTCTGGAGTCATTTCGTTGCAAGCGGGTTTTTAAGTGCTCTGGAGTCATTTCGTTGCAAGCGGGTTTTTAAGTGCTCTGGAGTCATTTCGTTGCAAGCGGGTTTTTAAGTGCTCTGGAGTCATTTCGTTGCAAGCGGGTTTTTAAGTGCTCTGGAGTCATTTCGTTGCAAGCGGGTTTTTACGTGCTCTGGAGACATTTCGTTGCAAGCTGGTTTTTAAGTGCTCTGGAGCCATTTCGTTGCAAGCGGGTTTTTAAGTGCTCTGGAGCCATTTCGTTGCAAGCGGGTTTTTAAGTGCTCTGGAGTCATTACGTTGCAAGCGGGTATTTAAGTGTTCTGGAGTCATTTCGTTGCAAGCGGGTTTTTAAGTGCTCTGGAGTCATTTCGTTGCAAGCGGGTTTTTAAGTGCTCTGGAGTCATTTCGTTGCAAGCGGGTTTTTAAGAGCTCTGGAGTCATTTCGTTGCAAGCGGGTTTTTAAGTGCTCTGGAGTCATTTCGTTGCAAGCGGGTTTTTAAGTGCTCTGGAGTCATTTCGTTGCAAGCGGGTTTTTAAGTGCTCTGGAGTCATTTCGTTGCAAGCGGGTTTTTAAGTGCTCTGGAGTCTTTTCGTTGCAAGCGGGTTTTTAAGTGTTTTGGAGTCCTTTCTTTGCAAGCGGGTTTTTAAGTGCTCTGAAGGCATTTCGTTGCAAGCGGGTTTTTAAGTGCTCTGAAGGCATTTCGTTGCAAGCGGGTTTTTAAGTGCTCTGGAGTCATTGCGTTGCAAGCGGGTTTTTAAGTGCTCTGGAGTAATTTCGTTGTAAGCGGGTTTTGAAGTGCTCTGGAGTCATTTCGTTGCAAGCGGGTTTTTACGGGTTCTGGAGTCATTTCGTTGCAAGCGGGTTTTTACATACTTCTCAGACATTTCACTGGAAGCGGGTTTTTTAAGTGCTCTGCAGGCATTTCGTTGTAAGCGGGTTTCTAAGTACTCTGGAGTCATTTCGTTGCAAGCGGGTTTTTAAGTGCTCTGAAGTCATTTCGTTGCAAGCGGGTTTTTAAGTACTCTGGAGTCATTTCGTTGCAAGCGGGTTTTTAAGTGCTCTGGAGTCATTTCGTTGCAAGCGGGTTTTTAAATGCTCTGGAGTCATTTCGTTGCAAGCGGGTTTTTAAGTACTCTGGAGTCTTTTCTTTGCAAGCGGGTTTTTAAGTGCTCTGGAGTCATTTCGTTGGAAGCGGGTTTTTAAGTGCTCTGGAGTCATTTCGTTGCAAGCGGGTTTTTAAGTGCTCTGGAGTCATTTCGTTGCAAGCGGGTTTTTACGGGTTCTGGAGTCATTTCGTTCCAAGCGGGTTTTTACATACTTCTCAGACATTTCACTGGAAGCGGGTTTTTTAAGTGCTCTGCAGGCATTTCGTTGTAAGCGGGTTTTTAAGTACTCTGGAGTCATTTCGTAGCAAGCGGGTTTTTAAGTGCTCTGGAGTCATTTCGTTGCAAGCGGGTTTTTAAGTGCTCTGGAGTCATTTCGTTGCAAGCGGGTTTTTCAGTGCTCTGGAGTCATTTCGTTGCAAGCGGGTTTTTAAGTGCTCTGGAGTCATTTCGTTGCAAGCGGGTTTTTAAGTGCTCTGGAGTCATTTCGTTGCAAGCGGGTTTTTAAGTGCTCTGGAGTCACTTCGTTGCAAGCGGGTTTTTACGTGCTCTGGAGACATTTCGTTGCAAGCTGGTTTTTAAGTGCTCTGGAGCCATTTCGTTGCAAGCGGGTTTTTAAGTGCTCTGGAGCCATTTCGTTGCAAGCGGGTTTTTAAGAGCTCTGGAGTCATTTCGTTGCAAGCGGGTTTTTAAGTGCTCTGGAGTCATTTCGTTGCAAGCGGGTTTTTAAGTGCTCTGGAGTCATTTCGTTGCAAGCGGGTTTTTAAGTGCTCTGGAGTCATTTCGTTGCAAGCGGGTTTTTAAGAGCTCTGGAGTCATTTCGTTGCAAGCGGGTTTTTAAGTGCTCTGGAGTCATTTCGTTGCAAGCGGGTTTTTAAGTGCTCTGGAGTCATTTCGTTGCAAGCGGGTTTTTAAGTGCTCTGGAGTCATTTCGTTGCAAGCGGGTTTTTAAGTGCTCTGGAGTCTTTTCGTTGCAAGCGGGTTTTTAAGTGTTTTGGAGTCATTTCTTTGCAAGCGGGTTTTTAAGTGCTCTGAAGGCATTTCGTTGCAAGCGGGTTTTTAAGTGCTCTGGAGTCATTTCGTTGCAAGCGGGTTTTTACGGGTTCTGGAGTCATTTCGTTGCAAGCGGGTTTTTACATACTTCTCAGACATTTCACTGGAAGCGGGTTTTTTAAGTGCTCTGCAGGCATTTCGTTGTAAGCGGGTTTCTAAGTACTCTGGAGTCATTTCGTTGCAAGCGGGTTTTTAAGTGCTCTGAAGTCATTTCGTTGCAAGCGGGTTTTTAAGTACTCTGGAGTCATTTCGTTGCAAGCGGGTTTTTAAGTGCTCTGGAGTCATTTCGTTGCAAGCGGGTTTTTAAATGCTCTGGAGTCATTTCGTTGCAAGCGGGTTTTTAAGTACTCTGGAGTCTTTTCTTTGCAAGCGGGTTTTTAAGTGCTCTGGAGTCATTTCGTTGCAAGCGGGTTTTTAAGTGCTCTGGAGTCATTTCGTTGCAAGCGGGTTTTTAAGTGCTCTGGAGTCATTTCGTTGCAAGCGGGTTTTTCAGTGCTCTGGAGTCATTTCGTTGCAAGCGGGTTTTTAAGTGCTCTGGAGTCATTTCGTTGCAAGCGGGTTTTTAAGTGCTCTGGAGTCATTTCGTTGCAAGCGGGTTTTTAAGAGCTCTGGAGTCATTTCGTTGCAAGCGGGTTTTTAAGTGCTCTGGAGTCATTTCGTTGCAAGCGGGTTTTTAAGTGCTCTGGAGTCATTTCGTTGCAAGCGGGTTTTTAAGTGCTCTGGAGTCATTTCGTTGCAAGCGGGTTTTTAAGTGCTCTGGAGTCTTTTCGTTGCAAGCGGGTTTTTAAGTGTTTTGGAGTCATTTCTTTGCAAGCGGGTTTTTAAGTGCTCTGAAGGCATTTCGTTGCAAGCGGGTTTTTAAGTGCTCTGGAGTCATTTCGTTGCAAGCGGGTTTTTACGGGTTCTGGAGTCATTTCGTTGCAAGCGGGTTTTTACATACTTCTCAGACATTTCACTGGAAGCGGGTTTTTTAAGTGCTCTGCAGGCATTTCGTTGTAAGCGGGTTTCTAAGTACTCTGGAGTCATTTCGTTGCAAGCGGGTTTTTAAGTGCTCTGAAGTCATTTCGTTGCAAGCGGGTTTTTAAGTACTCTGGAGTCATTTCGTTGCAAGCGGGTTTTTAAGTGCTCTGGAGTCATTTCGTTGCAAGCGGGTTTTTAAATGCTCTGGAGTCATTTCGTTGCAAGCGGGTTTTTAAGTACTCTGGAGTCTTTTCTTTGCAAGCGGGTTTTTAAGTGCTCTGGAGTCATTTCGTTGCAAGCGGGTTTTTAAGTGCTCTGGAGTCATTTCGTTGCAAGCGGGTTTTTAAGTGCTCTGGAGTCATTTCGTTGCAAGCGGGTTTTTACGGGTTCTGGAGTCATTTCGTTGCAAGCGGGTTTTTACATACTTCTCAGACATTTCACTGGAAGCGGGTTTTTTAAGTGCTCTGCAGGCATTTCGTTGTAAGCGGGTTTTTAAGTACTCTGGAGTCATTTCGTTGCAAGCGGGTTTTTAAGTGCTCTGGAGTCATTTCGTTGCAAGCGGGTTTTTAAGTGCTCTGGAGTCATTTCGTTGCAAGCGGGTTTTTCAGTGCTCTGGAGTCATTTCGTTGCAAGCGGGTTTTTAAGTGCTCTGGAGTCATTTCGTTGCAAGCGGGTTTTTAAGTGCTCTGGAGTCATTTCGTTGCAAGCGGGTTTTTACGTGCTCTGGAGACATTTCGTTGCAAGCGGGTTTTTAAGTGCTCTGGAGTCATTTCGTTGCAAGCGGGTTTTTAAGTGCTCTGGAGTCATTTCGTTGCAAGCGGGTTTTTAAGAGCTCTGGAGTCATTTCGTTGCAAGCGGGTTTTTAAGTGCTCTGGAGTCATTTCGTTGCAAGCGGGTTTTTAAGTGCTCTGGAGTCATTTCGTTGCAAGCGGGTTTTTAAGTGCTCTGGAGTCTTTTCGTTGCAAGCGGGTTTTTAAGTGTTTTGGAGTCATTTCTTTGCAAGCGGGTTTTTAAGTGCTCTGAAGGCATTTCGTTGCAAGCGGGTTTTTAAGTGCTCTGGAGTCATTTCGTTGCAAGCGGGTTTTTACGGGTTCTGGAGTCATTTCGTTGCAAGCGGGTTTTTACATACTTCTCAGACATTTCACTGGAAGCGGGTTTTTTAAGTGCTCTGCAGGCATTTCGTTGTAAGCGGGTTTTTAAGTACTCTGGAGTCATTTCTTTGCAAGCGGGTTTTTAAGTGCTCTGGAGTCATTTCGTTGCAAGCGGGTTTTTAAGTGCTCTGGAGTCATTTCGTTGCAAGCGGGTTTTTAAGTGCTCTGGAGTCATTTCGTTGCAAGCGGGTTTTTAAGTGCTCTGGAGTCATTTCGTTGCAAGCGGGTTTTTAAGTGCTCTGGAGTCATTTCGTTGCAAGCGGGTTTTTACGTGCTCTGGAGACATTTCGTTGCAAGCTGGTTTTTAAGTGCTCTGGAGCCATTTCGTTGCAAGCGGGTTTTTAAGTGCTCTGGAGCCATTTCGTTGCAAGCGGGTTTTTAAGTGCTCTGGAGTCATTACGTTGCAAGCGGGTATTTAAGTGTTCTGGAGTCATTTCGTTGCAAGCGGGTTTTTAAGTGCTCTGGAGTCATTTCGTTGCAAGCGGGTTTTTAAGTGCTCTGGAGTCATTTCGTTGCAAGCGGGTTTTTAAGAGCTCTGGAGTCATTTCGTTGCAAGCGGGTTTTTAAGTGCTCTGGAGTCATTTCGTTGCAAGCGGGTTTTTAAGTGCTCTGGAGTCATTTCGTTGCAAGCAGGTTTTTAAGTGCTCTGGAGTCATTTCGTTGCAAGCGGGTTTTTAAGTGCTCTGGAGTCTTTTCGTTGCAAGCGGGTTTTTAAGTGTTTTGGAGTCCTTTCTTTGCAAGCGGGTTTTTAAGTGCTCTGAAGGCATTTCGTTGCAAGCGGGTTTTTAAGTGCTCTGAAGGCATTTCGTTGCAAGCGGGTTTTTAAGTGCTCTGGAGTCATTGCGTTGCAAGCGGGTTTTTAAGTGCTCTGGAGTAATTTCGTTGTAAGCGGGTTTTGAAGTGCTCTGGAGTCATTTCGTTGCAAGCGGGTTTTTACGGGTTCTGGAGTCATTTCGTTGCAAGCGGGTTTTTACATACTTCTCAGACATTTCACTGGAAGCGGGTTTTTTAAGTGCTCTGCAGGCATTTCGTTGTAAGCGGGTTTCTAAGTACTCTGGAGTCATTTCGTTGCAAGCGGGTTTTTAAGTGCTCTGAAGTCATTTCGTTGCAAGCGGGTTTTTAAGTACTCTGGAGTCATTTCGTTGCAAGCGGGTTTTTAAGTGCTCTGGAGTCATTTCGTTGCAAGCGGGTTTTTAAATGCTCTGGAGTCATTTCGTTGCAAGCGGGTTTTTAAGTACTCTGGAGTCTTTTCTTTGCAAGCGGGTTTTTAAGTGCTCTGGAGTCATTTCGTTGGAAGCGGGTTTTTAAGTGCTCTGGAGTCATTTCGTTGCAAGCGGGTTTTTAAGTGCTCTGGAGTCATTTCGTTGCAAGCGGGTTTTTACGGGTTCTGGAGTCATTTCGTTCCAAGCGGGTTTTTACATACTTCTCAGACATTTCACTGGAAGCGGGTTTTTTAAGTGCTCTGCAGGCATTTCGTTGTAAGCGGGTTTTTAAGTACTCTGGAGTCATTTCGTAGCAAGCGGGTTTTTAAGTGCTCTGGAGTCATTTCGTTGCAAGCGGGTTTTTAAGTGCTCTGGAGTCATTTCGTTGCAAGCGGGTTTTTCAGTGCTCTGGAGTCATTTCGTTGCAAGCGGGTTTTTAAGTGCTCTGGAGTCATTTCGTTGCAAGCGGGTTTTTAAGTGCTCTGGAGTCATTTCGTTGCAAGCGGGTTTTTAAGTGCTCTGGAGTCACTTCGTTGCAAGCGGGTTTTTACGTGCTCTGGAGACATTTCGTTGCAAGCTGGTTTTTAAGTGCTCTGGAGCCATTTCGTTGCAAGCGGGTTTTTAAGTGCTCTGGAGCCATTTCGTTGCAAGCGGGTTTTTAAGAGCTCTGGAGTCATTTCGTTGCAAGCGGGTTTTTAAGTGCTCTGGAGTCATTTCGTTGCAAGCGGGTTTTTAAGTGCTCTGGAGTCATTTCGTTGCAAGCGGGTTTTTAAGTGCTCTGGAGTCATTTCGTTGCAAGCGGGTTTTTAAGAGCTCTGGAGTCATTTCGTTGCAAGCGGGTTTTTAAGTGCTCTGGAGTCATTTCGTTGCAAGCGGGTTTTTAAGTGCTCTGGAGTCATTTCGTTGCAAGCGGGTTTTTAAGTGCTCTGGAGTCATTTCGTTGCAAGCGGGTTTTTAAGTGCTCTAGAGTCTTTTCGTTGCAAGCGGGTTTTTAAGTGTTTTGGAGTCATTTCTTTGCAAGCGGGTTTTTAAGTGCTCTGAAGGCATTTCGTTGCAAGCGGGTTTTTAAGTGCTCTGGAGTCATTTCGTTGCAAGCGGGTTTTTACGGGTTCTGGAGTCATTTCGTTGCAAGCGGGTTTTTACATACTTCTCAGACATTTCACTGGAAGCGGGTTTTTTAAGTGCTCTGCAGGCATTTCGTTGTAAGCTGGTTTTTAAGTACTCTGGAGTCATTTCGTTGCAAGCGGGTTTTTAAGTGCTCTGGAGTCATTTCGTTGCAAGCGGGTTTTTAAGTGCTCTGGAGTCATTTCGTTGCAAGCGGGTTTTTAAGTGCTCTGGAGTCATTTCGTTGCAAGCGGGTTTTTAAGTGCTCTGGAGTCATTTCGTTGCAAGCGGGTTTTTAAGTGCTCTGGAGTCATTTCGTTGCAAGCGGGTTTTTACGTGCTCTGGAGACATTTCGTTGCAAGCTGGTTTTTAAGTGCTCTGGAGCCATTTCGTTGCAAGCGGGTTTTTAAGTGCTCTGGAGCCATTTCGTTGCAAGCGGGTTTTTAAGTGCTCTGGAGTCATTACGTTGCAAGCGGGTATTTAAGTGCTCTGGAGCCATTTCGTTGCAAGCGGGTTTTTAAGTGCTCTGGAGTCATTTCGTTGCAAGCGGGTTTTTAAGTGCTCTGGAGTCATTTCGTTGCAAGCGGGTTTTTAAGAGCTCTGGAGTCATTTCGTTGCAAGCGGGTTTTTAAGTGCTCTGGAGTCATTTCGTTGCAAGCGGGTTTTTAAGTGCTCTGGAGTCATTTCGTTGCAAGCGGGTTTTTAAGTGCTCTGGAGTCTTTTCGTTGCAAGCGGGTTTTTAAGTGTTTTGGAGTCATTTCTTTGCAAGCGGGTTTTTAAGTGCTCTGAAGGCATTTCGTTGCAAGCGGGTTTTTAAGTGCTCTGGAGTCATTTCGTTGCAAGCGGGTTTTTACGGGTTCTGGAGTCATTTCGTTGCAAGCGGGTTTTTACATACTTCTCAGACATTTCACTGGAAGCGGGTTTTTTAAGTGCTCTGCAGGCATTTCGTTGTAAGCGGGTTTTTAAGTACTCTGGAGTCATTTCGTTGCAAGCGGGTTTTTAAGTGCTCTGGAGTCATTTCGTTGCAAGCGGGTTTTTAAGTGCTCTGGAGTCATTTCGTTGCAAGCGGGTTTTTAAGTGCTCTGGAGACATTTCGTTGCAAGCTGGTTTTTAAGTGCTCTGGAGCCATTTCGTTGCAAGCGGGTTTTTAAGTGCTCTGGAGCCATTTCATTGCAAGCGGGTTTTTAAGTGCTCTGGAGTCATTACGTTGCAAGCGGGTATTTAAGTGTTCTGGAGTCATTTCGTTGCAAGCGGGTTTTTAAGTGCTCTGGAGTCATTTCTTTGCAAGCGGGTTTTTAAGTGCTCTGGAGTCATTTCGTTGCAAGCGGGTTTTTAAGAGCTCTGGAGTCATTTCGTTGCAAGCGGGTTTTTAAGTGCTCTGGAGTCATTTCGTTGCAAGCGGGTTTTTAAGTGCTCTGGAGTCATTTCGTTGCAAGCGGGTTTTTAAGTGCTCTGGAGTCATTTCGTTGCAAGCGGGTTTTTAAGTGCTCTGGAGTCATTTCGTTGCAAGCGGGTTTTTAAGTGCTCTGGAGTCATTTCGTTGCAAGCGGGTTTTTAAGTGATCTGGAGTCATTTCGTTGCAAGCGGGTTTTTAAGTGCTCTGGAGTCATTTCGTTGCAAGCGGGTTTTTAAGTGCTCTGGAGTCATTTCGTTGCAAGAGGGTTTTTAAGTGCTCTGGAGTCATTTCGTTGCAGGCGGGTTTTTACGTGCTCTGGATTCATTTCGTTGCAAGCGGGTTTTTAAGTGCTCTGGAGTCATTTCGTTGCAAGCGGGTTTTTACATACTTCTCAGACATTTCACTGGAAGCGGGTTTTTTAAGTGCTCTGCAGGCATTTCGTTGTAAGAGGGTTTTTAAGTACTCTGGAGTCATTTCGTTGCAAGCGGGTTTTTAAGTTCTCTGGAGTCATTTCGTTGCAAGAGGGTTTTTAAGTGCTCTGGAGTCATTTCGTTGCAGGCGGGTTTTTACGTGCTCTGGAGTCATTTCGTTGCAAGGGGGTTTTTACGGGTTCTGGAGTCATTTCGTTGCAAGCGGGTTTTTAAGTGCTCTGAAGGCATTTCGTTGCAAGCGGGTTTTTACGGGTTCTGGAGTCATTTCGTTGCAAGCGGGTTTTTACATACTTCTCAGACATTTCACTGGAAGCGGGTTTTTTAAGTGCTCTGGAGTCATTTCGTTGCAAGCGGGTTTTTAAGTGCTCTGGAGTCATTTCGTTGCAAGCGGGTTTTAAAGTGTTCTGGAATCATTTCGTTGCAAGCGGGATTTTAAGTGCTCTGGAGTCATTTTATTGCAAGCGGGTTTTTTAGTGCTCTGGAGTCATTTCGTTGCAAGCGGGTTTTTAAGTGCTCTGGAGTCATTTCGTTGCATGCGGGTTTTTAAGTGCTCTGAAGGCATTTCGTTGTAAGCGGGTTTTTAAGTGCTCTGGAGTCATTTCGTTGCAAGCGGGTTTTTACGTGTTCTGGAGTCATTTCGTTGCAAGCGGGTTTTTACATACTTCTCAGACATTTCACTGGAAGCGGGTTTTTTAAGTGCTCTGGAGTCATTTCGTTGCAAGCGGGTTTTTAAGTGCTCTGGAGTCTTTTCGTTGCAAGTGGGTTTTTAAGTGCTCTGGAGTCATTTCGTTGCAAGCGGGTTTTTAAGTGCTCTGGAGTCATTTTGTTGCAAGCGGGTTTTTAAGTGCTCTGGAGGCATTTCGTTGCAAGCGGGTTTTTAAGTGCTCTGGAGGCATTTTGTTGCAAGCGGGTTTTTAAGTGCTCTGGAGTCATTTCGTTGCAAGCGGGTTTTTAAGTGCTCTGGAGCCATTTCGTTGCAAGCGGGTTTTTAAGTGCTCTGGAGTCATTTCGTTGCAAGCGGGTTTTTAAGTGCTCTGGAGTCATTACGTTGCAAGCTGGTATTTAAGTGCTCTGGAGTCATTTCGTTGCAAGCGGGTTTTTAAGTGCTCTGGAGTCATTTCGTTGTAAGCGGGTTTTTAAGAGCTCTGGAGACATTTCGTTGCAAGCGGGTTTTTAAGTGCTCTGGAGTCATTTCGTTGCAAGCGGGTTTTTAAGTGCTCTGGAGTCATTTCGTTGCAAGCGGGTTTTTAAGTGCTCTGGAGTCATTTCGTTGCAAGCGGGTTTTTAAGTACTCTGGAGACATTTCGTTGCAAGCGGGTTTTTCAGTGCTCTGGAGTCATTTCGTTGCAAGCGGGTTTTTAAGTGCTCTGAAGGCATTTCGTTAAAAGCGGGTTTTTAAGTGCTCTGGAGTCATTTCGTTGCAAGCGGGTTTTTAAGTACTCTCGAGACATTTCGTTGCAAGCGGGTTTTTAAGTGCTCTGGAGTCATTTCGTTGCAAGCAGGTTTTTAAGTGCTCTGGAGTCATTTCGTTGCAAGCGGGTTTTTAAGTGCTCTGAAGGCATTTCGTTGCAAGCGGGTTTTTAAGTGCTCTGGAGTCATTGCGTTGCAAGCGGGTTTTTAAGTGCTCTGGAGTAATTTCGTTGTAAGCGGGTTTTGAAGTGCTCTGGAGTCATTTCGTTGCAAGCGGGTTTTAAAGTGTTCTGGATTCATTTCGTTGCAAGCGGGTTTTTAAGTGCTCTGGAGTCATTTCATTGCAAGCGGGTTTTTTAGTGCTCTGGAGTCATTTCGCTGCAAGCGTGTTTTTAAGTGCTCTGGAGTCATTTCGTTGCATGCGGGTTTTTAAGTGCTCTGAAGGCATTTCGTTGTTAGCGGGTTTTTAAGTGCTCTGGAGTCATTTCGTTGCAAGAGGGTTTTTACGTGTTCTGGAGTCATTTCGTTGCAAGCGGGTTTTTACATACTTCTCAGACATTTCACTGGAAGCGGGTTTTTTAAGTGCTCTGGAGGCATTTCGTTGCAAGCGGGTTTTTAAGTGCTCTGGAGTCATTTCGTTGCAAGCGGGTTTTTAAGTGCTCTGGAGTCATTACGTTGCAAGCGGGTATTTAAGTGTTCTGGAGTCATTTCGTTGCAAGCGGGTTTTTAAGTGCTCTGGAGTCATTTCGTTGCAAGCGGGTTTTTAAGTGCTCTGGAGTCATTTCGTTGCAAGCGGGTTTTTAAGTGCTCTGGAGTCATTTCGTTGCAAGCGGGTTTTTAAGTGCTCTGGAGTCATTTCGTTGCAAGCGGGTTTTTAAGTGCTCTGGAGTCATTTCTTTGCAAGCGGGTTTTTAAGTGCTCTGGAGACATTTCGTTGCAAGCGGGTTTTTAAGTGCTCTGGAGTCATTTCGTTGCAAGCGGGTTTTTACATACTTCTCAGACATTTCACTGGAAGCGGGTTTTTTAAGTGCTCTGCAGGCATTTCGTTGTAAGCGGGTTTTTAAGTACTCTGGAGTCATTTCGTTGCAAGCGGGTTTTTAAGTGCTCTGGAGTCATTTCGTTGCAAGCGGGTTTTTAAGTGCTCTGGAGTCATTTCGTTGCAAGCGGGTTTTTAAGTGCTCTGGAGTCATTTCGTTGCAAGCGGGTTTTTAAGTGCTCTGGAGTCATTTCGTTGCAAGCGGGTTTTTAAGTGCTCTGGAGTCATTTCGTTGCAAGCGGGTTTTTAAGTTTTTTACGTGTTCTGGAGTCATTTCGTTGCAAGCGGGTTTTTACATACTTCTCAGACATCAGTGGAAGTGGGTTTTTTAAATGCTCTGTAGGCATTTCGTTGCAAGCCGGTTTTTTAAGTGCTCTGGAGTCATTTCGTTGCAAGCGGGTTTTTAAGTGCTCTGGAGTCATTTCGTTGCATGCGGGTTTTTAAGTGCTCTGAAGGCATTTCGTTGTAAGCGGGTTTTTAAGTGCTCTGGAGTCATTTCGTTGCAAGCGGGTTTTTACGTGTTCTGGAGTCATTTCGTTGCAAGCGGCTTTTTACATACTTCTCAGACATTTCACTGGAAGCGGGTTTTTTAAATGCTCTGTAGGCATTTCGTTGCAAGCGGGTTTTTAAGTGCTCTGGAGTCATTTCTTTGCAAGCGGGTTTTTAAGTGCTCTGGAGTCATTTCGTTGCAAGCGGGTTTTTACGTGTTCTGGAGTCATTTCGTTGCAAGCGGCTTTTTACATACTTCTCAGACATTTCACTGGAAGCGGGTTTTTTAAATGCTCTGTAGGCATTTCGTTGCAAGCGGGTTTTTAAGTGCTCTGGAGTCATTACGTTGCAAGCGGGTTTTTAAGTGTTCTGGAGTCATTTCGTTGCAAGCCGGTTTTTAAGTGCTCTGGAGTCATTTCGTTGCAAGCGGGTTTTTAAGAGCTCTGGAGTCATTTCGTTGCAAGCGGGTTTTTAAGTGCTCTGGAGTCATTTCGTTGCAAGCGGGTTTTTAAGTGCTCTGGAGTCATTTCGTTGCAAGCGGGTTTTTAAGTGCTCTGGAGTCATTTCGTTGCAAGCGGGTTTTTAAGTGCTCTGGAGTCATTTCGTTGCAAGCGGGTTTTTAAGTGCTCTGGAGTCATTTCGTTGCAAGCGGGTTTTTAAGTGATCTGGAGTCATTTCGTTGCAAGCGGGTTTTTAAGTGCTCTGGAGTCATTTCGTTGCAAGCGGGTTTTTAAGTGCTCTGGAGTCATTTCGTTGCAAGAGGGTTTTTAAGTGCTCTGGAGTCATTTCGTTGCAGGCGGGTTTTTACGTGCTCTGGATTCATTTCGTTGCA
Source organism: Meriones unguiculatus (assembly GCF_030254825.1). NCBI lineage: Eukaryota > Metazoa > Chordata > Mammalia > Rodentia > Muridae > Meriones > Meriones unguiculatus. Next base: position 66,798,604 of record NC_083352.1, on the reverse strand, counting down.
AGCGGGTTTTTAAGTGCTCTGGAGTCATTTCGTTTCAAGCGGGTTTTTACATACTTCTCAGACATTTCACTGGAAGCGGGTTTTTTAAGTGCTCTGCAGGCATTTCGTTGTAAGAGGGTTTTTAAGTACTCTGGAGTCATTTCGTTGCAAGCGGGTTTTTAAGTACTCTGGAGTCATTTCGTAGCAAGCGGGTTTTTAAGTGCTCTGGAGTCATTTCGTTGCAAGCGGGTTTTTAAGTGCTCTGGAGTCATTTCGTTGCAAGCGGGTTTTTCAGTGCTCTGGAGTCATTTCGTTGCAAGCGGGTTTTTAAGTGCTCTGGAGTCACTTCGTTGCAAGCGGGTTTTTACGTGCTCTGGAGACATTTCGTTGCAAGCTGGTTTTTAAGTGCTCTGGAGCCATTTCGTTGCAAGCGGGTTTTTAAGTGCTCTGGAGCCATTTCGTTGCAAGCGGGTTTTTAAGAGCTCTGGAGTCATTTCGTTGCAAGCGGGTTTTTAAGTGCTCTGGAGTCATTTCGTTGCAAGCGGGTTTTTAAGTGCTCTGGAGTCATTTCGTTGCAAGCGGGTTTTTAAGTGCTCTGGAGTCATTTCGTTGCAAGCGGGTTTTTAAGAGCTCTGGAGTCATTTCGTTGCAAGCGGGTTTTTAAGTGCTCTGGAGTCATTTCGTTGCAAGCGGGTTTTTAAGTGCTCTGGAGTCATTTCGTTGCAAGCGGGTTTTTAAGTGCTCTGGAGTCATTTCGTTGCAAGCGGGTTTTTAAGTGCTCTGGAGTCTTTTCGTTGCAAGCGGGTTTTTAAGTGTTTTGGAGTCATTTCTTTGCAAGCGGGTTTTTAAGTGCTCTGAAGGCATTTCGTTGCAAGCGGGTTTTTAAGTGCTCTGGAGTCATTTCGTTGCAAGCGGGTTTTTACGGGTTCTGGAGTCATTTCGTTGCAAGCGGGTTTTTACATACTTCTCAGACATTTCACTGGAAGCGGGTTTTTTAAGTGCTCTGCAGGCATTTCGTTGTAAGCGGGTTTTTAAGTACTCTGGAGTCATTTCGTTGCAAGCGGGTTTTTAAGTGCTCTGGAGTCATTTCGTTGCAAGCGGGTTTTTAAGTGCTCTGGAGTCATTTCGTTGCAAGCGGGTTTTTAAGTGCTCTGGAGTCATTTCGTTGCAAGCGGGTTTTTAAGTGCTCTGGAGTCATTTCGTTGCAAGCGGGTTTTTAAGTGCTCTGGAGTCATTTCGTTGCAAGCGGGTTTTTACGTGCTCTGGAGACATTTCGTTGCAAGCTGGTTTTTAAGTGCTCTGGAGCCATTTCGTTGCAAGCGGGTTTTTAAGTGCTCTGGAGCCATTTCGTTGCAAGCGGGTTTTTAAGTGCTCTGGAGTCATTACGTTGCAAGCGGGTATTTAAGTGTTCTGGAGTCATTTCGTTGCAAGCGGGTTTTTAAGTGCTCTGGAGTCATTTCGTTGCAAGCGGGTTTTTAAGTGCTCTGGAGTCATTTCGTTGCAAGCGGGTTTTTAAGAGCTCTGGAGTCATTTCGTTGCAAGCGGGTTTTTAAGTGCTCTGGAGTCATTTCGTTGCAAGCGGGTTTTTAAGTGCTCTGGAGTCATTTCGTTGCAAGCGGGTTTTTAAGTGCTCTGGAGTCATTTCGTTGCAAGCGGGTTTTTAAGTGCTCTGGAGTCTTTTCGTTGCAAGCGGGTTTTTAAGTGTTTTGGAGTCATTTCTTTGCAAGCGGGTTTTTAAGTGCTCTGAAGGCATTTCGTTGCAAGCGGGTTTTTAAGTGCTCTGGAGTCATTTCGTTGCAAGCGGGTTTTTACGGGTTCTGGAGTCATTTCGTTGCAAGCGGGTTTTTACATACTTCTCAGACATTTCACTGGAAGCGGGTTTTTTAAGTGCTCTGCAGGCATTTCGTTGTAAGCGGGTTTTTAAGTACTCTGGAGTCATTTCGTTGCAAGCGGGTTTTTAAGTGCTCTGGAGTCATTTCGTTGCAAGCGGGTTTTTAAGTGCTCTGGAGTCATTTCGTTGCAAGCGGGTTTTTAAGTGCTCTGGAGACATTTCGTTGCAAGCTGGTTTTTAAGTGCTCTGGAGCCATTTCGTTGCAAGCGGGTTTTTAAGTGCTCTGGAGCCATTTCATTGCAAGCGGGTTTTTAAGTGCTCTGGAGTCATTACGTTGCAAGCGGGTATTTAAGTGTTCTGGAGTCATTTCGTTGCAAGCGGGTTTTTAAGTGCTCTGGAGTCATTTCGTTGCAAGCGGGTTTTTAAGTGCTCTGGAGTCATTTCGTTGCAAGCGGGTTTTTAAGAGCTCTGGAGTCATTTCGTTGCAAGCGGGTTTTTAAGTGCTCTGGAGTCATTTCGTTGCAAGCGGGTTTTTAAGTGCTCTGGAGTCATTTCGTTGCAAGCGGGTTTTTAAGTGCTCTGGAGTCATTTCGTTGCAAGCGGGTTTTTAAGTGCTCTGGAGTCATTTCGTTGCAAGCGGGTTTTTAAGTGCTCTGGAGTCATTTCTTTGCAAGCGGGTTTTTAAGTGATCTGGAGTCATTTCGTTGCAAGCGGGTTTTTAAGTGCTCTGGAGTCATTTCGTTGCAAGCGGGTTTTTAAGTGCTCTGGAGTCATTTCGTTGCAAGAGGGTTTTTAAGTGCTCTGGAGTCATTTCGTTGCAGGCGGGTTTTTACGTGCTCTGGATTCATTTCGTTGCAAGCGGGTTTTTAAGTGCTCTGGAGTCATTTCGTTGCAAGCGGGTTTTTACATACTTCTCAGACATTTCACTGGAAGCGGGTTTTTTAAGTGCTCTGCAGGCATTTCGTTGTAAGAGGGTTTTTAAGTACTCTGGAGTCATTTCGTTGCAAGCGGGTTTTTAAGTTCTCTGGAGTCATTTCGTTGCAAGAGGGTTTTTAAGTGCTCTGGAGTCATTTCGTTGCAGGCGGGTTTTTACGTGCTCTGGAGTCATTTCGTTGCAAGGGGGTTTTTACGGGTTCTGGAGTCATTTCGTTGCAAGCGGGTTTTTAAGTGCTCTGGAGTCATTTCGTTGCAAGTGGGTTTTTACGGGTTCTGGAGTCATTTCGTTGCAAGCGGGTTTTTACATACTTCTCAGACATTTCACTGGAAGCGGGTTTTTTAAGTGCTCTGGAGTCATTTCGTTGCAAGCGGGTTTTTAAGTGCTCTGGAGTCATTTCGTTGCAAGCGGGTTTTAAAGTGTTCTGGAATCATTTCGTTGCAAGCGGGATTTTAAGTGCTCTGGAGTCATTTTATTGCAAGCGGGTTTTTTAGTGCTCTGGAGTCATTTCGTTGCAAGCGGGTTTTTAAGTGCTCTGGAGTCATTTCGTTGCATGCGGGTTTTTAAGTGCTCTGAAGGCATTTCGTTGTAAGCGGGTTTTTAAGTGCTCTGGAGTCATTTCGTTGCAAGCGGGTTTTTACGTGTTCTGGAGTCATTTCGTTGCAAGCGGGTTTTTACATACTTCTCAGACATTTCACTGGAAGCGGGTTTTTTAAGTGCTCTGGAGTCATTTCGTTGCAAGCGGGTTTTTAAGTGCTCTGGAGTCTTTTCGTTGCAAGTGGGTTTTTAAGTGCTCTGGAGTCATTTCGTTGCAAGCGGGTTTTTAAGTGCTCTGGAGTCATTTTGTTGCAAGCGGGTTTTTAAGTGCTCTGGAGGCATTTCGTTGCAAGCGGGTTTTTAAGTGCTCTGGAGGCATTTTGTTGCAAGCGGGTTTTTAAGTGCTCTGGAGTCATTTCGTTGCAAGCGGGTTTTTAAGTGCTCTGGAGCCATTTCGTTGCAAGCGGGTTTTTAAGTGCTCTGGAGTCATTTCGTTGCAAGCGGGTTTTTAAGTGCTCTGGAGTCATTACGTTGCAAGCTGGTATTTAAGTGCTCTGGAGTCATTTCGTTGCAAGCGGGTTTTTAAGTGCTCTGGAGTCATTTCGTTGTAAGCGGGTTTTTAAGAGCTCTGGAGTCATTTCGTTGCAAGCGGGTTTTTAAGTGCTCTGGAGTCATTTCGTTGCAAGCGGGTTTTTAAGTGCTCTGGAGTCATTTCGTTGCAAGCAGGTTTTTAAGTACTCTGGAGACATTTCGTTGCAAGCGGGTTTTTCAGTGCTCTGGAGTCATTTCGTTGCAAGCGGGTTTTTAAGTGCTCTGAAGGCATTTCGTTAAAAGCGGGTTTTTAAGTGCTCTGGAGTCATTTCGTTGCAAGCGGGTTTTTAAGTACTCTCGAGACATTTCGTTGCAAGCGGGTTTTTAAGTGCTCTGGAGTCATTTCGTTGCAAGCAGGTTTTTAAGTGCTCTGGAGTCATTTCGTTGCAAGCGGGTTTTTAAGTGCTCTGAAGGCATTTCGTTGCAAGCGGGTTTTTAAGTGCTCTGGAGTCATTGCGTTGCAAGCGGGTTTTTAAGTGCTCTGGAGTAATTTCGTTGTAAGCGGGTTTTGAAGTGCTCTGGAGTCATTTCGTTGCAAGCGGGTTTTAAAGTGTTCTGGATTCATTTCGTTGCAAGCGGGTTTTTAAGTGCTCTGGAGTCATTTCATTGCAAGCGGGTTTTTTAGTGCTCTGGAGTCATTTCGCTGCAAGCGTGTTTTTAAGTGCTCTGGAGTCATTTCGTTGCATGCGGGTTTTTAAGTGCTCTGAAGGCATTTCGTTGTTAGCGGGTTTTTAAGTGCTCTGGAGTCATTTCGTTGCAAGAGGGTTTTTACGTGTTCTGGAGTCATTTCGTTGCAAGCGGGTTTTTACATACTTCTCAGACATTTCACTGGAAGCGGGTTTTTTAAGTGCTCTGGAGGCATTTCGTTGCAAGCGGGTTTTTAAGTGCTCTGGAGTCATTTCGTTGCAAGCGGGTTTTTAAGTGCTCTGGAGTCATTACGTTGCAAGCGGGTATTTAAGTGTTCTGGAGTCATTTCGTTGCAAGCGGGTTTTTAAGTGCTCTGGAGTCATTTCGTTGCAAGCGGGTTTTTAAGTGCTCTGGAGTCATTTCGTTGCAAGCGGGTTTTTAAGTGCTCTGGAGTCATTTCGTTGCAAGCGGGTTTTTAAGTGCTCTGGAGTCATTTCGTTGCAAGCGGGTTTTTAAGTGCTCTGGAGTCATTTCGTTGCAAGCGGGTTTTTAAGTGCTCTGGAGACATTTCGTTGCAAGCGGGTTTTTAAGTGCTCTGGAGTCATTTCGTTGCAAGCGGGTTTTTACATACTTCTCAGACATTTCACTGGAAGCGGGTTTTTTAAGTGCTCTGCAGGCATTTCGTTGTAAGCGGGTTTTTAAGTACTCTGGAGTCATTTCGTTGCAAGCGGGTTTTTAAGTGCTCTGGAGTCATTTCGTTGCAAGCGGGTTTTTAAGTGCTCTGGAGTCATTTCGTTGCAAGCGGGTTTTTAAGTGCTCTGGAGTCATTTCGTTGCAAGCGGGTTTTTAAGTGCTCTGGAGTCATTTCGTTGCAAGCGGGTTTTTAAGTTCTCTGGAGTCATTTCGTTGCAAGCGGGTTTTTAAGTGCTCTGGAGTCATTTCGTTGCAAGCGGGTTTTTAAGTTTTTTACGTGTTCTGGAGTCATTTCGTTGCAAGCGGGTTTTTACATACTTCTCAGACATCAGTGGAAGCGGGTTTTTTAAATGCTCTGTAGGCATTTCGTTGCAAGCGGGTTTTTAAGTGCTCTGGAGTCATTTCTTTGCAAGCGGGTTTTTAAGTGCTCTGGAGTCATTTCGTTGCAAGCGGGTTTTTACGTGTTCTGGAGTCATTTCGTTGCAAGCGGGTTTTTACATACTTCTCAGACATCAGTGGAAGTGGGTTTTTTAAATGCTCTGTAGGCATTTCGTTGCAAGCCGGTTTTTTAGTGCTCTGGAGTCATTTCGTTGCAAGCGGGTTTTTAAGTGTTCTGGAATCATTTCGTTGCAAGCGGTTTTTTAAGTGCTCTGGAGTCATTTCGTTGCAAGCGGGTTTTTAAGTGCTCTGGAGTCATTTCGTTGCATGCGGGTTTTTAAGTGCTCTGAAGGCATTTCGTTGTAAGCGGGTTTTTAAGTGCTCTGGAGTCATTTCGTTGCAAGCGGGTTTTTACGTGTTCTGGAGTCATTTCGTTGCAAGCGGCTTTTTACATACTTCTCAGACATTTCACTGGAAGCGGGTTTTTTAAATGCTCTGTAGGCATTTCGTTGCAAGCGGGTTTTTAAGTGCTCTGGAGTCATTTCTTTGCAAGCGGGTTTTTAAGTGCTCTGGAGTCATTTCGTTGCAAGCGGGTTTTTACGTGTTCTGGAGTCATTTCGTTGCAAGCGGCTTTTTACATACTTCTCAGACATTTCACTGGAAGCGGGTTTTTTAAATGCTCTGTAGGCATTTCGTTGCAAGCGGGTTTTTAAGTGCTCTGGAGTCATTACGTTGCAAGCGGGTTTTTAAGTGTTCTGGAGTCATTTCGTTGCAAGCCGGTTTTTAAGTGCTCTGGAGTCATTTCGTTGCAAGCGGGTTTTTAAGAGCTCTGGAGTCATTTCGTTGCAAGCGGGTTTTTAAGTGCTCTGGAGTCATTTCGTTGCAAGCGGGTTTTTAAGTGCTCTGGAGTCATTTCGTTGCAAGCGGGTTTTTAAGTGCTCTGGAGTCATTTCGTTGCAAGCGGGTTTTTAAGTGCTCTGGAGTCATTTCGTTGCAAGCGGGTTTTTAAGTGCTCTGGAGTCATTTCGTTGCAAGCGGGTTTTTAAGTGATCTGGAGTCATTTCGTTGCAAGCGGGTTTTTAAGTGCTCTGGAGTCATTTCGTTGCAAGCGGGTTTTTAAGTGCTCTGGAGTCATTTCGTTGCAAGAGGGTTTTTAAGTGCTCTGGAGTCATTTCGTTGCAGGCGGGTTTTTACGTGCTCTGGATTCATTTCGTTGCAAGCGGGTTTTTAAGTGCTCTGGAGTCATTTCGTTGCAAGCGGGTTTTTACATACTTCTCAGACATTTCACTGGAAGCGGGTTTTTTAAGTGCTCTGCAGGCATTTCGTTGTAAGAGGGTTTTTAAGTACTCTGGAGTCATTTCGTTGCAAGCGGGTTTTTAAGTTCTCTGGAGTCATTTCGTTGCAAGAGGGTTTTTAAGTGCTCTGGAGTCATTTCGTTGCAGGCGGGTTTTTACGTGCTCTGGAGTCATTTCGTTGCAAGCGGGTTTTTACGGGTTCTGGAGTCATTTCGTTGCAAGCGGGTTTTTACATACTTCTCAGACATTTCACTGGAAGCGGGTTTTTTAAGTGCTCTGGAGTCATTTCGTTGCAAGCGGGTTTTTAAGTGCTCTGGAGTCATTTCGTTGCAAGCGGGTTTTAAAGTGTTCTGGAATCATTTCGTTGCAAGCGGGATTTTAAGTGCTCTGGAGTCATTTTATTGCAAGCGGGTTTTTTAGTGCTCTGGAGTCATTTCGTTGCAAGCGGGTTTTTAAGTGCTCTGGAGGCATTTCGTTGCATGCGGGTTTTTAAGTGCTCTGAAGGCATTTCGTTGTAAGCGGGTTTTTAAGTGCTCTGGAGTCATTTCGTTGCAAGCGGGTTTTTACATACTTCTCAGACATTTCACTGGAAGCGGGTTTTTTAAGTGCTCTGGAGTCATTTCGTTGTAAGCGGGTTTTTAAGAGCTCTGGAGTCATTTCGTTGCAAGCGGGTTTTTAAGTGCTCTGGAGTCATTTCGTTGCAAGCAGGTTTTTAAGTACTCTGGAGACATTTCGTTGCAAGCGGGTTTTTCAGTGCTCTGGAGTCATTTCGTTGCAAGCGGGTTTTTAAGTGCTCTGAAGGCATTTCGTTAAAAGCGGGTTTTTAAGTTCTCTGGAGTCATTTCGTTGCAAGCGGGTTTTTAAGTACTCTCGAGACATTTCGTTGCAAGCGGGTTTTTAAGTGCTCTGGAGTCATTTCGTTGCAAGCAGGTTTTTAAGTGCTCTGGAGTCATTTCGTTGCAAGCGGGTTTTTAAGTGCTCTGAAGGCATTTCGTTGCAAGCGGGTTTTTAAGTGCTCTGGAGTCATTGCGTTGCAAGCGGGTTTTTAAGTGCTCTGGAGTAATTTCGTTGTAAGCGGGTTTTGAAGTGCTCTGGAGTCATTTCGTTGCAAGCGGGTTTTTTAGTGCTCTGGAGTCATTTCGCTGCAAGCGTGTTTTTAAGTGCTCTGGAGTCATTTCGTTGCATGCGGGTTTTTAAGTGCTCTGAAGGCATTTCGTTGTTAGCGGGTTTTTAAGTGCTCTGGAGTCATTTCGTTGCAAGAGGGTTTTTACGTGTTCTGGAGTCATTTCGTTGCAAGCGGGTTTTTACATACTTCTCAGACATTTCACTGGAAGCGGGTTTTTTAAGTGCTCTGGAGGCATTTCGTTGCAAGCGGGTATTTAAGTGTTCTGGAGTCATTTCGTTGCAAGCGGGTTTTTAAGTGCTCTGGAGTCATTTCGTTGCAAGCGGGTTTTTAAGTGCTCTGGAGTCATTTCGTTGCAAGCGGGTTTTTAAGTGCTCTGGAGTCATTTCGTTGCAAGCGGGTTTTTAAGTGCTCTGGAGTCATTTCGTTGCAAGCGGGTTTTTAAGTGCTCTGGAGACATTTCGTTGCAAGCGGGTTTTTAAGTGCTCTGGAGTCATTTCGTTGCAAGCGGGTTTTTACATACTTCTCAGACATTTCACTGGAAGCGGGTTTTTTAAGTGCTCTGCAGGCATTTCGTTGTAAGCGGGTTTTTAAGTACTCTGGAGTCATTTCGTTGCAAGCGGGTTTTTAAGTGCTCTGGAGTCATTTCGTTGCAAGCGGGTTTTTAAGTGCTCTGGAGTCATTTCGTTGCAAGCGGGTTTTTAAGTGCTCTGGAGTCATTTCGTTGCAAGCGGGTTTTTAAGTGCTCTGGAGTCATTTCGTTGCAAGCGGGTTTTTAAGTGCTCTGGAGTCATTTCGTTGCAAGCGGGTTTTTAAGTTTTTTACGTGTTCTGGAGTCATTTCGTTGCAAGCGGGTTTTTACATACTTCTCAGACATCAGTGGAAGCGGGTTTTTTAAATGCTCTGTAGGCATTTCGTTGCAAGCGGGTTTTTAAGTGCTCTGGAGTCATTTCTTTGCAAGCGGGTTTTTAAGTGCTCTGGAGTCATTTCGTTGCAAGCGGGTTTTTACGTGTTCTGGAGTCATTTCGTTGCAAGCGGGTTTTTACATACTTCTCAGACATTTCACTGGAAGCGGGTTTTTTAAATGCTCTGTAGGCATTTCGTTGCAAGCGGGTTTTTAAGTGCTCTGGAGTCATTACGTTGCAAGCGGGTTTTTAAGTGTTCTGGAGTCATTTCGTTGCAAGCCGGTTTTTAAGTGCTCTGGAGTCATTTCGTTGCAAGCGGGTTTTTAAGAGCTCTGGAGTCATTTCGTTGCAAGCGGGTTTTTAAGTGCTCTGGAGTCATTTCGTTGCAAGCGGGTTTTTAAGTGCTCTGGAGTCATTTCGTTGCAAGCGGGTTTTTAAGTGCTCTGGAGTCATTTCGTTGCAAGCGGGTTTTTAAGTGCTCTGGAGTCATTTCGTTGCAAGCGGGTTTTTAAGTGCTCTGGAGTCATTTCGTTGCAAGCGGGTTTTTAAGTGATCTGGAGTCATTTCGTTGCAAGCGGGTTTTTAAGTGCTCTGGAGTCATTTCGTTGCAAGCGGGTTTTTAAGTGCTCTGGAGTCATTTCGTTGCAAGAGGGTTTTTAAGTGCTCTGGAGTCATTTCGTTGCAGGCGGGTTTTTACGTGCTCTGGATTCATTTCGTTGCAAGCGGGTTTTTAAGTGCTCTGCAGTCATTTCGTTGCAAGCGGGTTTTTACATACTTCTCAGACATTTCACTGGAAGCGGGTTTTTTAAGTGCTCTGCAGGCATTCCGTTGTAAGAGGGTTTTTAAGTACTCTGGAGTCATTTCGTTGCAAGCGGGTTTTTAAGTTCTCTGGAGTCATTTCGTTGCAAGAGGGTTTTTAAGTGCTCTGGAGTCATTTCGTTGCAGGCGGGTTTTTACGTGCTCTGGAGTCATTTCGTTGCAAGCGGGTTTTTACGGGTTCTGGAGTCATTTCGTTGCAAGCGGGTTTTTACATACTTCTCAGACATTTCACTGGAAGCGGGTTTTTTAAGTGCTCTGGAGTCATTTCGTTGCAAGCGGGTTTTTAAGTGCTCTGGAGTCATTTCGTTGCAAGCGGGTTTTAAAGTGTTCTGGAATCATTTCGTTGCAAGCGGGATTTTAAGTGCTCTGGAGTCATTTTATTGCAAGCGGGTTTTTTAGTGCTCTGGAGTCATTTCGTTGCAAGCGGGTTTTTAAGTGCTCTGGAGTCATTTCGTTGCATGCGGGTTTTTAAGTGCTCTGAAGGCATTTCGTTGTAAGCGGGTTTTTAAGTGCTCTGGAGTCATTTCGTTGCAAGCGGGTTTTTACGTGTTCTGGAGTCATTTCGTTGCAAGCGGGTTTTTACATACTTCTCAGACATTTCACTGGAAGCGGGTTTTTTAAGTGCTCTGGAGTCATTTCGTTGCAAGCGGGTTTTTAAGTGCTCTGGAGTCTTTTCGTTGCAAGTGGGTTTTTAAGTGCTCTGGAGTCATTTCGTTGCAAGCGGGTTTTTAAGTGCTCTGGAGTCATTTCGTTGCAAGCAGGTTTTTAAGTACTCTGGAGACATTTCGTTGCAAGCGGGTTTTTCAGTGCTCTGGAGTCATTTCGTTGTAAGCGGGTTTTTAAGAGCTCTGGAGTCATTTCGTTGCAAGCGGGTTTTTAAGTGCTCTGGAGTCATTTCGTTGCAAGCAGGTTTTTAAGTACTCTGGAGACATTTCGTTGCAAGCGGGTTTTTCAGTGCTCTGGAGTCATTTCGTTGCAAGCGGGTTTTTAAGTGCTCTGAAGGCATTTCGTTAAAAGCGGGTTTTTAAGTGCTCTGGAGTCATTTCGTTGCAAGCGGGTTTTTAAGTACTCTCGAGACATTTCGTTGCAAGCGGGTTTTTAAGTGCTCTGGAGTCATTTCGTTGCAAGCGGGTTTTTAAGTGCTCTGAAGGCATTTCGTTGCAAGCGGGTTTTTAAGTGCTCTGGAGTCATTGCGTTGCAAGCGGGTTTTTAAGTGCTCTGGAGTAATTTCGTTGTAAGCGGGTTTTGAAGTGCTCTGGAGTCATTTCGTTGCAAGCGGGTTTTAAAGTGTTCTGGATTCATTTCGTTTCAAGCGGGTTTTTAAGTGCTCTGGAGTCATTTCATTGCAAGCGGGTTTTTTAGTGCTCTGGAGTCATTTCGCTGCAAGCGTGTTTTTAAGTGCTCTGGAGTCATTTCGTTGCATGCGGGTTTTTAAGTGCTCTGAAGGCATTTCGTTGTTAGCGGGTTTTTAAGTGCTCTGGAGTCATTTCGTTGCAAGAGGGTTTTTACGTGTTCTGGAGTCATTTCGTTGCAAGCGGGTTTTTACATACTTCTCAGACATTTCACTGGAAGCGGGTTTTTTAAGTGCTCTGGAGGCATTTCGTTGCAAGCGGGTATTTAAGTGTTCTGGAGTCATTTCGTTGCAAGCGGGTTTTTAAGTGCTCTGGAGTCATTTCGTTGCAAGCGGGTTTTTAAGTGCTCTGGAGTCATTTCGTTGCAAGCGGGTTTTTAAGTGCTCTGGAGTCATTTCGTTGCAAGCGGGTTTTTAAGTGCTCTGGAGTCATTTCGTTGCAAGCGGGTTTTTAAGTGCTCTGGAGTCATTTCGTTGCAAGCGGGTTTTTAAGTGCTCTGGAGACATTTCGTTGCAAGCGGGTTTTTAAGTGCTCTGGAGTCATTTCGTTGCAAGCGGGTTTTTACATACTTCTCAGACATTTCACTGGAAGCGGGTTTTTTAAGTGCTCTGCAGGCATTTCGTTGTAAGCGGGTTTTTAAGTACTCTGGAGTCATTTCGTTGCAAGCGGGTTTTTAAGTGCTCTGGAGTCATTTCGTTGCAAGCGGGTTTTTAAGTGCTCTGGAGTCATTTCGTTGCAAGCGGGTTTTTAAGTGCTCTAGAGTCATTTCGTTGCAAGCGGGTTTTTAAGTGCTCTGGAGTCATTTCGTTGCAAGCGGGTTTTTAAGTGCTCTGGAGTCATTTCGTTGCAAGCGGGTTTTTAAGTTTTTTACGTGTTCTGGAGTCATTTCGTTGCAAGCGGGTTTTTACATACTTCTCAGACATCAGTGGAAGCGGGTTTTTTAAATGCTCTGTAGGCATTTCGTTGCAAGCGGGTTTTTAAGTGCTCTGGAGTCATTTCTTTGCAAGCGGGTTTTTAAGTGCTCTGGAGTCATTTCGTTGCAAGCGGGTTTTTACGTGTTCTGGAGTCATTTCGTTGCAAGCGGGTTTTTACATACTTCTCAGATATCAGTGGAAGTGGGTTTTTTAAATGCTCTGTAGGCATTTCGTTGCAAGCCGGTTTTTTAGTGCTCTGGAGTCATTTCGTTGCAAGCGGGTTTTTAAGTGTTCTGGAATCATTTCGTTGCAAGCGGTTTTTTAAGTGCTCTGGAGTCATTTCGTTGCAAGCGGGTTTTTAAGTGCTCTGGAGTCATTTCGTTGCATGCGGGTTTTTAAGTGCTCTGAAGGCATTTCGTTGTAAGCGGGTTTTTAAGTGCTCTGGAGTCATTTCGTTGCAAGCGGGTTTTTACGTGTTCTGGAGTCATTTCGTTGCAAGCGGCTTTTTACATACTTCTCAGACATTTCACTGGAAGCGGGTTTTTTAAATGCTCTGTAGGCATTTCGTTGCAAGCGGGTTTTTATGTGCTCTGGAGTCATTACGTTGCAAGCGGGTTTTTAAGTGTTCTGGAGTCATTTCGTTGCAAGCCGGTTTTTAAGTGCTCTGGAGTCATTTCGTTGCAAGCGGGTTTTTAAGTGCTCTGGAGTCATTTCGTTGCAAGCGGGTTTTTAAGTGCTCTGGAGTCATTTTGTTGCAAGCGGGTTTTTAAGTGCTCTGGAGTCATTTCGTTGCAAGCGGGTTTTTAAGTGCTCTGGAGTCATTTCGTTGCAAGCGGGTTTTTAAGTGCTCTGGATTCATTTCGTTGCAAGCGGGTTTTTAAGTGCTCTGCAGTCATTTCGTTGCAAGCAGGTTTTTAAGTGCTCTGGAGTCATTTCGTTGCAAGCGGGTTTTTAAGTACTCTGGAGACATTTCGGTACAAGCGGGTTTTTAAGTGCTCTGGAGTCATTTCGTTGCAAGCGGGTTTTTACGTGTTCTGGAGTCATTTCGTTGCAAGCGGGTTTTTACATACTTCTCAGACATTTCACTGGAAGCGGGTTTTTTAAATGCTCTGTAGGCATTTCGTTGCAAGCGGGTTTTTAAGTGCTCTGGAGTCATTTCTTTGCAAGCGGGTTTTTACGTGTTCTGGAGTCATTTCGTTGCAAGCGGGTTTTTACATACTTCTCAGACATTTCACTGGAAGCGGGTTTTTTAAATGCTCTGTAGGCATTTCGTTGCAAGCGGGTTTTTACGTGTTCTGGAGTCATTTCGTTGCAAGCGGGTTTTTAAGTGCTCTGGAGTCATTTCGTTGCAAGCGGATTTTTAAGTGCTCTGAAGGCATTTCGTTGCAAGCGGGTTTTTAAGTGCTCTGAAGGCATTTCGTTGCAAGCGGGTTTTTAAGTGCTCTGGAGTCATTTCGTTGCAAGCGGGTTTTTAAGTGCTCTGGAGACATTTCGTTGCATCGGGTTTTTAAGTGCTCTGGATTCATTTCGTTGCAAGCGGGTTTTTAAGTGCTCTGCAGTCATTTCGTTGCAAGCAGGTTTTTAAGTGCTCTGGAGTCATTTCGTTGCAAGCGGGTTTTTAAGTACTCTGGAGACATTTCGGTACAAGCGGGTTTTTAAGTGCTCTGGAGTCATTTCGTTGCAAGCGGGTTTTTAAGTGCTCTGGAGTCATTTCGTTGCAAGCGGGTTTTTAAGTGCTCTGAAGGCATTTTGATACAAGCGGGTTTTTAAGTGCTCTGGAGTCATTTCGTTGCAAGCGGTTTTTTACGTGTTCTGGAGTCATTTCGTTGCAAGCGGGTTTTTACATACTTCTCAGACATTTCACTGGAAGCGGGTTTTTTAAATGCTCTGTAGGCATTTCGTTGCAAGCGGGTTTTTAAGTGCTCTGGAGTCATTTCGTTGCAAGCGGGTTTTTACGTGTTCTGGAGTCATTTCGTTGCAAGCGGGTTTTTACATACTTCTCAGACATTTCACTGGAAGCGGGTTTTTTAAATGCTCTGTAGGCATTTCGTTGCAAGCGGGTTTTTAAGTACTCTGGAGTCATTTCGTTGCAAGCGGGTTTTTACGTGTTCTGGAGTCATTTCGTTGCAAGCGGGTTTTTAAGTGCTCTGGAGTCATTTCGTTGCAAGCGGGTTTTTAAGTGCTCTGGAGTCATTTCTTTGCAAGCGGGTTTTTAAGTGCTCTGGAGTCATTTCGTTGCAAGCGGGTTTTTAAATGCTCTGGATTCATTTCGTTGCAAGCGGGTTTTTAAGTGCTCTGGAGTCATTTCGTTGCAAGCGGGTTTTTAAGTGCTCTGGAGTCATTTCGTTGCAAGCGGGTTTTTAAGTGCTCTGGATTCATTTCGTTGCAAGCGGGTTTTTAAGTGCTCTGCAGTCATTTCGTTGCAAGCAGGTTTTTAAGTGCTCTGGAGTCATTTCGTTGCAAGCGGGTTTTTAAGTACTCTGGAGACATTTCGGTACAAGCGGGTTTTTAAGTGCTCTGGAGTCATTTCGTTGCAAGCGGGTTTTTACGTGTTCTGGAGTCATTTCGTTGCAAGCGGGTTTTTACATACTTCTCAGACATTTCACTGGAAGCGGGTTTTTTAAATGCTCTGTAGGCATTTCGTTGCAAGCGGGTTTTTAAGTGCTCTGGAGTCATTTCTTTGCAAGCGGGTTTTTACGTGTTCTGGAGTCATTTCGTTGCAAGCGGGTTTTTACATACTTCTCAGACATTTCACTGGAAGCGGGTTTTTTAAATGCTCTGTAGGCATTTCGTTGCAAGCGGGTTTTTACGTGTTCTGGAGTCATTTCGTTGCAAGCGGGTTTTTAAGTGCTCTGGAGTCATTTCGTTGCAAGCGGATTTTTAAGTGCTCTGAAGGCATTTCGTTGCAAGCGGGTTTTTAAGTGCTCTGAAGGCATTTCGTTGCAAGCGGGTTTTTAAGTGCTCTGGAGTCATTTCGTTGCAAGCGGGTTTTTAAGTGCTCTGGAGACATTTCGTTGCATCGGGTTTTTAAGTGCTCTGGATTCATTTCGTTGCAAGCGGGTTTTTAAGTGCTCTGCAGTCATTTCGTTGCAAGCAGGTTTTTAAGTGCTCTGGAGTCATTTCGTTGCAAGCGGGTTTTTAAGTACTCTGGAGACATTTCGGTACAAGCGGGTTTTTAAGTGCTCTGGAGTCATTTCGTTGCAAGCGGGTTTTTAAGTGCTCTGGAGTCATTTCGTTGCAAGCGGGTTTTTAAGTGCTCTGAAGGCATTTTGATACAAGCGGGTTTTTAAGTGCTCTGGAGTCATTTCGTTGCAAGCGGTTTTTTACGTGTTCTGGAGTCATTTCGTTGCAAGCGGGTTTTTACATACTTCTCAGACATTTCACTGGAAGCGGGTTTTTTAAATGCTCTGTAGGCATTTCGTTGCAAGCGGGTTTTTAAGTGCTCTGGAGTCATTTCGTTGCAAGCGGGTTTTTACGTGTTCTGGAGTCATTTCGTTGCAAGCGGGTTTTTACATACTTCTCAGACATTTCACTGGAAGCGGGTTTTTAAATGCTCTGTAGGCATTTCGTTGCAAGCGGGTTTTTAAGTACTCTGGAGTCATTTCGTTGCAAGCGGGTTTTTACGTGTTCTGGAGTCATTTCGTTGCAAGCGGGTTTTTAAGTGCTCTGGAGTCATTTCGTTGCAAGCGGGTTTTTAAGTGCTCTGGAGTCATTTCTTTGCAAGCGGGTTTTTAAGTGCTCTGGAGTCATTTCGTTGCAAGCGGGTTTTTAAATGCTCTGGATTCATTTCGTTGCAAGCGGGTTTTTAAGTGCTCTGTAGTCATTTCGTTGCAAGCGGGTTTTTAAGTGCTCTGGAGTCATTTCGTTGCAAGCGGGTTTTTAAGTGCTCTGAAGGCATTTCGTTGCAAGCGGGTTTTTAAGTGCTCTGGAGTCATTTCGTTGCAAGCGGGTTTTTATGTGTTCTGGAGTCATTTCGTTGCAAGCGGGTTTTTACATACTTCTCAGACATTTCACTTGAAGCGGGTTTTTTAAATGCTCTGTAGGCATTTCGTTGCAAGCGGGTTTTTAAGTGCTCTGGAGTCATTTCGTTGCAAGCGGGTTTTTACGTGTTCTGGAGTCATTTCGTTGCAAGCGGGTTTTTACATACTTCTCAGACATCAGTGGAAGCGGGTTTTTTAAATGCTCTGTAGGCATTTCGTTGCAAGCGGGTTTTTAAGTGCTCTGGAGTCATTTCTTTGCAAGCGGGTTTTTAAGTGCTCTGGAGTCATTTCGTTGCAAGCGGGTTTTTACGTGTTCTGGAGTCATTTCGTTGCAAGCGGGTTTTTACATACTTCTCAGACATCAGTGGAAGTGGGTTTTTTAAATGCTCTGTAGGCATTTCGTTGCAAGCCGGTTTTTTAGTGCTCTGGAGTCATTTCGTTGCAAGCGGGTTTTTAAGTGTTCTGGAATCATTTCGTTGCAAGCGGGTTTTTAAGTGCTCTGGAGTCATTTCGTTGCAAGCGGGTTTTTAAGTGCTCTGGAGTCATTTCGTTGCATGCGGGTTTTTAAGTGCTCTGAAGGCATTTCGTTGTAAGCGGGTTTTTAAGTGCTCTGGAGTCATTTCGTTGCAAGCGGGTTTTTACGTGTTCTGGAGTCATTTCGTTGCAAGCGGCTTTTTACATACTTCTCAGACATGTCACTGGAAGCGGGTTTTTTAAATGCTCTGTAGGCATTTCGTTGCAAGCGGGTTTTTAAGTGCTCTGGAGTCATTACGTTGCAAGCGGGTTTTTAAGTGTTCTGGAGTCATTTCATTGCAAGCCGGTTTTTAAGTGCTCTGGAGTCATTTCGTTGCAAGCGGGTTTTTAAGTGCTCTGGAGTCATTTCGTTGCAAGCGGGTTTTTAAGTGCTCTGGAGTCATTTCGTTGCAAGCGGGTTTTTAAGTGCTCTGGAGTCATTTCGTTGCAAGCGGGTTTTTAAGTGCTCTGGAGTCATTTCGTTGCAAGCGGGTTTTTAAGTGCTCTGGATTCATTTCGTTGCAAGCGGGTTTTTAAGTGCTCTGCAGTCATTTCGTTGCAAGCAGGTTTTTAAGTGCTCTGGAGTCATTTCGTTGCAAGCGGGTTTTTACGTGTTCTGGAGTCATTTCGTTGCAAGCGGGTTTTTACATACTTCTCAGACATTTCACTGGATGCGGGTTTTTTAAATGCTCTGTAGGCATTTCGTTGCAAGCGGGTTTTTAAGTGCTCTGGAGTCATTTCGTTGCAAGCGGGTTTTTACGTGTTCTGGAGTCATTTCGTTGCAAGCGGGTTTTTACATACTTCTCAGACATTTCACTGGAAGCGGGTTTTTTAAATGCTCTGTAGGCATTTCGTTGCAAGCGGGTTTTTAAGTACTCTGGAGTCATTTCGTTGCAAGCGGGTTTTTACGTGTTCTGGAGTCATTTCGTTGCAAGCGGGTTTTTAAGTGCTCTGGAGTCATTTCGTTGCAAGCGGGTTTTTAAGTGCTCTGGAGTCATTTCGTTGCAAGCGGGTTTTTAAGTGCTCTGGAGTCATTTCGTTGCAAGCGGGTTTTTAAGTGCTCTGGATTCATTTCGTTGCAAGAAGGTTTTTAAGTGCTCTGTAGTCATTTCGTTGCAAGCGGGTTTTTAAGTGCTCTGGAGTCATTTCGTTGCAAGCGGGTTTTTAAGTGCTCTGAAGGCATTTCGTTGCAAGCGGGTTTTTAAGTGCTCTGGAGTCATTTCGTTACAAGCGGGTTTTTACGTGTTCTGGAGTCATTTCGTTGCAAGCGGGTTTTTACATACTTCTCAGACATTTCACTTAAAGCGGGTTTTTTAAATGTTCTGTAGGCATTTCGTTGCAAGCGGGTTTTTAAGTGCTCTGGAGTCATTTCGTTGCAAGCGGGTTTTTAAGTGCTCTGGAGTCATTTCGTTGCATGCGGGTTTTTAAGTGCTCTGAAGGCATTTCGTTGTAAGCGGGTTTTTAAGTGCTCTAGAGTCATTTCGTTGCAAGCGGCTTTTTACGTGTTCTGGAGTCATTTCGTTGCAAGCGGGTTTTTACATACTTCTCAGACATTTCACTGGAAGCGGGTTTTTTAAATGCTCTGTAGGCATTTCGTTGCAAGCGGGTTTTTAAGTGCTCTGGAGTCATTACGTTGCAAGCGGGTTTTTAAGTGTTCTGGAGTCATTTCGTTGCAAGCCGGTTTTTAAGTGCTCTGGAGTCATTTCGTTGCAAGCGGGTTTTTAAGTGCTCTGGAGTCATTTCGTTGCAAGCGGGTTTTTACGTGTTCTGGAGTCATTTCGTTGCAAGCGGGTTTTTAAGTGCTCTGGAGTCATTTCGTTGCAAGCGGGTTTTTAAGTGCTCTGAAGGCATTTCGTTGCAAGCGGGTTTTTAAGTGCTCTGGAGTCATTTCGTTGCAAGCGGGTTTTTAAGTGCTCTGGAGACATTTCGTTGCAAGCGGGTTTTTAAGTGCTCTGGAGTCATTTCGTTGCAAGCGGGTTTTTACATACTTCTCAGACATTTCACTGGAAGCGGGTTTTTTAAGTGCTCTGCAGGCATTTCGTTGTAAGCGGGTTTTTAAGTACTCTGGAGTCATTTCGTTGCAAGCGGGTTTTTAAGTGCTCTGGAGTCATTTCGTTGCAAGCGGGTTTTTAAGTGCTCTGGAGTCATTTCGTTGCAAGCGGGTTTTTAAGTGCTCTGGAGTCATTTCGTTGCAAGCGGGTTTTTAAGTTTTTTACGTGTTCTGGAGTCATTTCGTTGCAAGCGGGTTTTTACATACTTCTCAGACATCAGTGGGAGCGGGTTTTTTAAATGCTCTGTAGGCATTTCGTTGCAAGCGGGTTTTTAAGTGCTCTGGAGTCATTTCTTTGCAAGCGGGTTTTTAAGTGCTCTGGAGTCATTTCGTTGCAAGCGGGTTTTTACGTGTTCTGGAGTCATTTCGTTGCAAGCGGGTTTTTACATACTTCTCAGACATCAGTGGAAGTGGGTTTTTTAAATGCTCTGTAGGCATTTCGTTGTAAGCCGGTTTTTAAGTGCTCTGGAGTCATTTCGTTGCAAGCGGGTTTTTAAGTGTTCTGGAATCATTTCGTTGCAAGCGGGTTTTTAAGTGCTCTGGAGTCATTTCGTTGCAAGCGGGTTTTTAAGTGCTCTGGAGTCATTTCGTTGCATGCGGGTTTTTAAGTGCTCTGAAGGCATTTCGTTGTAAGCGGGTTTTTAAGTGCTCTGGAGTCATTTCGTTGCAAGCGGGTTTTTACGTGTTCTGGAGTCATTTCGTTGCAAGCGGCTTTTTACATACTTCTCAGACATTTCACTGGAAGCGGGTTTTTTAAATGCTCTGTAGGCATTTCGTTGCAAGCGGGTTTTTAAGTGCTCTGGAGTCATTACGTTGCAAGCGGGTGTTTAAGTGTTCTGGAGTCATTTCGTTGCAAGCCGGTTTTTAAGTGCTCTGGAGTCATTTCGTTGCAAGCGGGTTTTTAAGTGCTCTGGAGTCATTTCGTTGCAAGCGGGTTTTTAAGTGCTCTGGAGTCATTTTGTTGCAAGCGGGTTTTTAAGTGCTCTGGAGTCATTTCTTTGCAAGCGGGTTTTTAAGTGCTCTGGAGTCATTTCGTTGCAAGCGGGTTTTTAAGTGCTCTGGATTCATTTCGTTGCAAGCGGGTTTTTAAGTGCTCTGCAGTCATTTCGTTGCAAGCAGGTTTTTAAGTGCTCTGGAGTCATTTCGTTGCAAGCGGGTTTTTAAGTACTCTGGAGACATTTCGGTACAAGCGGGTTTTTAAGTGCTCTGGAGTCATTTCGTTGCAAGCGGGTTTTTACGTGTTCTGGAGTCATTTCGTTGCAAGCGGGTTTTTACATACTTCTCAGACATTTCACTGGAAGCGGGTTTTTTAAATGCTCTGTAGGCATTTCGTTGCAAGCAGGTTTTTAAGTGCTCTGGAGTCATTTCGTTGCAAGCGGGTTTTTACGTGTTCTGGAGTCATTTCGTTGCAAGCGGGTTTTTACATACTTCTCAGACATTTCACTGGAAGCGGGTTTTTTAAATGCTCTGTAGGCATTTCGTTGCAAGCGGGTTTTTAAGTGCTCTGGAGACATTTCGTTGCAAGCGGGTTTTTAAGTGCTCTGGAGTCATTTCGTTGCAAGCGGGTTTTTACATACTTCTCAGACATTTCACTGGAAGCGGGTTTTTTAAGTGCTCTGCAGGCATTTCGTTGTAAGCGGGTTTTTAAGTACTCTGGAGTCATTTCGTTGCAAGCGGGTTTTTAAGTGCTCTGGAGTCATTTCGTTGCAAGCGGGTTTTTAAGTGCTCTGGAGTCATTTCGTTGCAAGCGGGTTTTTAAGTGCTCTGGAGTCATTTCTTTGCAAGCGGGTTTTTAAGTGCTCTGGAGTCATTTCGTTGCAAGCGGGTTTTTAAGTGCTCTGGATTCATTTCGTTGCAAGCGGGTTTTTAAGTGCTCTGCAGTCATTTCGTTGCAAGCAGGTTTTTAAGTGCTCTGGAGTCATTTCGTTGCAAGCGGGTTTTTAAGTACTCTGGAGACATTTCGGTACAAGCGGGTTTTTAAGTGCTCTGGAGTCATTTCGTTGCAAGCGGGTTTTTACGTGTTCTGGAGTCATTTCGTTGCAAGCGGGTTTTTACATACTTCTCAGACATTTCACTGGAAGCGGGTTTTTTAAATGCTCTGTAGGCATTTCGTTGCAAGCAGGTTTTTAAGTGCTCTGGAGTCATTTCGTTGCAAGCGGGTTTTTACGTGTTCTGGAGTCATTTCGTTGCAAGCGGGTTTTTACATACTTCTCAGACATTTCACTGGAAGCAGGTTTTTTAAATGCTCTGTAGGCATTTCGTTGCAAGCGGGTTTTTAAGTGCTCTGGAGACATTTCGTTGCAAGCGGGTTTTTAAGTGCTCTGGAGTCATTTCGTTGCAAGCGGGTTTTTACATACTTCTCAGACATTTCACTGGAAGCGGGTTTTTTAAGTGCTCTGCAGGCATTTCGTTGTAAGCGGGTTTTTAAGTACTCTGGAGTCATTTCGTTGCAAGCGGGTTTTTAAGTGCTCTGGAGTCATTTCGTTGCAAGCGGGTTTTTAAGTGCTCTGGAGTCATTTCGTTGCAAGCGGGTTTTTAAGTGCTCTGGAGTCATTTCGTTGCAAGCGGGTTTTTAAGTGCTCTGGAGTCATTTCGTTGCAAGCGGGTTTTTAAGTGCTCTGGAGTCATTTCGTTGCAAGCGGGTTTTTAAGTTTTTTACGTGTTCTGGAGTCATTTCGTTGCAAGCGGGTTTTTACATACTTCTCAGACATCAGTGGAAGCGGGTTTTTTAAATGCTCTGTAGGCATTTCGTTGCAAGCGGGTTTTTAAGTGCTCTGGAGTCATTTCTTTGCAAGCGGGTTTTTAAGTGCTCTGGAGTCATTTCGTTGCAAGCGGGTTTTTACGTGTTCTGGAGTCATTTCGTTGCAAGCGGGTTTTTACATACTTCTCAGATATCAGTGGAAGTGGGTTTTTTAAATGCTCTGTAGGCATTTCGTTGCAAGCCGGTTTTTTAGTGCTCTGGAGTCATTTCGTTGCAAGCGGGTTTTTAAGTGTTCTGGAATCATTTCGTTGCAAGCGGTTTTTTAAGTGCTCTGGATTCATTTCGTTGCAAGCGGGTTTTTAAGTGCTCTGGAGTCATTTCGTTGCATGCGGGTTTTTAAGTGCTCTGAAGGTATTTCGTTGTAAGCGGGTTTTTAAGTGCTCTGGAGTCATTTCGTTGCAAGCGGGTTTTTACGTGTTCTGGAGTCATTTCGTTGCAAGCGGCTTTTTACATACTTCTCAGACATTTCACTGGAAGCGGGTTTTTTAAATGCTCTGTAGGCATTTCGTTGCAAGCGGGTTTTTAAGTGCTCTGGAGTCATTACGTTGCAAGCGGGTTTTTAAGTGTTCTGGAGTCATTTCGTTGCAAGCCGGTTTTTAAGTGCTCTGGAGTCATTTCGTTGCAAGCGGGTTTTTAAGTGCTCTGGAGTCATTTCGTTGCAAGCGGGTTTTTAAGTGCTCTGGAGTCATTTCGTTGCAAGCGGGTTTTTAAGTGCTCTGGAGTCATTTCGTTGCAAGCGGGTTTTTAAGTGCTCTGGAGTCATTTCGTTGCAAGCGGGTTTTTAAGTGCTCTGGATTCATTTCGTTGCAAGCGGGTTTTTAAGTGCTCTGCAGTCATTTCGTTGCAAGCAGGTTTTTAAGTGCTCTGGAGTCATTTCGTTGCAAGCGGGTTTTTAAGTACTCTGGAGACATTTCGGTACAAGCGGGTTTTTAAGTGCTCTGGAGTCATTTCGTTGCAAGCGGGTTTTTACGTGTTCTGGAGTCATTTCGTTGCAAGCGGGTTTTTACATACTTCTCAGACATTTCACTGGAAGCGGGTTTTTTAAATGCTCTGTAGGCATTTCGTTGCAAGCGGGTTTTTAAGTGCTCTGGAGTCATTTCTTTGCAAGCGGGTTTTTACGTGTTCTGGAGTCATTTCGTTGCAAGCGGGTTTTTACATACTTCTCAGACATTTCACTGGAAGCGGGTTTTTTAAATGCTCTGTAGGCATTTCGTTGCAAGCGGGTTTTTACGTGTTCTGGAGTCATTTCGTTGCAAGCGGGTTTTTAAGTGCTCTGGAGTCATTTCGTTGCAAGCGGGTTTTTAAGTGCTCTGAAGGCATTTCGTTGCAAGCGGGTTTTTAAGTGCTCTGAAGGCATTTCGTTGCAAGCGGGTTTTTAAGTGCTCTGGAGTCATTTCGTTGCAAGCGGGTTTTTAAGTGCTCTGGAGACATTTCGTTGCATCGGGTTTTTAAGTGCTCTGGATTCATTTCGTTGCAAGCGGGTTTTTAAGTGCTCTGCAGTCATTTCGTTGCAAGCAGGTTTTTAAGTGCTCTGGAGTCATTTCGTTGCAAGCGGGTTTTTAAGTACTCTGGAGACATTTCGGTACAAGCGGGTTTTTAAGTGCTCTGGAGTCATTTCGTTGCAAGCGGGTTTTTAAGTGCTCTGGAGTCATTTCGTTGCAAGCGGGTTTTTAAGTGCTCTGAAGGCATTTTGTTTCAAGCGGGTTTTTAAGTGCTCTGGAGTCATTTCGTTGCAAGCGGTTTTTTACGTGTTCTGGAGTCATTTCGTTGCAAGCGGGTTTTTACATACTTCTCAGACATTTCACTGGAAGCGGGTTTTTTAAATGCTCTGTAGGCATTTCGTTGCAAGCGGGTTTTTAAGTGCTCTGGAGTCATTTCGTTGCAAGCGGGTTTTTATGTGTTCTGGAGTCATTTCGTTGCAAGCGGGTTTTTACATACTTCTCAGACATTTCACTTGAAGCGGGTTTTTTAAATGCTCTGTAGGCATTTCGTTGCAAGCGGGTTTTTAAGTGCTCTGGAGTCATTTCGTTGCAAGCGGGTTTTTACGTGTTCTGGAGTCATTTCGTTGCAAGCGGGTTTTTACATACTTCTCAGACATCAGTGGAAGCGGGTTTTTTAAATGCTCTGTAGGCATTTCGTTGCAAGCGGGTTTTTAAGTGCTCTGGAGTCATTTCTTTGCAAGCGGGTTTTTAAGTGCTCTGGAGTCATTTCGTTGCAAGCGGGTTTTTACGTGTTCTGGAGTCATTTCGTTGCAAGCGGGTTTTTACATACTTCTCAGACATCAGTGGAAGTGGGTTTTTTAAATGCTCTGTAGGCATTTCGTTGCAAGCCGGTTTTTTAGTGCTCTGGAGTCATTTCGTTGCAAGCGGGTTTTTAAGTGTTCTGGAATCATTTCGTTGCAAGCGGGTTTTTAAGTGCTCTGGAGTCATTTCGTTGCAAGCGGGTTTTTAAGTGCTCTGGAGTCATTTCGTTGCATGCGGGTTTTTAAGTGCTCTGAAGGCATTTCGTTGTAAGCGGGTTTTTAAGTGCTCTGGAGTCATTTCGTTGCAAGCGGGATTTTACGTGTTCTGGAGTCATTTCGTTGCAAGCGGCTTTTTACATACTTCTCAGACATGTCACTGGAAGCGGGTTTTTTAAATGCTCTGTAGGCATTTCGTTGCAAGCGGGTTTTTAAGTGCTCTGGAGTCATTACGTTGCAAGCGGGTTTTTAAGTGTTCTGGAGTCATTTCATTGCAAGCCGGTTTTTAAGTGCTCTGGAGTCATTTCGTTGCAAGCGGGTTTTTAAGTGCTCTGGAGTCATTTCGTTGCAAGCGGGTTTTTAAGTGCTCTGGAGTCATTTCGTTGCAAGCGGGTTTTTAAGTGCTCTGGAGTCATTTCGTTGCAAGCGGGTTTTTAAGTGCTCTGGAGTCATTTCGTTGCAAGCGGGTTTTTAAGTGCTCTGGATTCATTTCGTTGCAAGCGGGTTTTTAAGTGCTCTGCAGTCATTTCGTTGCAAGCAGGTTTTTAAGTGCTCTGGAGTCATTTCGTTGCAAGCGGGTTTTTACGTGTTCTGGAGTCATTTCGTTGCAAGCGGGTTTTTACATACTTCTCAGACATTTCACTGGATGCGGGTTTTTTAAATGCTCTGTAGGCATTTCGTTGCAAGCGGGTTTTTAAGTGCTCTGGAGTCATTTCGTTGCAAGCGGGTTTTTACGTGTTCTGGAGTCATTTCGTTGCAAGCGGGTTTTTACATACTTCTCAGACATTTCACTGGAAGCGGGTTTTTTAAATGCTCTGTAGGCATTTCGTTGCAAGCGGGTTTTTAAGTACTCTGGAGTCATTTCGTTGCAAGCGGGTTTTTACGTGTTCTGGAGTCATTTCGTTGCAAGCGGGTTTTTAAGTGCTCTGGAGTCATTTCGTTGCAAGCGGGTTTTTAAGTGCTCTGGAGTCATTTCGTTGCAAGCGGGTTTTTAAGTGCTCTGGAGTCATTTCGTTGCAAGCGGGTTTTTAAGTGCTCTGGATTCATTTCGTTGCAAGAAGGTTTTTAAGTGCTCTGTAGTCATTTCGTTGCAAGCGGGTTTTTAAGTGCTCTGGAGTCATTTCGTTGCAAGCGGGTTTTTAAGTGCTCTGAAGGCATTTCGTTGCAAGCGGGTTTTTAAGTGCTCTGGAGTCATTTCGTTACAAGCGGGTTTTTACGTCTTCTGGAGTCATTTCGTTGCAAGCGGGTTTTTACATACTTCTCAGACATTTCACTTAAAGCGGGTTTTTTAAATGTTCTGTAGGCATTTCGTTGCAAGCGGGTTTTTAAGTGCTCTGGAGTCATTTCGTTGCAAGCGGGTTTTTAAGTGCTCTGGAGTCATTTCGTTGCATGCGGGTTTTTAAGTGCTCTGAAGGCATTTCGTTGTAAGCGGGTTTTTAAGTGCTCTGGAGTCATTTCGTTGCAAGCGGCTTTTTACGTGTTCTGGAGTCATTTCGTTGCAAGCGGGTTTTTACATACTTCTCAGACATTTCACTGGAAGCGGGTTTTTTAAATGCTCTGTAGGCATTTCGTTGCAAGCGGGTTTTTAAGTGCTCTGGAGTCATTACGTTGCAAGCGGGTTTTTAAGTGTTCTGGAGTCATTTCGTTGCAAGCCGGTTTTTAAGTGCTCTGGAGTCATTTCGTTGCAAGCGGTTTTTTAAGTGCTCTGGAGTCATTTCGTTGCAAGCGGGTTTTTACGTGTTCTGGAGTCATTTCGTTGCAAGCGGGTTTTTAAGTGCTCTGGAGTCATTTCGTTGCAAGCGGGTTTTTAAGTGCTCTGAAGGCATTTCGTTGCAAGCGGGTTTTTAAGTGCTCTGGAGTCATTTCGTTGCAAGCGGGTTTTTAAGTGCTCTGGAGACATTTCGTTGCAAGCGGGTTTTTAAGTGCTCTGGAGTCATTTCGTTGCAAGCGGGTTTTTACATACTTCTCAGACATTTCACTGGAAGCGGGTTTTTTAAGTGCTCTGCAGGCATTTCGTTGTAAGCGGGTTTTTAAGTACTCTGGAGTCATTTCGTTGCAAGCGGGTTTTTAAGTGCTCTGGAGTCATTTCGTTGCAAGCGGGTTTTTAAGTGCTCTGGAGTCATTTCGTTGCAAGCGGGTTTTTAAGTGCTCTGGAGTCATTTCGTTGCAAGCGGGTTTTTAAGTTTTTTACGTGTTCTGGAGTCATTTCGTTGCAAGCGGGTTTTTACATACTTCTCAGACATCAGTGGGAGCGGGTTTTTTAAATGCTCTGTAGGCATTTCGTTGCAAGCGGGTTTTTAAGTGCTCTGGAGTCATTTCTTTGCAAGCGGGTTTTTAAGTGCTCTGGAGTCATTTCGTTGCAAGCGGGTTTTTACGTGTTCTGGAGTCATTTCGTTGCAAGCGGGTTTTTACATACTTCTCAGACATCAGTGGAAGTGGGTTTTTTAAATGCTCTGTAGGCATTTCGTTGTAAGCCGGTTTTTAAGTGCTCTGGAGTCATTTCGTTGCAAGCGGGTTTTTAAGTGTTCTGGAATCATTTCGTTGCAAGCGGGTTTTTAAGTGCTCTGGAGTCATTTCGTTGCAAGCGGGTTTTTAAGTGCTCTGGAGTCATTTCGTTGCATGCGGGTTTTTAAGTGCTCTGAAGGCATTTCGTTGTAAGCGGGTTTTTAAGTGCTCTGGAGTCATTTCGTTGCAAGCGGGTTTTTACGTGTTCTGGAGTCATTTCGTTGCAAGCGGCTTTTTACATACTTCTCAGACATTTCACTGGAAGCGGGTTTTTTAAATGCTCTGTAGGCATTTCGTTGCAAGCGGGTTTTTAAGTGCTCTGGAGTCATTACGTTGCAAGCGGGTGTTTAAGTGTTCTGGAGTCATTTCGTTGCAAGCCGGTTTTTAAGTGCTCTGGAGTCATTTCGTTGCAAGCGGGTTTTTAAGTGCTCTGGAGTCATTTCGTTGCAAGCGGGTTTTTAAGTGCTCTGGAGTCATTTTGTTGCAAGCGGGTTTTTAAGTGCTCTGGAGTCATTTCTTTGCAAGCGGGTTTTTAAGTGTTCTGGAGTCATTTCGTTGCAAGCGGGTTTTTAAGTGCTCTGGATTCATTTCGTTGCAAG
The DNA here is from genome assembly GCF_030254825.1 of Meriones unguiculatus. Classification (NCBI taxonomy): domain Eukaryota; kingdom Metazoa; phylum Chordata; class Mammalia; order Rodentia; family Muridae; genus Meriones; species Meriones unguiculatus. The sequence goes on along the minus strand of NC_083352.1, from coordinate 66,771,760 downwards.
CGGGTTTTTAAGTGCTCTGCAGTCATTTCGTTGCAAGCAGGTTTTTAAGTGCTCTGGAGTCATTTCGTTGCAAGCGGGTTTTTAAGTACTCTGGAGACATTTCGGTACAAGCGGGTTTTTAAGTGCTCTGGAGTCATTTCGTTGCAAGCGGGTTTTTACGTGTTCTGGAGTCATTTCGTTGCAAGCGGGTTTTTACATACTTCTCAGACATTTCACTGGAAGCGGGTTTTTTAAATGCTCTGTAGGCATTTCGTTGCAAGCAGGTTTTTAAGTGCTCTGGAGTCATTTCGTTGCAAGCGGGTTTTTACGTGTTCTGGAGTCATTTCGTTGCAAGCGGGTTTTTACATACTTCTCAGACATTTCACTGGAAGCGGGTTTTTTAAATGCTCTGTAGGCATTTCGTTGCAAGCGGGTTTTTAAGTGCTCTGGAGACATTTCGTTGCAAGCGGGTTTTTAAGTGCTCTGGAGTCATTTCGTTGCAAGCGGGTTTTTACATACTTCTCAGACATTTCACTGGAAGCGGGTTTTTTAAGTGCTCTGCAGGCATTTCGTTGTAAGCGGGTTTTTAAGTACTCTGGAGTCATTTCGTTGCAAGCGGGTTTTTAAGTGCTCTGGAGTCATTTCGTTGCAAGCGGGTTTTTAAGTGCTCTGGAGTCATTTCGTTGCAAGCGGGTTTTTAAGTGCTCTGGAGTCATTTCGTTGCAAGCGGGTTTTTAAGTGCTCTGGAGTCATTTCGTTGCAAGCGGGTTTTTAAGTGCTCTGGAGTCATTTCGTTGCAAGCGGGTTTTTAAGTTTTTTACGTGTTCTGGAGTCATTTCGTTGCAAGCGGGTTTTTACATACTTCTCAGACATCAGTGGAAGCGGGTTTTTTAAATGCTCTGTAGGCATTTCGTTGCAAGCGGGTTTTTAAGTGCTCTGGAGTCATTTCTTTGCAAGCGGGTTTTTAAGTGCTCTGGAGTCATTTCGTTGCAAGCGGGTTTTTACGTGTTCTGGAGTCATTTCGTTGCAAGCGGGTTTTTACATACTTCTCAGATATCAGTGGAAGTGGGTTTTTTAAATGCTCTGTAGGCATTTCGTTGCAAGCCGGTTTTTTAGTGCTCTGGAGTCATTTCGTTGCAAGCGGGTTTTTAAGTGTTCTGGAATCATTTCGTTGCAAGCGGTTTTTTAAGTGCTCTGGAGTCATTTCGTTGCAAGCGGGTTTTTAAGTGCTCTGGAGTCATTTCGTTGCATGCGGGTTTTTAAGTGCTCTGAAGGTATTTCGTTGTAAGCGGGTTTTTAAGTGCTCTGGAGTCATTTCGTTGCAAGCGGGTTTTTACGTGTTCTGGAGTCATTTCGTTGCAAGCGGCTTTTTACATACTTCTCAGACATTTCACTGGAAGCGGGTTTTTTAAATGCTCTGTAGGCATTTCGTTGCAAGCGGGTTTTTAAGTGCTCTGGAGTCATTACGTTGCAAGCGGGTTTTTAAGTGTTCTGGAGTCATTTCGTTGCAAGCCGGTTTTTAAGTGCTCTGGAGTCATTTCGTTGCAAGCGGGTTTTTAAGTGCTCTGGAGTCATTTCGTTGCAAGCGGGTTTTTAAGTGCTCTGGAGTCATTTCGTTGCAAGCGGGTTTTTAAGTGCTCTGGAGTCATTTCGTTGCAAGCGGGTTTTTAAGTGCTCTGGAGTCATTTCGTTGCAAGCGGGTTTTTAAGTGCTCTGGATTCATTTCGTTGCAAGCGGGTTTTTAAGTGCTCTGCAGTCATTTCGTTGCAAGCAGGTTTTTAAGTGCTCTGGAGTCATTTCGTTGCAAGCGGGTTTTTAAGTACTCTGGAGACATTTCGGTACAAGCGGGTTTTTAAGTGCTCTGGAGTCATTTCGTTGCAAGCGGGTTTTTACGTGTTCTGGAGTCATTTCGTTGCAAGCGGGTTTTTACATACTTCTCAGACATTTCACTGGAAGCGGGTTTTTTAAATGCTCTGTAGGCATTTCGTTGCAAGCGGGTTTTTAAGTGCTCTGGAGTCATTTCTTTGCAAGCGGGTTTTTACGTGTTCTGGAGTCATTTCGTTGCAAGCGGGTTTTTACATACTTCTCAGACATTTCACTGGAAGCGGGTTTTTTAAATGCTCTGTAGGCATTTCGTTGCAAGCGGGTTTTTACGTGTTCTGGAGTCATTTCGTTGCAAGCGGGTTTTTAAGTGCTCTGGAGTCATTTCGTTGCAAGCGGGTTTTTAAGTGCTCTGAAGGCATTTCGTTGCAAGCGAGTTTTTAAGTGCTCTGAAGGCATTTCGTTGCAAGCGGGTTTTTAAGTGCTCTGGAGTCATTTCGTTGCAAGCGGGTTTTTAAGTGCTCTGGAGACATTTCGTTGCATCGGGTTTTTAAGTGCTCTGGATTCATTTCGTTGCAAGCGGGTTTTTAAGTGCTCTGCAGTCATTTCGTTGCAAGCAGGTTTTTAAGTGCTCTGGAGTCATTTCGTTGCAAGCGGGTTTTTAAGTACTCTGGAGACATTTCGGTACAAGCGGGTTTTTAAGTGCTCTGGAGTCATTTCGTTGCAAGCGGGTTTTTAAGTGCTCTGGAGTCATTTCGTTGCAAGCGGGTTTTTAAGTGCTCTGAAGGCATTTTGTTGCAAGCGGGTTTTTAAGTGCTCTGGAGTCATTTCGTTGCAAGCGGTTTTTTACGTGTTCTGGAGTCATTTCGTTGCAAGCGGGTTTTTACATACTTCTCAGACATTTCACTGGAAGCGGGTTTTTTAAATGCTCTGTAGGCATTTCGTTGCAAGCGGGGTTTTAAGTGCTCTGGAGTCATTTCGTTGCAAGCGGGTTTTTACGTGTTCTGGAGTCATTTCGTTGCAAGCGGGTTTTTACATACTTCTCAGACATTTCACTGGAAGCGGGTTTTTTAAATGCTCTGTAGGCATTTCGATGCAAGCGGGTTTTTAAGTACTCTGGAGTCATTTCGTTGCAAGCGGGTTTTTACGTGTTCTGGAGTCATTTCGTTGCACGCGGGTTTTTAAGTGCTCTGGAGTCATTTCGTTGCAAGCGGGTTTTTAAGTGCTCTGGAGTCATTTCGTTGCAAGCGGGTTTTTAAGTGCTCTGGAGTCATTTCGTTGCAAGCGGGTTTTTAAATGCTCTGGATTCATTTCGTTGCAAGCGGGTTTTTAAGTGCTCTGTAGTCATTTCGTTGCAAGCGGGTTTTTAAGTGCTCTGGAGTCATTTCGTTGCAAGCGGGTTTTTAAGTGCTCTGAAGGCATTTCGTTGCAAGCGGGTTTTTAAGTGCTCTGGAGTCATTTCGTTGCAAGCGGGTTTTTATGTGTTCTGGAGTCATTTCGTTGAAAGCGGGTTTTTACATACTTCTCAGACATTTCACTTGAAGCGGGTTTTTTAAATGCTCTGTAGGCATTTCGTTGCAAGCGGGTTTTTAAGTGCTCTGGAGTCATTTCGTTGCAAGCGGGTTTTTACGTGTTCTGGAGTCATTTCGTTGCAAGCGGGTTTTTACATACTTCTCAGACATCAGTGGAAGCGGGTTTTTTAAATGCTCTGTAGGCATTTCGTTGCAAGCGGGTTTTTAAGTGCTCTGGAGTCATTTCTTTGCAAGCGGGTTTTTAAGTGCTCTGGAGTCATTTCGTTGCAAGCGGGTTTTTACGTGTTCTGGAGTCATTTCGTTGCAAGCGGGTTTTTACATACTTCTCAGACATCAGTGGAAGTGGGTTTTTTAAATGCTCTGTAGGCATTTCGTTGCAAGCCGGTTTTTTAGTGCTCTGGAGTCATTTCGTTGCAAGCGGGTTTTTAAGTGTTCTGGAATCATTTCGTTGCAAGCGGGTTTTTAAGTGCTCTGGAGTCATTTCGTTGCAAGCGGGTTTTTAAGTGCTCTGGAGTCATTTCGTTGCATGCGGGTTTTTAAGTGCTCTGAAGGCATTTCGTTGTAAGCGGGTTTTTAAGTGCTCTGGAGTCATTTCGTTGCAAGCGGGTTTTTACGTGTTCTGGAGTCATTTCGTTGCAAGCGGCTTTTTACATACTTCTCAGACATGTCACTGGAAGCGGGTTTTTTAAATGCTCTGTAGGCATTTCGTTGCAAGCGGGTTTTTAAGTGCTCTGGAGTCATTACGTTGCAAGCGGGTTTTTAAGTGTTCTGGAGTCATTTCATTGCAAGCCGGTTTTTAAGTGCTCTGGAGTCATTTCGTTGCAAGCGGGTTTTTAAGTGCTCTGGAGTCATTTCGTTGCAAGCAGGTTTTTAAGTGCTCTGGAGTCATTTCGTTGCAAGCGGGTTTTTAAGTGCTCTGGAGTCATTTCGTTGCAAGCGGGTTTTTAAGTGCTCTGGAGTCATTTCGTTGCAAGCGGGTTTTTAAGTGCTCTGGATTCATTTCGTTGCAAGCGGGTTTTTAAGTGCTCTGCAGTCATTTCGTTGCAAGCAGGTTTTTAAGTGCTCTGGAGTCATTTCGTTGCAAGCGGGTTTTTACGTGTTCTGGAGTCATTTCATTGCAAGCGGGTTTTTACATACTTCTCAGACATTTCACTGGATGCGGGTTTTTTAAATGCTCTGTAGGCATTTCGTTGCAAGCGGGTTTTTAAGTGCTCTGGAGTCATTTCGTTGCAAGCGGGTTTTTACGTGTTCTGGAGTCATTTCGTTGCAAGCGGGTTTTTACATACTTCTCAGACATTTCACTGGAAGCGGGTTTTTTAAATGCTCTGTAGGCATTTCGTTGCAAGCGGGTTTTTAAGTACTCTGGAGTCATTTCGTTGCAAGCGGGTTTTTACGTGTTCTGGAGTCATTTCGTTGCAAGCGGGTTTTTAAGTGCTCTGGAGTCATTTCGTTGCAAGCGGGTTTTTAAGTGCTCTGGAGTCATTTCGTTGCAAGCGGGTTTTTAAGTGCTCTGGAGTCATTTTTTTGCAAGCGGGTTTTTAAGTGCTCTGGATTCATTTCGTTGCAAGCAGGTTTTTAAGTGCTCTGTAGTCATTTCGTTGCAAGCGGGTTTTTAAGTGCTCTGGAGTCATTTCGTTGCAAGCGGGTTTTTAAGTGCTCTGAAGGCATTTCGTTGCAAGCGGGTTTTTAAGTGCTCTGGAGTCATTTCGTTGCAAGCAGGTTTTTACGTGTTCTGGAGTCATTTCGTTGCAAGCGGGTTTTTACATACTTCTCAGACATTTCACTTAAAGCGGGTTTTTTAAATGTTCTGTAGGCATTTCGTTGCAAGCGGGTTTTTAAGTGCTCTGGAGTCATTTCGTTGCAAGCGGGTTTTTAAGTGCTCTGGAGTCATTTCGTTGCATGCGGGTTTTTAAGTGCTCTGAAGGCATTTCGTTGTAAGCGGGTTTTTAAGTGCTCTGGAGTCATTTCGTTGCAAGCGGCTTTTTACGTGTTCTGGAGTCATTTCGTTGCAAGCGGGTTTTTACATACTTCTCAGACATTTCACTGGAAGCGGGTTTTTTAAATGCTCTGTAGGCATTTCGTTGCAAGCGGGTTTTTAAGTGCTCTGGAGTCATTACGTTGCAAGCGGGTTTTTAAGTGTTCTGGAGTCATTTCGTTGCAAGCCGGTTTTTAAGTGCTCTGGAGTCATTTCGTTGCAAGCGGGTTTTTAAGTGCTCTGGAGTCATTTCGTTGCAAGCGGGTTTTTACGTGTTCTGGAGTCATTTCGTTGCAAGCGGGTTTTTAAGTGCTCTGGAGTCATTTCGTTGCAAGCGGGTTTTTAAGTGCTCTGAAGGCATTTCGTTGCAAGCGGGTTTTTAAGTGCTCTGGAGTCATTTCGTTGCAAGCGGGTTTTTAAGTGCTCTGGAGACATTTCGTTGCAAGCGGGTTTTTAAGTGCTCTGGAGTCATTTCGTTGCAAGCGGGTTTTTACATACTTCTCAGACATTTCACTGGAAGCGGGTTTTTTAAGTGCTCTGCAGGCATTTCGTTGTAAGCGGGTTTTTAAGTACTCTGGAGTCATTTCGTTGCAAGCGGGTTTTTAAGTGCTCTGGAGTCATTTCGTTGCAAGCGGGTTTTTAAGTGCTCTGGAGTCATTTCGTTGCAAGCGGGTTTTTAAGTTTTTTACGTGTTCTGGAGTCATTTCGTTGCAAGCGGGTTTTTACATACTTCTCAGACATCAGTGGGAGCGGGTTTTTTAAATGCTCTGTAGGCATTTCGTTGCAAGCGGGTTTTTAAGTGCTCTGGAGTCATTTCTTTGCAAGCGGGTTTTTAAGTGCTCTGGAGTCATTTCGTTGCAAGCGGGTTTTTACGTGTTCTGGAGTCATTTCGTTGCAAGCGGGTTTTTACATACTTCTCAGACATCAGTGGAAGTGGGTTTTTTAAATGCTCTGTAGGCATTTCGTTGTAAGCCGGTTTTTAAGTGCTCTGGAGTCATTTCGTTGCAAGCGGGTTTTTAAGTGTTCTGGAATCATTTCGTTGCAAGCGGGTTTTTAAGTGCTCTGGAGTCATTTCGTTGCAAGCGGGTTTTTAAGTGCTCTGGAGTCATTTCGTTGCATGCGGGTTTTTAAGTGCTCTGAAGGCATTTCGTTGTAAGCGGGTTTTTAAGTGCTCTGGAGTCATTTCGTTGCAAGCGGGTTTTTACGTGTTCTGGAGTCATTTCGTTGCAAGCGGCTTTTTACATACTTCTCAGACATTTCACTGGAAGCGGGTTTTTTAAATGCTCTGTAGGCATTTCGTTGCAAGCGGGTTTTTAAGTGCTCTGGAGTCATTACGTTGCAAGCGGGTGTTTAAGTGTTCTGGAGTCATTTCGTTGCAAGCCGGTTTTTAAGTGCTCTGGAGTCATTTCGTTGCAAGCGGGTTTTTAAGTGCTCTGGAGTCATTTCGTTGCAAGCGGGTTTTTAAGTGCTCTGGAGTCATTTTGTTGCAAGCGGGTTTTTAAGTGCTCTGGAGTCATTTCTTTGCAAGCGGGTTTTTAAGTGCTCTGGAGTCATTTCGTTGCAAGCGGGTTTTTAAGTGCTCTGGATTCATTTCGTTGCAAGCGGGTTTTTAAGTGCTCTGCAGTCATTTCGTTGCAAGCAGGTTTTTAAGTGCTCTGGAGTCATTTCGTTGCAAGCGGGTTTTTAAGTACTCTGGAGACATTTTGGTACAAGCGGGTTTTTAAGTGCTCTGGAGTCATTTCGTTGCAAGCGGGTTTTTACGTGTTCTGGAGTCATTTCGTTGCAAGCGGGTTTTTACATACTTCTCAGACATTTCACTGGAAGCGGGTTTTTTAAATGCTCTGTAGGCATTTCGTTGCAAGCAGGTTTTTAAGTGCTCTGGAGTCATTTCGTTGCAAGCGGGTTTTTACGTGTTCTGGAGTCATTTCGTTGCAAGCGGGTTTTTACATACTTCTCAGACATTTCACTGGAAGGGGGTTTTTTAAATGCTCTGTAGGCATTTCGTTGCAAGCGGGTTTTTAAGTGCTCTGGAGTCATTTCGTTGCAAGCGGGTTTTTAAGTGCTCTGGAGTCATTTCGTTGCAAGCGGGTTTTTAAGTGCTCTGAAGGCATTTCGTTGCAAGCGGGTTTTTAAGTGCTCTGAAGGCATTTCGTTGCAAGCGGGTTTTTAAGTGCTCTGGAGTCATTTCGTTGCAAGCGGGTTTTTAAGTGCTCTGGAGACATTTCGTTGCAAGCGGGTTTTTAAGTGCTCTGGATTCATTTCGTTGCAAGCGGGTTTTTAAGTGCTCTGCAGTCATTTCGTTGCAAGCAGGTTTTTAAGTGCTCTGGAGTCATTTCGTTGCAAGCGGGTTTTTAAGTACTCTGGAGACATTTCGGTACAAGCGGGTTTTTAAGTGCTCTGGAGTCATTTTGTTGCAAGCGGGTTTTTAAGTGCTCTGGAGTCATTTCGTTGCAAGCGGGTTTTTAAGTGCTCTGAAGGCATTTTGTAGCAAGCGGGTTTTTAAGTGCTCTGGAGTCATTTCGTTGCAAGCGGTTTTTTACGTGTTCTGGAGTCATTTCGTTGCAAGCGGGTTTTTACATACTTCTCAGACATTTCACTGGAAGCGGGTTTTTTAAATGCTCTGTAGGCATTTCGTTGCAAGCGGGTTTTTAAGTGCTCTGGAGTCATTTCGTTGCAAGCGGGTTTTTACGTGTTCTGGAGTCATTTCGTTGCAAGTGGGTTTTTAAGTGCTCTGGATTCATTTCGTTGCAAGCGGGTTTTTAAGTGCTCTGTAGTCATTTCGTTGCAAGCGGGTTTTTAAGTGCTCTGGAGTCATTTCGTTGCAAGCGGGTTTTTAAGTGCTCTGAAGGCATTTCGTTGCAAGCGGGTTTTTAAGTGCTCTGGAGTCATTTCGTTGCAAGCGGGTTTTTACGTGTTCTGGAGTCATTTCGTTGCAAGCGGGTTTTTACATACTTCTCAGACATTTCACTTAAAGCGGGTTTTTTAAATGCTCTGTAGGCATTTCGTTGCAAGCGGGTTTTTAAGTGCTCTGGAGTCATTTCGTTGCAAGCGGGTTTTTAAGTGCTCTGGAGTCATTTCGTTGCATGCGGGTTTTTAAGTGCTTTGAAGGCATTTCGTTGTAAGCGGGTTTTTAAGTGCTCTGGAGTCATTTCGTAGCAAGCGGCTTTTTACGTGTTCTGGAGTCATTTCGTTGCAAGCGGCTTTTTACATACTTCTCAGACATTTCACTGGAAGCGGGTTTTTTAAATGCTCTGTAGGCATTTCGTTGCAAGCGGGTTTTTAAGTGCTCTGGAGTCATTACGTTGCAAGCGGGTTTTTAAGTGTTCTGGAGTCATTTCGTTGCAAGCCGGTTTTTAAGTGCTCTGGAGTCATTTCGTTGCAAGCGGGTTTTTAAGTGCTCTGGAGTCATTTCGTTGCAAGCGGGTTTTTAAGTGCTCTGGAGTCATTTTGTTGTAAGCGGGTTTTTAAGTGCTCTGGAGTCTTTTCGTTGCAAGCGGGTTTTTAAGTGCTCTGGAGTCATTTCGTTGCAAGCGGGTTTTTAAGTGCTCTGGATTCATTTCGTTGCAAGCGGGTTTTTAAGTGCTCTGCAGTCATTTCGTTGCAAGCAGGTTTTTAAGTGCTCTGGAGTCATTTCGTTGCAAGCGGGTTTTTAAGTACTCTGGAGACATTTCGGTACAAGCGGGTTTTTAAGTGCTCTGGAGTCATTTCGTTGCAAGCGGGTTTTTACGTGTTCTGGAGTCATTTCGTTGCAAGCAGGTTTTTACATACTTCTCAGACATTTCACTGGAAGCGGGTTTTTTAAATGCTCTGTAGGCATTTCGTTGCAAGCGGGTTTTTAAGTGCTCTGGAGTCATTTCGTTGCAAGCGGGTTTTTACGTGTTCTGGAGTCATTTCGTTGCAAGCGGGTTTTTACATACTTCTCAGACATTTCACTGGAAGCGGGTTTTTTAAATGCTCTGTAGGCATTTCGTTGCAAGCGGGTTTTTAAGTACTCTGGAGTCATTTCGTTGCAAGCGGGTTTTTACGTGTTCTGGAGTCATTTCGTTGCAAGCGGGTTTTTAAGTGCTCTGGAGATATTTCGTTGCAAGCGGGTTTTTAAGTGCTCTGGAGTCATTTCGTTGCAAGCGGGTTTTTAAGTGCTCTGGAGTCATTTCGTTGCAAGCGGGATTTTAAGTGCTCTGGATTCATTTCGTTGCAAGCGGGTTTTTAAGTGCTCTGGAGTCATTTCGTTGCAAGCGGGTTTTTAAGTGCTCTGGAGTCATTTCGTTGCAAGCGGGTTTTTAAGTGCTCTGAAGGCATTTCGTTGCAAGCGGGTTTTTAAGTGCTCTGGAGTCATTTCGTTGCAAGCGGGTTTTTAAGTGCTCTGGAGACATTTCGTTGCAAGCGGGTTTTTAAGTGCTCTGGAGTCATTTTGTTGCAAGCGGGTTTTTACATACTTCTCAGACATTTCACTGGAAACGGGTTTTTTAAGTGCTCTGCAGGCATTTCGTTGTAAGCGGGTTTTTAAGTACTCTGGAGTCATTTCGTTGCAAGCGGGTTTTTAAGTGCTCTGGAGTCATTTCGTTGCAAGCGGGTTTTTAAGTGCTCTGGAGTCATTTCGTTGCAAGCGGGTTTTTAAGTGCTCTGGAGTCATTTCGTTGCAAGCGGGTTTTTAAGTGCTCTGGAGTCATTTCGTTGCAAGCGGGTTTTTAAGTGCTCTGGAGTCATTTCGTTGCAAGCGGGTTTTTAAGTTTTTTACGTGTTCTGGAGTCATTTCGTTGCAAGCGGGTTTTTACATACTTCTCAGACATCAGTGGGAGCGGGTTTTTTAAATGCTCTGTAGGCATTTCGTTGCAAGCGGGTTTTTAAGTGCTCTGGAGTCATTTCTTTGCAAGCGGGTTTTTAAGTGCTCTGGAGTCATTTCGTTGCAAGCGGGTTTTTACGTGTTCTGGAGTCATTTCGTTGCAAGCGGGTTTTTACATACTTCTCAGACATCAGTGGAAGTGGGTTTTTTAAATGCTCTGTAGGCATTTCGTTGCAAGCCGGTTTTTTAGTGCTCTGGAGTCATTTCGTTGCAAGCGGGTTTTTAAGTGTTCTGGAATCATTTCGTTGCAAGCGGGTTTTTAAGTGCTCTGGAGTCATTTCGTTGCAAGCGGGTTTTTAAGTGCTCTGGAGTCATTTCGTTGCATGCGGGTTTTTAAGTGCTCTGAAGGCATTTCGTTGTAAGCGGGTTTTTAAGTGCTCTGGAGTCATTTCGTTGCAAGCGGGTTTTTACGTGTTCTGGAGTCATTTCGTTGCAAGCGGCTTTTTACATACTTCTCAGACATTTCACTGGAAGCGGGTTTTTTAAATGCTCTGTAGGCATTTCGTTGCAAGCGGGTTTTTAAGTGCTCTGGAGTCATTACGTTGCAAGCGGGTTTTTAAGTGCTCTGGAGTCATTTCGTTGCAAGCCGGTTTTTAAGTGCTCTGGAGTCATTTCGTTGCAAGCGGGTTTTTAAGTGCTCTGGAGTCATTTCGTTGCAAGCGGGTTTTTAAGTGCTCTGGAGTCATTTCGTTGCAAGCGGGTTTTTAAGTTTTTTACGTGTTCTGGAGTCATTTCGTTGCAAGCGGGTTTTTACATACTTCTCAGACATCAGTGGGAGCGGGTTTATTAAATACTCTGTAGGCATTTCGTTGCAAGCGGGTTTTTAAGTGCTCTGCAGTCATTTCGTTGCAAGCAGGTTTTTAAGTGCTCTGGAGTCATTTCGTTGCAAGCGGGTTTTTAAGTACTCTGGAGACATTTCGGTACAAGCGGGTTTTTAAGTGCTCTGGAGTCATTTCGTTGCAAGCGGGTTTTTACGTGTTCTGGAGTCATTTCGTTGCAAGCGGGTTTTTACATACTTCTCAGACATTTCACTGGAAGCGGGTTTTTTAAATGCTCTGTAGGCATTTCGTTGCAAGCAGGTTTTTAAGTGCTCTGGAGTCATTTCGTTGCAAGCGGGTTTTTACGTGTTCTGGAGTCATTTCGTTGCAAGCGGGTTTTTACATACTTCTCAGACATTTCACTGGAAGCGGGTTTTTTAAATGCTCTGTAGGCATTTCTTTGCAAGCGGGTTTTTAAGTGCTCTGGAGTCATTTCGTTGCAAGCGGGTTTTTAAGTGCTCTGGAGTCATTTCGTTGCAAGCGGGTTTTTAAGTGCTCTGAAGGCATTTCGTTGCAAGCGGGTTTTTAAGTGCTCTGAAGGCATTTCGTTGCAAGCGGGTTTTTAAGTGCTCTGGAGTCATTTCGTTGCAAGCGGGTTTTTAAGTGCTCTGGAGACATTTCGTTGCAAGCGGGTTTTTAAGTGCTCTGGATTCATTTCGTTGCAAGCGGGTTTTTAAGTGCTCTGCAGTCATTTCGTTGCAAGCAGGTTTTTAAGTGCTCTGGAGTCATTTCGTTGCAAGCGGGTTTTTAAGTACTCTGGAGACATTTCGGTACAAGCGGGTTTTTAAGTGCTCTGGAGTCATTTTGTTGCAAGCGGGTTTTTAAGTGCTCTGGAGTCATTTCGTTGCAAGCGGGTTTTTAAGTGCTCTGAAGGCATTTTGTTGCAAGCGGGTTTTTAAGTGCTCTGGAGTCATTTCGTTGCAAGCGGTTTTTTACGTGTTCTGGAGTCATTTCGTTGCAAGCGGGTTTTTACATACTTCTCAGACATTTCACTGGAAGCAGGTTTTTTAAATGCTCTGTAGGCATTTCGTTGCAAGCGGGTTTTTAAGTGCTCTGGAGTCATTTCGTTGCAAGCGGGTTTTTACGTGTTCTGGAGTCATTTCGTTGCAAGCGGGTTTTTAAGTGCTCTGGATTCATTTCGTTGCAAGCGGGTTTTTAAGTGCTCTGTAGTCATTTCGTTGCAAGCGGGTTTTTAAGTGCTCTGGAGTCATTTCGTTGCAAGCGGGTTTTTAAGTGCTCTGAAGGCATTTCGTTGCAAGCGGGTTTTTAAGTGCTCTGGAGTCATTTCGTTGCAAGCGGGTTTTTACGTGTTCTGGAGTCATTTCGTTGCAAGCGGGTTTTTACATACTTCTCAGACATTTCACTTAAAGCGGGTTTTTTAAATGCTCTGTAGGCATTTCGTTGCAAGCGGGTTTTTAAGTGCTCTGGAGTCATTTCGTTGCAAGCGGGCTTTTAAGTGCTCTGGAGTCATTTCGTTGCATGCGGGTTTTTAAGTGCTTTGAAGGCATTTCGTTGTAAGCAGGTTTTTAAGTGCTCTGGAGTCATTTCGTTGCAAGCGGCTTTTTACGTGTTCTGGAGTCATTTCGTTGCAAGCGGCTTTTTACATACTTCTCAGACATTTCACTGGAAGCGGGTTTTTTAAATGCTCTGGAGTCATTTCGTTGCAAGCGGGTTTTTAAGTGCTCTGGAGTCATTTCGTTGCAAGCGGGTTTTTAAGTGCTCTGGAGTCATTTTGTTGTAAGCGGGTTTTTAAGTGCTCTGGAGTCATTTCGTTGCAAGCGGGTTTTTAAGTGCTCTGGAGTCATTTCGTTGCAAGCGGGTTTTTAAGTGCTCTGGATTCATTTCGTTGCAAGCGGGTTTTTAAGTGCTCTGCAGTCATTTCGTTGCAAGCAGGTTTTTAAGTGCTCTGGAGTCATTTCGTTGCAAGCGGGTTTTTAAGTACTCTGGAGACATTTCGGTACAAGCGGGTTTTTAAGTGCTCTGGAGTCATTTCGTTGCAAGCGGGTTTTTACGTGTTCTGGAGTCATTTCGTTGCAAGCAGGTTTTTACATACTTCTCAGACATTTCACTGGAAGCGGGTTTTTTAAATGCTCTGTAGGCATTTCGTTGCAAGCGGGTTTTTAAGTGCTCTGGAGTCATTTCGTTGCAAGCGGGTTTTTACGTGTTCTGGAGTCATTTCGTTGCAAGCGGGTTTTTACATACTTCTCAGACATTTCACTGGAAGCGGGTTTTTTAAATGCTCTGTAGGCATTTCGTTGCAAGCGGGTTTTTAAGTACTCTGGAGTCATTTCGTTGCAAGCGGGTTTTTACGTGTTCTGGAGTCATTTCGTTGCAAGCGGGTTTTTAAGTGCTCTGGAGTCATTTCGTTGCAAGCGGGTTTTTAAGTGCTCTGGAGTCATTTCGTTGCAAGCGGGTTTTTAAGTGCTCTGGAGTCATTTCGTTGCAAGCGGGTTTTTAAGTGCTCTGGATTCATTTCGTTGCAAGCGGGTTTTTAAGTGCTCTGGAGTCATTTCGTTGCAAGCGGGTTTTTAAGTGCTCTGGAGTCATTTCGTTGCAAGCGGGTTTTTAAGTGCTCTGAAGGCATTTCGTTGCAAGCGGGTTTTTAAGTGCTCTGGAGTCATTTCGTTGCAAGCGGGTTTTTAAGTGCTCTGGAGACATTTCGTTGCAAGCGGGTTTTTAAGTGCTCTGGAGTCATTTCGTTGCAAGCGGGTTTTTACATACTTCTCAGACATTTCACTGGAAACGGGTTTTTTAAGTGCTCTGCAGGCATTTCGTTGTAAGCGGGTTTTTAAGTACTCTGGAGTCATTTCGTTGCAAGCGGGTTTTTAAGTGCTCTGGAGTCATTTCGTTGCAAGCGGGTTTTTAAGTGCTCTGCAGTCATTTCGTTGCAAGCAGGTTTTTAAGTGCTCTGGAGTCATTTCGTTGCAAGCGGGTTTTTAAGTACTCTGGAGACATTTTGGTACAAGCGGGTTTTTAAGTGCTCTGGAGTCATTTCGTTGCAAGCGGGTTTTTACGTGTTCTGGAGTCATTTCGTTGCAAGCGGGTTTTTACATACTTCTCAGACATTTCACTGGAAGCGGGTTTTTTAAATGCTCTGTAGGCATTTCGTTGCAAGCAGGTTTTTAAGTGCTCTGGAGTCATTTCGTTGCAAGCGGGTTTTTACGTGTTCTGGAGTCATTTCGTTGCAAGCGGGTTTTTACATACTTCTCAGACATTTCACTGGAAGGGGGTTTTTTAAATGCTCTGTAGGCATTTCGTTGCAAGCGGGTTTTTAAGTGCTCTGGAGTCATTTCGTTGCAAGCGGGTTTTTAAGTGCTCTGGAGTCATTTCGTTGCAAGCGGGTTTTTAAGTGCTCTGAAGGCATTTCGTTGCAAGCGGGTTTTTAAGTGCTCTGAAGGCATTTCGTTGCAAGCGGGTTTTTAAGTGCTCTGGAGTCATTTCGTTGCAAGCGGGTTTTTAAGTGCTCTGGAGACATTTCGTTGCAAGCGGGTTTTTAAGTGCTCTGGATTCATTTCGTTGCAAGCGGGTTTTTAAGTGCTCTGCAGTCATTTCGTTGCAAGCAGGTTTTTAAGTGCTCTGGAGTCATTTCGTTGCAAGCGGGTTTTTAAGTACTCTGGAGACATTTCGGTACAAGCGGGTTTTTAAGTGCTCTGGAGTCATTTTGTTGCAAGCGGGTTTTTAAGTGCTCTGGAGTCATTTCGTTGCAAGCGGGTTTTTAAGTGCTCTGAAGGCATTTTGTAGCAAGCGGGTTTTTAAGTGCTCTGGAGTCATTTCGTTGCAAGCGGTTTTTTACGTGTTCTGGAGTCATTTCGTTGCAAGCGGGTTTTTACATACTTCTCAGACATTTCACTGGAAGCGGGTTTTTTAAATGCTCTGTAGGCATTTCGTTGCAAGCGGGTTTTTAAGTGCTCTGGAGTCATTTCGTTGCAAGCGGGTTTTTACGTGTTCTGGAGTCATTTCGTTGCAAGCGGGTTTTTAAGTGCTCTGGATTCATTTCGTTGCAAGCGGGTTTTTAAGTGCTCTGTAGTCATTTCGTTGCAAGCGGGTTTTTAAGTGCTCTGGAGTCATTTCGTTGCAAGCGGGTTTTTAAGTGCTCTGAAGGCATTTCGTTGCAAGCGGGTTTTTAAGTGCTCTGGAGTCATTTCGTTGCAAGCGGGTTTTTACGTGTTCTGGAGTCATTTCGTTGCAAGCGGGTTTTTACATACTTCTCAGACATTTCACTTAAAGCGGGTTTTTTAAATGCTCTGTAGGCATTTCGTTGCAAGCGGGTTTTTAAGTGCTCTGGAGTCATTTCGTTGCAAGCGGGTTTTGAAGTGCTCTGGAGTCATTTCGTTGCATGCGGGTTTTTAAGTGCTTTGAAGGCATTTCGTTGTAAGCGGGTTTTTAAGTGCTCTGGAGTCATTTCGTAGCAAGCGGCTTTTTACGTGTTCTGGAGTCATTTCGTTGCAAGCGGCTTTTTACATACTTCTCAGACATTTCACTGGAAGCGGGTTTTTTAAATGCTCTGTAGGCATTTCGTTGCAAGCGGGTTTTCAAGTGCTCTGGAGTCATTACGTTGCAAGCGGGTTTTTAAGTGTTCTGGAGTCATTTCGTTGCAAGCCGGTTTTTAAGTGCTCTGGAGTCATTTCGTTGCAAGCGGGTTTTTAAGTGCTCTGGAGTCATTTCGTTGCAAGCGGGTTTTTAAGTGCTCTGGAGTCATTTTGTTGTAAGCGGGTTTTTAAGTGCTCTGGAGTCTTTTCGTTGCAAGCGGGTTTTTAAGTGCTCTGGAGTCATTTCGTTGCAAGCGGGTTTTTAAGTGCTCTGGATTCATTTCGTTGCAAGCGGGTTTTTAAGTGCTCTGCAGTCATTTCGTTGCAAGCAGGTTTTTAAGTGCTCTGGATTCATTTCGTTGCAAGCGGGTTTTTAAGTACTCTGGAGACATTTCGGTACAAGCGGGTTTTTAAGTGCTCTGGAGTCATTTCGTTGCAAGCGGGTTTTTACGTGTTCTGGAGTCATTTCGTTGCAAGCAGGTTTTTACATACTTCTCAGACATTTCACTGGAAGCGGGTTTTTTAAATGCTCTGTAGGCATTTCGTTGCAAGCGGGTTTTTAAGTGCTCTGGAGTCATTTCGTTGCAAGCGGGTTTTTACGTGTTCTGGAGTCATTTCGTTGCAAGCGGGTTTTTACATACTTCTCAGACATTTCACTGGAAGCGGGTTTTTTAAATGCTCTGTAGGCATTTCGTTGCAAGCGGGTTTTTAAGTACTCTGGAGTCATTTCGTTGCAAGCGGGTTTTTACGTGTTCTGGAGTCATTTCGTTGCAAGCGGGTTTTTAAGTGCTCTGGAGATATTTCGTTGCAAGCGGGTTTTTAAGTGCTCTGGAGTCATTTCGTTGCAAGCGGGTTTTTAAGTGCTCTAGAGTCATTTCGTTGCAAGCGGGATTTTAAGTGCTCTGGATTCATTTCGTTGCAAGCGGGTTTTTAAGTGCTCTGGAGTCATTTCGTTGCAAGCGGGTTTTTAAGTGCTCTGGAGTCATTTCGTTGCAAGCGGGTTTTTAAGTGCTCTGAAGGCATTTCGTTGCAAGCGGGTTTTTAAGTGCTCTGGAGTCATTTCGTTGCAAGCGGGTTTTTAAGTGCTCTGGAGACATTTCGTTGCAAGCGGGTTTTTAAGTGCTCTGGAGTCATTTTGTTGCAAGCGGGTTTTTACATACTTCTCAGACATTTCACTGGAAACGGGTTTTTTAAGTGCTCTGCAGGCATTTCGTTGTAAGCGGGTTTTTAAGTACTCTGGAGTCATTTCGTTGCAAGCGGGTTTTTAAGTGCTCTGGAGTCATTTCGTTGCAAGCGGGTTTTTAAGTGCTCTGGAGTCATTTCGTTGCAAGCGGGTTTTTAAGTGCTCTGGAGTCATTTCGTTGCAAGCGGGTTTTTAAGTGCTCTGGAGTCATTTCGTTGCAAGCGGGTTTTTAAGTGCTCTGGAGTCATTTCGTTGCAAGCGGGTTTTTAAGTTTTTTACGTGTTCTGGAGTCATTTCGTTGCAAGCGGGTTTTTACATACTTCTCAGACATCAGTGGGAGCGGGTTTTTTAAATGCTCTGTAGGCATTTCGCTGCAAGCGGGTTTTTAAGTGCTCTGGAGTCATTTCTTTGCAAGCGGGTTTTTAAGTGCTCTGGAGTCATTTCGTTGCAAGCGGGTTTTTACGTGTTCTGGAGTCATTTCGTTGCAAGCGGGTTTTTACATACTTCTCAGACATCAGTGGAAGTGGGTTTTTTAAATGCTCTGTAGGCATTTCGTTGCAAGCCGGTTTTTTAGTGCTCTGGAGTCATTTCGTTGCAAGCGGGTTTTTAAGTGTTCTGGAATCATTTCGTTGCAAGCGGGTTTTTAAGTGCTCTGGAGTCATTTCGTTGCAAGCGGGTTTTTAAGTGCTCTGGAGTCATTTCGTTGCATGCGGGTTTTTAAGTGCTCTGAAGGCATTTCGTTGTAAGCGGGTTTTTAAGTGCTCTGGAGTCATTTCGTTGCAAGCGGGTTTTTACGTGTTCTGGAGTCATTTCGTTGCAAGCGGCTTTTTACATACTTCTCAGACATTTCACTGGAAGCGGGTTTTTTAAATGCTCTGTAGGCATTTCGTTGCAAGCGGGTTTTTAAGTGCTCTGGAGTCATTACGTTGCAAGCGGGTTTTTAAGTGCTCTGGAGTCATTTCGTTGCAAGCCGGTTTTTAAGTGCTCTGGAGTCATTTCGTTGCAAGCGGGTTTTTAAGTGCTCTGGAGTCATTTCGTTGCAAGCGGGTTTTTAAGTGCTCTGGAGTCATTTCGTTGCAAGCGGGTTTTTAAGTTTTTTACGTGTTCTGGAGTCATTTCGTTGCAAGCGGGTTTTTACATACTTCTCAGACATCAGTGGGAGCGGGTTTTTTAAATGCTCTGTAGGCATTTCGTTGCAAGCGGGTTTTTAAGTGCTCTGCAGTCATTTCGTTGCAAGCAGGTTTTTAAGTGCTCTGGAGTCATTTCGTTGCAAGCGGGTTTTTAAGTACTCTGGAGACATTTCGGTACAAGCGGGTTTTTAAGTGCTCTGGAGTCATTTCGTTGCAAGCGGGTTTTTACGTGTTCTGGAGTCATTTCGTTGCAAGCGGGTTTTTACATACTTCTCAGACATTTCACTGGAAGCGGGTTTTTTAAATGCTCTGTAGGCATTTCGTTGCAAGCAGGTTTTTAAGTGCTCTGGAGTCATTTCGTTGCAAGCGGGTTTTTACGTGTTCTGGAGTCATTTCGTTGCAAGCGGGTTTTTACATACTTCTCAGACATTTCACTGGAAGCGGGTTTTTTAAATGCTCTGTAGGCATTTCTTTGCAAGCGGGTTTTTAAGTGCTCTGGAGTCATTTCGTTGCAAGCGGGTTTTTAAGTGCTCTGGAGTCATTTCGTTGCAAGCGGGTTTTTAAGTGCTCTGAAGGCATTTCGTTGCAAGCGGGGTTTTAAGTGCTCTGAAGGCATTTCGTTGCAAGCGGGTTTTTAAGTGCTCTGGAGTCATTTCGTTGCAAGCGGGTTTTTAAGTGCTCTGGAGACATTTCGTTGCAAGCGGGTTTTTAAGTGCTCTGGATTCATTTCGTTGCAAGCGGGTTTTTAAGTGCTCTGCAGTCATTTCGTTGCAAGCAGGTTTTTAAGTGCTCTGGAGTCATTTCGTTGCAAGCGGGTTTTTAAGTACTCTGGAGACATTTCGGTACAAGCGGGTTTTTAAGTGCTCTGGAGTCATTTTGTTGCAAGCGGGTTTTTAAGTGCTCTGGAGTCATTTCGTTGCAAGCGGGTTTTTAAGTGCTCTGAAGGCATTTTGTTGCAAGCGGGTTTTTAAGTGCTCTGGAGTCATTTCGTTGCAAGCGGTTTTTTACGTGTTCTGGAGTCATTTCGTTGCAAGCGGGTTTTTACATACTTCTCAGACATTTCACTGGAAGCAGGTTTTTTAAATGCTCTGTAGGCATTTCGTTGCAAGCGGGTTTTTAAGTGCTCTGGAGTCATTTCGTTGCAAGCGGGTTTTTACGTGTTCTGGAGTCATTTCGTTGCAAGCGGGTTTTTAAGTGCTCTGGATTCATTTCGTTGCAAGCGGGTTTTTAAGTGCTCTGTAGTCATTTCGTTGCAAGCGGGTTTTTAAGTGCTCTGGAGTCATTTCGTTGCAAGCGGGTTTTTAAGTGCTCTGAAGGCATTTCGTTGCAAGCGGGTTTTTAAGTGCTCTGGAGTCATTTCGTTGCAAGCGGGTTTTTACGTGTTCTGGAGTCATTTCGTTGCAAGCGGGTTTTTACATACTTCTCAGACATTTCACTTAAAGCGGGTTTTTTAAATGCTCTGTAGGCATTTCGTTGCAAGCGGGTTTTTAAGTGCTCTGGAGTCATTTCGTTGCAAGCGGGCTTTTAAGTGCTCTGGAGTCATTTCGTTGCATGCGGGTTTTTAAGTGCTTTGAAGGCATTTCGTTGTAAGCGGGTTTTTAAGTGCTCTGGAGTCATTTCGTTGCAAGCGGCTTTTTACGTGTTCTGGAGTCATTTCGTTGCAAGCGGCTTTTTACATACTTCTCAGACATTTCACTGGAAGCGGGTTTTTTAAATGCTCTGGAGTCATTTCGTTGCAAGCGGGTTTTTAAGTGCTCTGGAGTCATTTCGTTGCAAGCGGGTTTTTAAGTGCTCTGGAGTCATTTTGTTGTAAGCGGGTTTTTAAGTGCTCTGGAGTCATTTCGTTGCAAGCGGGTTTTTAAGTGCTCTGGAGTCATTTCGTTGCAAGCGGGTTTTTAAGTGCTCTGGATTCATTTCGTTGCAAGCGGGTTTTTAAGTGCTCTGCAGTCATTTCGTTGCAAGCAGGTTTTTAAGTGCTCTGGAGTCATTTCGTTGCAAGCGGGTTTTTAAGTACTCTGGAGACATTTCGGTACAAGCGGGTTTTTAAGTGCTCTGGAGTCATTTCGTTGCAAGCGGGTTTTTACGTGTTCTGGAGTCATTTCGTTGCAAGCAGGTTTTTACATACTTCTCAGACATTTCACTGGAAGCGGGTTTTTTAAATGCTCTGTAGGCATTTCGTTGCAAGCGGGTTTTTAAGTACTCTGGAGTCATTTCGTTGCAAGCGGGTTTTTACGTGCTCTGGAGTCATTTCGTTGCAAGCGGGTTTTTAAGTGCTCTGGAGTCATTTCGTTGCAAGCGGGTTTTTAAGTGCTCTGGAGTCATTTCGTTGCAAGCGGGTTTTTAAGTGCTCTGGAGTCATTTCGTTGCAAGCGGGTTTTTAAGTGCTCTGGATTCATTTCGTTGCAAGCGGGTTTTTAAGTGCTCTGGAGTCATTTCGTTGCAAGCGGGTTTTTAAGTGCTCTGGAGTCATTTCGTTGCAAGCGGGTTTTTAAGTGCTCTGAAGGCATTTCGTTGCAAGCGGGTTTTTAAGTGCTCTGGAGTCATTTCGTTGCAAGCGGGTTTTTAAGTGCTCTGGAGACATTTCGTTGCAAGCGGGTTTTTAAGTGCTCTGGAGTCATTTCGTTGCAAGCGGGTTTTTACATACTTCTCAGACATTTCACTGGAAACGGGTTTTTTAAGTGCTCTGCAGGCATTTCGTTGTAAGCGGGTTTTTAAGTACTCTGGAGTCATTTCGTTGCAAGCGGGTTTTTAAGTGCTCTGGAGTCATTTCGTTGCAAGCGGGTTTTTAAGTGCTCTGGAGTCATTTCGTTGCAAGCGGGTTTTTAAGTGCTCTGGAGTCATTTCGTTGCAAGCGGGTTTTTAAGTGCTCTGGAGTCATTTCGTTGCAAGCGGGTTTTTAAGTGCTCTGGAGTCATTTCGTTGCAAGCGGGTTTTTAAGTTTTTTACGTGTTCTGGAGTCATTTCGTTGCAAGCGGGTTTTTACATACTTCTCAGACATCAGTGGGAGCGGGTTTTTTAAATGCTCTGTAGGCATTTCGTTGCAAGCGGGTTTTTAAGTGCTCTGGAGTCATTTCTTTGCAAGCGGGTTTTTAAGTGCTCTGGAGTCATTTCGTTGCAAGCGGGTTTTTACGTGTTCTGGAGTCATTTCGTTGCAAGCGGGTTTTTACATACTTCTCAGACATCAGTGGAAGTGGGTTTTTTAAATGCTCTGTAGGCATTTCGTTGCAAGCCGGTTTTTTAGTGCTCTGGAGTCATTTCGTTGCAAGCGGGTTTTTAAGTGTTCTGGAATCATTTCGTTGCAAGCGGGTTTTTAAGTGCTCTGGAGTCATTTCGTTGCAAGCAGGTTTTTAAGTGCTCTGGAGTCATTTCGTTGCATGCGGGTTTTTAAGTGCTCTGAAGGCATTTCGTTGTAAGCGGGTTTTTAAGTGCTCTGGAGTCATTTCGTTGCAAGCGGGTTTTTACGTGTTCTGGAGTCATTTCGTTGCAAGCGGCTTTTTACATACTTCTCAGACATTTCACTGGAAGCGGGTTTTTTAAATGCTCTGTAGGCATTTCGTTGCAAGCGGGTTTTTAAGTGCTCTGGAGTCATTACGTTGCAAGCGGGTTTTTAAGTGCTCTGGAGTCATTTCGTTGCAAGCCGGTTTTTAAGTGCTCTGGAGTCATTTCGTTGCAAGCGGGTTTTTAAGTGCTCTGGAGTCATTTCGTTGCAAGCGGGTTTTTAAGTGCTCTGGAGTCATTTTGTTGCAAGCGGGTTTTTAAGTGCTCTGGAGTCATTTCGTTGCAAGCGGGTTTTTAAGTGCTCTGGAGTCATTTCGTTGCAAGCGGGTTTTTAAGTGCTCTGGATTCATTTCGTTGCAAGCGGGTTTTTAAGTGCTCTGCAGTCATTTCGTTGCAAGCAGGTTTTTAAGTGCTCTGGAGTCATTTCGTTGCAAGCGGGTTTTTAAGTACTCTGGAGACATTTCGGTACAAGCGGGTTTTTAAGTGCTCTGGAGTCATTTCGTTGCAAGCGGGTTTTTAAGTACTCTGGAGACATTTCGGTACAAGCGGGTTTTTAAGTGTTCTGGAGTCATTTCATTGCAAGCGGGTTTTTACATACTTCTCAGACATTTCACTGGAAGCGGGTTTTTTAAATGCTCTGTAGGCATTTCGTTGCAAGCGGGTTTTTAAGTGCTCTGGAGTCATTTCGTTGCAAGCGGGTTTTTACGTGTTCTGGAGTCATTTCGTTGCAAGCGGGTTTTTACATACTTCTCAGACATTTCACTGGAAGCGGGTTTTTTAAATGCTCTGTAGGCATTTCGTTGCAAGCGGGTTTTTACGTGTTCTGGAGTCATTTCGTTGCAAGCGGGTTTTTAAGTGCTCTGGAGTCATTTCGTTGCAAGCGGGTTTTTAAGTGCTCTGAAGGCATTTCGTTGCAAGCGGGTTTTTAAGTGCTCTGAAGGCATTTCGTTGCAAGCGGGTTTTTAAGTGCTCTGGAGTCATTTCGTTGCAAGCGGGTTTTTAAGTGCTCTGGAGACATTTCGTTGCAAGCGGGTTTTTAAGTGCTCTGGATTCATTTCGTTGCAAGCGGGTTTTTAAGTGCTCTGCAGTCATTTCGTTGCAAGCAGGTTTTTAAGTGCTCTGGAGTCATTTCGTTGCAAGCGGGTTTTTAAGTACTCTGGAGACATTTCGGTACAAGCGGGTTTTTAAGTGCTCTGGAGTCATTTCGTTGCAAGCGGGTTTTTAAGTGCTCTGGAGTCATTTCGTTGCAAGCGGGTTTTTAAGTGCTCTGAAGGCATTTTGTTGCAAGCGGGTTTTTAAGTGCTCTGGAGTCATTTCGTTGCAAGCGGTTTTTTACGTGTTCTGGAGTCATTTCGTTGCAAGCGGGTTTTTACATACTTCTCAGACATTTCACTGGAAGCGGGTTTTTTAAATGCTCTGTAGGCATTTCGTTGCAAGCGGGTTTTTACGTGTTCTGGAGTCATTTCGTTGCAAGCGGGTTTTTAAGTGCTCTGGAGTCATTTCGTTGCAAGCGGGTTTTTAAGTGCTCTGAAGGCATTTCGTTGCAAGCGGGTTTTTAAGTACTCTGGAGACATTTCGGTACAAGCGGGTTTTTAAGTGCTCTGCAGTCATTTCGTTGCAAGCAGGTTTTTAAGTGCTCTGGAATCATTTCGTTGCAAGCGGGTTTTTAAGTACTCTGGAGACATTTCGGTACAAGCGGGTTTTTAAGTGCTCTGGAGTCATTTCGTTGCAAGCGGGATTTTACGTGTTCTGGAGTCATTTCGTTGCAAGCGGGTTTTTACATACTTCTCAGACATTTCACTGGAAGCGGGTTTTTTAAATGCTCTGTAGGCATTTCGTTGCAAGCGGGTTTTTAAGTGCTCTGGAGTCATTTCGTTGCAAGCGGGTTTTTACGTGTTCTGGAGTCATTTCGTTGCAAGCGGGTTTTTACATACTTCTCAGACATTTCACTGGAAGGGGGTTTTTTAAATGCTCTGTAGGCATTTCGTTGCAAGCGGGTTTTTAAGTACTCTGGAGTCATTTCGTTGCAAGCGGGTTTTTACGTGTTCTGGAGTCATTTCGTTGCAAGCGGGTTTTTAAGTGCTCTTGAGTCATTTCGTTGCAAGCGGGTTTTTAAGTGCTCTGGAGTCATTTCGTTACAAGCGGGTTTTTAAGTGCTCTGGAGTCATTTCGTTGCAAGCGGGTTTTTAAGTGCTCTGGATTCATTTCGTTGCAAGCGGGTTTTTAAGTGCTCTGTAGTCATTTCGTTGCAAGCGGGTTTTTAAGTGCTCTGGAGTCATTTCGTTGCAAGCGGGTTTTTAAGTGCTCTGAAGGCATTTCGTTGCAAGCGGGTTTTTAAGTGCTCTGGAGTCATTTCGTTGCAAGCGGGTTTTTACGTGTTCTGGAGTCATTTCGTTGCAAGCGGGTTTTTACATACTTCTCAGACATTTCACTTAAAGCGGGTTTTTTAAATGCTCTGTAGGCATTTCGTTGCAAGCGGGTTTTTAAGTGCTCTGGAGTCATTTCGTTGCAAGCGGGTTTTTACGTGTTCTGGAGTCATTTCGTTGCAAGCAGGTTTTTACATACTTCTCAGACATCACTGGAAGCGGGTTTTTTAAATGCTCTGTAGGCATTTCGTTGCAAGCGGGTTTTTAAGTGCTCTGGAGTCATTTCTTTGCAAGCGGGTTTTTAAGTGCTCTGAAGGCATTTCGTTGCAAGCGGGTTTTTAAGTGCTCTGGAGTCATTTCGTTGCAAGCGGGTTTTTACGTGTTCTGGAGTCATTTCGTTGCAAGCGGGTTTTTACATACTTCTCAGACATTTCACTTAAAGCGGGTTTTTTAAATGCTCTGTAGGCATTTCGTTGCAAGCGGGTTTTTAAGTGCTCTGGAGTCATTTCGTTGCAAGCGGGTTTTTACGTGTTCTGGAGTCATTTCGTTGCAAGCAGGTTTTTACATACTTCTCAGACATCAGTGGAAGCGGGTTTTTTAAATGCTCTGTAGGCATTTCGTTGCAAGCGGGTTTTTAAGTGCTCTGGAGTCATTTCTTTGCAAGCGGGTTTTTACGTGTTCTGGAGTCATTTCGTTGCAAGCGGGTTTTTACATACTTCTCAGACATTTCACTGGAAGCGGGTTTTTTAAATGCTCTGTAGGCATTTCGTTGCAAGCGGGTTTTTAAGTGCTCTGGAGTCATTTCGTTGCAAGCGGGTTTTTACGTGTTCTGGAGTCATTTCGTTGCAAGCGGGTTTTTACATACTTCTCAGACATTTCACTGGAAGCGGGTTTTTTAAATGCTCTGTAGGCATTTCGTTGCAAGCGGGTTTTTAAGTACTCTGGAGTCATTTCGTTGCAAGCGGGTTTTTATGTGTTCTGGAGTCATTTCGTTGCAAGCGGGTTTTTAAGTGCTCTGGAGTCATTTCGTTGCAAGCGGGTTTTTAAGTGCTCTGGAGTCATTTCGTTGCAAGCGGGTTTTTAAGTGCTCTGGAGTCATTTCGTTGCAAGCGGGTTTTTAAGTGCTCTGGATTCATTTCGTTGCAAGCGGGTTTTTAAGTGCTCTGTAGTCATTTCGTTGCAAGCGGGTTTTTAAGTGCTCTGGATTCATTTCGTTGCAAGCGGGTTTTTAAGTGCTCTGCAGTCATTTCGTTGCAAGCAGGTTTTTAAGTGCTCTGGAGTCATTTCGTTGCAAGCGGGTTTTTAAGTACTCTGGAGACATTTCGGTACAAGCGGGTTTTTAAGTGCTCTGGAGTCATTTCGTTGCAAGCGGGTTTTTAAGTGCTCTGGAGTCATTTCGTTGCAAGCGGGTTTTTAAGTGCTCTGAAGGCATTTTGTTGCAAGCGGGTTTTTAAGTGCTCTGGAGTCATTTCGTTGCAAGCGGGTTTTTAAGTGCTCTGCAGTCATTTCGTTGCAAGCAGGTTTTTAAGTGCTCTGGAGTCATTTCGTTGCAAGCGGGTTTTTAAGTACTCTGGAGACATTTCGGTACAAGCGGGTTTTTAAGTGCTCTGGAGTCATTTCGTTGCAAGCGGGTTTTTAAGTACTCTGGAGACATTTCGGTACAAGCGGGTTTTTAAGTGTTCTGGAGTCATTTCATTGCAAGCGGGTTTTTACATACTTCTCAGACATTTCACTGGAAGCGGGTTTTTTAAATGCTCTGTAGGCATTTCGTTGCAAGCGGGTTTTTAAGTGCTCTGGAGTCATTTCGTTGCAAGCGGGTTTTTACGTGTTCTGGAGTCATTTCGTTGCAAGCTGGTTTTTACATACTTCTCAGACATTTCACTGGAAGCGGGTTTTTTAAATGCTCTGTAGGCATTTCGTTGCAAGCGGGTTTTTACGTGTTCTGGAGTCATTTCGTTGCAAGCGGGTTTTTAAGTGCTCTGGAGTCATTTCGTTGCAAGCGGGTTTTTAAGTGCTCTGAAGGCATTTCGTTGCAAGCGGGTTTTTAAGTGCTCTGAAGGCATTTCGTTGCAAGCGGGTTTTTAAGTGCTCTGGAGACATTTCGTTGCAAGCGGGTTTTTAAGTGCTCTGGATTCATTTCGTTGCAAGCGGGTTTTTAAGTGCTCTGCAGTCATTTCGTTGCAAGCAGGTTTTTAAGTGCTCTGGAGTCATTTCGTTGCAAGCGGGTTTTTAAGTACTCTGGAGACATTTCGGTACAAGCGGGTTTTTAAGTGCTCTGGAGTCATTTCGTTGCAAGCGGGTTTTTAAGTGCTCTGGAGTCATTTCGTTGCAAGCGGGTTTTTAAGTGCTCTGAAGGCATTTTGTTGCAAGCGGGTTTTTAAGTGCTCTGGAGTCATTTCGTTGCAAGCGGTTTTTTACGTGTTCTGGAGTCATTTCGTTGCAAGCGGGTTTTTACATACTTCTCAGACATTTCACTGGAAGCGGGTTTTTTAAATGCTCTGTAGGCATTTCGTTGCAAGCGGGTTTTTACGTGTTCTGGAGTCATTTCATTGCAAGCGGGTTTTTAAGTGCTCTGGAGTCATTTCGTTGCAAGCGGGTTTTTAAGTGCTCTGAAGGCATTTCGTTGCAAGCGGGTTTTTAAGTACTCTGGAGACATTTCGGTACAAGCGGGTTTTTAAGTGCTCTGCAGTCATTTCGTTGCAAGCAGGTTTTTAAGTGCTCTGGAATCATTTCGTTGCAAGCGGGTTTTTAAGTACTCTGGAGACATTTCGGTACAAGCGGGTTTTTAAGTGCTCTGGAGTCATTTCGTTGCAAGCGGGATTTTACGTGTTCTGGAGTCATTTCGTTGCAAGCGGGTTTTTACATACTTCTCAGACATTTCACTGGAAGCGGGTTTTTTAAATGCTCTGTAGGCATTTCGTTGCAAGCGGGTTTTTAAGTGCTCTGGAGTCATTTCGTTGCAAGCGGGTTTTTACGTGTTCTGGAGTCATTTCGTTGCAAGCGGGTTTTTACATACTTCTCAGACATTTCACTGGAAGGGGGTTTTTTAAATGCTCTGTAGGCATTTCGTTGCAAGCGGGTTTTTAAGTACTCTGGAGTCATTTCGTTGCAAGCGGGTTTTTACGTGTTCTGGAGTCATTTCGTTGCAAGCGGGTTTTTAAGTGCTCTTGAGTCATTTCGTTGCAAGCGGGTTTTTAAGTGCTCTGGAGTCATTTCGTTACAAGCGGGTTTTTAAGTGCTCTGGAGTCATTTCGTTGCAAGCGGGTTTTTAAGTGCTCTGGATTCATTTCGTTGCAAGCGGGTTTTTAAGTGCTCTGTAGTCATTTCGTTGCAAGCGGGTTTTTAAGTGCTCTGGAGTCATTTCGTTGCAAGCGGGTTTTTAAGTGCTCTGAAGGCATTTCGTTGCAAGCGGGTTTTTAAGTGCTCTGGAGTCATTTCGTTGCAAGCGGGTTTTTACGTGTTCTGGAGTCATTTCGTTGCAAGCGGGTTTTTACATACTTCTCAGACATTTCACTTAAAGCGGGTTTTTTAAATGCTCTGTAGGCATTTCGTTGCAAGCGGGTTTTTAAGTGCTCTGGAGTCATTTCGTTGCAAGCGGGTTTTTACGTGTTCTGGAGTCATTTCGTTGCAAGCAGGTTTTTACATACTTCTCAGACATCAGTGGAAGCGGGTTTTTTAAATGCTCTGTAGGCATTTCGTTGCAAGCGGGTTTTTAAGTGCTCTGGAGTCATTTCTTTGCAAGCGGGTTTTTAAGTGCTCTGAAGGCATTTTGTTGCAAGCGGGTTTTTAAGTGCTCTTTAGTCATTTCGTTGCAAGCGGGTTTTTACGTGTTCTGGAGTCATTTCGTTGCAAGCGGGTTTTTACATACTTCTCAGACATTTCACTGGAAGCGGGTTTTTTAAATGCTCTGTAGGCATTTCGTTGCAAGCGGGTTTTTAAGTGCTCTGGAGTCATTTCGTTGCAAGCGGGTTTTTACGTGTTCTGGAGTCATTTCGTTGCAAGCGGGTTTTTACATACTTCTCAGACATTTCACTGGAAGCGGGTTTTTTAAATGCTCTGTAGGCATTTCGTTGCAAGCGGGTTTTTAAGTACTCTGGAGTCATTTCGTTGCAAGCGGGTTTTTATGTGTTCTGGAGTCATTTCGTTGCAAGCGGGTTTTTAAGTGCTCTGGAGTCATTTCGTTGCAAGCGGGTTTTTAAGTGCTCTGGAGTCATTTCGTTGCAAGCGGGTTTTTAAGTGCTCTGGAGTCATTTCGTTGCAAGCGGGTTTTTAAGTGCTCTGGATTCATTTCGTTGCAAGCGGGTTTTTAAGTGCTCTGTAGTCATTTCGTTGCAAGCGGGTTTTTAAGTGCTCTGGATTCATTTCGTTGCAAGCGGGTTTTTAAGTGCTCTGCAGTCATTTCGTTGCAAGCAGGTTTTTAAGTGCTCTGGAGTCATTTCGTTGCAAGCGGGTTTTTAAGTACTCTGGAGACATTTCGGTACAAGCGGGTTTTTAAGTGCTCTGGAGTCATTTCGTTGCAAGCGGGTTTTTAAGTGCTCTGGAGTCATTTCGTTGCAAGCGGGTTTTTAAGTGCTCTGAAGGCATTTTGTTGCAAGCGGGTTTTTAAGTGCTCTGGAGTCATTTCGTTGCAAGCGGTTTTTTACGTGTTCTGGAGTCATTTCGTTGCAAGCGGGTTTTTACATACTTCTCAGACATTTCACTGGAAGCGGGTTTTTTAAATGCTCTGTAGGCATTTCGTTGCAAGCGGGTTTTTACGTGTTCTGGAGTCATTTCGTTGCAAGCGGGTTTTTAAGTGCTCTGGAGTCATTTCGTTGCAAGCGGGTTTTTAAGTGCTCTGAAGGCATTTCGTTGCAAGCGGGTTTTTAAGTACTCTGGAGACATTTCGGTACAAGCGGGTTTTTAAGTGCTCTGCAGTCATTTCGTTGCAAGCAGGTTTTTAAGTGCTCTGGAGTCATTTCGTTGCAAGCGGGTTTTTAAGTACTCTGGAGACATTTCGGTTCAAGCGGGTTTTTAAGTGCTCTGGAGTCATTTCGTTGCAAGCGGGATTTTACGTGTTCTGGAGTCATTTCGTTGCAAGCGGGTTTTTACATACTTCTCAGACATTTCACTGGAAGCGGGTTGTTTAAATGCTCTGTAGGCATTTCGTTGCAAGCGGGTTTTTAAGTGCTCTGGAGTCATTTCGTTGCAAGCGGGTTTTTACGTGTTCTGGAGTCATTTCGTTGCAAGCGGGTTTTTACATACTTCTCAGACATTTCACTGGAAGCGGGTTTTTTAAATGCTCTGTAGGCATTTCGTTGCAAGCGGGTTTTTAAGTACTCTGGAGTCATTTCGTTGCAAGCGGGTTTTTACGTGTTCTGGAGTCATTTCGTTGCAAGCGGGTTTTTAAGTGCTCTTGAGTCATTTCGTTGCAAGCGGGTTTTTAAGTGCTCTGGAGTCATTTCGTTACAAGCGGGTTTTTAAGTGCTCTGGAGTCATTTCGTTGCAAGCGGGTTTTTAAGTGCTCTGGATTCATTTCGTTGCAAGCGGGTTTTTAAGTGCTCTGTAGTCATTTCGTTGCAAGCGGGTTTTTAAGTGCTCTGGAGTCATTTCGTTGCAAGCGGGTTTTTAAGTGCTCTGAAGGCATTTCGTTGCAAGCGGGTTTTTAAGTGCTCTGGAGTCATTTCGTTGCAAGCGGGTTTTTACGTGTTCTGGAGTCATTTCGTTGCAAGCGGGTTTTTACATACTTCTCAGACATTTCACTTAATGCGGGTTTTTTAAATGCTCTGTAGGCATTTCGTTGCAAGCGGGTTTTTAAGTGCTCTGGAGTCATTTCGTTGCAAGCGGGTTTTTACGTGTTCTGGAGTCATTTCGTTGCAAGCAGGTTTTTACATACTTCTCAGACATCAGTGGAAGCGGGTTTTTTAAATGCTCTGTAGGCATTTCGTTGCAAGCGGGTTTTTAAGTGCTCTGGAGTCATTTCTTTGCAAGCGGGTTTTTAAGTGCTCTGAAGGCATTTTGTTGCAAGCGGGTTTTTAAGTGCTCTTTAGTCATTTCGTTGCAAGCGGGTTTTTACGTGTTCTGGAGTCATTTCGTTGCAAGCGGGTTTTTACATACTTCTCAGACATTTCACTGGACGCGGGTTTTTTAAATGCTCTGTAGGCATTTCGTTGCAAGCGGGTTTTTAAGTGCTCTGGAGTCATTTCGTTGCAAGCGGGTTTTTACGTGTTCTGGAGTCATTTCGTTGCAAGCGGGTTTTTACATACTTCTCAGACATTTCACTG
The DNA here is from genome assembly GCF_030254825.1 of Meriones unguiculatus. Taxonomy (NCBI): domain Eukaryota; kingdom Metazoa; phylum Chordata; class Mammalia; order Rodentia; family Muridae; genus Meriones; species Meriones unguiculatus. The sequence goes on along the minus strand of NC_083352.1, from coordinate 66,741,826 downwards.
GAAGCGGGTTTTTTAAATGCTCTGTAGGCATTTCGTTGCAAGCGGGTTTTTAAGTACTCTGGAGTCATTTCGTTGCAAGCGGGTTTTTATGTGTTCTGGAGTCATTTCGTTGCAAGCGGGTTTTTAAGTGCTCTGGAGTCATTTCGTTGCAAGCGGGTTTTTAAGTGCTCTGGAGTCATTTCGTTGCAAGCGGGTTTTTAAGTGCTCTGGAGTCATTTCGTTGCAAGCGGGTTTTTAAGTGCTCTGGATTCATTTCGTTGCAAGCGGGTTTTTAAGTGCTCTGGAGTCATTTCGTTGCAAGCGGGTTTTTAAGTGCTCTGGAGTCATTTCGTTGCAAGCGGGTTTTTAAGTGCTCTGAAGGCATTTCGTTGCAAGCGGGTTTTTAAGTGCTCTGGAGTCATTTCGTTGCAAGCGGGTTTTTACGTGTTTTGGAGTCATTTCGTTGCAAGCGGGTTTTTACATACTTCTCAGACATTTCACTTAAAGCGGGTTTTTTAAATGCTCTGTAGGCATTTCGTTGCAAGCGGGTTTTTAAGTGCTCTGGAGTCATTTCGTTGCAAGCGGGTTTTTACGTGTTCTGGAGTCATTTCGTTGCAAGCGGGTTTTTACATACTTCTCAGACATAAGTGGAAGCGGGTTTTTTAAATGCTCTGTAGGCATTTCGTTGCAAGCGGGTTTTTACGTGTTCTGGAGTCATTTCGTTGCAAGCGGGTTTTTACATACTTCTCAGACATCAGTGGAAGCGGGTTTTTTAAATGCTCTGTAGGCATTTCGTTGCAAGCGGGTTTTTAAGTGCTCTGGAGTCATTTCTTTGCAAGCGGGTTTTTAAGTGCTCTGGAGTCATTTCGTTGCAAGCGGGTTTTTAAGTGCTCTGGAGTCATTTCGTTGCAAGCGGGTTTTTAAGTGCTCTGGAGTCATTTCGTTGCATGCGGGTTTTTAAGTGCTCTGAAGGCATTTCGTTGTAAGCGGGTTTTTAAGTGCTCTGGAGTCATTTCGTTGCAAGCGGGTTTTTACGTGTTCTGGAGTCATTTCGTTGCAAGCGGCTTTTTACATACTTCTCAGACATTTCACTGGAAGCGGGTTTTTTAAATGCTCTGTAGGCATTTCGTTGCAAGCGGGTTTTTAAATGCTCTGGAGTCATTACGTTGCAAGCGGGTTTTTAAGTGTTCTGGAGTCATTTCGTTGCAAGCCGGTTTTTAAGTGCTCTGGAGTCATTTCGTTGCAAGCGGGTTTTTAAGTGCTCTGGAGTCATTTCGTTGCAAGCGGGTTTTTAAGTGCTCTGGAGTATTTTGTTGCAAGCAGGTTTTTAAGTGCTCTGGAGTCATTTCGTTGCAAGCGGGTTTTTAAGTGCTCTGGAGTATTTTGTTGCAAGCGGGTTTTTAAGTGCTCTGGAGTCATTTCGTTGCAAGCGGGTTTTTAAGTGCTCTGGAGTCATTTCGTTGCAAGCGGGTTTTTAAGTGCTCTGGATTCATTTCGTTGCAAGCGGGTTTTTAAGTGCTCTGCAGTCATTTCGTTGCAAGCAGGTTTTTAAGTGCTCTGGAGTCATTTCGTTGCAAGCGGGTTTTTAAGTACTCTGGAGACATTTCGGTACAAGCGGGTTTTTAAGTGCTCTGGAGTCATTTCGTTGCAAGCGGGTTTTTACGTGTTCTGGAGTCATTTCGTTGCAAGCGGGTTTTTAAGTGCTCTGAAGGCATTTTGTTGCAAGCGGGTTTTTAAGTGCTCTGGAGTCATTTCGTTGCAAGCGGGTTTTTACGTGTTCTGGAGTCATTTCGTTGCAAGCGGGTTTTTACATACTTCTCAGACATTTCACTGGAAGCGGGTTTTTTAAATGCTCTATAGGCATTTCGTTGCAAGCGGGTTTTTAAGTGCTCTGGAGTCATTACGTTGCAAGCGGGTTTTTAAGTGCTCTGGAGTCATTTCGTTGCAAGCGGGTTTTTAAGTGCTCTGGAGTCATTTCGTTGCAAGCGGGTTTTTAAGTGCTCTGGAGTCATTTCGTTGCAAGCGGGTTTTTAAGTGTTCTGGAGTCATTTCGTTGCAAGCGGGTTTTTAAGTGCTCTGGAGTCATTTCGTTGCAAGCGGGTTTTTACGTGTTCTGGAGTCATTTCGTTGCAAGCGGGTTTTTAAGTGCTCTGGAGTCATTTCGTTGCAAGCGGGTTTTTAAGTGCTCTGAAGGCATTTTGTTGCAAGCGGGTTTTTAAGTGCTCTGGAGTCATTTCGTTGCAAGCGGGTTTTTACGTGTTCTGGAGTCATTTCGTTGCAAGCGGGTTTTTACATACTTCTCAGACATTTCACTGGAAGCGGGTTTTTTAAGTGCTCTGCAGGCATTTCGTTGTAAGCGGGTTTTTAAGTACTCTGGAGTCATTTCGTTGCAAGCGGGTTTTTAAGTGCTCTGAAGGCATTTCGTTGCAAGCGGGTTTTTAAGTGCTCTGGAGTCATTTCGTTGCAAGCGGATTTTTAAGTGCTCTGAAGTCATTTCGTTGCAAGCGGGTTTTTAAGTGCTCTGGAGTCATTTCTTTGCAAGCGGGTTTTTAAGTGCTCTGGAGTCATTTCGTTGCAAGCGGGTTTTTACGTGTTCTGGAGTCATTTCGTTGCAAGCGGGTTTTTACATACTTCTCAGACATCAGTGGAAGTGGGTTTTTTAAATGCTCTGTAGGCATTTCGTTGCAAGCCGGTTTTTTAGTGCTCTGGAGTCATTTCGTTGCAAGCGGGTTTTTAAGTGTTCTGGAATCATTTCGTTGCAAGCGGGTTTTTAAGTGCTCTGGAGTCATTTCGTTGCAAGCGGGTTTTTAAGTGCTCTTGAGTCATTTCGTTGCAAGCGGGTTTTTAAGTGCTCTGGAGTCATTTCGTTACAAGCGGGTTTTTAAGTGCTCTGGAGTCATTTCGTTGCAAGCGGGTTTTTAAGTGCTCTGGATTCATTTCGTTGCAAGCGGGTTTTTAAGTGCTCTGTAGTCATTTCGTTGCAAGCGTGTTTTTAAGTGCTCAGGAGTCATTTCGTTGCAAGCGGGTTTTTAAGTGCTCTGAAGGCATTTCGTTGCAAGCGGGTTTTTAAGTGCTCTGGAGTCATTTCGTTGCAAGCGGGTTTTTACGTGTTCTGGAGTCATTTCGTTGCAAGCGGGTTTTTACATACTTCTCAGACATTTCACTTAAAGCGGGTTTTTTAAATGCTCTGTAGGCATTTCGTTGCAAGCGGGTTTTTAAGTGCTCTGGAGTCATTTCGTTGCAAGCGGGTTTTTACGTGTTCTGGAGTCATTTCGTTGCAAGCGGGTTTTTACATACTTCTCAGACATCAGTGGAAGCGGGTTTTTTAAATGCTCTGTAGGCATTTCGTTGCAAGCGGGTTTTTAAGTGCTCTGGAGTCATTTCTTTGCAAGCGGGTTTTTAAGTGCTCTGAAGGCATTTTGTTGCAAGCGGGTTTTTAAGTGCTCTGGAGTCATTTCGTTGCAAGCGGGTTTTTACGTGTTCTGGAGTCATTTCGTTGCAAGCGGGTTTTTACATACTTCTCAGACATTTCACTGGAAGCGGGTTTTTTAAATGCTCTGTAGGCATTTCGTTGCAAGCGGGTTTTTAAGTGCTCTGGAGTCATTTCGTTGCAAGCGGGTTTTTACGTGTTCTGGAGTCATTTCGTTGCAAGCGGGTTTTTACATACTTCTCAGACATTTCACTGGAAGCGGGTTTTTTAAATGCTCTGTAGGCATTTCGTTGCAAGCGGGTTTTTAAGTACTCTGGAGTCATTTCGTTGCAAGCGGGTTTTTATGTGTTCTGGAGTCATTTCGTTGCAAGCGGGTTTTTAAGTGCTCTGGAGTCATTTCGTTGCAAGCGGGTTTTTAAGTGCTCTGGAGTCATTTCGTTGCAAGCGGGTTTTTAAGTGCTCTGGAGTCATTTCGTTGCAAGCGGGTTTTTAAGTGCTCTGGATTCATTTCATTGCAAGCGGGTTTTTAAGTGCTCTGTAGTCATTTCGTTGCAAGCGGGTTTTTAAGTGCTCTGGAGTCATTTCGTTGCAAGCGGGTTTTTAAGTGCTCTGAAGGCATTTCGTTGCAAGCGGGTTTTTAAGTGCTCTGGAGTCATTTCGTTGCAAGCGGGTTTTTACGTGTTTTGGAGTCATTTCGTTGCAAGCGGGTTTTTACATACTTCTCAGACATTTCACTTAAAGCGGGTTTTTTAAATGCTCTGTAGGCATTTCGTTGCAAGCGGGTTTTTAAGTGCTCTGGAGTCATTTCGTTGCAAGCGGGTTTTTACGTGTTCTGGAGTCATTTCGTTGCAAGCGGGTTTTTACATACTTCTCAGACATAAGTGGAAGCGGGTTTTTTAAATGCTCTGTAGGCATTTCGTTGCAAGCGGGTTTTTAAGTGCTCTGGAGTCATTTCGTTGCAAGCGGGTTTTTAAGTGCTCTGGAGTCATTTCGTTGCAAGCGGGTTTTTACGTGTTCTGGAGTCATTTCGTTGCAAGCGGGTTTTTACATACTTCTCAGACATCAGTGGAGGCGGGTTTTTTAAATGCTCTGTAGGCATTTCGTTGCAAGCGGGTTTTTAAGTGCTCTGGAGTCATTTCTTTGCAAGCGGGTTTTTAAGTGCTCTGGAGTCATTTCGTTGCAAGCGGGTTTTTACGTGTTCTGGAGTCATTTCGTTGCAAGCGGGTTTTTACATACTTCTCAGACATCAGTGGAAGTGGGTTTTTTAAATGCTCTGTAGGCATTTCGTTGCAAGCGGGTTTTTTAGTGCTCTGGAGTCATTTCGTTGCAAGCGGGTTTTTAAGTGTTCTGGAATCATTTCGTTGCAAGCGGGTTTTTAAGTGCTCTGGAGTCATTTCGTTGCAAGCGGGTTTTTAAGTGCTCTGGAGTCATTTCGTTGCATGCGGGTTTTTAAGTGCTCTGAAGGCATTTCGTTGTAAGCGGGTTTTTAAGTGCTCTGGAGTCATTTCGTTGCAAGCGGGTTTTTACGTGTTCTGGAGTCATTTCGTTGCAAGCGGCTTTTTACATACTTCTCAGACATTTCACTGGAAGCGGGTTTTTTAAATGCTCTGTAGGCATTTCGTTGCAAGCGGGTTTTTAAATGCTCTGGAGTCATTACGTTGCAAGCGGGTTTTTAAGTGTTCTGGAGTCATTTCGTTGCAAGCCGGTTTTTAAGTGCTCTGGAGTCATTTCGTTGCAAGCGGGTTTTTAAGTGCTCTGGAGTCATTTCGTTGCAAGTGGGTTTTTAAGTGCTCTGGAGTATTTTGTTGCAAGCGGGTTTTTAAGTGCTCTGGAGTCATTTCGTTGCAAGCGGGTTTTTAAGTGCTCTGGAGTATTTTGTTGCAAGCGGGTTTTTAAGTGCTCTGGAGTCATTTCGTTGCAAGCGTGTTTTTAAGTGCTCTGGAGTCATTTCGTTGCAAGCGGGTTTTTAAGTGCTCTGGATTCATTTCGTTGCAAGCGGGTTTTTAAGTGCTCTGCAGTCATTTCGTTGCAAGCAGGTTTTTAAGTGCTCTGGAGTCATTTCGTTGCAAGCGGGTTTTTAAGTACTCTGGAGACATTTCGGTACAAGCGGGTTTTTAAGTGCTCTGGAGTCATTTCGTTGCAAGCGGGTTTTTACGTGTTCTGGAGTCATTTCGTTGCAAGCGGGTTTTTAAGTGCTCTGAAGGCATTTTGTTGCAAGCGGGTTTTTAAGTGCTCTGGAGTCATTTCGTTGCAAGCGGGTTTTTACGTGTTCTGGAGTCATTTCGTTGCAAGCGGGTTTTTACATACTTCTCAGACATTTCACTGGAAGCGGGTTTTTTAAATGCTCTGTAGGCATTTCGTTGCAAGCGGGTTTTTAAGTGCTCTGGAGTCATTACGTTGCAAGCGGGTTTTTAAGTGCTCTGGAGTCATTTCGTTGCAAGCGGGTTTTTAAGTGCTCTGGAGTCATTTCGTTGCAAGCGGGTTTTTAAGTGCTCTGGAGTCATTTCGTTGCAAGCGGGTTTTTAAGTGTTCTGGAGTCATTTCGTTGCAAGCGGGTTTTTAAGTGCTCTGGAGTCATTTCGTTGCAAGCGGGTTTTTAAGTGCTCTGGAGTCATTTCGTTGCAAGCGGGTTTTTAAGTGCTCTGGAGTCATTTCGTTGCAAGCGGGTTTTTAAGTGTTCTGGAGTCATTTCGTTGCAAGCGGGTTTTTACATACTTCTCAGACATTTCACTGGAAGCGGGTTTTTTAAATGCTCTGTAGGCATTTCGTTGCAAGCGGGTTTTTAAGTGCTCTGGAGTCATTTCGTTGCAAGCGGGTTTTTACGTGTTCTGGAGTCATTTCGTTGCAAGCGGGTTTTTAAGTGCTCTGGAGTCATTTCGTTGCAAGCGGGTTTTTAAGTGCTCTGAAGGCATTTTGTTGCAAGCGGGTTTTTAAGTGCTCTGGAGTCATTTCGTTGCAAGCGGGTTTTTACGTGTTCTGGAGTCATTTCGTTGCAAGCGGGTTTTTACATACTTCTCAGACATTTCACTGGAAGCGGGTTTTTTAAGTGCTCTGCAGGCATTTCGTTGTAAGCGGGTTTTTAAGTACTCTGGAGTCATTTCGTTGCAAGCGGGTTTTTAAGTGCTCTGGAGTCATTTCGTTGCAAGCGGGTTTTTAAGTGCTCTGGAGTCATTTCGTTGCAAGCGGGTTTTTAAGTGCTCTGGAGTCATTTCGTTGCAAGCGGGTTTTTAAGTGCTCTGGAGTCATTTCGTTGCAAGCGGGTTTTTAAGTGCTCTGGAGTCATTTCGTTGCAAGCGGGTTTTTAAGTTTTTTACGTGTTCTGGAGTCATTTCGTTGCAAGCGGGTTTTACATACTTCTCAGACATCAGTGGGAGCGGGTTTTTTAAATGCTCTGTAGGCATTTCGTTGCAAGCGGGTTTTTAAGTGCTCTGGAGTCATTTCTTTGCAAGCGGGTTTTTAAGTGCTCTGGAGTCATTTCGTTTCAAGCGGGTTTTTACGTGTTCTGGAGTCATTTCGTTGCAAGCGGGTTTTTACATACTTCTCAGACATCAGTGGAAGTGGGTTTTTTAAATGCTCTGTAGGCATTTCGTTGCAAGCCGGTTTTTTAGTGCTCTGGAGTCATTTCGTTGCATGCGGGTTTTTAAGTGCTCTGAAGGCATTTCGTTGTAAGCGGGTTTTTAAGTGCTCTGGAGTCATTTCGTTGTAAGCGGGTTTTTACGTGTTCTGGAGTCATTTCGTTGCAAGCGGCTTTTTACATACTTCTCAGACATTTCACTGGAAGCGGGTTTTTTAAATGCTCTGTAGGCATTTCGTTGCAAGCGGGTTTTTAAGTGCTCTGGAGTCATTACGTTGCAAGCGGGTTTTTAAGTGTTCTGGAGTCATTTCGTTGCAAGCCGGTTTTTAAGTGCTCTGGAGTCATTTCGTTGCAAGCGGGTTTTTAAGTGCTCTGGAGTCATTTCGTTGCAAGCGGGTTTTTAAATGCTCTGGAGTCATTTTGTTGCAAGCGGGTTTTTAAGTGCTCTGGAGTCATTTCGTTGCAAGCGGGTTTTTAAGTGCTCTGGAGTCATTTCGTTGCAAGCGGGTTTTTAAGTGCTCTGGATTCATTTCGTTGCAAGCGGGTTTTTAAGTGCTCTGCAGTCATTTCGTTGCAAGCAGGTTTTTAAGTGCTCTGGAGTCATTTCGTTGCAAGCGGGTTTTTAAGTACTCTGGAGACATTTCGGTACAAGCGGGTTTTTAAGTGCTCTGGAGTCATTTCGTTGCAAGCGGGTTTTTACGTGTTCTGGAGTCATTTCATTGCAAGCGGGTTTTTACATACTTCTCAGACATTTCACTGGAAGCGGGTTTTTTAAATGCTCTGTAGGCATTTCGTTGCAAGCGGGTTTTTAAGTGCTCTGGAGTCATTTCGTTGCAAGCGGGTTTTTACGTGTTCTGGAGTCATTTCGTTGCAAGCGGGTTTTTACATACTTCTCAGACATTTCACTGGAAGCGGGTTTTTTAAATGCTCTGTAGGCATTTCGTTGCACGCGGGTTTTTACGTGTTCTGGAGTCATTTCGTTGCAAGCGGGTTTTTAAGTGCTCTGGAGTCATTTCGTTGCAAGCGGGTTTTTAAGTGCTCTGAAGGCATTTCGTTGCAAGCGGGTTTTTAAGTGCTCTGAAGGCATTTCGTTGCAAGCGGGTTTTTAAGTGCTCTGGAGTCATTTCGTTGCAATCGCGTTTTTAAGTGCTCTGGAGACATTTCGTTGCAAGCGGGTTTTTAAGTGCTCTGGATTCATTTCGTTGCAAGCGGGTTTTTAAGTGCTCTGCAGTCATTTCGTTGCAAGCAGGTTTTTAAGTGCTCTGGAGTCATTTCGTTGCAAGCGGGTTTTTACGTGTTCTGGAGTCATTTCGTTGCAAGCGGGTTTTTACATACTTCTCAGACATTTCACTGGAAGCGGGTTTTTTAAGTGCTCTGCAGGCATTTCGTTGTAAGCGGGTTTTTAAGTACTCTGGAGTCATTTCGTTGCAAGCGGGTTTTTAAGTGCTCTGGAGTCATTTCGTTGCAAGCGGGTTTTTAAGTGCTCTGGAGTCATTTCGTTGCAAGCGGGTTTTTAAGTGCTCTGGAGTCATTTCGTTGCAAGCGGGTTTTTAAGTGCTCTGGAGTCATTTCGTTGCAAGCGGGTTTTTAAGTGCTCTGGAGTCATTTCGTTGCAAGCGGGTTTTTAAGTTTTTTACGTGTTCTGGAGTCATTTCGTTGCAAGCGGGTTTTTACATACTTCTCAGACATCAGTGGGAGCGGGTTTTTTAAATGCTCTGTAGGCATTTCGTTGCAAGCGGGTTTTTAAGTGCTCTGGAGTCATTTCTTTGCAAGCGGGTTTTTAAGTGCTCTGGAGTCATTTCGTTGCAAGCGGGTTTTTACGTGTTCTGGAGTCATTTCGTTGCAAGCGGGTTTTTACATACTTCTCAGACATCAGTGGAAGTGGGTTTTTTAAATGCTCTGTAGGCATTTCGTTGCAAGCCGGTTTTTTAGTGCTCTGGAGTCATTTCGTTGCAAGCGGGTTTTTAAGTGTTCTGGAATCATTTCGTTGCAAGCGGGTTTTTAAGTGCTCTGGAGTCATTTCGTTGCAAGCGGGTTTTTAAGTGCTCTGGAGTCATTTCGTTGCATGCGGGTTTTTAAGTGCTCTGAAGGCAGTTCGTTGTAAGCGGGTTTTTAAGTGCTCTGGAGTCATTTCGTTGTAAGCGGGTTTTTACGTGTTCTGGAGTCATTTCGTTGCAAGCGGCTTTTTACATACTTCTCAGACATTTAACTGGAAGCGGGTTTTTTAAATGCTCTGTAGGCATTTCGTTGCAAGCGGGTTTTTAAGTGCTCTGGAGTCATTACGTTGCAAGCGGGTTTTTAAGTGTTCTGGAGTCATTTCGTTGCAAGCCGGTTTTTAAGTGCTCTGGAGTCATTTCGTTGCAAGCGGGTTTTTAAGTGCTCTGGAGTCATTTCGTTGCAAGCGGGTTTTTAAATGCTCTGGAGTCATTTTGTTGCAAGCGGGTTTTTAAGTGCTCTGGAGTCATTTCGTTGCAAGCGGGTTTTTAAGTGCTCTGGAGTCATTTCGTTGCAAGCGGGTTTTTAAGTGCTCTGGATTCATTTCGTTGCAAGCGGGTTTTTAAGTGCTCTGCAGTCATTTCGTTGCAAGCAGGTTTTTAAGTGCTCTGGAGTCATTTCGTTGCAAGCGGGTTTTTAAGTACTCTGGAGACATTTCGGTACAAGCGGGTTTTTAAGTGCTCTGGAGTCATTTCGTTGCAAGCGGGTTTTTACGTGTTCTGGAGTCATTTCATTGCAAGCGGGTTTTTACATACTTCTCAGACATTTCACTGGAAGCGGGTTTTTTAAATGCTCTGTAGGCATTTCGTTGCAAGCGGGTTTTTAAGTGCTCTGGAGTCATTTCGTTGCAAGCGGGTTTTTACGTGTTCTGGAGTCATTTCGTTGCAAGCGGGTTTTTACATACTTCTCAGACATTTCACTGGAAGCGGGTTTTTTAAATGCTCTGTAGGCATTTCGTTGCACGCGGGTTTTTACGTGTTCTGGAGTCATTTCGTTGCAAGCGGGTTTTTAAGTGCTCTGGAGTCATTTCGTTGCAAGCGGGTTTTTAAGTGCTCTGAAGGCATTTCGTTGCAAGCGGGTTTTTAAGTGCTCTGAAGGCATTTCGTTGCAAGCGGGTTTTTAAGTGCTCTGGAGTCATTTCGTTGCAATCGCGTTTTTAAGTGCTCTGGAGACATTTCGTTGCAAGCGGGTTTTTAAGTGCTCTGGATTCATTTCGTTGCAAGCGGGTTTTTAAGTGCTCTGCAGTCATTTCGTTGCAAGCAGGTTTTTAAGTGCTCTGGAGTCATTTCGTTGCAAGCGGGTTTTTAAGTACTCTGGAGACATTTCGGTACAAGCGGGTTTTTAAGTGCTCTGGAGTCATTTCGTTGCAAGCGGGTTTTTAAGTGCTCTGGAGTCATTTCGTTGCAAGCGGGTTTTTAAGTGCTCTGGAGGCATTTTGTTGCAAGCGGGTTTTTAAGTGCTCTGGAGTCATTTCGTTGCAAGCGGTTTTTTACGTGTTCTGGAGTCATTTCGTTGCAAGCGTGTTTTTACATACTTCTCAGACATTTCACTGGAAGCGGGTTTTTTAAATGCTCTGTAGGCATTTCGTTGCAAGCGGGTTTTTACGTGTTCTGGAGTCATTTCGTTGCAAGCGGGTTTTTAAGTGCTCTGGAGTCATTTCGTTGCAAGCGGGTTTTTAAGTGCTCTGAAGGCATTTCGTTGCAAGCGGGTTTTTAAGTACTCTGGAGACATTTCGGTACAAGCGGGTTTTTAAGTGCTCTGCAGTCATTTCGTTGCAAGCAGGTTTTTAAGTGCTCTGGAGTCATTTCGTTGCAAGCGGGTTTTTAAGTACTCTGGAGACATTTCGGTACAAGCGGGTTTTTAAGTGCTCTGGAGTAATTTCGTTGCAAGCGGGTTTTTACGTGTTCTGGAGTCATTTCGTTGCAAGCGGGTTTTTACATACTTCTCAGACATTTCACTGGAAGCGGGTTTTTTAAATGCTCTGTAGGCATTTCGTTGCAAGCGGGTTTTTAAGTGCTCTGGAGTCATTTCGTTGCAAGCGGGTTTTTACGTGTTCTGGAGTCATTTCGTTGCAAGCGGGTTTTTACATACTTCTCAGACATTTCACTGGAAGCGGGTTTTTTAAATGCTCTGTAGGCATTTCGTTGCAAGCGGGTTTTTAAGTACTCTGGAGTCATTTCGTTGCAAGCGGGTTTTTACGTGTTCTGGAGTCATTTCGTTGCAAGCGGGTTTTTAAGTGCTCTGGAGTCATTTCGTTGCAAGCGGGTTTTAAGTGCTCTGGAGTCATTTCGTTGCAAGCGGGTTTTTAAGTGCTCTGGAGTCATTTCGTTGCAAGCGGGTTTTTAAGTGCTCTGGATTCATTTCGTTGCAAGCGGGTTTTTAAGTGCTCTGTAGTCATTTCGTTGCAAGCGGGTTTTTAAGTGCTCTGGAGTCATTTCGTTGCAAGCGGGTTTTTAAGTGCTCTGAAGGCATTTCGTTGCAAGCGGGTTTTTAAGTGCTCTGGAGTCATTTCGTTGCAAGCGGGTTTTTACGTGTTCTGGAGTCATTTCGTTGCAAGCGGGTTTTTACATACTTCTCAGACATTTCACTTAAAGCGGGTTTTTTAAATGCTCTGTAGGCATTTCGTTGCAAGCGGGTTTTTAAGTGCTCTGGAGTCATTTCGTTGCAAGCGGGTTTTTACGTGTTCTGGAGTCATTTCGTTGCAAGCGGGTTTTTACATACTTCTCAGACATCAGTGGAAGCGGGTTTTTTAAATGCTCTGTAGGCATTTCGTTGCAAGCGGGTTTTTAAGTGCTCTGGAGTCATTTCGTTGCAAGCGGGTTTTTAAGTGCTCTGGAGTCATTTCGTTGCAAGCGGGTTTTTAAGTGCTCTGGAGTCATTTCGTTGCAAGCGGGTTTTTAAGTGCTCTGGAGTCATTTCGTTGCAAGCGGGTTTTTAAGTGCTCTGGATTCTTTTCGTTGCAAGCGGGTTTTTAAGTGCTCTGTAGTCATTTCGTTGCAAGCGGGTTTTTAAGTGCTCTGGAGTCATTTCGTTGCAAGCGGGTTTTTAAGTGCTCTGAAGGCATTTCGTTGCAAGCGGGTTTTTAAGTGCTCTGGAGTCATTTCGTTGCAAGCGGGTTTTTACGTGTTCTGGAGTCATTTCGTTGCAAGCGGGTTTTTACATACTTCTCAGACATTTCACTTAAAGCGGGTTTTTTAAATGCTCTGTAGGCATTTCGTTGCAAGCGGGTTTTTAAGTGCTCTGGAGTCATTTCGTTGTAAGCGGGTTTTTACGTGTTCTGGAGTCATTTCGTTGCAAGCGGGTTTTTACATACTTCTCAGACATCAGTGGAAGCGGGTTTTTTAAATGCTCTGTAGGCATTTCGTTGCAAGCGGGTTTTTAAGTGCTCTGGAGTCATTTCGTTGCAAGCGGGTTTTTAAGTGCTCTGGAGTCATTTCGTTGCAAGCGGGTTTTTACGTGTTCTGGAGTCATTTCGTTGCAAGCGGGTTTTTACATACTTCTCAGACATCAGTGGAAGCGGGTTTTTTAAATGCTCTGTAGGCATTTCGTTGCAAGCGGGTTTTTAAGTGCTCTGGAGTCATTTCTTTGCAAGCGGGTTTTTAAGTGCTCTGGAGTCATTTCGTTGCAAGCGGGTTTTTACGTGTTCTGGAGTCATTTCGTTGCAAGTGGGTTTTTACATACTTCTCAGACATCAGTGGAAGTGGGTTTTTTAAATGCTCTGTAGGCATTTCGTTGCAAGCGGGTTTTTTAGTGCTCTGGAGTCATTTCGTTGCAAGCGGGTTTTTAAGTGTTCTGGAATCATTTCGTTGCAAGCGGGTTTTTAAGTGCTCTGGAGTCATTTCGTTGCAAGCGGGTTTTTAAGTGCTCTGGAGTCATTTCGTTGCATGCGGGTTTTTAAGTGCTCTGAAGGCATTTCGTTGTCAGCGGGTTTTTAAGTGCTCTGGAGTCATTTCGTTGCAAGCGGGTTTTTACGTGTTCTGGAGTCATTTCGTTGCAAGCGGCTTTTTACATACTTCTCAGACATTTCACTGGAAGCGGGTTTTTTAAATGCTCTGTAGGCATTTCATTGCAAGCGGGTTTTTAAATGCTCTGGAGTCATTACGTTGCAAGCGGGTTTTTAAGTGTTCTGGAGTCATTTCGTTGCAAGCCGGTTTTTAAGTGCTCTGGAGTCATTTCGTTGCAAGCGGGTTTTTAAGTGCTCTGGAGTCATTTCGTTGCAAGCGGGTTTTTAAGTGCTCTGGAGTCATTTCGTTGCAAGCGGGTTTTTAAGTGCTCTGGAGTATTTTGTTGCAAGCGGGTTTTTAAGTGCTCTGGATTCATTTCGTTGCAAGCGGGTTTTTAAGTGCTCTGCAGTCATTCCGTTGCAAGCAGGTTTTTAAGTGCTCTGGAGTCATTTCGTTGCAAGCGGGTTTTTAAGTACTCTGGAGACATTTCGGTACAAGCGGGTTTTTAAGTGCTCTGGAGTCATTTCGTTGCAAGCGGGTTTTTACGTGTTCTGGAGTCATTTCGTTGCAAGCGGGATTTTACATACTTCTCAGACATTTCACTTAAAGCGGGTTTTTTAAATGCTCTGTAGGCATTTCGTTGCAAGCGGGTTTTTAAGTGCTCTGGAGTCATTTCGTTGCAAGCGGGTTTTTACGTGTTCTGGAGTCATTTCGTTGCAAGCGGGTTTTTACATACTTCTCAGACATCAGTGGAAGCGGGTTTTTTAAATGCTCTGTAGGCATTTCGTTGCAAGCGGGTTTTTAAGTGCTCTGGAGTCATTTCGTTGCAAGCGGGTTTTTAAGTGCTCTGGAGTCATTTCGTTGCAAGCGGGTTTTTACGTGTTCTGGAGTCATTTCGTTGCAAGCGGGTTTTTACATACTTCTCAGACATCAGTGGAAGCAGGTTTTTTAAATGCTCTGTAGGCATTTCGTTGCAAGCGGGTTTTTAAGTGCTCTGGAGTCATTTCGTTGCAAGCGGGTTTTTACGTGTTCTGGAGTCATTTCGTTGCAAGTGGGTTTTTACATACTTCTCAGACATCAGTGGAAGTGGGTTTTTTAAATGCTCTGTAGGCATTTCGTTGCAAGCGGGTTTTTTAGTGCTCTGGAGTCATTTCGTTGCAAGCGGGTTTTTAAGTGTTCTGGAATCATTTCGTTGCAAGCGGGTTTTTAAGTGCTCTGGAGTCATTTCGTTGCAAGCGGGTTTTTAAGCGCTCTGGAGTCATTTCGTTGCATGCGGGTTTTTAAGTGCTCTGAAGGCATTTCGTTGTCAGCGGGTTTTTAAGTGCTCTGGAGTCATTTCGTTGCAAGCGGGTTTTTACGTGTTCTGGAGTCATTTCGTTGCAAGCGGCTTTTTACATACTTCTCAGACATTTCACTGGAAGCGGGTTTTTTAAATGCTCTGTAGGCATTTCGTTGCAAGCGGGTTTTTAAATGCTCTGGAGTCATTACGTTGCAAGCGGGTTTTTAAGTGTTCTGGAGTCATTTCGTTGCAAGCCGGTTTTTAAGTGCTCTGGAGTCATTTCGTTGCAAGCGGGTTTTTAAGTGCTCTGGAGTCATTTCGTTGCAAGCGGGTTTTTAAGTGCTCTGGAGTATTTTGTTGCAAGCGGGTTTTTAAGTGCTCTGGAGTCATTTCGTTGCAAGCGGGTTTTTAAGTGCTCTGGAGTCATTTCGTTGCAAGCGGGTTTTTAAGTGCTCTGGATTCATTTCGTTGCAAGCGGGTTTTTAAGTGCTCTGCAGTCATTCCGTTGCAAGCAGGTTTTTAAGTGCTCTGGAGTCATTTCGTTGCAAGCGGGTTTTTAAGTGCTCTGGAGTCATTTCGTTGCAAGCGGGTTTTTAAGTGTTCTGGAGTCATTTCGTTGCAAGCGGGTTTTTAAGTGCTCTGGAGTCATTTCGTTGCAAGCGGGTTTTTAAGTGCTCTGGAGTCATTTCGTTGCAAGCGGGTTTTTAAGTGCTGTGGAGTCATTTCGTTGCAAGCGGGTTTTTAAGTGTTCTGGAGTCATTTCGTTGCAAGCGGGTTTTTACATACTTCTCAGACATTTCACTGGAAGCGGGTTTTTTAAATGCTCTGTAGGCATTTCGTTGCAAGCGGGTTTTTAAGTGCTCTGGAGTCATTTCGTTGCAAGCGGGTTTTTACGTGTTCTGGAGTCATTTCGTTGCAAGTGGGTTTTTAAGTGCTCTGGACTCATTTCGTTGCAAGCGGGTTTTTAAGTGCTCTGAAGGCATTTTGTTGCAAGCGGGTTTTTAAGTGCTCTGGAGTCATTTCGTTGCAAGCGGGTTTTTACGTGTTCTGGAGTCATTTTGTTGCAAGCGGGTTTTTACATACTTCTCAGACATTTCACTGGAAGCGGGTTTTTTAAATGCTCTGTAGGCATTTCGTTGCAAGCGGGTTTTTTAAATGCTCTGTAGGCATTTCGTTGCAAGCGGGTTTTTAAGTGCTCTGGAGTCATTTCGTTGCAAGCGGGTTTTTACGTGTTCTGGAGTCATTTCGTTGCAAGCGGGTTTTTACATACTTCTCAGACATTTCACTGGAAGTGGGTTTTTTAAATGCTCTGTAGGCATTTCGTTGCAAGCGGGTTTTTAAGTACTCTGGAGTCATTTCGTTGCAAGCGGGTTTTTACGTGTTCTGGAGTTATTTCGTTGCAAGCGGGTTTTTAAGTGCTCTGGAGTCATTTCATTGCAAGCGGGTTTTTAAGTGCTCTGGATTCATTTCGTTGCAAGCGGGTTTTTAAGTGCTCTGGAGTCATTTCGTTGCAAGCGGGTTTTTAAGTGCTCTGGAGTCATTTCGTTGCAAGCGGGTTTTTAAGTGCTCTGAAGGCATTTCGTTGCAAGCAGGTTTTTAAGTGCTCTGGAGTCATTTCGTTGCAAGCGGGTTTTTACGTGTTCTGGAGTCATTTCGTTGCAAGCGGGTTTTTACATACTTCTCAGACATCAGTGGAAGCGGGTTTTTTAAATGCTCTGTAGGCATTTCGTTGCAAGCGGGTTTTTAAGTGCTCTGGAGTCATTTCGTTGCAAGCGGGTTTTTACGTGTTCTGGAGTCATTTCGTTGCAAGCGGGTTTTTACATACTTCTCAGACATCAGTGGAAGCGGGTTTTTTAAATGCTCTGTAGGCATTTCGTTGCAAGCGGCTTTTTAAGTGCTCTGGAGTCATTTCGTTGCAAGCGGGTTTTTAAGTGCTCTCGAGTCATTTCTTTGCAAGCGGGTTTTTAAGTGCTCTGGAGTCATTTCGTTGCAAGCGGGTTTTTACGTATTCTGGAGTCATTTCGTTGCAAGCGGGTTTTTACATACTTCTCAGACATCAGTGGAAGTGGTTTTTTTAAATGCTCTGTAGGCATTTCGTTGCAAGCGGGTTTTTTAGTGCTCTGGAGTCATTTCGTTGCAAGCGGGTTTTTAAGTGTTCTGGAATCATTTCGTTGCAAGCGGGTTTTTAAGTGCTCTGGAGTCATTTCGTTGCAAGCGGGTTTTTAAGTGCTCTGGAGTCATTTCGTTGCATGCGGGTTTTTAAGTGCTCTGAAGGCATTTCGTTGTAAGCGGGTTTTTAAGTGCTCTGGAGTCATTTCGTTGCAAGCGGGTTTTTACGTGTTCTGGAGTCATTTCGTTGCAAGCGGCTTTTTACATACTTCTCAGACATTTCACTGGAAGCGGGTTTTTTAAATGCTCTGTAGGCATTTCGTTGCAAGCGGGTTTTTAAGTACTCTGGAGTCATTTCGTTGCAAACGGGTTTTTACGTGCTCTGGAGTCATTTCGTTGCAAGCGGGTTTTTAAGTGCTCTGGAGTCATTTCGTTGCAAGCGGGTTTTTAAGTGCTCTGGAGTCATTTCGTTGCAAGCGGGTTTTTAGGTACTCTGGAGTCATTTCATTGCAAGCGGGTTTTTAAGTGCTCTGGAGTCATTTCGTTGCAAGCGGGTTTTTACGTGCTCTGGAGTCATTTCGTTGCAAGCGGGTTTTTAAGTGCTCTGAAGGCATTTCGTTGCAAGCGGGTTTTTAAGTGCTCTGGAGTCATTTCGTTGCAAGCGGGTTTTTAAGTGCTCTGGAGACATTTCGTTGCAAGCGGGTTTTTAAGTGCTCTGGAGCCATTTCGTTGCAAGCGGGTTTTTAAGTGTTCTGGAGTCATTTCGTTGCAAGCGGGTTTTTAAGTGCTCTGGAGTCATTTCATTGCAAGCGGTTTTTTTAGTGCTCTGGAGTCATTTCATTGCAAGCGGGTTTTTAAGTGCTCTGGAGTCATTTCGTTGCAAGCGGGTTTTTAAGTGTTCTGGAGTCATTTCGTTGCAAGCGGTTTTTTAAGTGCTCTGGAGTCATTTCATTGCAAGCGGTTTTTTTAGTGCTCTGGAGTCATTTCATTGCAAGCGGGTTTTTAAGTGCTCTGGAGTCATTTCGTTGCAAGCGGGTTTTTACGTGTTCTGGAGTCATTTCGTTGCAAGCGGGTTTTTAAGTGCTCTGAAGGCATTTTGTTGCAAGCGGGTTTTTAAGTGCTCTGGAGTCATTTCGTTGCAAGCGGGTTTTTACGTGTTCTGGAGTCATTTCGTTGCAAGCGGGTTTTTACATACTTCTCAGACATTTCACTGGAAGCGGGTTTTTTAAATGCTCTGTAGGCATTTCGTTGCAAGCGGGTTTTTAAGTGCTCTGGAGTCATTACGTTGCAAGCGGGTTTTTAAGTGCTCTGGAGTCATTTCATTGCAAGCGGGTTTTTACGTGTTCTGGAGTCATTTCGTTGCAAGCGGGTTTTTAAGTGCTCTGAAGGCATTTTGTTGCAAGCGGGTTTTTAAGTGCTCTGGAGTCATTTCGTTGCAAGCGGGTTTTTACGTGTTCTGGAGTCATTTCGTTGCAAGCGGGTTTTTACATACTTCTCAGACATTTCACTGGAAGCGGGTTTTTTAAATGCTCTGTAGGCATTTCGTTGCAAGCGGGTTTTTAAGTGCTCTGGAGTCATTACGTTGCAAGCGGGTTTTTAAGTGCTCTGGAGTCATTTCGTTGCAAGCGGGTTTTTAAGTGCTCTGGAGTCATTTCGTTGCAAGCGGGTTTTTAAGTGCTCTGGAGTCATTTCGTTGCAAGCGGGTTTTTAAGTGTTCTGGAGTCATTTCGTTGCAAGCGGGTTTTTAAGTGCTCTGGAGTCATTTCGTTGCATGCGGGTTTTTAAGTGCTCTGGAGTCATTTCGTTGCAAGCGGGTTTTTACATACTTCTCAGACATTTCACTGGAAGCGGGTTTTTTAAATGCTCTGTAGGCATTTCGTTGCAAGCGGGTTTTTAAGTGCTCTGGAGTCATTTCGTTGCAAGCGGGTTTTTACGTGTTCTGGAGTCATTTCGTTGCAAGTGGGTTTTTAAGTGCTCTGGACTCATTTCGTTGCAAGCGGGTTTTTAAGTGCTCTGAAGGCATTTTGTTGCAAGCGGGTTTTTAAGTGCTCTGGAGTCATTTCGTTGCAAGAGGGTTTTAACGTGTTCTGGAGTCATTTCGTTGCAAGCGGGTTTTTACATACTTCTCAGACATTTCACTGGAAGCGGGTTTTTTAAATGCTCTGTAGGCATTTCGTTGCAAGCGGGTTTTTTAAATGCTCTGTAGGCATTTCGTTGCAAGCGGGTTTTTAAGTGCTCTGGAGTCATTTCGTTGCAAGCGGGTTTTTACGTGTTCTGGAGTCATTTCGTTGCAAGCGGGTTTTTACATACTTCTCAGACATTTCACTGGAAGCGGGTTTTTTAAATGCTCTGTAGGCATTTCGTTGCAAGCGGGTTTTTAAGTACTCTGGAGTCATTTCGTTGCAAGCGGGTTTTTACGTGTTCTGGAGTTATTTCGTTGCAAGCGGGTTTTTAAGTGCTCTGGAGTCATTTCGTTGCAAGCGGGTTTTTAAGTGCTCTGGATTCATTTCGTTGCAAGCGGGTTTTTAAGTGCTCTGGAGTCATTTCGTTGCAAGCGGGTTTTTAAGTGCTCTGGAGTCATTTCGTTGCAAGCGGGTTTTTAAGTGCTCTGAAGGCATTTCGTTGCAAGCGGGTTTTTAAGTGCTCTGGAGTCATTTCGTTGCAAGCGGGTTTTTACGTGTTCTGGAGTCATTTCGTTGCAAGCGGGTTTTTACATACTTCTCAGACATTTCACTTCAAGCGGGTTTTTTAAATGCTCTGTAGGCATTTCGTTGCAAGCGGGTTTTTAAGTGCTCTGGAGTCATTTCGTTGCAAGCGGGTTTTTACGTGTTCTGGAGTCATTTCGTTGCAAGCGGGTTTTTACATACTTCTCAGACATCAGTGGAAGCGGGTTTTTTAAATGCTCTGTAGGCATTTCGTTGCAAGCGGCTTTTTAAGTGCTCTGGAGTCATTTCGTTGCAAGCTGGTTTTTAAGTGCTCTGGAGTCATTTCGTTGCAAGCGGGTTTTTACGTGTTCTGGAGTCATTTCGTTGCAAGCGGGTTTTTACATACTTCTCAGACATCAGTGGAAGCGGGTTTTTTAATTGCTCTGTAGGCATTTCGTTGCAAGCGGGTTTTTAAGTGCTCTGGAGTCATTTCTTTGCAAGCGGGTTTTTAAGTGCTCTGGAGTCATTTCGTTGCAAGCGGGTTTTTACGTATTCTGGAGTCATTTCGTTGCAAGCGGGTTTTTACATACTTCTCAGACATCAGTGGAAGTGGTTTTTTTAAATGCTCTGTAGGCATTTCGTTGCAAGCGGGTTTTTTAGTGCTCTGGAGTCATTTCGTTGCAAGCGGGTTTTTAAGTGTTCTTTAATCATTTCGTTGCAAGCGGGTTTTTAAGTGCTCTGGAGTCATTTCGTTGCAAGCGGGTTTTTAAGTGCTCTGGAGTCATTTCGTTGCATGCGGGTTTTTAAGTGCTCTGAAGGCATTTCGTTGTAAGCGGGTTTTTAAGTGCTCTGGAGTCATTTCGTTGCAAGCGGGTTTTTACGTGTTCTGGAGTCATTTCGTTGCAAGCGGCTTTTTACATACTTCTCAGACATTTCACTGGAAGCGGGTTTTTTACATGCTCTGTAGGCATTTCGTTGCAAGCGGGTTTTTAAGTACTCTGGAGTCATTTCGTTGCAAACGGGTTTTTACGTGCTCTGGAGTCATTTCGTTGCAAGCGGGTTTTTAAGTGCTCTGGAGTCATTTCGTTGCAAGCGGGTTTTTAAGTGCTCTGGAGTCATTTCGTTGCAAGCAGGTTTTTAGGTACTCTGGAGTCATTTCATTGCAAGCGGGTTTTTAAGTGCTCTGGAGTCATTTCGTTGCAAGCGGGTTTTTACGTGCTCTGGAGTCATTTCGTTGCAAGCGGGTTTTTAAGTGCTCTGAAGGCATTTCGTTGCAAGCGGGTTTTTAAGTGCTCTGGAGTCATTTCGTTGCAAGCGGGTTTTTAAGTGCTCTGGAGACATTTCGTTGCAAGCGGGTTTTTAAGTGCTCTGGAGCCATTTCGTTGCAAGCGGGTTTTTACGTATTCTGGAGTCATTTCGTTGCAAGCGGGTTTTTACATACTTCTCAGACATCAGTGGAAGTGGTTTTTTTAAATGCTCTGTAGGCATTTCGTTGCAAGCGGGTTTTTTAGTGCTCTGGAGTCATTTCGTTGCAAGCGGGTTTTTAAGTGTTCTGGAATCATTTCGTTGCAAGCGGGTTTTTAAGTGCTCTGGAGTCATTTCGTTGCAAGCGGGTTTTTAAGTGCTCTGGAGTCATTTCGTTGCATGCGGGTTTTTAAGTGCTCTGAAGGCATTTCGTTGTAAGCGGGTTTTTAAGTGCTCTGGAGTCATTTCGTTGCAAGCGGGTTTTTACGTGTTCTGGAGTCATTTCGTTGCAAGCGGCTTTTTACATACTTCTCAGACATTTCACTGGAAGCGGGTTTTTTAAATGCTCTGTAGGCATTTCGTTGCAAGCGGGTTTTTAAGTGCTCTGGAGTCATTACGTTGCAAGCGGGTTTTTAAGTGCTCTGGAGTCATTTCGTTGCAAGCGGGTTTTTAAGTGCTCTGGAGTCATTTCGTTGCAAGCGGGTTTTTAAGTGCTCTGGAGTCATTTCGTTGCAAGCGGGTTTTTAAGTGTTCTGGAGTCATTTCGTTGCAAGCGGGTTTTTAAGTGCTCTGGAGTCATTTCGTTGCATGCGGGTTTTTAAGTGCTCTGGAGTCATTTCGTTGCAAGCGGGTTTTTACATACTTCTCAGACATTTCACTGGAAGCGGGTTTTTTAAATGCTCTGTAGGCATTTCGTTGCAAGCGGGTTTTTAAGTGCTCTGGAGTCATTTCGTTGCAAGCGGGTTTTTACGTGTTCTGGAGTCATTTCGTTGCAAGTGGGTTTTTAAGTGCTCTGGACTCATTTCGTTGCAAGCGGGTTTTTAAGTGCTCTGAAGGCATTTTGTTGCAAGCGGGTTTTTAAGTGCTCTGGAGTCATTTCGTTGCAAGAGGGTTTTTACGTGTTCTGGAGTCATTTCGTTGCAAGCGGGTTTTTACATACTTCTCAGACATTTCACTGGAAGCGGGTTTTTTAAATGCTCTGTAGGCATTTCGTTGCAAGCGGGTTTTTTAAATGCTCTGTAGGCATTTCGTTGCAAGCGGGTTTTTAAGTGCTCTGGAGTCATTTCGTTGCAAGCGGGTTTTTACGTGTTCTGGAGTCATTTCGTTGCAAGCGGGTTTTTACATACTTCTCAGACATTTCACTGGAAGCGGGTTTTTTAAATGCTCTGTAGGCATTTCGTTGCAAGCGGGTTTTTAAGTACTCTGGAGTCATTTCGTTGCAAGCGGGTTTTTACGTGTTCTGGAGTTATTTCGTTGCAAGCGGGTTTTTAAGTGCTCTGGAGTCATTTCGTTGCAAGCGGGTTTTTAAGTGCTCTGGATTCATTTCGTTGCAAGCGGGTTTTTAAGTGCTCTGGAGTCATTTCGTTGCAAGCGGGTTTTTAAGTGCTCTGGAGTCATTTCGTTGCAAGCGGGTTTTTAAGTGCTCTGAAGGCATTTCGTTGCAAGCGGGTTTTTAAGTGCTCTGGAGTCATTTCGTTGCAAGCGGGTTTTTACGTGTTCTGGAGTCATTTCGTTGCAAGCGGGTTTTTACATACTTCTCAGACATTTCACTTCAAGCGGGTTTTTTAAATGCTCTGTAGGCATTTCGTTGCAAGCGGGTTTTTAAGTGCTCTGGAGTCATTTCGTTGCAAGCGGGTTTTTACGTGTTCTGGAGTCATTTCGTTGCAAGCGGGTTTTTACATACTTCTCAGACATCAGTGGAAGCGGGTTTTTTAAATGCTCTGTAGGCATTTCGTTGCAAGCGGCTTTTTAAGTGCTCTGGAGTCATTTCGTTGCAAGCTGGTTTTTAAGTGCTCTGGAGTCATTTCGTTGCAAGCGGGTTTTTACGTGTTCTGGAGTCATTTCGTTGCAAGCGGGTTTTTACATACTTCTCAGACATCAGTGGAAGCGGGTTTTTTAATTGCTCTGTAGGCATTTCGTTGCAAGCGGGTTTTTAAGTGCTCTGGAGTCATTTCTTTGCAAGCGGGTTTTTAAGTGCTCTGGAGTCATTTCGTTGCAAGCGGGTTTTTACGTATTCTGGAGTCATTTCGTTGCAAGCGGGTTTTTACATACTTCTCAGACATCAGTGGAAGTGGTTTTTTTAAATGCTCTGTAGGCATTTCGTTGCAAGCGGGTTTTTTAGTGCTCTGGAGTCATTTCGTTGCAAGCGGGTTTTTAAGTGTTCTGGAATCATTTCGTTGCAAGCGGGTTTTTAAGTGCTCTGGAGTCATTTCGTTGCAAGCGGGTTTTTAAGTGCTCTGGAGTCATTTCGTTGCATGCGGGTTTTTAAGTGCTCTGAAGGCATTTCGTTGTAAGCGGGTTTTTAAGTGCTCTGGAGTCATTTCGTTGCAAGCGGGTTTTTACGTGTTCTGGAGTCATTTCGTTGCAAGCGGCTTTTTACATACTTCTCAGACATTTCACTGGAAGCGGGTTTTTTAAATGCTCTGTAGGCATTTCGTTGCAAGCGGGTTTTTAAGTACTCTGGAGTCATTTCGTTGCAAACGGGTTTTTACGTGCTCTGGAGTCATTTCGTTGCAAGCGGGTTTTTAAGTGCTCTGGAGTCATTTCGTTGCAAGCGGGTTTTTAAGTGCTCTGGAGTCATTTCGTTGCAAGCGGGTTTTTAGGTACTCTGGAGTCATTTCATTGCAAGCGGGTTTTTAAGTGCTCTGGAGTCATTTCGTTGCAAGCGGGTTTTTACGTGTTCTGGAGTCATTTCGTTGCAAGTGGGTTTTTAAGTGCTCTGGACTCATTTCGTTGCAAGCGGGTTTTTAAGTGCTCTGAAGGCATTTTGTTGCAAGCGGGTTTTTAAGTGCTCTGGAGTCATTTCGTTGCAAGAGGTTTTTACGTGTTCTGGAGTCATTTCGTTGCAAGCGGGTTTTTACATACTTCTCAGACATTTCACTGGAAGCGGGTTTTTTAAATGCTCTGTAGGCATTTCGTTGCAAGCGGGTTTTTTAAATGCTCTGTAGGCATTTCGTTGCAAGCGGGTTTTTAAGTGCTCTGGAGTCATTTCGTTGCAAGCGGGTTTTTACGTGTTCTGGAGTCATTTCGTTGCAAGCGGGTTTTTACATACTTCTCAGACATTTCACTGGAAGCGGGTTTTTTAAATGCTCTGTAGGCATTTCGTTGCAAGCGGGTTTTTAAGTACTCTGGAGTCATTTCGTTGCAAGCGGGTTTTTACGTGTTCTGGAGTTATTTCGTTGCAAGCGGGTTTTTAAGTGCTCTGGAGTCATTTCGTTGCAAGCGGGTTTTTAAGTGCTCTGGATTCATTTCGTTGCAAGCGGGTTTTTAAGTGCTCTGGAGTCATTTCGTTGCAAGCGGGTTTTTAAGTGCTCTGGAGTCATTTCGTTGCAAGCGGGTTTTTAAGTGCTCTGAAGGCATTTCGTTGCAAGCGGGTTTTTAAGTGCTCTGGAGTCATTTCGTTGCAAGCGGGTTTTACGTGTTCTGGAGTCATTTCGTTGCAAGCGGGTTTTTACATACTTCTCAGACATTTCACTTCAAGCGGGTTTTTTAAATGCTCTGTAGGCATTTCGTTGCAAGCGGGTTTTTAAGTGCTCTGGAGTCATTTCGTTGCAAGCGGGTTTTTACGTGTTCTGGAGTCATTTCGTTGCAAGCGGGTTTTTACATACTTCTCAGACATCAGTGGAAGCGGGTTTTTTAAATGCTCTGTAGGCATTTCGTTGCAAGCGGCTTTTTAAGTGCTCTGGAGTCATTTCGTTGCAAGCTGGTTTTTAAGTGCTCTGGAGTCATTTCGTTGCAAGCGGGTTTTTACGTGTTCTGGAGTCATTTCGTTGCAAGCGGGTTTTTATATACTTCTCAGACATCAGTGGAAGCGGGTTTTTTAATTGCTCTGTAGGCATTTCGTTGCAAGCGGGTTTTTAAGTGCTCTGGAGTCATTTCTTTGCAAGCGGGTTTTTAAGTGCTCTGGAGTCATTTCGTTGCAAGCGGGTTTTTACGTATTCTGGAGTCATTTCGTTGCAAGCGGGTTTTTACATACTTCTCAGACATCAGTGGAAGTGGTTTTTTTAAATGCTCTGTAGGCATTTCGTTGCAAGCGGGTTTTTTAGTGCTCTGGAGTCATTTCGTTGCAAGCGGGTTTTTAAGTGTTCTGGAATCATTTCGTTGCAAGCGGGTTTTTAAGTGCTCTGGAGTCATTTCGTTGCAAGCGGGTTTTTAAGTGCTCTGGAGTCATTTCGTTGAATGCGGGTTTTTAAGTGCTCTGAAGGCATTTCGTTGTAAGCGGGTTTTTAAGTGCTCTGGAGTCATTTCGTTGCAAGCGGGTTTTTACGTGTTCTGGAGTCATTTCGTTGCAAGCGGCTTTTTACATACTTCTCAGACATTTCACTGGAAGCGGGTTTTTTAAATGCTCTGTAGGCATTTCGTTGCAAGCGGGTTTTTAAGTACTCTGGAGTCATTTCGTTGCAAACGGGTTTTTACGTGCTCTGGAGTCATTTCGTTGCAAGCGGGTTTTTAAGTGCTCTGGAGTCATTTCGTTGCAAGCGGGTTTTTAAGTGCTCTGGAGTCATTTCGTTGCAAGCGGGTTTTTAGGTACTCTGGAGTCATTTCATTGCAAGCGGGTTTTTAAGTGCTCTGGAGTCATTTCGTTGCAAGCGGGTTTTTACGTGCTCTGGAGTCATTTCGTTGCAAGCGGGTTTTTAAGTGCTCTGAAGGCATTTCGTTGCAAGCGGGTTTTTAAGTGCTCTGGAGTCATTTCGTTGCAAGCGGGTTTTTAAGTGCTCTGGAGACATTTCGTTGCAAGCGGGTTTTTAAGTGCTCTGGAGCCATTTCGTTGCAAGCGGGTTTTTACGTATTCTGGAGTCATTTCGTTGCAAGCGGGTTTTTACATACTTCTCAGACATCAGTGGAAGTGGTTTTTTTAAATTCTCTGTAGGCATTTCGTTGCAAGCGGGTTTTTTAGTGCTCTGGAGTCATTTCGTTGCAAGCGGGTTTTTAAGTGTTCTGGAATCATTTCGTTGCAAGCGGGTTTTTAAGTGCTCTGGAGTCATTTCGTTGCAAGCGGGTTTTTAAGTGCTCTGGAGTCATTTCGTTGCATGCGGGTTTTTAAGTGCTCTGAAGGCATTTCGTTGTAAGCGTGTTTTTAAGTGCTCTGGAGTCATTTCGTTGCAAGCGGGTTTTTACGTGTTCTGGAGTCATTTCGTTGCAAGCGGCTTTTTACATACTTCTCAGACATTTCACTGGAAGCGGGTTTTTTAAATGCTCTGTAGGCATTTCGTTGCAAGCAGGTTTTTAAGTGCTCTGGAGTCATTACGTTGCAAGCGGGTTTTTAAGTGCTCTGGAGTCATTTCGTTGCAAGCGGGTTTTTAAGTGCTCTGGAGTCATTTCGTTGCAAGCGGGTTTTTAAGTGCTCTGGAGTCATTTC
This sequence comes from Meriones unguiculatus, assembly GCF_030254825.1. Lineage (NCBI taxonomy): Eukaryota > Metazoa > Chordata > Mammalia > Rodentia > Muridae > Meriones > Meriones unguiculatus. The sequence goes on along the minus strand of NC_083352.1, from coordinate 66,716,048 downwards.
GTTGCAAGCGGGTTTTTAAGTGTTCTGGAGTCATTTCGTTGCAAGCGGGTTTTTAAGTGCTCTGGAGTCATTTCGTTGCATGCGGGTTTTTAAGTGCTCTGGAGTCATTTCGTTGCAAGCGGGTTTTTACATACTTCTCAGACATTTCACTGGAAGCGGGTTTTTTAAATGCTCTGTAGGCATTTCGTTGCAAGCGGGTTTTTAAGTGCTCTGGAGTCATTTCGTTGCAAGCGGGTTTTTACGTGTTCTGGAGTCATTTCGTTGCAAGTGGGTTTTTAAGTGCTCTGGACTCATTTCGTTGCAAGCGGGTTTTTAAGTGCTCTGAAGGCATTTTGTTGCAAGCGGGTTTTTAAGTGCTCTGGAGTCATTTCGTTGCAAGAGGGTTTTTACGTGTTCTGGAGTCATTTCGTTGCAAGCGGGTTTTTACATACTTCTCAGACATTTCACTGGAAGCGGGTTTTTTAAATGCTCTGTAGGCATTTCGTTGCAAGCGGGTTTTTTAAATGCTCTGTAGGCATTTCGTTGCAAGCGGGTTTTTAAGTGCTCTGGAGTCATTTCGTTGCAAGCGGGTTTTTACGTGTTCTGGAGTCATTTCGTTGCAAGCGGGTTTTTACATACTTCTCAGACATTTCACTGGAAGCGGGTTTTTTAAATGCTCTGTAGGCATTTCGTTGCAAGCGGGTTTTTAAGTACTCTGGAGTCATTTCGTTGCAAGCGGGTTTTTACGTGTTCTGGAGTTATTTCGTTGCAAGCGGGTTTTTAAGTGCTCTGGAGTCATTTCGTTGCAAGCGGGTTTTTAAGTGCTCTGGATTCATTTCGTTGCAAGCGGGTTTTTAAGTGCTCTGGAGTCATTTCGTTGCAAGCGGGTTTTTAAGTGCTCTGGAGTCATTTCGTTGCAAGCGGGTTTTTAAGTGCTCTGAAGGCATTTCGTTGCAAGCGGGTTTTTAAGTGCTCTGGAGTCATTTCGTTGCAAGCGGGTTTTTACGTGTTCTGGAGTCATTTCGTTGCAAGCGGGTTTTTACATACTTCTCAGACATTTCACTTCAAGCGGGTTTTTTAAATGCTCTGTAGGCATTTCGTTGCAAGCGGGTTTTTAAGTGCTCTGGAGTCATTTCGTTGCAAGCGGGTTTTTACGTGTTCTGGAGTCATTTCGTTGCAAGCGGGTTTTTACATACTTCTCAGACATCAGTGGAAGCGGGTTTTTTAAATGCTCTGTAGGCATTTCGTTGCAAGCGGCTTTTTAAGTGCTCTGGAGTCATTTCGTTGCAAGCTGGTTTTTAAGTGCTCTGGAGTCATTTCGTTGCAAGCGGGTTTTTACGTGTTCTGGAGTCATTTCGTTGCAAGCGGGTTTTTACATACTTCTCAGACATCAGTGGAAGCGGGTTTTTTAATTGCTCTGTAGGCATTTCGTTGCAAGCGGGTTTTTAAGTGCTCTGGAGTCATTTCTTTGCAAGCGGGTTTTTAAGTGCTCTGGAGTCATTTCGTTGCAAGCGGGTTTTTACGTATTCTGGAGTCATTTCGTTGCAAGCGGGTTTTTACATACTTCTCAGACATCAGTGGAAGTGGTTTTTTTAAATGCTCTGTAGGCATTTCGTTGCAAGCGGGTTTTTTAGTGCTCTGGAGTCATTTCGTTGCAAGCGGGTTTTTAAGTGTTCTGGAATCATTTCGTTGCAAGCGGGTTTTTAAGTGCTCTGGAGTCATTTCGTTGCAAGCGGGTTTTTAAGTGCTCTGGAGTCATTTCGTTGCATGCGGGTTTTTAAGTGCTCTGAAGGCATTTCGTTGTAAGCGGGTTTTTAAGTGCTCTGGAGTCATTTCGTTGCAAGCGGGTTTTTACGTGTTCTGGAGTCATTTCGTTGCAAGCGGCTTTTTACATACTTCTCAGACATTTCACTGGAAGCGGGTTTTTTAAATGCTCTGTAGGCATTTCGTTGCAAGCGGGTTTTTAAGTACTCTGGAGTCATTTCGTTGCAAACGGGTTTTTACGTGCTCTGGAGTCATTTCGTTGCAAGCGGGTTTTTAAGTGCTCTGGAGTCATTTCGTTGCAAGCGGGTTTTTAAGTGCTCTGGAGTCATTTCGTTGCAAGCGGGTTTTTAGGTACTCTGGAGTCATTTCATTGCAAGCGGGTTTTTAAGTGCTCTGGAGTCATTTCGTTGCAAGCGGGTTTTTACGTGCTCTGGAGTCATTTCGTTGCAAGCGGGTTTTTAAGTGCTCTGAAGGCATTTCGTTGCAAGCGGGTTTTTAAGTGCTCTGGAGTCATTTCGTTGCAAGCGGGTTTTTAAGTGCTCTGGAGACATTTCGTTGCAAGCGGGTTTTTAAGTGCTCTGGAGCCATTTCGTTGCAAGCGGGTTTTTAAGTGTTCTGGAGTCATTTCGTTGCAAGCGGGTTTTTAAGTGCTCTGGAGTCATTTCATTGCAAGCGGTTTTTTTAGTGCTCTGGAGTCATTTCAGTGCAAGCGGGTTTTTAAGTGCTCTGGAGTCATTTCGTTGCAAGCGGGTTTTTAAGTGTTCTGGAGTCATTTCGTTGCAAGCGGTTTTTTAAGTGCTCTGGAGTCATTTCATTGCAAGCGGTTTTTTTAGTGCTCTGGAGTCATTTCATTGCAAGCGGGTTTTTAAGTGCTCTAGAGTCATTTCGTTGCATGCGGGTTTTTAAGTGCTCTGAAGGCATTTCGTTGTAAGCGGGTTTTTAAGTGCTCTGGAGTCATTTCGTTGCAAGCGGGTTTTTACGTGTTCTGGAGTCATTTCGTTGCAAGCGGGTTTTTACATACTCCTCAGACATTTCACTGGAAGCGGGTTTTTTAAATGCTCTGTAGGCATTTCGATGCAAGCGGGTTTTTAAGTACTCTGGAGTCATTTCGTTGCAAACGGGTTTTTAAGTGCTCTGGAGCCATTTCGTTGTAAGCGGGTTTTTAAGTGCTCTGGAGTCATTTCGTTGCAAGCGGGTTTTTAAGTGCTCTGGAGTCATTTCGTTGCAAGCGGGTTTTTACATACTTCTCAGACATCAGTGGAAGCGGGTTTTTTAAATGCTCTGTAGGCATTTCGTTGCAAGCGGCTTTTTAAGTGCTCTGGAGTCATTTCGTTGCAAGCTGGTTTTTAAGTGCTCTGGAGTCATTTCGTTGCAAGCGGGTTTTTACGTGTTCTGGAGTCATTTCGTTGCAAGCGGGTTTTTACATACTTCTCAGACATCAGTGGAAGCGGGTTTTTTAATTGCTCTGTAGGCATTTCGTTGCAAGCGGGTTTTTAAGTGCTCTGGAGTCATTTCTTTGCAAGCGGGTTTTTAAGTGCTCTGGAGTCATTTCGTTGCAAGCGGGTTTTTACGTATTCTGGAGTCATTTCGTTGCAAGCGGGTTTTTACATACTTCTCAGACATCAGTGGAAGTGGTTTTTTTAAATGCTCTGTAGGCATTTCGTTGCAAGCGGGTTTTTTAGTGCTCTGGAGTCATTTCGTTGCAAGCGGGTTTTTAAGTGTTCTGGAATCATTTCGTTGCAAGCGGGTTTTTAAGTGCTCTGGAGTCATTTCGTTGCAAGCGGGTTTTTAAGTGCTCTGGAGTCATTTCGTTGCATGCGGGTTTTTAAGTGCTCTGAAGGCATTTCGTTGTAAGCGGGTTTTTAAGTGCTCTGGAGTCATTTCGTTGCAAGCGGGTTTTTACGTGTTCTGGAGTCATTTCGTTGCAAGCGGCTTTTTACATACTTCTCAGACATTTCACTGGAAGCGGGTTTTTTAAATGCTCTGTAGGCATTTCGTTGCAAGCGGGTTTTTAAGTACTCTGGAGTCATTTCGTTGCAAACGGGTTTTTACGTGCTCTGGAGTCATTTCGTTGCAAGCGGGTTTTTAAGTGCTCTGGAGTCATTTCGTTGCAAGCGGGTTTTTAAGTGCTCTGGAGTCATTTCGTTGCAAGCGGGTTTTTAGGTACTCTGGAGTCATTTCATTGCAAGCGGGTTTTTAAGTGCTCTGGAGTCATTTCGTTGCAAGCGGGTTTTTACGTGCTCTGGAGTCATTTCGTTGCAAGCGGGTTTTTAAGTGCTCTGAAGGCATTTCGTTGCAAGCGGGTTTTTAAGTGCTCTGGAGTCATTTCGTTGCAAGCGGGTTTTTAAGTGCTCTGGAGACATTTCGTTGCAAGCGGGTTTTTAAGTGCTCTGGAGCCATTTCGTTGCAAGCGGGTTTTTAAGTGTTCTGGAGTCATTTCGTTGCAAGCGGGTTTTTAAGTGCTCTGGAGTCATTTCGTTGCAAGCGGTTTTTTTAGTGCTCTGGAGTCATTTCAGTGCAAGCGGGTTTTTAAGTGCTCTGGAGTCATTTCGTTGCAAGCGGGTTTTTAAGTGTTCTGGAGTCATTTCGTTGCAAGCGGTTTTTTAAGTGCTCTGGAGTCATTTCATTGCAAGCGGTTTTTTTAGTGCTCTGGAGTCATTTCATTGCAAGCGGGTTTTTAAGTGCTCTAGAGTCATTTCGTTGCATGCGGGTTTTTAAGTGCTCTGAAGGCATTTCGTTGTAAGCGGGTTTTTAAGTGCTCTGGAGTCATTTCGTTGCAAGCGGGTTTTTACGTGTTCTGGAGTCATTTCGTTGCAAGCGGGTTTTTACATACTCCTCAGACATTTCACTGGAAGCGGGTTTTTTAAATGCTCTGTAGGCATTTCGATGCAAGCGGGTTTTTAAGTACTCTGGAGTCATTTCGTTGCAAACGGGTTTTTAAGTGCTCTGGAGCCATTTCGTTGTAAGCGGGTTTTTAAGTGCTCTGGAGTCATTTCGTTGCAAGCGGGTTTTTAAGTGCTCTGGAGTCATTTCGTTGCAAGCGGGTTTTTACATACTTCTCAGACATCAGTGGAAGCGGGTTTTTTAAATGCTCTGTAGGCATTTCGTTGCAAGCGGCTTTTTAAGTGCTCTGGAGTCATTTCGTTGCAAGCTGGTTTTTAAGTGCTCTGGAGTCATTTCGTTGCAAGCGGGTTTTTACGTGTTCTGGAGTCATTTCGTTGCAAGCGGGTTTTTACATACTTCTCAGACATCAGTGGAAGCGGGTTTTTTAATTGCTCTGTAGGCATTTCGTTGCAAGCGGGTTTTTAAGTGCTCTGGAGTCATTTCTTTGCAAGCGGGTTTTTAAGTGCTCTGGAGTCATTTCGTTGCAAGCGGGTTTTTACGTATTCTGGAGTCATTTCGTTGCAAGCGGGTTTTTACATACTTCTCAGACATCAGTGGAAGTGGTTTTTTTAAATGCTCTGTAGGCATTTCGTTGCAAGCGGGTTTTTTAGTGCTCTGGAGTCATTTCGTTGCAAGCGGGTTTTTAAGTGTTCTGGAATCATTTCGTTGCAAGCGGGTTTTTAAGTGCTCTGGAGTCATTTCGTTGCAAGCGGGTTTTTAAGTGCTCTGGAGTCATTTCGTTGCATGCGGGTTTTTAAGTGCTCTGAAGGCATTTCGTTGTAAGCGGGTTTTTAAGTGCTCTGGAGTCATTTCGTTGCAAGCGGGTTTTTACGTGTTCTGGAGTCATTTCGTTGCAAGCGGCTTTTTACATACTTCTCAGACATTTCACTGGAAGCGGGTTTTTTAAATGCTCTGTAGGCATTTCGTTGCAAGCGGGTTTTTAAGTACTCTGGAGTCATTTCGTTGCAAACGGGTTTTTACGTGCTCTGGAGTCATTTCGTTGCAAGCGGGTTTTTAAGTGCTCTGGAGTCATTTCGTTGCAAGCGGGTTTTTAAGTGCTCTGGAGTCATTTCGTTGCAAGCGGGTTTTTAGGTACTCTGGAGTCATTTCATTGCAAGCGGGTTTTTAAGTGCTCTGGAGTCATTTCGTTGCAAGCGGGTTTTTACGTGCTCTGGAGTCATTTCGTTGCAAGCGGGTTTTTAAGTGCTCTGAAGGCATTTCGTTGCAAGCGGGTTTTTAAGTGCTCTGGAGTCATTTCGTTGCAAGCGGGTTTTTAAGTGCTCTGGAGACATTTCGTTGCAAGCGGGTTTTTAAGTGCTCTGGAGCCATTTCGTTGCAAGCGGGTTTTTAAGTGTTCTGGAGTCATTTCGTTGCAAGCGGGTTTTTAAGTGCTCTGGAGTCATTTCGTTGCAAGCGGTTTTTTTAGTGCTCTGGAGTCATTTCAGTGCAAGCGGGTTTTTAAGTGCTCTGGAGTCATTTCAGTGCAAGCGGGTTTTTAAGTGCTCTGGAGTCATTTCGTTGCATGCGGGTTTTTAAGTGCTCTGAAGGCATTTCGTTGTAAGCGTGTTTTTAAGTGCTCTGGAGTCATTTCGTTGCAAGCGGGTTTTTACGTGTTCTGGAGTCATTTCGTTGCAAGCGGCTTTTTACATACTTCTCAGACATTTCACTGGAAGCGGGTTTTTTAAATGCTCTGTAGGCATTTCGTTGCAAGCAGGTTTTTAAGTGCTCTGGAGTCATTACGTTGCAAGCGGGTTTTTAAGTGCTCTGGAGTCATTTCGTTGCAAGCGGGTTTTTAAGTGCTCTGGAGTCATTTCGTTGCAAGCGGGTTTTTACATACTTCTCAGACATTTCACTGGAAGCGGGTTTTTTAAATGCTCTGTAGGCATTTCGTTGCAAGCGGGTTTTTAAGTGCTCTGGAGTCATTTCGTTGCAAGCGGGTTTTTACGTGTTCTGGAGTCATTTCGTTGCAAGTGGGTTTTTAAGTGCTCTGGACTCATTTCGTTGCAAGCGGGTTTTTAAGTGCTCTGAAGGCATTTTGTTGCAAGCGGGTTTTTAAGTGCTCTGGAGTCATTTCGTTGCAAGAGGGTTTTTACGTGTTCTGGAGTCATTTCGTTGCAAGCGGGTTTTTACATACTTCTCAGACATTTCACTGGAAGCGGGTTTTTTAAATGCTCTGTAGGCATTTCGTTGCAAGCGGGTTTTTTAAATGCTCTGTAGGCATTTCGTTGCAAGCGGGTTTTTAAGTGCTCTGGAGTCATTTCGTTGCAAGCGGGTTTTTACGTGTTCTGGAGTCATTTCGTTGCAAGCGGGTTTTTACATACTTCTCAGACATTTCACTGGAAGCGGGTTTTTTAAATGCTCTGTAGGCATTTCGTTGCAAGCGGGTTTTTAAGTACTCTGGAGTCATTTCGTTGCAAGCGGGTTTTTACGTGTTCTGGAGTTATTTCGTTGCAAGCGGGTTTTTAAGTGCTCTGGAGTCATTTCGTTGCAAGCGGGTTTTTAAGTGCTCTGGATTCATTTCGTTGCAAGCGGGTTTTTAAGTGCTCTGGAGTCATTTCGTTGCAAGCGGGTTTTTAAGTGCTCTGGAGTCATTTCGTTGCAAGCGGGTTTTTAAGTGCTCTGAAGGCATTTCGTTGCAAGCGGGTTTTTAAGTGCTCTGGAGTCATTTCGTTGCAAGCGGGTTTTTACGTGTTCTGGAGTCATTTCGTTGCAAGCGGGTTTTTACATACTTCTCAGACATTTCACTTCAAGCGGGTTTTTTAAATGCTCTGTAGGCATTTCGTTGCAAGCGGGTTTTTAAGTGCTCTGGAGTCATTTCGTTGCAAGCGGGTTTTTACGTGTTCTGGAGTCATTTCGTTGCAAGCGGGTTTTTACATACTTCTCAGACATCAGTGGAAGCGGGTTTTTTAAATGCTCTGTAGGCATTTCGTTGCAAGCGGCTTTTTAAGTGCTCTGGAGTCATTTCGTTGCAAGCTGGTTTTTAAGTGCTCTGGAGTCATTTCGTTGCAAGCGGGTTTTTACGTGTTCTGGAGTCATTTCGTTGCAAGCGGGTTTTTACATACTTCTCAGACATCAGTGGAAGCGGGTTTTTTAATTGCTCTGTAGGCATTTCGTTGCAAGCGGGTTTTTAAGTGCTCTGGAGTCATTTCTTTGCAAGCGGGTTTTTAAGTGCTCTGGAGTCATTTCGTTGCAAGCGGGTTTTTACATACTTCTCAGACATCAGTGGAAGTGGTTTTTTTAAATGCTCTGTAGGCATTTCGTTGCAAGCGGGTTTTTTAGTGCTCTGGAGTCATTTCGTTGCAAGCGGGTTTTTAAGTGTTCTGGAATCATTTCGTTGCAAGCGGGTTTTTAAGTGCTCTGGAGTCATTTCGTTGCAAGCGGGTTTTTAAGTGCTCTGGAGTCATTTCGTTGCATGCGGGTTTTTAAGTGCTCTGAAGGCATTTCGTTGTAAGCGGGTTTTTAAGTGCTCTGGAGTCATTTCGTTGCAAGCGGGTTTTTACGTGTTCTGGAGTCATTTCGTTGCAAGCGGCTTTTTACATACTTCTCAGACATTTCACTGGAAGCGGGTTTTTTAAATGCTCTGTAGGCATTTCGTTGCAAGCGGGTTTTTAAGTACTCTGGAGTCATTTCGTTGCAAACGGGTTTTTACGTGCTCTGGAGTCATTTCGTTGCAAGCGGGTTTTTAAGTGCTCTGGAGTCATTTCGTTGCAAGCGGGTTTTTAAGTGCTCTGGAGTCATTTCGTTGCAAGCGGGTTTTTAGGTACTCTGGAGTCATTTCATTGCAAGCGGGTTTTTAAGTGCTCTGGAGTCATTTCGTTGCAAGCGGGTTTTTACGTGCTCTGGAGTCATTTCGTTGCAAGCGGGTTTTTAAGTGCTCTGAAGGCATTTCGTTGCAAGCGGGTTTTTAAGTGCTCTGGAGTCATTTCGTTGCAAGCGGGTTTTTAAGTGCTCTGGAGACATTTCGTTGCAAGCGGGTTTTTAAGTGCTCTGGAGCCATTTCGTTGCAAGCGGGTTTTTAAGTGTTCTGGAGTCATTTCGTTGCAAGCGGGTTTTTAAGTGCTCTGGAGTCATTTCATTGCAAGCGGTTTTTTTAGTGCTCTGGAGTCATTTCAGTGCAAGCGGGTTTTTAAGTGCTCTGGAGTCATTTCGTTGCAAGCGGGTTTTTAAGTGTTCTGGAGTCATTTCGTTGCAAGCGGTTTTTTAAGTGCTCTGGAGTCATTTCATTGCAAGCGGTTTTTTTAGTGCTCTGGAGTCATTTCATTGCAAGCGGGTTTTTAAGTGCTCTAGAGTCATTTCGTTGCATGCGGGTTTTTAAGTGCTCTGAAGGCATTTCGTTGTAAGCGGGTTTTTAAGTGCTCTGGAGTCATTTCGTTGCAAGCGGGTTTTTACGTGTTCTGGAGTCATTTCGTTGCAAGCGGGTTTTTACATACTCCTCAGACATTTCACTGGAAGCGGGTTTTTTAAATGCTCTGTAGGCATTTCGATGCAAGCGGGTTTTTAAGTACTCTGGAGTCATTTCGTTGCAAACGGGTTTTTAAGTGCTCTGGAGCCATTTCGTTGTAAGCGGGTTTTTAAGTGCTCTGGAGTCATTTCGTTGCAAGCGGGTTTTTAAGTGCTCTGGAGTCATTTCGTTGCAAGCGGGTTTTTACATACTTCTCAGACATCAGTGGAAGCGGGTTTTTTAAATGCTCTGTAGGCATTTCGTTGCAAGCGGCTTTTTAAGTGCTCTGGAGTCATTTCGTTGCAAGCTGGTTTTTAAGTGCTCTGGAGTCATTTCGTTGCAAGCGGGTTTTTACGTGTTCTGGAGTCATTTCGTTGCAAGCGGGTTTTTACATACTTCTCAGACATCAGTGGAAGCGGGTTTTTTAATTGCTCTGTAGGCATTTCGTTGCAAGCGGGTTTTTAAGTGCTCTGGAGTCATTTCTTTGCAAGCGGGTTTTTAAGTGCTCTGGAGTCATTTCGTTGCAAGCGGGTTTTTACGTATTCTGGAGTCATTTCGTTGCAAGCGGGTTTTTACATACTTCTCAGACATCAGTGGAAGTGGTTTTTTTAAATGCTCTGTAGGCATTTCGTTGCAAGCGGGTTTTTTAGTGCTCTGGAGTCATTTCGTTGCAAGCGGGTTTTTAAGTGTTCTGGAATCATTTCGTTGCAAGCGGGTTTTTAAGTGCTCTGGAGTCATTTCGTTGCAAGCGGGTTTTTAAGTGCTCTGGAGTCATTTCGTTGCATGCGGGTTTTTAAGTGCTCTGAAGGCATTTCGTTGTAAGCGGGTTTTTAAGTGCTCTGGAGTCATTTCGTTGCAAGCGGGTTTTTACGTGTTCTGGAGTCATTTCGTTGCAAGCGGCTTTTTACATACTTCTCAGACATTTCACTGGAAGCGGGTTTTTTAAATGCTCTGTAGGCATTTCGTTGCAAGCGGGTTTTTAAGTACTCTGGAGTCATTTCGTTGCAAACGGGTTTTTACGTGCTCTGGAGTCATTTCGTTGCAAGCGGGTTTTTAAGTGCTCTGGAGTCATTTCGTTGCAAGCGGGTTTTTAAGTGCTCTGGAGTCATTTCGTTGCAAGCGGGTTTTTAGGTACTCTGGAGTCATTTCATTGCAAGCGGGTTTTTAAGTGCTCTGGAGTCATTTCGTTGCAAGCGGGTTTTTACGTGCTCTGGAGTCATTTCGTTGCAAGCGGGTTTTTAAGTGCTCTGAAGGCATTTCGTTGCAAGCGGGTTTTTAAGTGCTCTGGAGTCATTTCGTTGCAAGCGGGTTTTTAAGTGCTCTGGAGACATTTCGTTGCAAGCGGGTTTTTAAGTGCTCTGGAGCCATTTCGTTGCAAGCGGGTTTTTAAGTGTTCTGGAGTCATTTCGTTGCAAGCGGGTTTTTAAGTGCTCTGGAGTCATTTCATTGCAAGCGGTTTTTTTAGTGCTCTGGAGTCATTTCAGTGCAAGCGGGTTTTTAAGTGCTCTGGAGTCATTTCGTTGCAAGCGGGTTTTTAAGTGTTCTGGAGTCATTTCGTTGCAAGCGGTTTTTTAAGTGCTCTGGAGTCATTTCATTGCAAGCGGTTTTTTTAGTGCTCTGGAGTCATTTCATTGCAAGCGGGTTTTTAAGTGCTCTGGAGTCATTTCGTTGCATGCGGGTTTTTAAGTGCTCTGAAGGCATTTCGTTGTAAGCGGGTTTTTAAGTGCTCTGGAGTCATTTCGTTGCAAGCGGGTTTTTACGTGTTCTGGAGTCATTTCGTTGCAAGCGGGTTTTTACATACTCCTCAGACATTTCACTGGAAGCGGGTTTTTTAAATGCTCTGTAGGCATTTCGATGCAAGCGGGTTTTTAAGTACTCTGGAGTCATTTCGTTGCAAACGGGTTTTTAAGTGCTCTGGAGCCATTTCGTTGTAAGCGGGTTTTTAAGTGCTCTGGAGTCATTTCGTTGCAAGCGGGTTTTTAAGTGCTCTGGAGTCATTTCATTGCAAGCGGGTTTTTAAGTGCTCTGGAGTCATTTCGTTGCAAGCGGGTTTTTAAGTGCTCTGGAGTCATTTCGTTGCAAGCGGGTTTTTAAGTGTTCTGGAGTCATTTCGTTGCAAGCGGGTTTTTAAGTGCTCTGGAGTCATTTCGTTGCAAGCGGGTTTTTAAGTGCTCTGGAGTCATTTCGTTGCAAGCGGGTTTTTAAGTGCTCTGGAGTCATTTCGTTGCAAGCGGGTTTTTAAGTGTTCTGGAGTCATTTCGTTGCAAGCGGGTTTTTACATACTTCTCAGACATTTCACTGGAAGCGGGTTTTTTAAATGCTCTGTAGGCATTTCTTTGCAAGCGGGTTTTTAAGTGCTCTGGAGTCATTTCGTTGCAAGCGGGTTTTTACGTGTTCTGGAGTCATTTCGTTGCAAGCGGGTTTTTACATACTTCTCAGACATTTCACGGGAAGCGGGTTTTTTAAATGCTCTGTAGGCATTTCGTTGCAAGCGGGTTTTTAAGTACTCTGGAGTCATTTCGTTGCAAGCGGGTTTTTACGTGTTCTGGAGTCATTTCGTTGCAAGCGGGTTTTTAAGTGCTCTGGAGCCATTTCGTTGTAAGCGGGTTTTTAAGTGCTCTGGAGTCATTTCGTTGCAAGCGGGTTTTTAAGTGCTCTGGAGTCATTTCGTTGCAAGCGGGTTTTTACATACTTCTCAGACATCAGTGGAAGCGGGTTTTTTAAATGCTCTGTAGGCATTTCGTTGCAAGCGGCTTTTTAAGTGCTCTGGAGTCATTTCGTTGCAAGCTGGTTTTTAAGTGCTCTGGAGTCATTTCGTTGCAAGCGGGTTTTTACGTGTTCTGGAGTCATTTCGTTGCAAGCGGGTTTTTACATACTTCTCAGACATCAGTGGAAGCGGGTTTTTTAATTGCTCTGTAGGCATTTCGTTGCAAGCGGGTTTTTAAGTGCTCTGGAGTCATTTCTTTGCAAGCGGGTTTTTAAGTGCTCTGGAGTCATTTCGTTGCAAGCGGGTTTTTACGTATTCTGGAGTCATTTCGTTGCAAGCGGGTTTTTACATACTTCTCAGACATCAGTGGAAGTGGTTTTTTTAAATGCTCTGTAGGCATTTCGTTGCAAGCGGGTTTTTTAGTGCTCTGGAGTCATTTCGTTGCAAGCGGGTTTTTAAGTGTTCTGGAATCATTTCGTTGCAAGCGGGTTTTTAAGTGCTCTGGAGTCATTTCGTTGCAAGCGGGTTTTTAAGTGCTCTGGAGTCATTTCGTTGCATGCGGGTTTTTAAGTGCTCTGAAGGCATTTCGTTGTAAGCGGGTTTTTAAGTGCTCTGGAGTCATTTCGTTGCAAGCGGGTTTTTACGTGTTCTGGAGTCATTTCGTTGCAAGCGGCTTTTTACATACTTCTCAGACATTTCACTGGAAGCGGGTTTTTTAAATGCTCTGTAGGCATTTCGTTGCAAGCGGGTTTTTAAGTACTCTGGAGTCATTTCGTTGCAAACGGGTTTTTACGTGCTCTGGAGTCATTTCGTTGCAAGCGGGTTTTTAAGTGCTCTGGAGTCATTTCGTTGCAAGCGGGTTTTTAAGTGCTCTGGAGTCATTTCGTTGCAAGCGGGTTTTTAGGTACTCTGGAGTCATTTCATTGCAAGCGGGTTTTTAAGTGCTCTGGAGTCATTTCGTTGCAAGCGGGTTTTTACGTGCTCTGGAGTCATTTCGTTGCAAGCGGGTTTTTAAGTGCTCTGAAGGCATTTCGTTGCAAGCGGGTTTTTAAGTGCTCTGGAGTCATTTCGTTGCAAGCGGGTTTTTAAGTGCTCTGGAGACATTTCGTTGCAAGCGGGTTTTTAAGTGCTCTGGAGCCATTTCGTTGCAAGCGGGTTTTTAAGTGTTCTGGAGTCATTTCGTTGCAAGCGGGTTTTTAAGTGCTCTGGAGTCATTTCATTGCAAGCGGTTTTTTTAGTGCTCTGGAGTCATTTCAGTGCAAGCGGGTTTTTAAGTGCTCTGGAGTCATTTCGTTGCAAGCGGGTTTTTAAGTGTTCTGGAGTCATTTCATTGCAAGCGGTTTTTTAAGTGCTCTGGAGTCATTTCATTGCAAGCGGTTTTTTTAGTGCTCTGGAGTCATTTCATTGCAAGCGGGTTTTTAAGTGCTCTGGAGTCATTTCGTTGCATGCGGGTTTTTAAGTGCTCTGAAGGCATTTCGTTGTAAGCGGGTTTTTAAGTGCTCTGGAGTCATTTCGTTGCAAGCGGGTTTTTACGTGTTCTGGAGTCATTTCGTTGCAAGCGGGTTTTTACATACTCCTCAGACATTTCACTGGAAGCTGGTTTTTTAAATGCTCTGTAGGCATTTCGATGCAAGCGGGTTTTTAAGTACTCTGGAGTCATTTCGTTGCAAACGGGTTTTTAAGTGCTCTGGAGCCATTTCGTTGTAAGCGGGTTTTTAAGTGCTCTGGAGTCATTTCGTTGCAAGCGGGTTTTTAAGTGCTCTGGAGTCATTTCATTGCAAGCGGGTTTTTAAGTGCTCTGGAGTCATTTCGTTGCAAGCGGGTTTTTAAGTGCTCTGGAGTCATTTCGTTGCAAGCGGGTTTTTAAGTGTTCTGGAGTCATTTCGTTGCAAGCGGGTTTTTAAGTGCTCTGGAGTCATTTCGTTGCAAGCGGGTTTTTAAGTGCTCTGGAGTCATTTCGTTGCAAGCGGGTTTTTAAGTGCTCTGGAGTCATTTCGTTGCAAGCGGGTTTTTAAGTGTTCTGGAGTCATTTCGTTGCAAGCGGGTTTTTACATACTTCTCAGACATTTCACTGGAAGCGGGTTTTTTAAATGCTCTGTAGGCATTTCTTTGCAAGTGGGTTTTTAAGTGCTCTGGAGTCATTTCGTTGCAAGCGGGTTTTTACGTGTTCTGGAGTCATTTCGTTGCAAGCGGGTTTTTACATACTTCTCAGACATTTCACGGGAAGCGGGTTTTTTAAATGCTCTGTAGGCATTTCGTTGCAAGCGGGTTTTTAAGTACTCTGGAGTCATTTCGTTGCAAGCGGGTTTTTACGTGTTCTGGAGTCATTTCGTTGCAAGCGGGTTTTTAAGTGCTCTGGAGTCATTTCGTTGCAAGCGGGTTTTTAAGTGCTCTGGAGGCATTTCATTGCAAGCGGGTTTTTAAGTGCTCTGGAGCCATTTCGTTGCAAGCGGGTTTTTAAGTGCTCTGGAGCCATTTCGTTGCAAGCGGGTTTTTAAGTGCTCTGGAGTCATTACGTTGCAAGCGGGTTTTTAAGTGTTCTGGAGTCATTTCGTTGCAAGCGGGTTTTTAAGTGCTCTGGAGTCATTTCGTTGCAAGCGGGTTTTTAAGTGCTCTGGAGTCATTTCGTTGCAAGCGGGTTTTTAAGTGCTCTGGATTCATTTCGTTGCAAGCGGGTTTTTAAGTGCTCTGCAGTCATTTCGTTGCAAGGAGGTTTTTAAGTGCTCTGGAGTCATTTCGTTGCAAGCGGGTTTTTAAGTACTCTGGAGACATTTCGGTACAAGCGGGTTTTTAAGTGCTCTGGAGTCATTTCGTTGCAAGCAGGTTTTTAAGTGCTCTGGAGTCATTTCGTTGCAAGCGGGTTTTTACGTGTTCTGGAGTCATTTCGTTGCAAGCGGGTTTTTACATACTTCTCAGACATTTCACTGGAAGCGGGTTTTTTAAATGCTCTGTAGGCATTTCGTTGCAAGCGGGTTTTTAAGTACTCTGGAGTCATTTCGTTGCAAGCGGGTTTTTACGTGTTCTGGAGTCATTTCGTTGCAAGCGGGTTTTTAAGTGCTCTGGAGTCATTTCGTTGCAAGCGGGTTTTTAAGTGCTCTGGAGTCATTTCGTTGCAAGCGGGTTTTTAAGTGCTCTGGAGTCATTTCGTTGCAAGCGGGTTTTTAAGTGCTCTGGATTCATTTCGTTGCAAGCGGGTTTTTAAGTGCTCTGTAGTCATTTCGTTGCAAGCGGGTTTTTAAGTGCTCTGGAGTCATTTCGTTGCAAGCGGGTTTTTAAGTGCTCTGAAGGCATTTCGCTACAAGCGGGTTTTTAAGTGCTCTGGAGTCATTTCGTTGCAAGCGGGTTTTTACGTGTTCTGGAGTCATTTTGTTGCAAGCGGGTTTTTACATACTTCTCAGACATTTCACTTGAAGCGGGTTTTTTAAATGCTCTGTAGGCATTTCGTTGCAAGCGGGTTTTTAAGTGCTCTGGAGTCATTTCGTTGCAAGCGGGTTTTTACGTGTTCTGGAGTCATTTCGTTGCAAGCGGGTTTTTACATACTTCTCAGACATCAGTGGAAGCGGGTTTTTTAAATGCTCTGTAGGCATTTCGTTGCAAGCGGGTTTTTAAGTGCTCTGGAGTCATTTCGTTGCAAGCGGGTTTTTACGTGTTCTGGAGTCATTTCGTTGCAAGCGGGTTTTTACATACTTCTCAGACATTTCACTGGAAGCGGGTTTTTTAAATGCTCTGTAGGCATTTCGTTGCAAGCGGGTTTTTAAGTACTCTGGAGTCATTTCGTTGCAAGCGGGTTTTTACGTGTTCTGGAGTCATTTCGTTGCAAGCGGGTTTTTAAGTGCTCTGGAGTCATTTCGTTGCAAGCGGGTTTGTAAGTCCTCTGGAGTCATTTCGTTGCAAGCGGGTTTTTAAGTGCTCTGGAGTCATTTCGTTGCAAGCGGGTTTTTAAGTGCTCTGGAGTCATTTCGTTGCAAGCGGGTTTTTAAGTGCTCTGAAGGCATTTCGTTGCAAGCGGGTTTTTAAGTGCTCTGGATTCATTTCGTTGCAAGCGGGTTTTTAAGTGCTCTGTAGTCATTTCGTTGCAAGCGGGTTTTTAAGTGCTCTGGAGTCATTTCGTTGCAAGCGGGTTTTTAAGTGCTCTGAAGGCATTTCGTTGCAAGCGGGTTTTTAAGTGCTCTGGAGTCATTTCGTTGCAAGCGGGTTTTTACGTGTTCTGGAGTCATTTCGTTGCAAGCTGGTTTTTACATACTTCTCAGACATTTCACTTGAAGGGGGTTTTTTAAATGCTCTGTAGGCATTTCGTTGCAAGCGGGTTTTTAAGTGCTCTGGAGTCATTTCGTTGCAAGCGGGTTTTTACGTGTTCTGGAGTCATTTCGTTGCAAGCGGGTTTTTACATACTTCTCAGACATCAGTGGAAGCGGGTTTTTTAAATGCTCTGTAGGCATTTCGTTGCAAGCGGGTTTTTAAGTGCTCTGGAGTCATTTCGTTGCAAGCGGGTTTTTAAGTGCTCTGGAGTCATTTCGTTGCAAGCGGGTTTTTACGTGTTCTGGATTCATATCGTTGCAAGCGGCTTTTTACATACTTCTCAGACATTTCACTGGAAGCGGGTTTTTTAAATGCTCTGTAGGCATTTCGTTGCAAGCGGGTTTTTAAGTACTCTGGAGTCATTTCGTTGCAAACGGGTTTTTACGTGCTCTGGAGTCATTTCGTTGCAAGCGGGTTTTTAAGTGCTCTGGAGTCATTTCGTTGCAAGCGGGTTTTTAAGTGCTCTGGAGTCATTTCGTTGCAAGCGGGTTTTTAGGTACTCTGGAGTCATTTCATTGCAAGCGGGTTTTTAAGTGCTCTGGAGTCATTTCGTTGCAAGCGGGTTTTTACGTGCTCTGGAGTCATTTCGTTGCAAGCGGGTTTTTAAGTGCTCTGAAGGCATTTCGTTGCAAGCGGGTTTTTAAGTGCTCTGGAGTCATTTCGTTGCAAGCGGGTTTTTAAGTGCTCTGGAGACATTTCGTTGCAAGCGGGTTTTTAAGTGCTCTGGAGCCATTTCGTTGCAAGCGGGTTTTTAAGTGTTCTGGAGTCATTTCGTTGCAAGCGGGTTTTTAAGTGCTCTGGAGTCATTTCATTGCAAGCGGTTTTTTTAGTGCTCTGGAGTCATTTCATTGCAAGCGGGTTTTTAAGTGCTCTGGAGTCATTTCGATGCAAGCGGGTTTTTAAGTGTTCTGGAGTCATTTCGTTGCAAGCGGTTTTTTAAGTGCTCTGGAGTCATTTCATTGCAAGCGGTTTTTTTAGTGCTCTGGAGTCATTTCATTGCAAGCGGGTTTTTAAGTGCTCTGGAGTCATTTCGTTGCATGCGGGTTTTTAAGTGCTCTGAAGGCATTTCGTTGTAAGCGGGTTTTTAAGTGCTCTGGAGTCATTTCGTTGCAAGCGGGTTTTTACGTGTTCTGGAATCATTTCGTTGCAAGCGGGTTTTTACATACTTCTCAGACATTTCACTGGAAGCGGGTTTTTTAAATGCTCTGTAGGCATTTCGATGCAAGCGGGTTTTTAAGTACTCTGGAGTCATTTCGTTGCAAACGGGTTTTTAAGTGCTCTGGAGCCATTTCGTTGTAAGCGGGTTTTTAAGTGCTCTGGAGTCATTTCGTTGCAAGCGGGTTTTTAAGTGCTCTGGAGTCATTTCGTTGCAAGCGGGTTTTTAAGTGCTCTGGAGTCATTTCGTTGCAAGCGGGTTTTTAAGTGCTCTGGAGTCATTTCGTTGCAAGCGGGTTTTTAAGTGCTCTGGAGTCATTTCGTTGCAAGCGGGTTTTTAAGTGCTCTGGAGTCATTTCGTTGCAAGCGGGTTTTTAAGTGCTCTGGAGTCATTTCGTTGCAAGCGGGTTTTTAAGTGCTCTGGAGTCATTTCGTTGCAAGCGGGTTTTTAAGTGTTCTGGAGTCATTTCGTTGCAAGCGGGTTTTTACATACTTCTCAGACATTTCACTGGAAGCGGGTTTTTTAAATGCTCTGTAGGCATTTCTTTGCAAGCGGGTTTTTAAGTGCTCTGGAGTCATTTCGTTGCAAGCGGGTTTTTACGTGTTCTGGAGTCATTTCGTTGCAAGCGGGTTTTTACATACTTCTCAGACATTTCACGGGAAGCGGGTTTTTTAAATGCTCTGTAGGCATTTCGTTGCAAGCGGGTTTTTAAGTACTCTGGAGTCATTTCGTTGCAAGCGGGTTTTTACGTGTTCTGGAGTCATTTCGTTGCAAGCGGGTTTTTAAGTGCTCTGGAGTCATTTCGTTGCAAGCGGGTTTTTAAGTGCTCTGGAGGCATTTCATTGCAAGCGGGTTTTTAAGTGCTCTGGAGCCATTTCGTTGCAAGCGGGTTTTTAAGTGCTCTGGAGCCATTTCGTTGCAAGCGGGTTTTTAAGTGCTCTGGAGTCATTACGTTGCAAGCGGGTTTTTAAGTGTTCTGGAGTCATTTCGTTGCAAGCGGGTTTTTAAGTGCTCTGGAGTCATTTCGTTGCAAGCGGGTTTTTAAGTGCTCTGGAGTCATTTCGTTGCAAGCGGGTTTTTAAGTGCTCTGGATTCATTTCGTTGCAAGCGGGTTTTTAAGTGCTCTGCAGTCATTTCTTTGCAAGGAGGTTTTTAAGTGCTCTGGAGTCATTTCGTTGCAAGCGGGTTTTTAAGTACTCTGGAGACATTTCGGTACAAGCGGGTTTTTAAGTGCTCTGGAGTCATTTCGTTGCAAGCAGGTTTTTAAGTGCTCTGGAGTCATTTCGTTGCAAGCGGGTTTTTACGTGTTCTGGAGTCATTTCGTTGCAAGCGGGTTTTTACATACTTCTCAGACATTTCACTGGAAGCGGGTTTTTTAAATGCTCTGTAGGCATTTCGTTGCAAGCGGGTTTTTAAGTACTCTGGAGTCATTTCGTTGCAAGCGGGTTTTTACGTGTTCTGGAGTCATTTCGTTGCAAGCGGGTTTTTAAGTGCTCTGGAGTCATTTCGTTGCAAGCGGGTTTTTAAGTGCTCTGGAGTCATTTCGTTGCAAGCGGGTTTTTAAGTGCTCTGGAGTCATTTCGTTGCAAGCGGGTTTTTAAGTGCTCTGGATTCATTTCGTTGCAAGCGGGTTTTTAAGTGCTCTGTAGTCATTTCGTTGCAAGCGGGTTTTTAAGTGCTCTGGAGTCATTTCGTTGCAAGCGGGTTTTTAAGTGCTCTGAAGGCATTTCGCTACAAGCGGGTTTTTAAGTGCTCTGGAGTCATTTCGTTGCAAGCGGGTTTTTACGTGTTCTGGAGTCATTTTGTTGCAAGCGGGTTTTTACATACTTCTCAGACATTTCACTTGAAGCGGGTTTTTTAAATGCTCTGTAGGCATTTCGTTGCAAGCGGTTTTTTAAGTGCTCTGGAGTCATTTCGTTGCAAGCGGGTTTTTACGTGTTCTGGAGTCATTTCGTTGCAAGCGGGTTTTTACATACTTCTCAGACATCAGTGGAAGCGGGTTTTTTAAATGCTCTGTAGGCATTTCATTGCAAGCGGGTTTTTAAGTGCTCTGGAGTCATTTCGTTGCAAGCGGGTTTTTACGTGTTCTGGAGTCATTTCGTTGCAAGCGGGTTTTTACATACTTCTCAGACATTTCACTGGAAGCGGGTTTTTTAAATGCTCTGTAGGCATTTCGTTGCAAGCGGGTTTTTAAGTACTCTGGAGTCATTTCGTTGCAAGCGGGTTTTTACGTGTTCTGGAGTCATTTCGTTGCAAGCGGGTTTTTAAGTGCTCTGGAGTCATTTCGTTGCAAGCGGGTTTGTAAGTCCTCTGGAGTCATTTCGTTGCAAGCGGGTTTTTAAGTGCTCTGGAGTCATTTCGTTGCAAGCGGGTTTTTAAGTGCTCTGGAGTCATTTCGTTGCAAGCGGGTTTTTAAGTGCTCTGAAGGCATTTCGTTGCAAGCGGGTTTTTAAGTGCTCTGGATTCATTTCGTTGCAAGCGGGTTTTTAAGTGCTCTGTAGTCATTTCGTTGCAAGCGGGTTTTTAAGTGCTCTGGAGTCATTTCGTTGCAAGCGGGTTTTTAAGTGCTCTGAAGGCATTTCGTTGCAAGCGGGTTTTTAAGTGCTCTGGAGTCATTTCGTTGCAAGCGGGTTTTTACGTGTTCTGGAGTCATTTCGTTGCAAGCTGGTTTTTACATACTTCTCAGACATTTCACTTGAAGGGGGTTTTTTAAATGCTCTGTAGGCATTTCGTTGCAAGCGGGTTTTTAAGTGCTCTGGAGTCATTTCGTTGCAAGCGGGTTTTTACGTGTTCTGGAGTCATTTCGTTGCAAGCGGGTTTTTACATACTTCTCAGACATCAGTGGAAGCGGGTTTTTTAAATGCTCTGTAGGCATTTCGTTGCAAGCGGGTTTTTAAGTGCTCTGGAGTCATTTCGTTGCAAGCGGGTTTTTAAGTGCTCTGGAGTCATTTCGTTGCAAGCGGGTTTTTACGTGTTCTGGATTCATATCGTTGCAAGCGGCTTTTTACATACTTCTCAGACATTTCACTGGAAGCGGGTTTTTTAAATGCTCTGTAGGCATTTCGTTGCAAGCGGGTTTTTACGTGCTCTGGAGTCATTTCGTTGCAAGCGGGTTTTTAAGTGCTCTGGAGTCATTTCGTTGCAAGCGGGTTTTTAAGTGCTCTGGAGTCATTTCGTTGCAAGCGGGTTTTTAGGTACTCTGGAGTCATTTCATTGCAAGCGGGTTTTTAAGTGCTCTGGAGTCATTTCGTTGCAAGCGGGTTTTTACGTGCTCTGGAGTCATTTCGTTGCAAGCGGGTTTTTAAGTGCTCTGAAGGCATTTCGTTGCAAGCGGGTTTTTAAGTGCTCTGGAGTCATTTCGTTGCAAGCGGGTTTTTAAGTGCTCTGGAGACATTTCGTTGCAAGCGGGTTTTTAAGTGCTCTGGAGCCATTTCGTTGCAAGCGGGTTTTTAAGTGTTCTGGAGTCATTTCGTTGCAAGCGGGTTTTTAAGTGCTCTGGAGTCATTTCATTGCAAGCGGTTTTTTTAGTGCTCTGGAGTCATTTCATTGCAAGCGGGTTTTTAAGTGCTCTGGAGTCATTTCGATGCAAGCGGGTTTTTAAGTGTTCTGGAGTCATTTCGTTGCAAGCGGTTTTTTAAGTGCTCTGGAGTCATTTCATTGCAAGCGGTTTTTTTAGTGCTCTGGAGTCATTTCATTGCAAGCGGGTTTTTAAGTGCTCTGGAGTCATTTCGTTGCATGCGGGTTTTTAAGTGCTCTGAAGGCATTTCGTTGTAAGCGGGTTTTTAAGTGCTCTGGAGTCATTTCGTTGCAAGCGGGTTTTTACGTGTTCTGGAATCATTTCGTTGCAAGCGGGTTTTTACATACTTCTCAGACATTTCACTGGAAGCGGGTTTTTTAAATGCTCTGTAGGCATTTCGATGCAAGCGGGTTTTTAAGTACTCTGGAGTCATTTCGTTGCAAACGGGTTTTTAAGTGCTCTGGAGCCATTTCGTTGTAAGCGGGTTTTTAAGTGCTCTGGAGTCATTTCGTTGCAAGCGGGTTTTTAAGTGCTCTGGAGTCATTTCGTTGCAAGCGGGTTTTTAAGTGCTCTGGAGTCATTTCGTTGCAAGCGGGTTTTTAAGTGCTCTGGAGTCATTTCGTTGCAAGCGGGTTTTTAAGTGCTCTGGAGTCATTTCGTTGCAAGCGGGTTTTTAAGTGCTCTGGAGTCATTTCGTTGCAAGCGGGTTTTTAAGTGCTCTGGAGTCATTTCGTTGCAAGCGGGTTTTTAAGTGCTCTGGATTCATTTCGTTGCAAGCGGGTTTTTAAGTGCTCTGCAGTCATTTCGTTGCAAGGAGGTTTTTAAGTGCTCTGGAGTCATTTCGTTGCAAGCGGGTTTTTAAGTACTCTGGAGACATTTCGGTACAAGCGGGTTTTTAAGTGCTCTGGAGTCATTTCGTTGCAAACAGGTTTTTAAGTGCTCTGGAGTCATTTCGTTGCAAGCGGGTTTTTACGTGTTCTGGAGTCATTTCGTTGCAAGCGGGTTTTTACATACTTCTCAGACATTTCACTGGAAGCGGGTTTTTTAAATGCTCTGTAGGCATTTCGTTGCAAGCGGGTTTTTAAGTACTCTGGAGTCATTTCGTTGCAAGCGGGTTTTTACGTGTTCTGGAGTCATTTCGTTGCAAGCGGGTTTTTAAGTGCTCTGGAGTCATTTCGTTGCAAGCGGGTTTTTAAGTGCTCTGGAGTCATTTCGTTGCAAGCGGGTTTTTAAGTGCTCTGGAGTCATTTCGTTGCAAGCGGGTTTTTAAGTGCTCTGGATTCATTTCGTTGCAAGCGGGTTTTTAAGTGCTCTGTAGTCATTTCGTTGCAAGCGGGTTTTTAAGTGCTCTGGAGTCATTTCGTTGCAAGCGGATTTTTAAGTGCTCTGAAGGCATTTCGCTGCAAGCGGGTTTTTAAGTGCTCTGGAGTCATTTCGTTGCAAGCGGGTTTTTACGTGTTCTGGAGTCATTTTGTTGCAAGCGGGTTTTTACATACTTCTCAGACATTTCACTTGAAGCGGGTTTTTTAAATGCTCTGTAGGCATTTCGTTGCAAGCGGGTTTTTAAGTGCTCTGGAGTCATTTCGTTGCAAGCGGGTTTTTACGTGTTCTGGAGTCATTTCGTTGCAAGCGGGTTTTTACATACTTCTCAGACATCAGTGGAAGCGGGTTTTTTAAATGCTCTGTAGGCATTTCGTTGCAAGCGGGTTTTTAAGTGCTCTGGAGTCATTTCGTTGCAAGCGGGTTTTTACGTGTTCTGGAGTCATTTCGTTGCAAGCGGGTTTTTACATACTTCTCAGACATTTCACTGGAAGCGGGTTTTTTAAATGCTCTGTAGGCATTTCGTTGCAAGCGGGTTTTTAAGTACTCTGGAGTCATTTCGTTGCAAGCGGGTTTTTACGTGTTCTGGAGTCATTTCGTTGCAAGCGGGTTTTTAAGTGCTCTGGAGTCATTTCGTTGCAAGCGGGTTTGTAAGTCCTCTGGAGTCATTTCGTTGCAAGCGGGTTTTTAAGTGCTCTGGAGTCATTTCGTTGCAAGCGGGTTTTTAAGTGCTCTGGATTCATTTCGTTGCAAGCGGGTTTTTAAGTGCTCTGTAGTCATTTCGTTGCAAGCGGGTTTTTAAGTGCTCTGGAGTCATTTCGTTGCAAGCGGGTTTTTAAGTGCTCTGAAGGCATTTCGTTGCAAGCGGGTTTTTAAGTGCTCTGGAGTCATTTCGTTGCAAGCGGGTTTTTACGTGTTCTGGAGTCATTTCGTTGCAAGCTGGTTTTTACATACTTCTCAGACATTTCACTTGAAGGGGGTTTTTTAAATGCTCTGTAGGCATTTCGTTGCAAGCGGGTTTTTATGTGCTCTGGAGTCATTTCGTTGCAAGCGGGTTTTTACGTGTTCTGGAGTCATTTCGTTGCAAGCGGGTTTTTACATACTTCTCAGACATCAGTGGAAGCGGGTTTTTTAAATGCTCTGTAGGCATTTCGTTGCAAGCGGGTTTTTAAGTACTCTGGAGTCATTTCGTTGCAAGCGGGTTTTTAAGTGCTCTGGAGTCATTTCGTTGCAAGCGGGTTTTTACGTGTTCTGGAGTCATTTCGTTGCAAGCGGGTTTTTACATACTTCTCAGACATCAGTGGAAGCGGGTTTTTTAAATGCTCTGTAGGCATTTCGTTGCAAGCGGGTTTTTAAGTGCTCTGGAGTCATTTCTTTGCAAGCGGGTTTTTAAGTGCTCTGGAGTCATTTCGTTGCAAGCGGGTTTTTACGTGTTCTGGAGTCATTTCGTTGCAAGCGGGTTTTTACATACTTCTCAGACATCAGTGGAAGTGGGTTTTTTAAATGCTCTGTAGGCATTTCGTTGCAAGCGGGTTTTTTAGTGCTCTGGAGTCATTTCGTTGCAAGCGGGTTTTTAAGTGTTCTGGAATCATTTCGTTGCAAGCGGGTTTTTAAGTGCTCTGGAGTCATTTCGTTGCAAGCGGGTTTTTAAGTGCTCTGGAGTCATTTCGTTGCATGCGGGTTTTTAAGTGCTCTGAAGGCATTTCGTTTTAAGCGGGTTTTTAAGTGCTCTGGAGTCATTTCGTTGCAAGCGGGTTTTACGTGTTCTGGAGTCATTTCGTTGCAAGCGGCTTTTTACATACTTCTCAGACATTTCACTGGAAGCGGGTTTTTTAAATGCTCTGTAGGCATTTCGTTGCAAGCGGGTTTTTAAGTACTCTGGAGTCATTTCGTTGCAAACGGGTTTTTACGTGCTCTGGAGTCATTTCGTTGCAAGCGGGTTTTTAAGTGCTCTGGAGTCATTTCGTTGCAAGCGGGTTTTTAAGTGCTCTGGAGTCATTTCGTTGCAAGCGGGTTTTTAGGTACTCTGGAGTCATTTCATTGCAAGCGCGTTTTTAAGTGCTCTGGAGTCATTTCGTTGCAAGCGAGTTTTTACGTGCTCTGGAGTCATTTCGTTGCAAGCGGGTTTTTAAGTGCTCTGAAGGCATTTCGTTGGAAGCGGGTTTTAAGTGCTCTGGAGTCATTTCGTTGCAAGCGGGTTTTTAAGTGCTCTGGAGATATTTCGTTGCAAGCGGGTTTTTAAGTGCTCTGGAGCCATTTCATTGCAAGCGGGTTTTTAAGTGTTCTGGAGTCATTTCGTTGCAAGCGGGTTTTAAAGTGCTCTGGAGTCATTTCATTGCAAGCGGTTTTTTTAGTGCTCTGGAGTCATTTCATTGCAAGCGGGTTTTTAAGTGCTCTGGAGTCATTTCGTTGCAAGCGGGTTTTTAATTGTTCTGGAGTCATTTCGTTGCAAGCGGGTTTTTAAGTACTCTGGAGTCATTTCATTGCAAGCGGTTTTTTTAGTGCTCTGGAGTCATTTCATTGCAAGCGGGTTTTTAAGTGCTCTGGAGTCATTTCGTTGCATGCGGGTTTTTAAGTGCTCTGAAGGCATTTTGTTGTAAGCGGGTTTTTAAGTGCTCTGGAGTCATTTCGTTGCAAGCGGGTTTTTACGTGTTCTGGAGTCATTTCGTTGCAAGCGGGTTTTTACATACTTCTCAGACATTTCACTGGAAGCGGGTTTTTTAAATGCTCTGTAGGCATTTCGTTGCAAGCGGGTTTTTAAGTACTCTGGATTCATTTCGTTGCAAACTGGTTTTTACGTGCTCTGGAGTCATTTCGTTGCAAGCGCGTTTTTAAGTGCTCTGGAGACATTTCGTTGCAAGCGGGTTTTTAAGTGCTCTGGAGCCATTTCGTTGCAAGCGGGTTTTTAAGTGCTCTGGAGTCATTACGTTGCAAGCGGGTTTTAAGTGTTCTGTAGTCATTTCGTTGCAAGCGGGTTTTTAAGTGCTCTGGAGTCATTTCGTTGCAAGCGGGTTTTTACGTGTTCTGGAGTCATTTCGTTGCAAGCTGGTTTTTACATACTTCTCAGACATTTCACTTGAAGGGGGTTTTTTAAATGCTCTGTAGGCATTTCGTTGCAAGCGGGTTTTTAAGTGCTCTGGAGTCATTTCGTTGCAAGCGGGTTTTTACGTGTTCTGGAGTCATTTCGTTGCAAGCGGGTTTTTACATACTTCTCAGACATCAGTGGAAGCGGGTTTTTTAAATGCTCTGTAGGCATTTCGTTGCAAGCGGGTTTTTAAGTGCTCTGGAGTCATTTCGTTGCAAGCGGGTTTTTAAGTGCTCTGGAGTCATTTCGTTGCAAGCGGGTTTTTACGTGTTCTGGAGTCATTTCGTTGCAAGCGGCTTTTTACATACTTCTCAGACATTTCACTGGAAGCGGGTTTTTTAAATGCTCTGTAGGCATTTCTTTGCAAGCGGGTTTTTAAGTACTCTGGAGTCATTTCGTTGCAAACGGGTTTTTACGTGCTCTGGAGTCATTTCGTTGCAAGCGGGTTTTTAAGTGCTCTGGAGTCATTTCGTTGCAAGCGGGTTTTTAAGTGCTCTGGAGTCATTTCGTTGCAAGCGGGTTTTTACGTACTCTGGAGTCATTTCATTGCAAGCGGGTTTTTAAGTGCTCTGGAGTCATTTCGTTGCAAGCGGGTTTTTACGTGCTCTGGAGTCATTTCGTTGCAAGCGGGTTTTTAAGTGCTCTGAAGGCATTTCGTTGCAAGCGGGTTTTTAAGTGCTCTGGAGTCATTTCGTTGCAAGCGGGTTTTTAAGTGCTCTGGAGACATTTCGTTGCAAGCGGGTTTTTAAGTGCTCTGGAGCCATTTCGTTGCAAGCGGGTTTTTAAGTGTTCTGGAGTCATTTCGTTGCAAGCGGGTTTTTAAGTGCTCTGGAGTCATTTCATTGCAAGCGGTTTTTTTAGTGCTCTGGAGTCATTTCATTGCAAGCGGGTTTTTAAGTGCTCTGGAGTCATTTCGTTGCAAGCGGGTTTTTAAGTGTTCTGGAGTCATTTCGTTGCAAGCGGTTTTTTAAGTGCTCTGGAGTCATTTCATTGCAAGCGGTTTTTTTAGTGCTCTGGAGTCATTTCATTGCAAGCGGGTTTTTAAGTGCTCTGGAGTCATTTCGTTGCATGCGGGTTTTTAAGTGCTCTGAAGGCATTTCGTTGTAAGCGGGTTTTTAAGTGCTCTGGAGTCATTTCGTTGCAAGCGGGTTTTTAAGTGCTCTGCAGTCATTTCGTTGCAAGGAGGTTTTTAAGTGCTCTGGAGTCATTTCGTTGCAAGCGGGTTTTTAAGTACTCTGGAGACATTTCGGTACAAGCGGGTTTTTAAGTGCTCTGGAGTCATTTCGTTGCAAACAGGTTTTTAAGTGCTCTGGAGTCATTTCGTTGCAAGCGGGTTTTTACGTGTTCTGGAGTCATTTCGTTGCAAGCGGGTTTTTACATACTTCTCAGACATTTCACTGGAAGCGGGTTTTTTAAATGCTCTGTAGGCATTTCGTTGCAAGCGGGTTTTTAAGTACTCTGGAGTCATTTCGTTGCAAGCGGGTTTTTACGTGTTCTGGAGTCATTTCGTTGCAAGCGGGTTTTTAAGTGCTCTGGAGTCATTTCGTTGCAAGCGGGTTTTTAAGTGCTCTGGAGTCATTTCGTTGCAAGCGGGTTTTTAAGTGCTCTGGAGTCATTTCGTTGCAAGCGGGTTTTTAAGTGCTCTGGATTCATTTCGTTGCAAGCGGGTTTTTAAGTGCTCTGTAGTCATTTCGTTGCAAGCGGGTTTTTAAGTGCTCTGGAGTCATTTCGTTGCAAGCGGGTTTTTAAGTGCTCTGAAGGCATTTCGCTGCAAGCGGGTTTTTAAGTGCTCTGGAGTCATTTCGTTGCAAGCGGGTTTTTACGTGTTCTGGAGTCATTTTGTTGCAAGCGGGTTTTTACATACTTCTCAGACATTTCACTTGAAGCGGGTTTTTTAAATGCTCTGTAGGCATTTCGTTGCAAGCGGGTTTTTAAGTGCTCTGGAGTCATTTCGTTGCAAGCGGGTTTTTACGTGTTCTGGAGTCATTTCGTTGCAAGCGGGTTTTTACATACTTCTCAGACATCAGTGGAAGCGGGTTTTTTAAATGCTCTGTAGGCATTTCGTTGCAAGCGGGTTTTTAAGTGCTCTGGAGTCATTTCGTTGCAAGCGGGTTTTTACGTGTTCTGGAGTCATTTCGTTGCAAGCGGGTTTTTACATACTTCTCAGACATTTCACTGGAAGCGGGTTTTTTAAATGCTCTGTAGGCATTTCGTTGCAAGCGGGTTTTTAAGTACTCTGGAGTCATTTCGTTGCAAGCGGGTTTTTACGTGTTCTGGAGTCATTTCGTTGCAAGCGGGTTTTTAAGTGCTCTGGAGTCATTTCGTTGCAAGCGGGTTTGTAAGTCCTCTGGAGTCATTTCGTTGCAAGCGGGTTTTTAAGTGCTCTGGAGTCATTTCGTTGCAAGCGGGTTTTTAAGTGCTCTGGATTCATTTCGTTGCAAGCGGGTTTTTAAGTGCTCTGTAGTCATTTCGTTGCAAGCGGGTTTTTAAGTGCTCTGGAGTCATTTCGTTGCAAGCGGGTTTTTAAGTGCTCTGAAGGCATTTCGTTGCAAGCGGGTTTTTAAGTGCTCTGGAGTCATTTCGTTGCAAGCGGGTTTTTACGTGTTCTGGAGTCATTTCGTTGCAAGCTGGTTTTTACATACTTCTCAGACATTTCACTTGAAGGGGGTTTTTTAAATGCTCTGTAGGCATTTCGTTGCAAGCGGGTTTTTATGTGCTCTGGAGTCATTTCGTTGCAAGCGGGTTTTTACGTGTTCTGGAGTCATTTCGTTGCAAGCGGGTTTTTACATACTTCTCAGACATCAGTGGAAGCGGGTTTTTTAAATGCTCTGTAGGCATTTCGTTGCAAGCGGGTTTTTAAGTGCTCTGGAGTCATTTCGTTGCAAGCGGGTTTTTAAGTGCTCTGGAGTCATTTCGTTGCAAGCGGGTTTTTACGTGTTCTGGAGTCATTTCGTTGCAAGCGGGTTTTTACATACTTCTCAGACATCAGTGGAAGCGGGTTTTTTAAATGCTCTGTAGGCATTTCGTTGCAAGCGGGTTTTTAAGTGCTCTGGAGTCATTTCTTTGCAAGCGGGTTTTTAAGTGCTCTGGAGTCATTTCGTTGCAAGCGGGTTTTTACGTGTTCTGGAGTCATTTCGTTGCAAGCGGGTTTTTACATACTTCTCAGACATCAGTGGAAGTGGGTTTTTTAAATGCTCTGTAGGCATTTCGTTGCAAGCGGGTTTTTTAGTGCTCTGGAGTCATTTCGTTGCAAGCGGGTTTTTAAGTGTTCTGGAATCATTTCGTTGCAAGCGGGTTTTTAAGTGCTCTGGAGTCATTTCGTTGCAAGCGGGTTTTTAAGTGCTCTGGAGTCATTTCGTTGCATGCGGGTTTTTAAGTGCTCTGAAGGCATTTCGTTTTAAGCGGGTTTTTAAGTGCTCTGGAGTCATTTCGTTGCAAGCGGGTTTTACGTGTTCTGGAGTCATTTCGTTGCAAGCGGCTTTTTACATACTTCTCAGACATTTCACTGGAAGCGGGTTTTTTAAATGCTCTGTAGGCATTTCGTTGCAAGCGGGTTTTTAAGTACTCTGGAGTCATTTCGTTGCAAACGGGTTTTTACGTGCTCTGGAGTCATTTCGTTGCAAGCGGGTTTTTAAGTGCTCTGGAGTCATTTCGTTGCAAGCGGGTTTTTAAGTGCTCTGGAGTCATTTCGTTGCAAGCGGGTTTTTAGGTACTCTGGAGTCATTTCATTGCAAGCGCGTTTTTAAGTGCTCTGGAGTCATTTCGTTGCAAGCGAGTTTTTACGTGCTCTGGAGTCATTTCGTTGCAAGCGGGTTTTTAAGTGCTCTGAAGGCATTTCGTTGGAAGCGGGTTTTCAAGTGCTCTGGAGTCATTTCGTTGCAAGCGGGTTTTTAAGTGCTCTGGAGATATTTCGTTGCAAGCGGGTTTTTAAGTGCTCTGGAGCCATTTCATTGCAAGCGGGTTTTTAAGCGTTCTGGAGTCATTTCGTTGCAAGCGGGTTTTAAAGTGCTCTGGAGTCATTTCATTGCAAGCGGTTTTTTTAGTGCTCTGGAGTCATTTCATTGCAAGCGGGTTTTTAAGTGCTCTGGAGTCATTTCGTTGCAAGCGGGTTTTTAATTGTTCTGGAGTCATTTCGTTGCAAGCGGGTTTTTAAGTACTCTGGAGTCATTTCATTGCAAGCGGTTTTTTTAGTGCTCTGGAGTCATTTCATTGCAAGCGGGTTTTTAAGTGCTCTGGAGTCATTTCGTTGCATGCGGGTTTTTAAGTGCTCTGAAGGCATTTTGTTGTAAGCGGGTTTTTAAGTGCTCTGGAGTCATTTCGTTGCAAGCGGGTTTTTACGTGTTCTGGAGTCATTTCGTTGCAAGCGGGTTTTTACATACTTCTCAGACATTTCACTGGAAGCGGGTTTTTTAAATGCTCTGTAGGCATTTCGTTGCAAGCGGGTTTTTAAGTACTCTGGATTCATTTCGTTGCAAACTGGTTTTTACGTGCTCTGGAGTCATTTCGTTGCAAGCGCGTTTTTAAGTGCTCTGGAGACATTTCGTTGCAAGCGGGTTTTTAAGTGCTCTGGAGCCATTTCGTTGCAAGCGGGTTTTTAAGTGCTCTGGAGTCATTACGTTGCAAGCGGGTTTTAAGTGTTCTGTAGTCATTTCGTTGCAAGCGGGTTTTTAAGTGCTCTGGAGTCATTTCGTTGCAAGCGGGTTTTTACGTGTTCTGGAGTCATTTCGTTGCAAGCTGGTTTTTACATACTTCTCAGACATTTCACTTGAAGGGGGTTTTTTAAATGCTCTGTAGGCATTTCGTTGCAAGCGGGTTTTTAAGTGCTCTGGAGTCATTTCGTTGCAAGCGGGTTTTTACGTGTTCTGGAGTCATTTCGTTGCAAGCGGGTTTTTACATACTTCTCAGACATCAGTGGAAGCGGGTTTTTTAAATGCTCTGTAGGCATTTCGTTGCAAGCGGGTTTTTAAGTGCTCTGGAGTCATTTCGTTGCAAGCGGGTTTTTAAGTGCTCTGGAGTCATTTCGTTGCAAGCGGGTTTTTACGTGTTCTGGAGTCATTTCGTTGCAAGCGGCTTTTTACATACTTCTCAGACATTTCACTGGAAGCGGGTTTTTTAAATGCTCTGTAGGCATTTCGTTGCAAGCGGGTTTTTAAGTACTCTGGAGTCATTTCGTTGCAAACGGGTTTTTACGTGCTCTGGAGTCATTTCGTTGCAAGCGGGTTTTTAAGTGCTCTGGAGTCATTTCGTTGCAAGCGGGTTTTTAAGTGCTCTGGAGTCATTTCGTTGCAAGCGGGTTTTTACGTACTCTGGAGTCATTTCATTGCAAGCGGGTTTTTAAGTGCTCTGGAGTCATTTCGTTGCAAGCGGGTTTTTACGTGCTCTGGAGTCATTTCGTTGCAAGCGGGTTTTTAAGTGCTCTGAAGGCATTTCGTTGCAAGCGGGTTTTTAAGTGCTCTGGAGTCATTTCGTTGCAAGCGGGTTTTTAAGTGCTCTGGAGACATTTCGTTGCAAGCGGGTTTTTAAGTGCTCTGGAGCCATTTCGTTGCAAGCGGGTTTTTAAGTGTTCTGGAGTCATTTCGTTGCAAGCGGGTTTTTAAGTGCTCTGGAGTCATTTCATTGCAAGCGGTTTTTTTAGTGCTCTGGAGTCATTTCATTGCAAGCGGGTTTTTAAGTGCTCTGGAGTCATTTCGTTGCAAGCGGGTTTTTAAGTGTTCTGGAGTCATTTCGTTGCAAGCGGTTTTTTAAGTGCTCTGGAGTCATTTCATTGCAAGCGGTTTTTTTAGTGCTCTGGAGTCATTTCATTGCAAGCGGGTTTTTAAGTGCTCTGGAGTCATTTCGTTGCATGCGGGTTTTTAAGTGCTCTGAAGGCATTTTGTTGTAAGCGGGTTTTTAAGTGCTCTGGAGTCATTTCGTTGCAAGCGGGTTTTTACGTGTTCTGGAGTCATTTCGTTGCAAGCGGGTTTTTACATACTTCTCAGACATTTCACTGGAAGCGGGTTTTTTAAATGCTCTGTAGGCATTTCGATGCAAGCGGGTTTTTAAGTACTCTGGAGTCATTTCGTTGCAAACGGGTTTTTAAGTGCTCTGGAGCCATTTCGTTGTAAGCGGGTTTTTAAGTGCTCTGGAGTCATTTCGTTGCAAGCGGGTTTTTAAGTGCTCTGGAGTCATTTCGTTGCAAGCGGGTTTTTAAGTGCTCTGGAGTCATTTCGTTGCAAGCGGGTTTTTAAGTGCTCTGGACTCATTTCGTTGCAAGCGGGTTTTTAAGTGTTCTGGAGTCATTTCGTTGCAAGCGGGTTTTTAAGTGCTCTGGAGTCATTTCGTTGCAAGCGGGTTTTTAAGTGCTCTGGAGTCATTTCGTTGCAAGCGGGTTTTTAAGTGCTCTGGAGTCATTTCGTTGCAAGCGGGTTTTTAAGTGTTCTGGAGTCATTTCGTTGCAAGCGGGTTTTTACATACTTCTCAGACATTTCACTGGAAGCGGGTTTTTTAAATGCTCTGTAGGCATTTCTTTGCAAGCGGGTTTTTAAGTGCTCTGGAGTCATTTCGTTGCAAGCGGGTTTTTACGTGTTCTGGAGTCATTTCGTTGCAAGCGGGTTTTTACATACTTCTCAGACATTTCACGGGAAGCGGGTTTTTTAAATGCTCTGTAGGCATTTCGTTGCAAGCGGGTTTTTAAGTACTCTGGAGTCATTTCGTTGCAAGCGGGTTTTTACGTGTTCTGGAGTCATTTCGTTGCAAGCGGGTTTTTAAGTGCTCTGGAGTCATTTCGTTGCAAGCGGGTTTTTAAGTGCTCTGGAGGCATTTCATTGCAAGCGGGTTTTTAAGTGCTCTGGAGCCATTTCGTTGCAAGCGGGTTTTTAAGTGCTCTGGAGCCATTTCGTTGCAAGCAGGTTTTTAAGTGCTCTGGAGTCATTTCGTTGCAAGCGGGTTTTTACGTGTTCTGGAGTCATTTCGATGCAAGCGGGTTTTTACATACTTCTCAGACATTTCACTGGAAGCGGGTTTTTTAAATGCTCTGTAGGCATTTCGTTGCAAGCGGGTTTTTAAGTACTCTGGAGTCATTTCGTTGCAAGCGGGTTTTTACGTGTTCTGGAGTCATTTCGT
Source organism: Meriones unguiculatus (assembly GCF_030254825.1). NCBI lineage: Eukaryota > Metazoa > Chordata > Mammalia > Rodentia > Muridae > Meriones > Meriones unguiculatus. Next base: position 66,683,796 of record NC_083352.1, on the reverse strand, counting down.
TGCAAGCGGGTTTTTAAGTGCTCTGGAGTCATTTCGTAGCAAGTGGGTTTTTAAGTGCTCTGGAGTCATTTCGTTGCAAGCGGGTTTTTAAGTGCTCTGGAGTCATTTCGTTGCAAGCGGGTTTTTAAGTGCTCTGGATTCATTTCGTTGCAAGCGGGTTTTTAAGTGCTCTGTAGTCATTTCGTTGCAAGCGGGTTTTTAAGTGCTCTGGAGTCATTTCGTTGCAAGCGGGTTTTTAAGTGCTCTGAAGGCATTTCGCTGCAAGCGGGTTTTTAAGTGCTCTGGAGTCATTTCGTTGCAAGCGGGTTTTTACGTGTTCTGGAGTCATTTTGTTGCAAGCGGGTTTTTACATACTTCTCAGACATTTCACTTGAAGCGGGTTTTTTAAATGCTCTGTAGGCATTTCGTTGCAAGCGGGTTTTTAAGTGCTCTGGAGTCATTTCGTTGCAAGCGGGTTTTTACGTGTTCTGGAGTCATTTCGTTGCAAGCGGGTTTTTACATACTTCTCAGACATCAGTGGAAGCGGGTTTTTTAAATGCTCTGTAGGCATTTCGTTGCAAGCGGGTTTTTAAGTGCTCTGTAGTCATTTCGTTGCAAGCGGGTTTTTACGTGTTCTGGAGTCATTTCGTTGCAAGCGGGTTTTTACATACTTCTCAGACATTTCACTGGAAGCGGGTTTTTTAAATGCTCTGTAGGCATTTCGTTGCAAGCGGGTTTTTAAGTACTCTGGAGTCATTTCGTTGCAAGCGGGTTTTTACGTGTTCTGGAGTCATTTCGTTGCAAGCGGGTTTTTAAGTGCTCTGGAGTCATTTCGTTGCAAGCGGGTTTGTAAGTCCTCTGGAGTCATTTCGTTGCAAGCGGGTTTTTAAGTGCTCTGGAGTCATTTCGTTGCAAGCGGGTTTTTAAGTGCTCTGGATTCATTTCGTTGCAAGCGGGTTTTTAAGTGCTCTGTAGTCATTTCGTTGCAAGCGGGTTTTTAAGTGCTCTGGAGTCATTTCGTTGCAAGCGGGTTTTTAAGTGCTCTGAAGGCATTTCGTTGCAAGCGGGTTTTTAAGTGCTCTGGAGTCATTTCGTTGCAAGCGGGTTTTTACGTGTTCTGGAGTCATTTCGTTGCAAGCTGGTTTTTACATACTTCTCAGACATTTCACTTGAAGGGGGTTTTTTAAATGCTCTGTAGGCATTTCGTTGCAAGCGGGTTTTTAAGTGCTCTGGAGTCATTTCGTTGCAAGCGGGTTTTTACGTGTTCTGGAGTCATTTCGTTGCAAGCGGGTTTTTACATACTTCTCAGACATCAGTGGAAGCGGGTTTTTTAAATGCTCTGTAGGCATTTCGTTGCAAGCGGGTTTTTAAGTGCTCTGGAGTCATTTCGTTGCAAGCGGGTTTTTAAGTGCTCTGGAGTCATTTCGTTGCAAGCGGGTTTTTACGTGTTCTGGAGTCATTTCGTTGCAAGCGGGTTTTTACATACTTCTCAGACATCAGTGGAAGCGGGTTTTTTAAATGCTCTGTAGGCATTTCGTTGCAAGCGGGTTTTTAAGTGCTCTGGAGTCATTTCTTTGCAAGCGCGTTTTTAAGTGCTCTGGAGTCATTTCGTTGCAAGCGGGTTTTTACGTGTTCTGGAGTCATTTCGTTGCAAGCGGGTTTTTACATACTTCTCAGACATCAGTGGAAGTGGGTTTTTTAAATGCTCTGTAGGCATTTCGTTGCAAGCGGGTTTTTTAGTGCTCTGGAGTCATTTCGTTGCAAGCGGGTTTTTATGTGTTCTGGAATCATTTCGTTGCAAGCGGGTTTTTAAGTGCTCTGGAGTCATTTCGTTGCAAGCGGGTTTTTAAGTGCTCTGGAGTCATTTCGTTGCATGCGGGTTTTTAAGTGCTCTGAAGGCATTTCGTTTTAAGCGGGTTTTTAAGTGCTCTGGAGTCATTTCGTTGCAAGCGGGTTTTACGTGTTCTGGAGTCATTTCGTTGCAAGCGGCTTTTTACATACTTCTCAGACATTTCACTGGAAGCGGGTTTTTTAAATGCTCTGTAGGCATTTCGTTGCAAGCGGGTTTTTAAGTACTCTGGAGTCATTTCGTTGCAAACGGGTTTTTACGTGCTCTGGAGTCATTTCGTTGCAAGCGGGTTTTTAAGTGCTCTGGAGTCATTTCGTTGCAAGCGGGTTTTTAAGTGCTCTGGAGTCATTTCGTTGCAAGCGGGTTTTTAGGTACTCTGGAGTCATTTCATTGCAAGCGCGTTTTTAAGTGCTCTGGAGTCATTTCGTTGCAAGCGAGTTTTTACGTGCTCTGGAGTCATTTCGTTGCAAGCGGGTTTTTAAGTGCTCTGAAGGCATTTCGTTGGAAGCGGGTTTTCAAGTGCTCTGGAGTCATTTCGTTGCAAGCGGGTTTTTAAGTGCTCTGGAGATATTTCGTTGCAAGCGGGTTTTTAAGTGCTCTGGAGCCATTTCATTGCAAGCGGGTTTTTAAGTGTTCTGGAGTCATTTCGTTGCAAGCGGGTTTTAAAGTGCTCTGGAGTCATTTCATTGCAAGCGGTTTTTTTAGTGCTCTGGAGTCATTTCATTGCAAGCGGGTTTTTAAGTGCTCTGGAGTCATTTCGTTGCAAGCGGGTTTTTAATTGTTCTGGAGTCATTTCGTTGCAAGCGGGTTTTTAAGTACTCTGGAGTCATTTCATTGCAAGCGGTTTTTTTAGTGCTCTGGAGTCATTTCATTGCAAGCGGGTTTTTAAGTGCTCTGGAGTCATTTCGTTGCATGCGGGTTTTTAAGTGCTCTGAAGGCATTTTGTTGTAAGCGGGTTTTTAAGTGCTCTGGAGTCATTTCGTTGCAAGCGGGTTTTTACGTGTTCTGGAGTCATTTCGTTGCAAGCGGGTTTTTACATACTTCTCAGACATTTCACTGGAAGCGGGTTTTTTAAATGCTCTGTAGGCATTTCGTTGCAAGCGGGTTTTTAAGTACTCTGGATTCATTTCGTTGCAAACTGGTTTTTACGTGCTCTGGAGTCATTTCGTTGCAAGCGCGTTTTTAAGTGCTCTGGAGACATTTCGTTGCAAGCGGGTTTTTAAGTGCTCTGGAGCCATTTCGTTGCAAGCGGGTTTTTAAGTGCTCTGGAGTCATTACGTTGCAAGCGGGTTTTAAGTGTTCTGGAATCATTTCGTTGCAAGCGGGTTTTTAAGTGCTCTGGAGTCATTTCGTTGCAAGCGGTTTTTTAAGTGCTCTGGAGTCATTTCGTTGCAAGCGGGTTTTTAAGTGCTCTGGAGTCATTTCGTTGCAAGCGGGTTTTTAAGTGCTCTGGAGTCATTTCGTTGCAAGCGGGTTTTTAAGTGCTCTGGAGTCATTTCGTTGCAAGCAGGTTTTTAAGTGCTCTGGATTCATTTCGTTGCAAGCGGGTTTTTAAGTGCTCTGTAGTCATTTCGTTGCAAGCTGGTTTTTAAGTGCTCTGGAGTCATTTCGTTGCAAGCGGGTTTATAAGTACTCTGGAGACATTTCGGTACAAGCGGGTTTTTAAGTGCTCTGGAGTCATTTCGTTGCAAGCGGGTTTTTAAGTGCTCTGGAGTCATTTCGTTGCAAGCGGGTTTTTAAGTGCTCTGAAGGCATTTCGTTGCAAGCGGGTTTTTAAGTGCTCTGGAGTCATTTCGTTGCAAGCGGGTTTTTACGTGTTCTGGAGTCATTTCGTTGCAAGCGGGTTTTTACATACTTCTCAGACATTTCACTGGAAGCGGGTTTTTTAAATGCTCTGTAGGCATTTCGTTGCAAGCGGGTTTTTAAGTGCTCTGGAGTCATTTCGTTGCAAGCGGGTTTTTACGTGTTCTGGAGTCATTTCGTTGCAAGCGGGTTTTTACATACTTCTCAGACATTTCACTGGAAGCGGGTTTTTTAATTGCTCTGTAGGCATTTCGTTGCAAGCGGGTTTTTAAGTACTCTGAAGTCATTTCGTTGCAAGCGGGTTTTTACGTGTTCTGGAGTCATTTCGTTGCAAGCCTGTTTTTAAGTGCTCTGGAGTCATTTCGTTGCAAGCGGGTTTTTAAGTGCTCTGAAGGCATTTCGTTGCAAGCGGGTTTTTAAGTGCTCTGGAGTCATTTCGTTGCAAGCGGGTTTTTAAGTGCTCTGGAGACATTTCGTTGCAAGCGGGTTTTTAAGTGCTCTGGAGCCATTTCGTTGCAAGCGGGTTTTTAAGTGCTCTGGAGCCATTTCGTTGCAAGCGGGTTTTTACGTGCTCTGTAGTCATTTCGTTGCAAGCGGGTTTTTAAGTGCTCTGGAGTCATTTCGTTGCAAGCGGGTTTTTAAGTACTCTGGAGACATTTCGGTACAAGCGGGTTTTTAAGTGCTCTGGAGTCATTTCGTTGCAAGCGGGTTTTTAAGTGCTCTGGAGTCATTTCGTTGCAAGCGGGTTTTTAAGTGCTCTGAAGGCATTTCGTTGCAAGCGGGTTTTTAAGTGCTCTGGAGTCATTTCGTTGCAAGCGGGTTTTTACGTGTTCTGGAGTCATTTCGTTGCAAGCGGGTTTTTACATACTTCTCAGACATTTCACTGGAAGCGGGTTTTTTAAATGCTCTGTAGGCATTTCGTTGCAAGCGGGTTTTTAAGTGCTCTGGAGTCATTTCGTTGCAAGCGGGTTTTTACGGGTTCTGGAGTCATTTCGTTGCAAGCGGGTTTTTACATACTTCTCAGACATTTCACTGGAAGCGGGTTTTTTAAATGCTCTGTAGGCATTTCGTTGCAAGCGGGTTTTTAAGTACTCTGGAGTCATTTCGTTGCACGCGGGTTTTTACGTGTTCTTGAGTCATTTCGTTGCAAGCCTGTTTTTAAGTGCTCTGGAGTCATTTCGTTGCAAGCGGGTTTTTAAGTGCTCTGAAGGCATTTCGTTGCAAGCGGGTTTTTAAGTGCTCTGGAGTCATTTCGTTGCAAGCGGGTTTTTAAGTGCTCTGGAGACATTTCGTTGCAAGCGGGTTTTTAAGTGCTCTGGAGCCATTTCGTTGCAAGCGGGTTTTTAAGTGCTCTGGAGCCATTTCGTTGCAAGCGGGTTTTTAAGTGCTCTGGAGTCATTACGTTGCAAGCGGGTTTTTACGTGTTCTGGAGTCATTTCGTTGCAAGCCTGTTTTTAAGTGCTCTGGAGTCATTTCGTTGCAAGCGGGTTTTTAAGTGCTCTGAAGGCATTTCGTTGCAAGCGGGTTTTTAAGTGCTCTGGAGTCATTTCGTTGCAAGCGGGTTTTTAGGTACTCTGGAGTCATTTCATTGCAAGCGCGTTTTTAAGTGCTCTGGAGTCATTTCGTTGCAAGCGAGTTTTTACGTGCTCTGGAGTCATTTCGTTGCAAGCGGGTTTTTAAGTGCTCTGAAGGCATTTCGTTGGAAGCGGGTTTTCAAGTGCTCTGGAGTCATTTCGTTGCAAGCGGGTTTTTAAGTGCTCTGGAGATATTTCGTTGCAAGCGGGTTTTTAAGTGCTCTGGAGCCATTTCATTGCAAGCGGGTTTTTAAGTGTTCTGGAGTCATTTCGTTGCAAGCGGGTTTTAAAGTGCTCTGGAGTCATTTCATTGCAAGCGGTTTTTTTAGTGCTCTGGAGTCATTTCATTGCAAGCGGGTTTTTAAGTGCTCTGGAGTCATTTCGTTGCAAGCGGGTTTTTAATTGTTCTGGAGTCATTTCGTTGCAAGCGGGTTTTTAAGTACTCTGGAGTCATTTCATTGCAAGCGGTTTTTTTAGTGCTCTGGAGTCATTTCATTGCAAGCGGGTTTTTAAGTGCTCTGGAGTCATTTCGTTGCATGCGGGTTTTTAAGTGCTCTGAAGGCATTTTGTTGTAAGCGGGTTTTTAAGTGCTCTGGAGTCATTTCGTTGCAAGCGGGTTTTTACGTGTTCTGGAGTCATTTCGTTGCAAGCGGGTTTTTACATACTTCTCAGACATTTCACTGGAAGCGGGTTTTTTAAATGCTCTGTAGGCATTTCGTTGCAAGCGGGTTTTTAAGTACTCTGGATTCATTTCGTTGCAAACTGGTTTTTACGTGCTCTGGAGTCATTTCGTTGCAAGCGCGTTTTTAAGTGCTCTGGAGACATTTCGTTGCAAGCGGGTTTTTAAGTGCTCTGGAGCCATTTCGTTGCAAGCGGGTTTTTAAGTGCTCTGGAGTCATTACGTTGCAAGCGGGTTTTAAGTGTTCTGGAATCATTTCGTTGCAAGCGGGTTTTTAAGTGCTCTGGAGTCATTTCGTTGCAAGCGGTTTTTTAAGTGCTCTGGAGTCATTTCGTTGCAAGCGGGTTTTTAAGTGCTCTGGAGTCATTTCGTTGCAAGCGGGTTTTTAAGTGCTCTGGAGTCATTTCGTTGCAAGCGGGTTTTTAAGTGCTCTGGAGTCATTTCGTTGCAAGCAGGTTTTTAAGTGCTCTGGATTCATTTCGTTGCAAGCGGGTTTTTAAGTGCTCTGTAGTCATTTCGTTGCAAGCTGGTTTTTAAGTGCTCTGGAGTCATTTCGTTGCAAGCGGGTTTATAAGTACTCTGGAGACATTTCGGTACAAGCTGGTTTTTAAGTGCTCTGGAGTCATTTCGTTGCAAGTGGGTTTTTAAGTGCTCTGGAGTCATTTCGTTGCAAGCGGGTTTTTAAGTGCTCTGAAGGCATTTCGTTGCAAGCGGGTTTTTAAGTGCTCTGGAGTCATTTCGTTGCAAGCGGGTTTTTACGTGTTCTGGAGTCATTTCGTTGCAAGCGGGTTTTTACATACTTCTCAGACATTTCACTGGAAGCGGGTTTTTTAAATGCTCTGTAGGCATTTCGTTGCAAGCGGGTTTTTAAGTGCTCTGGAGTCATTTCGTTGCAAGCGGGTTTTTACGTGTTCTGGAGTCATTTCGTTGCAAGCGGGTTTTTACATACTTCTCAGACATTTCACTGGAAGCGGGTTTTTTAAATGCTCTGTAGGCATTTCGTTGCAAGCGGGTTTTTAAGTACTCTGAAGTCATTTCGTTGCAAGCGGGTTTTTACGTGTTCTGGAGTCATTTCGTTGCAAGCCTGTTTTTAAGTGCTCTGGAGTCATTTCGTTGCAAGCGGGTTTTTAAGTGCTCTGAAGGCATTTCGTTGCAAGCGGGTTTTTAAGTGCTCTGGAGTCATTTCGTTGCAAGCGGGTTTTTAAGTGCTCTGGAGACATTTCGTTGCAAGCGGGTTTTTAAGTGCTCTGGAGCCATTTCGTTGCAAGCGGGTTTTTAAGTGCTCTGGAGCCATTTCTTTGCAAGCGGGTTTTTAAGTGCTCTGTAGTCATTTCGTTGCAAGCGGGTTTTTAAGTGCTCTGGAGTCATTTCGTTGCAAGCGGGTTTTTAAGTACTCTGGAGACATTTCGGTACAAGCGGGTTTTTAAGTGCTCTGGAGTCATTTCGTTGCAAGCGGGTTTTTCAGTGCTCTGGAGTCATTTCGTTGCAAGCGGGTTTTTAAGTGCTCTGAAGGCATTTCGTTGCAAGCGGGTTTTTAAGTGCTCTGGAGTCATTTCGTTGCAAGCGGGTTTTTACGTGTTCTGGAGTCATTTCGTTGCAAGCGGGTTTTTACATACTTCTCAGACATTTCACTGGAAGCGGGTTTTTTAAATGCTCTGTAGGCATTTCGTTGCAAGCGGGTTTTTAAGTGCTCTGGAGTCATTTCGTTGCAAGCGGGTTTTTACGGGTTCTGGAGTCATTTCGTTGCAAGCGGGTTTTTACATACTTCTCAGACATTTCACTGGAAGCGGGTTTTTTAAATGCTCTGTAGGCATTTCGTTGCAAGCGGGTTTTTAAGTACTCTGGAGTCATTTCGTTGCACGCGGGTTTTTACGTGTTCTTGAGTCATTTCGTTGCAAGCCTGTTTTTAAGTGCTCTGGAGTCATTTCGTTGCAAGCGGGTTTTTAAGTGCTCTGAAGGCATTTCGTTGCAAGCGGGTTTTTAAGTGCTCTGGAGTCATTTCGTTGCAAGCGGGTTTTTAAGTGCTCTGGAGACATTTCGTTGCAAGCGGGTTTTTAAGTGCTCTGGAGCCATTTCGTTGCAAGCGGGTTTTTAAGTGCTCTGGAGCCATTTCGTTGCAAGCGGGTTTTTAAGTGCTCTGGAGTCATTACGTTGCAAGCGGGTTTTTAAGTGTTCTGGAGTCATTTCGTTGCAAGCGGGTTTTTAAGTGCTCTAGAGTCATTTCGTTGCAAGCGGGTTTTTAAGTGCTCTGGAGTCATTTCGTTGCAAGCGGGTTTTTAAGTGCTCTGGAGTCATTTCGTTGCAAGCGGGTTTTTAAGTGCTCTGGATTCATTTCGTTGCAAGCGGGTTTTTAAGTGCTCTGCAGTCATTTCGATGCAAGCGGGTTTTTAAGTGCTCTGGAGTCATTTCGTTGCAAGCGGGTTTTTAAGTACTCTGGAGACATTTCGGTACAAGCGGGTTTTTAAGTGCTCTGGAGTCATTTCGTTGCAAGCGGGTTTTTAAGTGCTCTGGAGTCATTTCGTTGCAAGCGGGTTTTTAAGTGCTCTGAAGGCATTTCGTTGCAAGCGGGTTTTTAAGTGCTCTGGAGTCATTTCGTTGCAAGCGGGTTTTTACGTGTTCTGGAGTCATTTCGTTGCAAGCGGGTTTTTACATACTTCTCAGACATTTCACTGGAAGCGGGTTTTTTAAATGCTCTGTAGGCATTTCGTTGCAAGCGGGTTTTTAAGTGCTCTGGAGTCATTTCGTTGCAAGCGGGTTTTTACGTGTTCTGGAGACATTTCGTTGCAAGCGGGTTTTTACATACTTCTCAGACATTTCACTGGAAGCGGGTTATTTAAATGCTCTGTAGGCATTTCGTTGCAAGCGGGTTTTTAAGTACTCTGGAGTCATTTCGTTGCAAGCGGGTTTTTACGTGTTCTGGAGTCATTTCGTTGCAAGCCTGTTTTTAAGTGCTCTGGAGTCATTTCGTTGCAAGCGGGTTTTTAAGTGCTCTGAAGGCATTTCGTTGCAAGCGGGTTTTTAAGTGCTCTGGAGTCATTTCGTTGCAAGCGGGTTTTTAAGTGCTCTGGAGTCATTTCGTTGCAAGCCTGTTTTTAAGTGCTCTGGAGTCATTTCGTTGCAAGCGGGTTTTTAAGTGCTCTGGAGTCATTTCGTTGCAAGCGGGTTTTTAAGTACTCTGGAGACATTTCGGTACAAGCGGGTTTTTAAGTGCTCTGGAGTCATTTCGTTGCAAGCGGGTTTTTAAGTGCTCTGGAGTCATTTCGTTGCAAGCGGGTTTTTAAATGCTCTGAAGGCATTTCGTTGCAAGCGGGTTTTTAAGTGCTCTGGAGTCATTTCGTTGCAAGCGGGTTTTTACGTGTTCTGGAGTCATTTCGTTGCAAGCGGGTTTTTAAGTGCTCTGGAGTCATTTCGTTGCAAGCGGGTTTTTAAGTGCTCTGGAGTCATTTCGTTGCAAGCGGGTTTTTAAGTGCTCTGGAGTCATTTCGTTGCAAGCGGGTTTTTAAGTGCTCTGGAGTCATTTCGTTGCAAGCGGGTTTTTAAGTGCTCTGGAGTCATTTCGTTGCAAGCGGGTTTTTAAGTGCTCTGGAGTCATTTCGTTGCAAGCGGGTTTTTAAGTGCTCTGTAGTCATTTCGTTGCATGCGGGTTTTTAAGTGCTCTGGAGTCATTTCGTTGCAAGCGGGTTTTTAAGTACTCTGGAGACATTTCGGTACAAGCGGGTTTTTAAGTGCTCTGGAGTCATTTCGTTGCAAGCGGGTTTTTAAGTGCTCTGGAGTCATTTCGTTGCAAGCGGGTTTTTAAGTGCTCTGAAGGCATTTCGTTGCAAGCGGTTTTTAAGTGCTCTGGAGTCATTTCGTTGCAAGCGGGTTTTTACGTGTTCTGGAGTCATTTCGTTGCAAGCGGGTTTTTACATACTTCTCAGACATTTCACTGGAAGCGGGTTTTTTAAATGCTCTGTAGGCATTTCGTTGCAAGCGGGTTTTTAAGTGCTCTGGAGTCATTTCGTTGCAAGCGGGTTTTTACGTGTTCTGGAGTCATTTCGTTGCAAGCGGGTTTTTACATACTTCTCAGACATTTCACTGGAAGCGGGTTTTTTAAATGCTCTGTAGGCATTTCGTTGCAAGCGGGTTTTTAAGTGCTCTGGAGTCATTTCGTTGCAAGCGGGTTTTTAAGTGCTCTGAAGGCATTTCGTTGCAAGCGGGTTTTTAAGTGCTCTGGAGTCATTTCGTTGCAAGCTGGTTTTTAAGTGCTCTGAGACATTTCGTTGCAAGGGGGTTTTTAAGTGCTCTGGAGCCATTTCGTTGCAAGCGGGTTTTTAAGTGCTCTGGAGCCATTTCGTTGCAAGCGGGTTTTTAAGTGCTCTGGAGTCATTACGTTGCAAGCGGGTTTTTAAGTGTTCTGGAGTCATTTCGTTGCAAGCGGGTTTTTAAGTGCTCTGGAGTCATTTCGTTGCAAGCGGGTTTTTAAGTGCTCTGGAGTCATTTCGTTGCAAGCGGGTTTTTAAGTGCTCTGGAGTCATTTCGTTGCAAGCGGGTTTTTAAGTGCTCTGGAGTCATTTCGTTGCAAGCGGGTTTTTAAGTGCTCTGGAGTCATTTCGTTGCAAGCGGGTTTTTAAGTGCTCTGAAGGCATTTCGTTGCAAGCGGGTTTTTAAGTGCTCTGGAGTCATTTCGTTGCAAGCGGGTTTTTAAGTGCTCTGGAGTCATTTCGTTGCAAGCCTGTTTTTAAGTGCTCTGGAGTCATTTCGTTGCAAGCGGGTTTTTAAGTGCTCTGGAGTCATTTCGTTGCAAGCGGGTTTTTAAGTACTCTGGAGACATTTCGGTACAAGCGGGTTTTTAAGTGCTCTGGAGTCATTTCGTTGCAAGCGGGTTTTTAAGTGCTCTGGAGTCATTTCGTTGCAAGCGGGTTTTTAAGTGCTCTGGAGTCATTTCGTTGCAAGCGGGTTTTTAAGTGCTCTGGAGTCATTTCGTTGCAAGCGGGTTTTTAAGTGCTCTGGAGTCATTTCGTTGCAAGCGGGTTTTTAAGTGCTCTGGAGTCATTTCGTTGCAAGCGGGTTTTTAAGTGCTCTGGATTCATTTCGTTGCAAGCGGGTTTTTAAGTGCTCTGTAGTCATTTCGTTGCAAGCGGGTTTTTAAGTGCTCTGGAGTCATTTCGTTGCAAGCGGGTTTTTAAGTACTCTGGAGTCATTTCGGTACAAGCGGGTTTTTAAGTGCTCTGGAGTCATTTCGTTGCAAGTGGGTTTTTAAGTGCTCTGGAGTCATTTCGTTGCAAGCGGGTTTTTAAGTGCTCTGAAGGCATTTCGTTGCAAGCGGTTTTTAAGTGCTCTGGAGTCATTTCGTTGCAAGCGGGTTTTTACGTGTTCTGGAGTCATTTCGTTGCAAGCGGGTTTTTACATACTTCTCAGACATTTCACTGGAAGCGGGTTTTTTAAATGCTCTGTAGGCATTTCGTTGCAAGCGGGTTTTTAAGTGCTCTGGAGTCATTTCGTTGCAAGCGGGTTTTTACGTGTTCTGGAGTCATTTCGTTGCAAGCGGGTTTTTACATACTTCTCAGACATTTCACTGGAAGCGGGTTTTTTAAATGCTCTGTAGGCATTTCGTTGCAAGCGGGTTTTTAATTACTCTGGAGTCATTTCGTTGCAAGCGGGTTTTTACGTGTTCTGGAGTCATTTCGTTGCAAGCCTGTTTTTAAGTGCTCTGGAGTCATTTCGTTGCAAGCGGGTTTTTAAGTGCTCTGAAGGCATTTCGTTGCAAGCGGGTTTTTAAGTGCTCTGGAGTCATTTCGTTGCAAGCGGGTTTTTAAGTGCTCTGGAGACATTTCGTTGCAAGCGGGTTTTTAAGTGCTCTGGAGCCATTTCGTTGCAAGCGGGTTTTTAAGTGCTCTGGAGCCATTTCGTTGCAAGCGGGTTTTTAAGTGCTCTGTAGTCATTTCGTTGCAAGCGGGTTTTTAAGTGCTCTGGAGTCATTTCGTTGCAAGCGGGTTTTTAAGTACTCTGGAGACATTTCAGTACAAGCGGGTTTTTAAGTGCTCTGGAGTCATTTCGTTGCAAGCGGGTTTTTAAGTGCTCTGGAGTCATTTCGTTGCAAGCGGGTTTTTAAGTGCTCTGAAGGCATTTCGTTGCAAGCGGGTTTTTAAGTGCTCTGGAGTCATTTCGTTGCAAGCGGGTTTTTACGTGTTCTGGAGTCATTTCGTTGCAAGCGGGTTTTTACATACTTCTCAGACATTTCACTGGAAGTGGGTTTTTTAAATGCTCTGTAGGCATTTCGTTGCAAGCGGGTTTTTAAGTGCTCTGGAGTCATTTCGTTGCAAGCGGGTTTTTACGTGTTCTGGAGTCATTTCGTTGCAAGCGGGTTTTTACATACTTCTCAGACATTTCACTGGAAGCGGGTTTTTTAAATGCTCTGTAGGCATTTCGTTGCAAGCGGGTTTTTAAGTACTCTGGAGTCATTTCGTTGCAAGTGGGTTTTTACGTGTTCTGGAGTCATTTCGTTGCAAGCCTGTTTTTAAGTGCTCTGGAGTCATTTCGTTGCAAGCGGGTTTTTAAGTGCTCTGAAGGCATTTCGTTGCAAGCGGGTTTTTAAGTGCTCTGGAGTCATTTCGTTGCAAGCTGGTTTTTAAGTGCTCTGGAGACATTTCGTTGCAAGGGTGTTTTTAAGTGCTCTGGAGCCATTTCGTTGCAAGCGGGTTTTTAAGTGCTCTGGAGCCATTTCGTTGCAAGCGGGTTTTTAAGTGCTCTGGAGTCATTACGTTGCAAGCGGGTTTTTAAGTGTTCTGGAGTCATTTCGTTGCAAGCGGGTTTTTAAGTGCTCTGGAGTCATTTCGTTGCAAGCGGGTTTTTAAGTGCTCTGGAGTCATTTCGTTGCAAGCGGGTTTTTACGTGTTCTGGAGTCATTTCGTTGCAAGCGGGTTTTTACATACTTCTCAGACATTTCACTGGAAGCGGGTTTTTTAAATGCTCTGTAGGCATTTCGTTGCAAGCGGGTTTTTAATTACTCTGGAGTCATTTCGTTGCAAGCGGGTTTTTACGTGTTCTGGAGTCATTTCGTTGCAAGCGGGTTTTTAAGTGCTCTGGAGACATTTCGTTGCAAGCGGGTTTTTAAGTGCTCTGGAGTCATTTCGTTGCAAGCGGGTTTTTAAGTGCTCTGGAGACATTTCGTTGCAAGCGGGTTTTTAAGTGCTCTGGAGCCATTTCGTTGCAAGCGGGTTTTTAAGTGCTCTGGAGCCATTTCGTTGCAAGCGGGTTTTTAAGTGCTCTGTAGTCATTTCGTTGCAAGCGGGTTTTTAAGTGCTCTGGAGTCATTTCGTTGCAAGCGGGTTTTAAGTACTCTGGAGACATTTCAGTACAAGCGGGTTTTTAAGTGCTCTGGAGTCATTTCGTTGCAAGCGGGTTTTTAAGTGCTCTGGAGTCATTTCGTTGCAAGCGGGTTTTTAAGTGCTCTGAAGGCATTTCGTTGCAAGCGGGTTTTTAAGTGCTCTGGAGTCATTTCGTTGCAAGCGGGTTTTTACGTGTTCTGGAGTCATTTCGTTGCAAGCGGGTTTTTACATACTTCTCAGACATTTCACTGGAAGCGGGTTTTTTAAATGCTCTGTAGGCATTTCGTTGCAAGCGGGTTTTTAAGTGCTCTGGAGTCATTTCGTTGCAAGCGGGTTTTTACGTGTTCTGGAGTCATTTCGTTGCAAGCGGGTTTTTACATACTTCTCAGACATTTCACTGGAAGCGGGTTTTTTAAATGCTCTGTAGGCATTTCGTTGCAAGCGGGTTTTTAAGTACTCTGGAGTCATTTCGTTGCAAGTGGGTTTTTACGTGTTCTGGAGTCATTTCGTTGCAAGCCTGTTTTTAAGTGCTCTGGAGTCATTTCGTTGCAAGCGGGTTTTTAAGTGCTCTGAAGGCATTTCGTTGCAAGCGGGTTTTTAAGTGCTCTGGAGTCATTTCGTTGCAAGCTGGTTTTTAAGTGCTCTGGAGACATTTCGTTGCAAGGGGGTTTTTAAGTGCTCTGGATTCATTTCGTTGCAAGCGGGTTTTTAAGTGCTCTGGAGCCATTTCGTTGCAAGCGGGTTTTTAAGTGCTCTGGAGTCATTACGTTGCAAGCGGGTTTTTAAGTGTTCTGGAGTCATTTCGTTGCAAGCGGGTTTTTAAGTGCTCTGGAGTCATTTCGTTGCAAGCGGGTTTTTAAGTGCTCTGGAGTCATTTCGTTGCAAGCGGGTTTTTAAGTGCTCTGGAGTCATTTCGTTGCAAGCGGGTTTTTAAGTGCTCTGGATTCATTTCGTTGCAAGCGGGTTTTTAAGTGCACTGCAGTCATTTCGTTGCAAGCGGGTTTTTAAGTGCTCTGGAGTCATTTCGTTGCAAGCGGGTTTTTAAGTACTCTGGAGACATTTCGGTACAAGCGGGTTTTTAAGTGCTCTGGAGTCATTTCGTTGCAAGCGGGTTTTTAAGTGCTCTGGAGTCATTTCGTTGCAAGCGGGTTTTTAAGTGCTCTGAAGGCATTTCGTTGCAAGCGGGTTTTTAAGTGCTCTGGATTCATTTCGTTGCAAGCGGGTTTTTACGTGTTCTGGAGTCATTTCGTTGCAAGCGGGTTTTTACATACTTCTCAGACATTTCACTGGAAGCGGGTTTTTTAAATGCTCTGTAGGCATTTCGTTGCAAGCGGGTTTTTAAGTGCTCTGGAGTCATTTCGTTGCAAGCGGGTTTTTACGTGTTCTGGAGACATTTCGTTGCAAGCGGGTTTTTACATACTTCTCAGACATTTCACTGGAAGCGGGTTTTTTAAATGCTCTGTAGGCATTTCGTTGCAAGCGGGTTTTTAAGTACTCTGGAGTCATTTCGTTGCAAGCGGGTTTTTACGTGTTCTGGAGTCATTTCGTTGCAAGCGGGTTTTTAAGTGCTCTGGAGTCATTTCGTTGCAAGCGGGTTTTTAAGTGCTCTGGAGTCATTTCGTTGCAAGCGGGTTTTTAAGTGCTCTGGAGTCATTTCGTTGCAAGCGGGTTTTTAAGTGCTCTGGAGTCATTTCGTTGCAAGCGGGTTTTTAAGTGCTCTGGAGTCATTTCGTTGCAAGCGGGTTTTTAAGTGCTCTGGAGTCATTTCGTTGCAAGCGGGTTTTTAAGTGCTCTGGAGTCATTTCGTTGCAAGCGGTTTTTTAAGTACTCTGGAGTCATTTCGTTGCAAGCGGGTTTTTAAGTGCTCTGGAGACATTTCGTTACAAGCGGGTTTTTAAGTGCTCTGGAGTCATTTCGTTGCAAGCGGGTTTTTAAGTGCTCTGGAGTCATTTCGTTGCAAGCGGGTTTTTAAGTGCTCTGCAGTCATTTCGTTGCAAGCGGGTTTTTAAGTGCTCTGGAGTCATTTCGTTGCAAGCGGTTTTTTAAGTGCTCTGGAGACATTTCGTTACAAGCGGGTTTTTAAGTGCTCTGGAGTCATTTCGTTGCAAGCGGGTTTTTAAGTGCTCTGGAGTCATTTCGTTGCAAGCGGGTTTTTAAGTGCTCTGAAGGCATTTCGTTGCAAGCGGGTTTTTAAGTGCTCTGGAGTCATTTCGTTGCAAGCGGGTTTTTAAGTGCTCTGGAGACATTTCGTTGCAAGCGGGTTTTTAAGTGCTCTGGAGCCATTTCGTTGCAAGCGGGTTTTTAAGTGCTCTGGAGCCATTTCGTTGCAAGCGGGTTTTTAAGTGCTCTATAGTCATTTCGTTGCAAGCGGGTTTTTAAGTGCTCTGGAGTCATTTCGTTGCAAGCGGGTTTTAAGTACTCTGGAGACATTTCAGTACAAGCGGGTTTTTAAGTGCTCTGGAGTCATTTCGTTGCAAGCGGGTTTTTAAGTGCTCTGGAGACATTTCGTTACAAGCGGGTTTTTAAGTGCTCTGGAGTCATTTCGTTGCAAGCGGGTTTTTAAGTGCTCTGGAGTCATTTCGTTGCAAGCGGGTTTTTAAGTGCTCTGCAGTCATTTCGTTGCAAGCGGGTTTTTAAGTGCTCTGGAGTCATTTCGTTGCAAGCGGTTTTTTAAGTGCTCTGGAGACATTTCGTTACAAGCGGGTTTTTAAGTGCTCTGGAGTCATTTCGTTGCAAGCGGGTTTTTAAGTGCTCTGGAGTCATTTCGTTGCAAGCGGGTTTTTAAGTGCTCTGAAGGCATTTCGTTGCAAGCGGGTTTTTAAGTGCTCTGGAGTCATTTCGTTGCAAGCGGGTTTTTAAGTGCTCTGGAGACATTTCGTTGCAAGCGGGTTTTTAAGTGCTCTGGAGCCATTTCGTTGCAAGCGGGTTTTTAAGTGCTCTGGAGCCATTTCGTTGCAAGCGGGTTTTTAAGTGCTCTGTAGTCATTTCGTTGCAAGCGGGTTTTTAAGTGCTCTGGAGTCATTTCGTTGCAAGCGGGTTTTAAGTACTCTGGAGACATTTCAGTACAAGCGGGTTTTTAAGTGCTCTGGAGTCATTTCGTTGCAAGCGGGTTTTTAAGTGCTCTGGAGTCATTTCGTTGCAAGCGGGTTTTTAAGTGCTCTGAAGGCATTTCGTTGCAAGCGGGTTTTTAAGTGCTCTGGAGTCATTTCGTTGCAAGCGGGTTTTTACGTGTTCTGGAGTCATTTCGTTGCAAGCGGGTTTTTACATACTTCTCAGACATTTCACTGGAAGCGGGTTTTTTAAATGCTCTGTAGGCATTTCGTTGCAAGCGGGTTTTTAAGTACTCTGGAGTCATTTCGTTGCAAACGGGTTTTTACGTGCTCTGGAGTCATTTCGTTGCAAGCGGGTTTTTAAGTGCTCTGGAGTCATTTCGTTGCAAGCGAGTTTTTAAGTGCTCTGGAGTCATTTCGTTGCAAGCGGGTTTTTAAGTACTCTGGAGTCATTTCGTTGCAAGCGGGTTTTTAAGTGCTCTGGAGTCATTTCGTTGCAAGCGGGTTTTTAAGTGCTCTGGAGTCATTTCGTTGCAAGCGGGTTTTTAAGTGCTCTGGAGTCATTTCGTTGCAAGCGGGTTTTTAAGTGCTCTGGAGTCATTTCGTTGCAAGCGGGTTTTTAAGTGCTCTGGAGTCATTTCGTTGCAAGCGGGTTTTTAAGTGCTCTGGAGTCATTTCGTTGCAAGCGGGTTTTTAAGTGTTCTGGAGTCATTTCGTTGCAAGCGGGTTTTTAAGTGCTCTGGAGTCATTTCATTGCAATCGGGTTTTTTAGTGCTCTGGAGTCATTTCGTTGCAAGCGGGTTTTTAAGTGCTCTGGAGTCATTTCGTTGCAAGCGGGTTTTTAAGTGCTCTGGAGTCATTTCGTTGCAAGCGGGTTTTTAAGTACTCTGGAGACATTTCGGTACAAGCGGGTTTTTAAGTGCTCTGGAGTCATTTCGTTGCAAGCGGGTTTTTAAGTGCTCTGGAGTCATTTCGTTGCAAGCGGGTTTTTAAGTGCTCTGAAGGCATTTCGTCGCAAGCGGGTTTTTAAGTGCTCTGGAGTCATTTCGTTGCAAGCGGGTTTTTACGTGTTCTGGAGTCATTTCGTTGCAAGCGTGTTTTTACATACTTCTCAGACATTTCACTGGAAGCGGGTTTTTTAAATGCTCTGTAGGCATTTCGTTGCAAGCGGGTTTTTAAGTGCTCTGGAGTCATTTCGTTGCAAGCGGGTTTTTACGTGTCCTGGAGTCATTTCGTTGCAAGCGGGTTTTTACATACTTCTCAGACATTTCACTGGAAGCGGGTTTTTTAAATGCTCTGTAGGCATTTCGTTGCAAGCGGGTTTTTAAGTACTCTGTAGTCATTTCGTTGCAAGCGGGTTTTTACGTGTTCTGGAGTCATTTCGTTGCAAGCGGGTTTTTAAGTGCTCTGGAGTCATTTCGTTGCAAGCGGGTTTTTAAGTGCTCTGAAGGCATTTCGTTGCAAGCGGGTTTTTAAGTGCTCTGGAGTCATTTCGTTGCAAGCGGGTTTTTAAGTGCTCTGGAGACATTTCGTTGCAAGCGGGTTTTTAAGTGCTCTGGAGCCATTTCGTTGCAAGCGGGTTTTTAAGTGCTCTGGAGCCATTTCGTTGCAAGCGGGTTTTTAAGTGCTCTGGAGTCATTACGTTGCAAGCGGGTTTTTAAGTGTTCTGGAGTCATTTCTTTGCAAGTGGGTTTTTAAGTGCTCTGGAGTCATTTCGTTGCAAGCGGGTTTTTAAGTGCTCTGGAGTCATTTCGTTGCAAGCGGGTTTTTAAGTGCTCTGGAGTCATTTCGTTGCAAGCGGGTTTTTAAGTGCTCAGGATTCATTTCGTTGCAAGCGGGTTTTTAAGTGCTCTGCAGTCATTTCGTTGCAAGCGGGTTTTTAAGTGCTCTGGAGTCATTTCGTTGCAAGCGGGTTTTTACGTGTCCTGGAGTCATTTCGTTGCAAGCGGGTTTTTACATACTTCTCAGACATTTCACTGGAAGCGGGTTTTTTAAATGCTCTGTAGGCATTTCGTTGCAAGCGGGTTTTTAAGTGCTCTGGAGTTATTTCGTTGCAAGCGGGTTTTTACGTGTTCTGGAGTCATTTCGTTGCAAGCGGGTTTTTACATACTTCTCAGACATTTCACTGGAAGCGGGTTTTTTAAATGCTCTGTAGGCATTTCGTTGCAAGCGGGTTTTTAAGTACTCTGTAGTCATTTCGTTGCAAGCGGGTTTTTACGTGTTCTGGAGTCATTTCGTTGCAAGCGGGTTTTTAAGTGCTCTGGAGTCATTTCGTTGCAAGCGGGTTTTTAAGTGCTCTGGAGTCATTTCGTTGCAAGCGGGTTTTTAAGTGCTCTGGAGTCATTTCGTTGCAAGCGGGTTTTTAAGTGCTCTGGAGTCATTTCGTTGCAAGCGGGTTTTTAAGTGCTCTGGAGTCATTTCGTTGCAAGCGGGTTTTTAAGTGCTCTGGAGTCATTTCGTTGCAAGCGGGTTTTTAAGTACTCTGGAGACATTTCGGTACAAGCGGGTTTTTAAGTGCTCTGGAGTCATTTCGTTGCAAGCGGGTTTTTAAGTGCTCTGGAGTCATTTCGTTGCAAGCGGGTTTTTAAGTGCTCTGAAGGCATTTCGTTGCAAGCGGGTTTTTAAGTGCTCTGGAGTCATTTCGTTGCAAGCGGGTTTTTACGTGTTCTGGAGTCATTTCGTTGCAAGCGGGTTTTTACATACTTCTCAGACATCAGTGGAAGCGGGTTTTTTAAATGCTCTGTAGGCATTTCGTTGCAAGCGGGTTTTTAAGTGCTCTGGAGTCATTTCGTTGCAAGCGGGTTTTTAAGTGCTCTGGAGTCATTTCGTTGCAAGCAGGTTTTTACGTGTTCTGGAGTCATTTCGTTGCAAGCGGGCTTTTACATACTTCTCAGACATCAGTGGAAGCGGGTTTTTTAAATGCTCTGTAGGCATTTCATTGCAAGCGGGTTTTTTAGTGCTCTGGAGTCATTTCGTTGCAAGCGGGTTTTTAAGTGCTCTGGAGTCATTTCGTTGCATGCGGGTTTTTAAGTGCTCTGAAGGCATTTCGTTGTAAGCGGGTTTTTAAGTGCTCTGGAGTCATTTCGTTGCAAGCGGGTTTTTACGTGTTCTGGAGTCATTTCGTTGCAAGCGGGTTTTTACATACTTCTCAGACATTTCACTGGAAGCGGGTTTTTTAAATGCTCTGTAGGCATTTCGTTGCAAGCGGGTTTTTAAGTACTCTGGAGTCATTTCGTTGCAAACGGGTTTTTACGTGCTCTGGAGTCATTTCGTTGCAAGCGGGTTTTTAAGTGCTCTGGAGTCATTTCGTTGCAAGCGGGTTTTTAAGTGCTCTGGAGTCATTTCGTTGCAAGCGGGTTTTTAAGTGCTCTGGAGTCATTTCGTTGCAAGCGGGTTTTTAAGTGCTCTGGAGTCATTTCGTTGCAAGCGGGTTTTTAAGTGCTCTGGAGTCATTTCGTTGCAAGCGGGTTTTTAAGTGCTCTGGAGTCATTTCGGTACAAGCGGGTTTTTAAGTGCTCTGGAGTCATTTCGTTGCAAGCGGGTTTTTAAGTGCTCTGGAGTCATTTCGTTGCAAGCGGGTTTTTAAGTGCTCTGAAGGCATTTCGTTGCAAGCGGGTTTTTAAGTGCTCTGGATTCATTTCGTTGCAAGCGGGTTTTTACGTGTTCTGGAGTCATTTCGTTGCAAGCGGGTTTTTACATACTTCTCAGACATTTCACTGGAAGCGGGTTTTTTAAATGCTCTGTAGGCATTTCGTTGCAAGCGGGTTTTTAAGTGCTCTGGAGTCATTTCGTTGCAAGCGGGTTTTTAAATGCTCTGAAGGCATTTCGTTGCAAGCGGGTTTTTAAGTGCTCTGGAGTCATTTCGTTGCAAGCGGGTTTTTACGTGTTCTGGAGTCATTTCGTTGCAAGCGGGTTTTTAAGTGCTCTGGAGTCATTTCGTTGCAAGCGGGTTTTTAAGTGCTCTGGAGTCATTTCGTTGCAAGCGGGTTTTTAAGTGCTCTGGAGTCATTTCGTTGCAAGCGGGTTTTTAAGTGCTCTGGAGTCATTTCGTTGCAAGCGGGTTTTTAAGTGCTCTGGAGTCATTTCGTTGCAAGCGGGTTTTTAAGTGCTCTGGATTCATTTCGTTGCAAGCGGGTTTTTAAGTGCTCTGTAGTCATTTCGTTGCAAGCGGGTTTTTAAGTGCTCTGGAGTCATTTCGTTGCAAGCGGGTTTTTAAGTACTCTGGAGACATTTCGGTACAAGCGGGTTTTTAAGTGCTCTGGAGTCATTTCGTTGCAAGCGGGTTTTTAAGTGCTCTGGAGTCATTTCGTTGCAAGCGGGTTTTTAAGTGCTCTGAAGGCATTTCGTTGCAAGCGGTTTTTAAGTGCTCTGGAGTCATTTCATTGCAAGCGGGTTTTTACGTGTTCTGGAGTCATTTCGTTGCAAGCGGGTTTTTACATACTTCTCAGACATTTCACTGGAAGCGGGTTTTTTAAATGCTCTGTAGGCATTTCGTTGCAAGCGGGTTTTTAAGTGCTCTGGAGTCATTTCGTTGCAAGCGGGTTTTTACGTGTTCTGGAGTCATTTCGTTGCAAGCGGGTTTTTACATACTTCTCAGACATTTCACTGGAAGCGGGTTTTTTAAATGCTCTGTAGGCATTTCGTTGCAATCGGGTTTTTAATTACTCTGGAGTCATTTCGTTGCAAGCGGGTTTTTACGTGTTCTGGAGTCATTTCGTTGCAAGCCTGTTTTTAAGTGCTCTGGAGTCATTTCGTTGCAAGCGGGTTTTTAAGTGCTCTGAAGGCATTTCGTTGCAAGCGGGTTTTTAAGTGCTCTGGAGTCATTTCGTTGCAAGCGGGTTTTTAAGTGCTCTGGAGACATTTCGTTGCAAGCGGGTTTTTAAGTGCTCTGGAGCAATTTCGTTGCAAGCGGGTTTTTAAGTGCTCTGGAGCCATTTCGTTGCAAGCGGGTTTTTAAGTGCTCTGTAGTCATTTCGTTGCAAGCGGGTTTTTAAGTGCTCTGGAGTCATTTCGTTGCAAGCGGGTTTTTAAGTACTCTGGAGACATTTCAGTACAAGCGGGTTTTTAAGTGCTCTGGAGTCATTTCGTTGCAAGCGGGTTTTTAAGTGCTCTGGAGTCATTTCGTTGCAAGCGGGTTTTTAAGTGCTCTGAAGGCATTTCGTTGCAAGCGGGTTTTTAAGTGCTCTGGAGTCATTTCGTTGCAAGCGGGTTTTTACGTGTTCTGGAGTCATTTCGTTGCAAGCGGGTTTTTACATACTTCTCAGACATTTCACTGGAAGCGGGTTTTTTAAATGCTCTGTAGGCATTTCGTTGCAAGCGGGTTTTTACGTGTTCTGGAGTCATTTCGTTGCAAGCCTGTTTTTAAGTGCTCTGGAGTCATTTCGTTGCAAGCGGGTTTTTAAGTGCTCTGAAGGCATTTCGTTGCAAGCGGGTTTTTAAGTGCTCTGGAGTCATTTCGTTGCAAGCTGGTTTTTAAGTGCTCTGGAGACATTTCGTTGCAAGGGGGTTTTTAAGTGCTCTGGAGCCATTTCGTTGCAAGCGGGTTTTTAAGTGCTCTGGAGCCATTTCGTTGCAAGCGGGTTTTTAAGTGCTCTGGAGTCATTACGTTGCAAGCGGGTTTTTAAGTGTTCTGGAGTCATTTCGTTGCAAGCGGGTTTTTAAGTGCTCTGGAGTCATTTCGTTGCAAGCGGGTTTTTAAGTGCTCTGGAGTCATTTCGTTGCAAGCGGGTTTTTAAGTGCTCTGGAGTCATTTCGTTGCAAGCGGGTTTTTACGTGTTCTGGAGACATTTCGTTGCAAGCGGGTTTTTACATACTTCTCAGACATTTCACTGGAAGCGGGTTTTTTAAATGCTCTGTAGGCATTTCGTTGCAAGCGGGTTTTTAAGTACTCTGGAGTCATTTCGTTGCAAGCGGGTTTTTACGTGTTCTGGAGTCATTTCGTTGCAAGCGGGTTTTTAAGTGCTCTGGAGTCATTTCGTTGCAAGCAGGTTTTTAAGTGCTCTGGAGTCATTTCGTTGCAAGCGGGTTTTTAAGTGCTCTGGAGTCATTTCGTTGCAAGCGGGTTTTTAAGTGCTCTGGAGCCATTTCGTTGCAAGCGGGTTTTTAAGTGCTCTGGAGCCATTTCGTTGCAAGCGGGTTTTTAAGTGCTCTGGAGCCATTTCGTTGCAAGCGGGTTTTTAAGTGCTCTGTAGTCATTTCGTTGCAAGCGGGTTTTTAAGTGCTCTGGAGTCATTTCGTTGCAAGCGGGTTTTTAAGTGCTCTGGAGACATTTCGTTGCAAGCGGGTTTTTAAGTGCTCTGGAGCCATTTCGTTGCAAGCGGGTTTTTAAGTGCTCTGGAGCCATTTCGTTGCAAGCGGGTTTTTAAGTGCTCTGTAGTCATTTCGTTGCAAGCGGGTTTTTAAGTGCTCTGGAGTCATTTCGTTGCAAGCGGGTTTTTAAGTACTCTGGAGACATTTCAGTACAAGCGGGTTTTTAAGTGCTCTGGAGTCATTTCGTTGCAAGCGGGTTTTTAAGTGCTCTGGAGTCATTTCGTTGCAAGCGGGTTTTTAAGTGCTCTGAAGGCATTTCGTTGCAAGCAGGTTTTTAAGTGCTCTGGAGTCATTTCGTTGCAAGCGGGTTTTTACGTGTTCTGGAGTCATTTCGTTGCAAGCGGGTTTTTACATACTTCTCAGACATTTCACTGGAAGCGGGTTTTTTAAATGCTCTGTAGGCATTTCGTTGCAAGCGGGTTTTTAAGTGCTCTGGAGTCATTTCGTTGCAAGCGGGTTTTTACGTGTTCTGGAGTCATTTCGTTGCAAGCGGGTTTTTACATACTTCTCAGACATTTCACTGGAAGCGGGTTTTTTAAATGCTCTGTAGGCATTTCGTTGCAAGCGGGTTTTTATGTGTTCTGGAGTCATTTCGTTGCAAGCCTGTTTTTAAGTGCTCTGGAGTCATTTCGTTGCAAGCGGGTTTTTAAGTGCTCTGAAGGCATTTCGTTGCAAGCGGGTTTTTAAGTGCTCTGGAGACATTTCGTTGCAAGCTGGTTTTTAAGTGCTCTGGAGACATTTCGTTGCAAGGGGGTTTTTAAGTGCTCTGGAGCCATTTCGTTGCAAGCGGGTTTTTAAGTGCTCTGGAGCCATTTCGTTGCAAGCGGGTTTTTAAGTGCTCTGGAGTCATTACGTTGCAAGCGGGTTTTTAAGTGTTCTGGAGTCATTTCGTTGCAAGCGGGTTTTTAAGTGCTCTGTAGTCATTTCGTTGCAAGCGGGTTTTTAAGAGCTCTGGAGTCATTTCGTTGCAAGCGGGTTTTTAAGTGCTCTGGAGTCATTTCGTTGCAAGCGGGTTTTTACGTGTTCTGGAGACATTTCGTTGCAAGCGGGTTTTTACATACTTCTCAGACATTTCACTGGAAGCGGGTTTTTTAAATGCTCTGTAGGCATTTCGTTGCAAGCGGGTTTTTAAGTACTCTGGAGTCATTTCGTTGCAAGCGGGTTTTTACGTGTTCTGGAGTCATTTCGTTGCAAGCGGGTTTTTAAGTGCTCTGGAGTCATTTCGTTGCAAGCGGGTTTTTAAGTGCTCTGGAGTCATTTCGTTGCAAGCGGGTTTTTAAGTGCTCTGGAGTCATTTCGTTGCAAGCGGGTTTTTAAGTGCTCTGGAGTCATTTCGTTGCAAGCGGGTTTTTAAGTGCTCTGGAGTCATTTCGTTGCAAGCGGTTTTTTAAGTGCTCTGGAGTCATTTCGTTGCAAGCGGGTTTTTAAGTGCTCTGGAGACATTTCGTTACAAGCGGGTTTTTAAGTGCTCTGGAGTCATTTCGTTGCAAGCGGGTTTTTAAGTGCTCTGGAGTCATTTCGTTGCAAGCGGGTTTTTAAGTGCTCTGCAGTCATTTCGTTGCAAGCGGGTTTTTAAGTGCTCTGGAGTCATTTCGTTGCAAGCGGGTTTTTAAGTGCTCTGGAGACATTTCGTTACAAGCGGGTTTTTAAGTGCTCTGGTGCCATTTCGTTGCAAGCGGGTTTTTAAGTGCTCTGGAGTCATTTCGTTGCAAGCGGGTTTTTAAGTGCTCTGAAGGCATTTCGTTGCAAGCGGGTTTTTAAGTGCTCTGGAGTCATTTCGTTGCAAGCGGGTTTTTACGTGTTCTGGAGTCATTTCGTTGCAAGCGGGTTTTTACATACTTCTCAGACATTTCACTGGAAGCGGGTTTTTTAAATGCTCTGTAGGCATTTCGTTGCAAGCGGGTTTTTAAGTGCTCTGGAGTCATTTCGTTGCAAGCGGGTTTTTACGTGTTCTGGAGTCATTTCGTTGCAAGCGGGTTTTTACATACTTCTCAGACATCAATGGAAGCGGATTTTTTAAATGCTCTGTAGGCATTTCGTTGCAAGCGGGTTTTTAAGTGCTCTGGAGTCATTTCGTTGCAAGCGGGTTTTTAAGTGCTCTGGAGTCATTTCGTTGCAAGCGGGTTTTTACGTGTTCTGGAGTCATTTCGTTGCAAGCGGGTTTTTACATACTTCTCAGACATCAGTGGAAGCGGGTTTTTTAAATGCTCTGTAGGCATTTCGTTGCAAGCGGGTTTTTTAGTGCTCTGGAGTCATTTCGTTGCAAGCGGGTTTTTAAGTGCTCTGGAGTCGTTTCGTTGCATGCGGGTTTTTAAGTGCTCTGAAGGCATTTCGTTGTAAGCGGGTTTTTAAGTGCTCTGGAGTCATTTCGTTGCAAGCGGGTTTTTACGTGTTCTGGAGTCATTTCGTTGCAAGCGGGTTTTTACATACTTCTCAGACATTTCACTGGAAGCGGGTTTTTTAAATGCTCTGTAGGCATTTCGTTGCAAGCGGGTTTTTAAGTACTCTGGAGTCATTTCGTTGCAAACGGGTTTTTACGTGCCCTGGAGTCATTTCGTTGCAAGCGGGTTTTTAAGTGCTCTGGAGTCATTTCGTTGCAAGCGAGTTTTTAAGTGCTCTGGAGTCATTTCGTTGCAAGCGGGTTTTTAAGTACTCTGGAGTCATTTCGTTGCAAGCGGGTTTTTAAGTGCTCTGGAGTCATTTCGTTGCAAGCGGGTTTTTAAGTGCTCTGGAGTCATTTCGTTGCAAGCGGGTTTTTAAGTGCTCTGGAGTCATTTCGTTGCAAGCGGGTTTTTAAGTGCTCTGGAGTCATTTCGTTGCAAGCGGGTTTTTAAGTGCTCTGGAGTCATTTCGTTGCAAGCGGGTTTTTAAGTGCTCTGGAGTCATTTCGTTGCAAGCGGGTTTTTAAGTGTTCTGGAGTCATTTCGTTGCAAGCGGGGTTTTAAGTGCTCTGGAGTCATTTCATTGCAATCGGGTTTTTTAGTGCTCTGGAGTCATTTCGTTGCAAGCGGGTTTTTAAGTGCTCTGGAGTCATTTCGTTGCAAGCGGGTTTTTAAGTGCTCTGGAGTCATTTCGTTGCAAGCGGGTTTTTAAGTACTCTGGAGACATTTCGGTACAAGCGGGTTTTTAAGTGCTCTGGAGTCATTTCGTTGCAAGCGGGTTTTTAAGTGCTCTGGAGTCATTTCGTTGCAAGCGGGTTTTTAATTGCTCTGAAGGCATTTCGTTGCAAGCGGGTTTTTAAGTGCTCTGGAGTCATTTCGTTGCAAGCGGGTTTTTACGTGTTCTGGAGTCATTTCGTTGCAAGCGGGTTTTTACATACTTCTCAGACATTTCACTGGAAGCGGGTTTTTTAAATGCTCTGTAGGCATTTCGTTGCAAGCGGGTTTTTAAGTGCTCTGGAGTCATTTCGTTGCAAGCGGGTTTTTACGTGTCCTGGAGTCATTTCGTTGCAAGCGGGTTTTTACATACTTCTCAGACATTTCACTGGAAGCGGGTTTTTTAAATGCTCTGTAGGCATTTCGTTGCAAGCGGGTTTTTAAGTACTCTGGAGTCATTTCGTTGCAAGCGGGTTTTTACGTGTTCTGGAGTCATTTCGTTGCAAGCGGGTTTTTAAGTGCTCTGGAGTCATTTCGTTGCAAGCGGGTTTTTAAGTGCTCTGAAGGCATTTCGTTGCAAGCGGGTTTTTAAGTGCTCTGGAGTCATTTCGTTGCAAGCGGGTTTTTAAGTGCTCTGGAGACATTTCGTTGCAAGCGGGTTTTTAAGTGCTCTGGAGCCATTTCGTTGCAAGCGGGTTTTTAAGTGCTCTGGAGCCATTTCGTTGCAAGCGGGTTTTTAAGTGCTCTGGAGTCATTACGTTGCAAGCGGGTTTTTAAGTGTTCTGGAGTCATTTCTTTGCAAGTGGGTTTTTAAGTGCTCTGGAGTCATTTCGTTGCAAGCGGGTTTTTAAGTGCTCTGGAGTCATTTCGTTGCAAGCGGGTTTTTAAGTGCTCTGGAGTCATTTCGTTGCAAGCGGGTTTTTAAGTGCTCTGGATTCATTTCGTTGCAAGCGGGTTTTTAAGTGCTCTGGAGTCATTTCGTTGCAAGCGGGTTTTTAAGTGCTCTGGAGTCATTTCGTTGCAAGCGGGTTTTTAAGTACTCTGGAGACATTTCGGTACAAGCGGGTTTTTAAGTGCTCTGGAGTCATTTCGTTGCAAGCGGGTTTTTAAGTGCTCTGGATTCATTTCGTTGCAAGCGGGTTTTTAAGTGCTCTGAAGGCATTTCGTTGCAAGCGGGTTTTTACGTGTTCTGGAGTCATTTCGTTGCAAGCGGGTTTTTACATACTTCTCAGACATTTCACTGGAAGCGGGTTTTTTAAATGCTCTGTAGGCATTTCGTTGCAAGCGGGTTTTTAAGTGCTCTGGAGTTATTTCGTTGCAAGCGGGTTTTTACGTGTTCTGGAGTCATTTCGTTGCAAGCGGGTTTTTACATACTTCTCAGACATTTCACTGGAAGCGGGTTTTTTAAATGCTCTGTAGGCATTTCGTTGCAAGCGGGTTTTTAAGTACTCTGGAGTCATTTCGTTGCAAGCGGGTTTTTACGTGTTCTGGAGTCATTTCGTTGCAAGCGGGTTTTTAAGTGCTCTGGAGTCTTTCGTTGCAAGCGGGTTTTTAAGTGCTCTGGAGTCATTTCGTTGCAAGCGGGTTTTTAAGTGCTCTGGAGTCATTTCGTTGCAAGCGGGTTTTTAAGTGCTCTGGAGTCATTTCGTTGCAAGCGGGTTTTTAAGTACTCTGGAGACATTTCGGTACAAGCGGGTTTTTAAGTGCTCTGGAGTCATTTCGTTGCAAGCGGGTTTTTAAGTGCTCTGGAGTCATTTCGTTGCAAGCGGGTTTTTAAGTGCTCTGAAGGCATTTCGTTGCAAGCGGGTTTTTAAGTGCTCTGGAGTCATTTCGTTGCAAGCGGGTTTTTAAGTGCTCTGGAGTCATTTCGTTGCAAGCGGGTTTTTAAGTGCTCTGGAGTCATTTCGTTGCAAGCGGGTTTTTAAGTGCTCTGGAGTCATTTCGTTGCAAGCGGGTTTTTAAGTGCTCTGGAGTCATTTCGTTGCAAGCGGGTTTTTAAGTACTCTGGAGACATTTCGGTACAAGCGGGTTTTTAAGTGCTCTGGAGTCATTTCGTTGCAAGCGGGTTTTTAAGTGCTCTGGAGTAATTTCGTTGCAAGCGGGTTTTTAAGTGCTCTGAAGGCATTTCGTTGCAAGCGGGTTTTTAAGTGCTCTGGAGTCATTTCGTTGCAAGCGGGTTTTTACGTGTTCTGGAGTCATTTCGTTGCAAGCGGGTTTTTACATACTTCTCAGACATCAGTGGAAGCGGGTTTTTTAAATGCTCTGTAGGCATTTCGTTGCAAGCGGGTTTTTAAGTGCTCTGGAGTCATTTCGTTGCAAGCGGGTTTTTAAGTGCTCTGGAGTCATTTCGTTGCAAGCAGGTTTTTACGTGTTCTGGAGTCATTTCGTTGCAAGCGGGCTTTTACATACTTCTCAGACATCAGTGGAAGCGGGTTTTTTAAATGCTCTGTAGGCATTTCGTTGCAAGCGGGTTTTTTAGTGCTCTGGAGTCATTTCGTTGCAAGCGGGTTTTTAAGTGCTCTGGAGTCATTTCTTTGCATGCGGGTTTTTAAGTGCTCTGAAGGCATTTCGTTGTAAGCGGGTTTTTAAGTGCTCTGGAATCATTTCGTTGCAAGCGGGTTTTTACGTGTTCTGGAGTCATTTCGTTGCAAGCGGGTTTTTACATACTTCTCAGACATTTCACTGGAAGCGGGTTTTTTAAATGCTCTGTAGGCATTTCGTTGCAAGCGGGTTTTTAAGTACTCTGGAGTCATTTCGTTGCAAACGGGTTTTTACGTGCTCTGGAGTCATTTCGTTGCAAGCGGGTTTTTAAGTGCTCTGGAGTCATTTCGTTGCAAGCGGGTTTTTAAGTGCTCTGGAGTCATTTCGTTGCAAGCGGGTTTTTAAGTGCTCTGGAGTCATTTCGTTGCAAGCGGGTTTTTAAGTGCTCTGGAGTCATTTCGTTGCAAGCGGGTTTTTAAGTGCTCTGGAGTCATTTCGTTGCAAGCGGGTTTTTAAGTGCTCTGGAGTCATTTCGTTGCAAGCGGGTTTTTAAGTGCTCTGGAGTCATTTCGTTGCAAGCGGGTTTTTAAGTGCTCTTTAGTCATTTCGTTGCAAGCGGGTTTTTAAGTGCTCTGGAGTCATTTCGTTGCAAGCGGGTTTTTAAGTGCTCTGGAGTCATTTCGTTGCAAGCGGGTTTTTAAGTGCTCTGCAGTCATTTCGTTGCAAGCGGGTTTTTAAGTGCTCTGGAGTCATTTCGTTGCAAGCGGGTTTTTAAATACTCTGGAGACATTTCGTTACAAGCGGGTTTTTAAGTGCTCTGGAGTCATTTCGTTGCAAGCGGGTTTTTAAGTGCTCTGGAGTCATTTCCTTGCAAGCGGGTTTTTAAGTGCTCTGGAGTCATTTCGTTGCAAGCGGGTTTTTAAGTACTCTGGAGACATTTCGTTACAAGCGGGTTTTTAAGTGCTCTGGAGTCATTTCGTTGCAAGCGGGTTTTTAAGTGCTCTGGAGTCATTTCGTTGCAAGCGGGTTTTTAAATGCTCTGAAGGCATTTCGTTGCAAGCGGGTTTTTAAGTGCTCTGGAGTCATTTCGTTGCAAGCGGGTTTTTACGTGTTCTGGAGTCATTTCGTTGCAAGCAGGTTTTTACATACTTCTGAGACATTTCACTGGAAGCGGGTTTTTTAAATGCTCTGTAGGCATTTCGTTGCAAGCGGGTTTTTAAGTGCTCTGGAGTCATTTCGTTGCAAGCGGGTTTTTACGTGTTCTGGAGTCATTTTGTTGCAAGCGGGTTTTTACATACTTCTCAGACATCAGTGGAAGTGGGTTTTTTAAATGCTCTGTAGGCATTTCGTTGCAAGCGGGTTTTTTAATGCTCTGGAGTCATTTCGTTGCAAGCGGGTTTTTAAGTGCTCTGGAGTCATTTCGTTGCATGCGGGTTTTTAAGTGCTCTGAAGGCATTTCGTTGTAAGCGGGTTTTTAAGTGCTCTGGAGTCATTTCGTTGCAAGCGGGTTTTTACGTGTTCTGCAGTCATTTCGTTGCAAGCGGGTTTTTACATACTTCTCAGACATTTCACTGGAAGCGGGTTTTTTAAATGCTCTGTAGGCATTTCGTTGCAAGCGGGTTTTTAAGTACTCTGGAGTCATTTCGTTGCAAACGGGTTTTTACGTGCTCTGGAGTAATTTCGTTGCAAGCGGGTTTTTAAGTGCTCTGGAGTCATTTCGTTGCAAGCGGGTTTTTAAGTGCTCTGGAGTCATTTCGTTGCAAGCGGGTTTTTAAGTACTCTGGAGTCATTTCGCTGCAAGCGGGTTTTTAAGTGCTCTGGAGTCATTTCGTTGCAAGCGGGTTTTTAAGTGCTCTGGAGTCATTTCGTTGCAAGCGGGTTTTTAAGTGCTCTGGAGTCATTTCGTTGCAACCGGGTTTTTAAGTGCTCTGGAGTCATTTCGTTGCAATCGGGTTTTTTAGTGCTCTGGAGTCATTTCGTTGCAAGCGGGTTTTTAAGTGCTCTGGAGTCATTTCGTTGCATGCGGGTTTTTAAGTGCTCTGAAGGCATTTCGTTGTAAGCGGGTTTTTAAGTGCTCTGGAGTCATTTCGTTGCAAGCGGGTTTTTACGTGTTCTGGAGTCATTTCGTTGCAAGCGGGTTTTTACATACTTCTCAGACATTTCACTGGAAGCGGGTTTTTTAAATGCTCTGTAGGCATTTCGTTGCAAGCGGGTTTTTAATTACTCTGGAGTCATTTCGTTGCAAACGGGTTTTTACGTGCTCTGGAGTCATTTCGTTGCAAGCGGGTTTTTAAGTGCTCTGGAGTCATTTCGTTGCAAGCGAGTTTTTAAGTGCTCTGGAGTCATTTCGTTGCAAGCGGGTTTTTAAGTACTCTGGAGTCATTTCGTTGCAAGCGGGTTTTTAAGTGCTCTGGAGTCATTTCGTTGCAAGCGGGTTTTTAAGTGCTCTGGAGTCATTTCGTTGCAAGCGGGTTTTTAAGTGCTCTGGAGTCATTTCGTTGCAAGCGGGTTTTTAAGTGCTCTGGATTCATTTCGTTGCAAGCGGGTTTTTAAGTGCTCTGGAGTCATTTCGTTGCAAGCGGGTTTTTAAGTGCTCTGGAGTCATTTCATTGCAATCGGGGTTTTTAGTGCTCTGGAGTCATTTCGTTGCAAGCGGGTTTTTAAGTGCTCTGGAGTCATTTCGTTGCAAGCGGGTTTTTAAGTGCTCTGGAGTCATTTTGTTGCAAGCGGGTTTTTAAGTACTCTGGAGACATTTCGGTACAAGCGGGTTTTAAAGTGCTCTGGAGTCATTTCGTTGCAAGCGGGTTTTTAAGTGCTCTGGAGTCATTTCGTTGCAAGCGGGTTTTTAAGTGCTCTGAAGGCATTTCGTTGCAAGCGGGTTTTTAAGTGCTCTGGAGTCATTTCGTTGCAAGCGGGTTTTTACGTGTTCTGGAGTCGTTTCGTTGCAAGCGGGTTTTTACATACTTCTCAGACATTTCACTGGAAGCGGTTTTTTTAAATGCTCTGTAGGCATTTCGTTGCAAGCGGGTTTTTAATTACTCTGGAGTCATTTCGTTGCAAGCGGGTTTTTACGTGTTCTGGAGTCATTTCGTTGCAAGCGGGTTTTTAAGTGCTCTGGAGTCATTTCGTTGCAAGCGGGTTTTTAAGTGCTCTGAAGGCATTTCGTTGCAAGCGGGTTTTTAAGTGCTCTGGAGTCATTTCGTTGCAAGCGGGTTTTTAAGTGCTCTGGAGACATTTCGTTGCAAGCGGGTTTTTAAGTGCTCTGGAGCCATTTCGTTGCAAGCGGGTTTTTAAGTGCTCTGGAGCCATTTCGTTGCAAGCCGGTTTTTAAGTGCTCTGGAGTCATTACGTTGCAAGCGGGTTTTTAAGTGCTCTGGAGTCATTTCGTTGCAAGCGGGTTTTTAAGTGCTCTGGAGTCATTTCGTTGCAAGCGGGTTTTTAAGTGCTCTGGAGTCATTTCGTTGCAAGCGGGTTTTTAAGTGCTCTGGAGTCATTTCGTTGCAAGCGGGTTTTTAAGTGCTCTGGATTCATTTCGTTGCAAGCGGGTTTTTAAGTGCTCTGCAGTCATTTCGTTGCAAGCGGGTTTTTAAGTGCTCTGGAGTCATTTCATTGCAATCGGGGTTTTTAGTGCTCTGGAGTCATTTCGTTGCAAGCGGGTTTTTAAGTGCTCTGGAGTCATTTCGTTGCAAGCGGGTTTTTAAGTGCTCTGGAGTCATTTCGTTGCAAGCGGGTTTTTAAGTACTCTGGAGACATTTCGGTACAAGCGGGTTTTTAAGTGCTCTGGAGTCATTTCGTTGCAAGCGGGTTTTTAAGTGCTCTGGAGTCATTTCGTTGCAAGCGGGTTTTTAAGTGCTCTGAAGGCATTTCGTTGCAAGCGGGTTTTTAAGTGCTCTGGAGTCATTTCGTTGCAAGCGGGTTTTTACGTGTTCTGGAGTCATTTCTTTGCAAGCGGGTTTTTACATACTTCTCAGACATTTCACTGGAAGCGTGTTTTTTAAATGCTCTGTAGGCATTTCGTTGCAAGCGGGTTTTTAAGTGCTCTGGAGTCATTTCCTTGCAAGCGGGTTTTTACGTGTTCTGGAGTCGTTTCGTTGCAAGCGGGTTTTTACATACTTCTCAGACATTTCACTGGAAGCGGGTTTTTTAAATGCTCTGTAGGCATTTCGTTGCAAGCGGGTTTTTAAGTGCTCTGGAGTCATTTCGTTGCAAGCGGGTTTTTAAGTGCTCTGGAGACATTTCGTTGCAAGCGGGTTTTTAAGTGCTCTGGAGCCATTTCGTTGCAAGCGGGTTTTTAAGTGCTCTGGAGCCATTTCGATGCAAGCGGGTTTTTAAGTGCTCTGGAGTCATTACGTTGCAAGCGGGATTTTAAGTGCACTGGAGTCATTTCTTTGCAAGCGGGTTTTTAAGTGCTCTGGAGTCATTTCGTTGCAAGCGGGTTTTTAAGTGCTCTGGAGTCATTTCGTTGCAAGCGGGTTTTTAAGTGCTCTGGAGTCATTTCGTTGCAAGCGGGTTTTTAAGTGCTCTGCATTCATTTCGTTGCAAGCGGGTTTTTAAGTGCTCTGCAGTCATTTCGTTGCAAGCGGGTTTTTAAGTGCTCTGGAGTCATTTCGTTGCAAGCGGGTTTTTAAGTACTCTGGAGACATTTCGGTACAAGCGGGTTTTTAAGTGCTCTGGAGTCATTTCGTTGCAAGCGGGTTTTTAAGTACTCTGGAGACATTTCGTTGCAAGCGGGTTTTTAAGTGCTCTGGAGTCATTTCGTTGCAAGCGGGTTTTTACGTGTTCTGGAGTCATTTCGTTGCAAGCGGGTTTTTACATACTTCTCAGACATTTCACTGGAAGCGGGTTTTTTAAATGCTCTGTAGGCATTTCGTTGCAAGCGGGTTTTTAAGTGCTCTGGAGTTATTTCGTTGCAAGCGGGTTTTTACGTGTTCTGGAGTCATTTCGTTGCAAGCGGGTTTTTACATACTTCTCAGACATTTCACTGGAAGCGGGTTTTTTAAATGCTCTATAGGCATTTCGTTGCAAGCGGGTTTTTAAGTACTCTGGAGTCATTTCGTTGCAAGCGGGTTTTTACGTGTTCTGGAGTCATTTCGTTGCAAGCGGGTTTTTAAGTGCTCTGGAGTCATTTCGTTGCAAGCGGGTTTTTAAGTGCTCTGGAGTCATTTCGTTGCAAGCGGGTTTTTAAGTGCTCTGGAGTCATTTCGTTGCAAGCGGGTTTTTAAGTGCTCTGGAGTCATTTCGTTGCAAGCGGGTTTTTAAGTGCTCTGGAGTCATTTCGTTGCAAGCGGGTTTTTAAGTGCTCTGGAGACATTTCGGTACAAGCGGGTTTTTAAGTGCTCTGGAGTCATTTCGTTGCAAGCGGGTTTTTAAGTGCTCTGGAGTCATTTCGTTGCAAGCGGGTTTTTAAGTGCTCTGAAGGCATTTCGTTGCAAGCGGGTTTTTAAGTGCTCTGGAGTCATTTCGTTGCAAGCGGGTTTTTACGTGTTCTGGAGTCTTTTCGTTGCAAGCGGGTTTTCTACATACTTCTCAGACATTTCACTGGAAGCGGGTTTTTTAAATGCTCTGTAGGCATTTCATTGCAAGCGGGTTTTTAAGTGCTCTGGAGTCATTTCGTTGCAAGCGGGTTTTTACGTGTTCTGGAGTCATTTCGTTGCAAGCGGGTTTTTACATACTTCTCAGACATCAGTGGAAGCGGGTTTTTTAAATGCTCTGTAGGCATTTCGTTGCAAGCGGGTTTTTTAGTGCTCTGGAGTCATTTCGTTGCAAGCGGGTTTTTAAGTGCTCTGGAGTCATTTCGTTGCATGCGGGTTTTTAAGTGCTCTGAAGGCATTTCGTTGTAAGCGGGTTTTTAAGTGCTCTGGAGTCATTTCGTTGCAAGCGGGTTTTTACGTGTTCTGGAGTCATTTCGTTGCAAGCGGGTTTTTACATACTTCTCAGACATTTCACTGGAAGCGGGTTTTTTAAATGCTCTGTAGGCATTTCGTTGCAAGCGGGTTTTTAAGTACTCTGGAGTCATTTCGTTGCAAACGGGTTTTTACGTGCTCTGGAGTAATTTCGTTGCAAGCGGGTTTTTAAGTGCTCTGGAGTCATTTCGTTGCAAGCGGGTTTTTAAGTGCTCTGGAGTCATTTCGTTGCAAGCGGGTTTTTAAGTGCTCTGGAGTCATTTCGTTGCAAGCGGGTTTTTAAGTGCTCTGGAGTCATTTCGTTGCAAGCGTGTTTTTAAGTGTTCTGGAGTCATTTCGTTGCAAGCGGGTTTTTAAGTGCTCTGGAGTCATTTCGTTGCAAGCGGGTTTTTAAGTGCTCTGGAGTCATTTCGTTGCAAGCGGGTTTTTAAGTGTTCTGGAGTCATTTCGTTGCAAGCGGGTTTTTACATACTTCTCAGACATTTCACTGGAAGCGGGTTTTTTAAATGCTCTGTAGGCATTTCGTTGCAAGCGGGTTTTTAAGTGCTCTGGAGTCATTTCGTTGCAAGCGGGTTTTTACGTGTTCTGGAGTCATTTCGTTGCAAGCGGGTTTTTACATACTTCTCAGACATTTCACTGAAAGCGGGTTTTTTAAATGCTCTGTAGGCATTTCGTTGCAAGCGGGTTTTTAAGTACTCTGGAGTCATTTCGTTGCAAGCGGGTTTTTACGTGTTCTGGAGTCATTTCGTTGCAAGCGGGTTTTTAAGTGCTCTGGAGTCATTTCGTTCCAAGCGGGTTTTTAAGTGCTCTGAAGGCATTTCGTTGCTAGCGGGTTTTTAAGTGCTCTGGAGTCATTTCGTTGCAAGCGGGTTTTTAAGTGCTCTGGATTCATTTCGTTGCAAGCGGGTTTTTAAGTCCTATGGAGTCATTTCGTTGCAAGCGGGTTTTTAAGTGCTCTGGAGTCATTTCGTTGCAAGCGGGTTTTTAAGTGCTCTGGAGTCATTTCGTTGCAAGCGGGTTTTTAAGTGCTCTGGATTCATTTCGTTGCAAGCGGGTTTTTAAGTGCTCTGTAGTCATTTCGTTGCAAGCGGGTTTTTAAGTGCTCTGGAGTCATTTCGTTGCAAGCGGGTTTTTAAGTGCTCTGGAGTCATTTCGTTGCAAGCGGGTTTTTAAGTGCTCTGGAGTCATTTCGTTGAAAGCGGGTTTTTAAGTGCTCTGAAGGCATTTCGTTTCAAGCGGGTTTTTAAGTGCTCTGGAGTCATTTCGTTGCAAGCGAGTTTTTAAGTGCTCTGGAGTCATTTCGTTGCAAGCGGGTTTTTACGTGTTCTGGAGTCATTTCGTTGCAAGCGGGTTTTTAAGTGCTCTGGAGTCATTTCGTTGCAAGCGGGTTTTTACGTGTTCTGGAGTCATTTCGTTGCAAGCGGGTTTTTACATACTTCTCAGACATTTCACTGGAAGCGGGTTTTTTAAATGCTCTTTAGGCATTTCGTTGCAAGCGGGTTTTTAAGTACTCTGGAGTCATTTCGTTGCAAGCGGGTTTTTAAGTGCTCTGGAGTCATTTCGTTGCAAGCGGGTTTTTACATATTTCTCAGACATTTCACTGGAAGCGGGTTTTTTAAGTGCTCTGGAGTCATTTCGTTGCAAGCGGGTTTTTAAGTGCTCTGGAGTCATTTCGTTGCAAGCGGGTTTTTAAGTGCTGTGGAGTCATTTCGTTGCAAGCGGGTTTTTACGTGCTCTGGAGTCATTTCGTTGCAAGCGGGTTTTTAAGTGCTCTGGAGTCATTTCGTTGCAAGCGGGTTTTTACATATTTCTCAGACATTTCACTGGAAGCGGGTTTTTTAAGTGCTCTGGAGTCATTTCGTTGCAAGCGGGTTTTTAAGTACTCTGGAGTCATTTCGTTGCAAGCGGGTTTTTAAGTGCTCTGGAGTCATTTCGTTGCAAGCGGGTTTTTAAGTGCTCTGGAGTCATTTCGTTACAAGCGGGTTTTTAAGTGCTCTGGAGTCATTTTGTTGCAAGCGGGTTTTTAAGTGCTCTGGAGTCTTTTCGTTGCAAGCGGGTTTTTAAGTGTTCTGGAGTCATTTCTTTGCAAGCGGGTTTTTAAGTGCTCTGAAGGCATTTCGTTGCAAGCGGGTTTTTAAGTGCTCTGGAGTCATTTCGTTGCCAGCGGGTTTTTACGGGTTCTGGAGTCATTTCGTTGCAAGCGGGTTTTTACATACTTCTCAGACATTTCACTTTAAGCGGGTTTTTTAAGTGCTCTGCAGGCATTTCGTTGTAAGCGGGTTTTTAAGTACTCTGGAGTCATTTCGTTGCAAGCGGGTTTTTAAGTGCTCTGGAGTCATTTCGTTGCAAGCGGGTTTTTAAGTACTCTGGAGTCATTTCGTTGCAAGCGGGTGTTTAAGTCCTCTGGAGTCATTTCGTTGCAAGCGGGTTTTTAAGTGCTCTGGAGTCATTTTGTTGCAAGCGGGTATTTAAGTGCTCTGGAGTCATTTCGTTGCAAGCGGGTTTTTACGTGTTCTGGAGTCATTTCGTTGCAAGCGGGTTTTTACATACTTCTCAGACATTTCACTGGAAGCGGGTTTTTTAAATGCTCTGTAGGCATTTCTTTGCAAGCGGGTTTTTAAGTACTCTGGAGTCATTTCGTTGCAAACGGGTTTTTACGTGCTCTGGAGTCATTTCGTTGCAAGCGGGTTTTTAAGTGCTCTGGAGTCATTTCGTTGCAAGCGGGTTTTTAAGTGCTCTGGAGTCATTTCGTTGCAAGCGGGTTTTTAAGTGCTCTGGAGACATTTCGTTGCAAGCGGGTTTTTAAGTGCTCTGGAGCCATTTCATTGCAAGCGGATTTTTAAGTGCTCTGGAGCCATTTCGTTGCAAGCGGGTTTTTAAGTGCTCTGGAGTCATTACGTTGCAAGCGGGTTTTTAAGTGTTCTGGAGTCATTTCGTTGCAAGCGGGTTTTTAAGTGCTCTGGAGTCATTTCGTTGCAAGCGGGTTTTTAAGTGCTCTGGAGTCATTTCGTTGCAAGCGGGTTTTTAAGTGCTCTGGAGTCATTTCGTTGCAAGCGGGTTTTTAAGTGCTCTGGAGTCATTTCGTTGCAAGCGGGTTTTTAAGTGCTCTGGAGTCATTTCGTTGCAAGCGGGTTTTAAAGTGCTCTGGATTCATTTCGTTGGAAGCGGGTTTTAAAGTGCTCTGGATTCATTTCGTTGGAAGCGGGTTTTTAAGTGCTCTGTAGTCATTTCGTTGCAAGCGGGTTTTTACGTGTTCTGGAGTCATTTCGTTGCAAGCGGGTTTTTAAGTGCTCTGGAGTCATTTCGTTGCAAGCGGGTTTTTACGTGTTCTGGAGTCATTTCGTTGCAAGCGGGTTTTTACATACTTCTCAGACATTTCACTGGAAGCGGGTTTTTTAAATGCTCTTTAGGCATTTCGTTGCAAGCGGGTTTTTAAGTACTCTGGAGTCATTTCGTTGCAAGCGGGTTTTTAAGTGCTCTGGAGTCATTTCGTTGCAAGCGGGTTTTTACATATTTCTCAGACATTTCACTGGAAGCGGGTTTTTTAAGTGCTCTAGAGTCATTTCGTTGCAAGCGGGTTTTTAAGTGCTCTGGAGTCATTTCGTTGCAAGCGGGTTTTTAAGTGCTCTGGAGCCATTTCGTTGCAAGCGGGTTTTTACGTGCTCTGGAGTCATTTCGTTGCAAGCGGGTTTTTAAGTGCTCTGGAGTCATTTCGTTGCAAGCGGGTTTTTACATATTTCTCAGACATTTCACTGGAAGCGGGTTTTTTAAGTGCTCTGGAGTCATTTCGTTGCAAGCGGGTTTTTAAGTGCTCTGGAGTCATTTCGTTGCAAGCGGGTTTTAAAGTGCTCTGGAGTCATTTCGTTGCAAGCGGGTTTTTAAGTGCTCTGGAGTCATTTTGTTGCAAGCGGGTTTTTAAGTGCTCTGGAGTCTTTTCGTTGCAAGCGGGTTTTTAAGTGTTCTGGAGTCATTTCTTTGCAAGCGGGTTTTTAAGTGCTCTGAAGGCATTTCGTTGCAAGCGGGTTTTTAAGTGCTCTGGAGTCATTTCGTTGCCAGCGGGTTTTTACGGGTTCTGGAGTCATTTCGTTGCAAGCGGGTTTTTACATACTTCTCAGACATTTCACTGGAAGCGGGTTTTTTAAGTGCTCTGCAGGCATTTCGTTGTAAGCGGGTTTTTAAGTACTCTGGAGTCATTTCGTTGCAAGCGGGTTTTTAAGTGCTCTGGAGTCATTTCGTTGCAAGCGGGTTTTTAAGTACTCTGGAGTCATTTCGTTGCAAGCGGGTGTTTAAGTGCTCTGGAGTCATTTCGTTGCAAGCGGGTTTTTAAGTGCTCTGGAGTCATTTTGTTGCAAGCGGGTATTTAAGTGCTCTGGAGTCATTTCGTTGCAAGCGGGTTTTTAAGTGCTCTGGAGTCATTTCGTTGCAAGCGGGTTTTTAAGTGCTCTGGAGTCATTTCGTTGCAAGCGGGTTTTTAAGTGCTCTGAAGGCATTTCGTTTCAAGCGGGTTTTTAAGTGCTCTGAAGGCATTTCGTTGCAAGCGGGTTTTTAAGTGCTCTGGAGTCATTTCGTTGCAAGCGGGTTTTTACGGGTTCTGGAGTCATTTCGTTGCAAGCGGGTTTTTACATACTTCTCAGACATTTCACTGCAAGGGGGTTTTTTAAGTGCTCTGCAGGCATTTCGTTGTAAGCGGGTTTTTAAGTACTCTTGAGTCATTTCGTTGCAAGCGGGTTTTTAAGTGCTCTGGAGTCATTTCGTTGCAAGCGGGTTTTTAAGTGCTCTGGAGTCATTTCGTTGCAAGCGGGTTTTTAAGTGCTCTGGAGTCATTTCGTTGCAAGCGGGTTTTTAAGTGCTCTGGAGTCATTTCTTTGCAAGCGGGTTTTTAAGTGCTCTGGAGTCATTTCGTTGCAAGCGGGTTTTAAAGTGCTCTGGATTCATTTCGTTGGAAGCGGGTTTTTAAGTGCTCTGTAGTCATTTCGTTGCAAGCGGGTTTTTAAGTGCTCTGGAGTCATTTCGTTGCAAGCGGGTTTTTAAGTGCTCTGGAGTCATTTCGTTGCAAGCGGGTTTTTAAGTGCTCTGGAGTCATTTCGTTGCAAGCGGGTTTTTAAGTGCTCTGAAGGCATTTCGTTTCAAGCGGGTTTTTAAGTGCTCTGAAGGCATTTCGTTGCAAGCGGGTTTTTAAGTGCTCTGGAGTCATTTCGTTGCATGCGGATTTTTACGGGTTCTGTAGTCATTTCGTTGCAAGCGGGTTTTTACATACTTCTCAGACATTTCACTGGAAGGGGGTTTTTTAAGTGCTCTGCTGGCATTTCGTTTTAAGCGGGTTTTTAAGTACTCTTGAGTCATTTCGTTGCAAGCGGGTTTTTAAGTGCTCTGGAGTCATTTCGTTGCAAGCGGGTTTTTAAGTACTCTGGAGTCATTTCGTTGCAAGCGGGTTTTTACATACTTCTCAGACATTTCACTGGAAGCGGGTTTTTAAAGTGCTCTGCAGGCATTTCGTTGCAAGCGGGTTTTTAAGTGCTCTGGAGCCATTTCGTTGCAAGCGGGTTTTTAAGTGCTCTGGAGCCATTTCGTTGCAAGCGGGTTTTTAAGTGCTCTGGAGTCATTACGTTGCAAGCGGGTTTTTAAGTGTTCTGGAGTCATTTCGTTGCAAGCGGGTTTTTAAGTGCTCTGGAGTCATTTCGTTGCAAGCGGGTTTTTAAGTGCTCTGGAGTCATTTCGTTGCAAGCGGGTTTTTAAGTGCTCTGGAGTCATTTCGTTGCAAGCGGGTTTTTAAGTGCTCTGGAGACATTTCGTTGCAAGCGGGTTTTTAAGTGCTCTGGAGTCATTTCGTTGCAAGCGGGTTTTTAAGTGCTCTATAAACATTTCGTTGCAAGCGGGTTTTTAAGTGCTCTGGAGACATTTCGTTGCAAGCGGGTTTTTAAGTGCTCTGGAGTCATTTCGTTGCAAGCGGGTTTTTAAGTGCTCTGGATTCATTTCATTGCAAGCGGGTTTTTAAGTGCTCTGGAGTCATTTCGTTGCAAGCGGGTTTTTAAGTGCTCTGTAGTCATTTCGTTGCAAGCGGGTTTTTAAGTGCTCTGGAGTCATTTCGTTGCAAGCGGGTTTTTAAGTACTCTGGAGACATTTCGTTACAAGCGGGTTTTTAAGTGCTCTGGAGTCATTTCGTTGCAAGCGGGTTTTTAAGTGCTCTGGAGTCATTTCGTTGCAAGCGGGTTTTTAAGTGCTCTGAAGGCATTTCGTTGCAAGCGGGTTTTTAAGTGCTCTGGAGTCATTTCGTTGCAAGCGGGTTTTTACGTGTTCTGGAGTCATTTCGTTGCAAGCGGGTTTTTACATACTTCTCAGACATTTCACTGGAAGCGGGTTTTTTAAATGCTCTGTAGGCATTTCGTTGCAAGCGGGTTTTTAAGTGCTCTGGAGTCATTTCGTTGCAAGCGGGTTTTTACGTGTTCTGGAGTCATTTCGTTGCAAGCGGGTTTTTACATACTGCTCAGACATTTCACTGGAAGCGGGTTTTTTAAATGCTCTGTAGGCATTTCGTTGCAAGCGGGTTTTTAAGTACTCTGGAGTCATTTCGTTGCAAGCGGGTTTTTACGTGTTCTGGAGTCATTTCGTTACAAGCGGGTTTTTAAGTGCTCTGGAGTCATTTCATTGCAAGCGGGTTTTTACGTGTTCTGGAGTCATTTCGTTGCAAGCGGGTTTTTACATACTTCTCAGACATTTCACTGGAAGCGGGTTTTTTAAATGCTCTGTAGGCATTTCGTTGCAAGCGGGTTTTTAAGTACTCTGGAGTCATTTCGTTGCAAGCGGGTTTTTAAGTGCTCTGAAGGCATTTCGTTGCAAGCGGGTTTTTAAGTGCTCTGGAGTCATTTCGTTGCAAGCGGGTTTTTACGTGTTCTGGAGTCATTTCGTTGCAAGCGGGTTTTTACATACTTCTCAGACATTTCACTGGAAGCGGGTTTTTTAAATGCTCTGAGGCATTTCGTTGCAAACGGGTTTTTACGTGCTCTGGAGTAATTTCGTTGCAAGCGGGTTTTTAAGTGCTCTGTAGTCATTTCGTTGCAAGCGGTTTTTTAAGTGCTCTGGAGTCATTTCGTTGCAAGCGGGTTTTTAAGTGCTCTGGAGTCATTTCGTTGCAAGCGGGTTTTTAAGTGCTCTGGAGTCATTTCGTTGCAAGCGGGTTTTTAAGTGTTCTGGAGTCATTTCGTTGCAAGCGGGTTTTTAAGTGCTCTGGAGTCATTTCGTTGCAAGCGGGTTTTTAAGTGCTCTGGAGTCATTTCGTTGCAAGCGGGTTTTTAAGTGCTCTGGAGTCATTTCGTTGCAAGCGGGTTTTTAAGTGTTCTGGAGTCATTTCGTTGCAAGCGGGTTTTTACATACTTCTCAGACATTTCACTGGAAGCGGGTTTTTTAAATGCTCTGTAGGCATTTCGTTGCAAGCGGGTTTTTAAGTGCTCTGGAGTCATTTCGTTGCAAGCGGGTTTTTACGTGTTCTGGAGTCATTTCGTTGCAAGCGGGTTTTTACATACTGCTCAGACATTTCACTGGAAGCGGGTTTTTTAAATGCTCTGTAGGCATTTCGTTGCAAGCGGGTTTTTAAGTACTCTGGAGTCATTTCGTTGCAAGCGGGTTTTTACGTGTTCTGGAGTCATTTCGTTACAAGCGGGTTTTTAAGTGCTCTGGAGTCATTTCATTGCAAGCGGGTTTTTACGTGTTCTGGAGTCATTTCGTTGCAAGCGGGTTTTTACATACTTCTCAGACATTTCACTGGAAGCGGGTTTTTTAAATGCTCTGTAGGCATTTCGTTGCAAGCGGGTTTTTAAGTACTCTGGAG
The DNA here is from genome assembly GCF_030254825.1 of Meriones unguiculatus. Classification (NCBI taxonomy): domain Eukaryota; kingdom Metazoa; phylum Chordata; class Mammalia; order Rodentia; family Muridae; genus Meriones; species Meriones unguiculatus. The sequence continues at coordinate 66,641,939 of NC_083352.1, read as the reverse complement.
TCATTTCGTTGCAAGCGGGTTTTTAAGTGCTCTGAAGGCATTTCGTTGCAAGCGGGTTTTTAAGTGCTCTGGAGTCATTTCGTTGCAAGCGGGTTTTTACGTGTTCTGGAGTCATTTCGTTGCAAGCGGGTTTTTACATACTTCTCAGACATTTCACTGGAAGCGGGTTTTTTAAATGCTCTGAGGCATTTCGTTGCAAACGGGTTTTTACGTGCTCTGGAGTAATTTCGTTGCAAGCGGGTTTTTAAGTGCTCTGTAGTCATTTCGTTGCAAGCGGTTTTTTAAGTGCTCTGGAGTCATTTCGTTGCAAGCGGGTTTTTAAGTGCTCTGGAGTCATTTCGTTGCAAGCGGGTTTTTAAGTGCTCTGGAGTCATTTCGTTGCAAGCGGGTTTTTAAGTGTTCTGGAGTCATTTCGTTGCAAGCGGGTTTTTAAGTGCTCTGGAGTCATTTCGTTGCAAGCGGGTTTTTAAGTGCTCTGGAGTCATTTCGTTGCAAGCGGGTTTTTAAGTGCTCTGGAGTCATTTCGTTGCAAGCGGGTTTTTAAGTGTTCTGGAGTCATTTCGTTGCAAGCGGGTTTTTACATACTTCTCAGACATTTCACTGGAAGCGGGTTTTTTAAATGCTCTGTAGGCATTTCGTTGCAAGCGGGTTTTTAAGTACTCTGGAGTCATTTCGTTGCAAGCGGGTTTTTACGTGTTCTGGAGTCATTTCTTTGCAAGCGGGTTTTTAAGTGCTCTGGAGTCATTTCGTTGCAAGCGGGTTTTTACGTGTTCTGGAGTCATTTCGTTGCAAGCGGGTTTTTACATACTTCTCAGACATTTCACGGGAAGCGGGTTTTTTAAATGCTCTGTAGGCATTTCGTTGCAAGCGGGTTTTTAAGTACTCTGGAGTCATTTCGTTGCAAGCGGGTTTTTACGTGTTCTGGAGTCATTTCTTTGCAAGCGGGTTTTTAAGTGCTCTGGAGTCATTTCGTTGCAAGCGGGTTTTTAAGTGCTCTGAAGGCATTTCGTTGCAAGCGAGTTTTTAAGTGCTCTGGAGTCATTTCGTTGCAAGCGGGTTTTTAAGTGCTCTGGAGACATTTCGTTGCAAGCGGGTTTTTAAGTGCTCTGGAGCCATTTCGTTGCAAGCGGGTTTTTAAGTGCTCTGGAGACATTTCGTTGCAAGCGGGTTTTTAAGTGCTCTGGAGCCATTTCGTTGCATCGGGTTTTTAAGTGCTCTGGAGCCATTTCGTTGCAAGCGGGTTTTTCAGTGCTCTGGAGACATTACGTTGCAAGCGGGTTTTTAAGTGTTCTGGAGTCATTTCGTTGCAAGCGGGTTTTTAAGTGCTCTGGAGTCATTTCGTTGCAAGCGGGTTTTTAAGTGCTCTGGAGTCATTTCGTTGCAAGCGGGTTTTTAAGTGCTCTGGAGTCATTTCGTTGCAAGCGGGTTTTTAAGTGCTCTGTAGTCATTTCGTTGCAAGCGGGTTTTTAAGTGCTCTGGATTCATTTCGTTGCAAGCGGGTTTTTAAGTGCTCTGGAGTCATTTCGTTGCAAGCGGGTTTTTACGTGTTCTGGAGTCATTTCGTTGCAAGCGGGTTTTTACATACTTCTCAGACATTTCACTGGAAGCGGGTTTTTTAAATGCTCTGTAGGCATTTCGTTGCAAGCGGGTTTTTAAGTGCTCTGGAGTCATTTCGTTGCAAGCCGGTTTTTACGTGTTCTGGAGTCATTTCGTTGCAAGCGGGTTTTTACATACTTCTCAGACATTTCACTGGAAGCGGGTTTTTTAAATGCTCTGTAGGCATTTCGTTGCAAGCGGGTTTTTAAGTACTCTGGATTCATTTCGTTGCAAGCGGGTTTTTACGTGTTCTGGAGTCATTTCGTTGCAAGCGGGTTTTTAAGTGCTCTGGAGTCATTTCGTTGCAAGCGGGTTTTTAAGTGCTCTGGAGTCATTTCGTTGCAAGCGGGTTTTTAAGTGCTCTGGAGTCATTTCGTTGCAAGCGGGTTTTTAAGTGCTCTGGAGTCATTTCGTTGCAAGAGAGTTTTTAAGTGCTCTGAAGGCATTTCGTTGCAAGCGGGTTTTTAAGTGCTCTGGAGTCATTTCGTTGCAAGCGGGTTTTTACGTGTTCTGGAGTCATTTCGTTACAAGCGGGTTTTTAAGTGCTCTGGAGTCATTTCATTGCAAGCGGGTTTTTACGTGTTCTGGAGTCATTTCGTTGCAAGCGGGTTTTTACATACTTCTCAGACATTTCACTGGAAGCGGGTTTTTTAAATGCTCTGTAGGCATTTCGTTGCAAGCGGGTTTTTAAGTACTCTGGAGTCATTTCGTTGCAAGCGGGTTTTTAAGTGCTCTGAAGGCATTTCGTTGCAAGCGGGTTTTTAAGTGCTCTGGAGTCATTTCGTTGCAAGCGGGTTTTTACGTGTTCTGGAGTCATTTCGTTGCAAGCGGGTTTTTACGTGTTCTGGAGTCATTTCGTTGCAAGCGGGTTTTTACATACTTCTCAGACATTTCACTGGAAGCGGGTTTTTTAAATGCTCTGTAGGCATTTCGTTGCAAGCGGGTTTTTAAGTACTCTGGAGTCATTTCGTTGCAAGCGGGTTTTTACGTGTTCTGGAGTCATTTCGTTGCAAGCGGGTTTTTAAGTGCTCTGGAGACATTTCGTTGCAAGCGGGTTTTTAAGTGCTCTGGAGCCATTTCGTTGCAAGCGGGTTTTTAAGTGCTCTGGAGACATTTCGTTGCAAGCGGGTTTTTAAGTGCTCTGGAGCCATTTCGTTGCAAGCGGGTTTTTAAGTGCTCTGGAGCCATTTCGTTGCAAGCGGGTTTTTCAGTGCTCTGGAGTCATTACGTTGCAAGCGGGTTTTTAAGTGTTCTGGAGTCATTTCGTTGCAAGCGGGTTTTTAAGTGCTCTGGAGTCATTTCGTTGCAAGCGGGTTTTTAAGTGCTCTGGAGTCATTTCGTTGCAAGCGGGTTTTTAAGTGCTCTGGAGTCATTTCGTTGCAAGCGGGTTTTTAATTGCTCTGTAGTCATTTCGTTGCAAGCGGGTTTTTAAGTGCTCTGGATTCATTTCGTTGCAAGCGGGTTTTTAAGTGCTCTGGAGTCATTTCGTTGCAAGCGGGTTTTTACGTGTTCTGGAGTCATTTCGTTGCAAGCGGGTTTTTACATACTTCTCAGACATTTCACTGGAAGCGGGTTTTTTAAATGCTCTGTAGGCATTTCGTTGCAAGCGGGTTTTTAAGTGCTCTGGAGTCATTTCGTTGCAAGCCGGTTTTTACGTGTTCTGGAGTCATTTCGTTGCAAGCGGGTTTTTACATACTTCTCAGACATTTCACTGGAAGCGGGTTTTTTAAATGCTCTGTAGGCATTTCGTTGCAAGCGGGTTTTTAAGTACTCTGGATTCATTTCGTTGCAAGCGGGTTTTTACGTGTTCTGGAGTCATTTCGTTGCAAGCGGGTTTTTAAGTGCTCTGGAGTCATTTCGTTGCAAGCGGGTTTTTAAGTGCTCTGGAGTCATTTCGTTGCAAGCGGGTTTTTAAGTGCTCTGGAGTCATTTCGTTGCAAGCGGGTTTTTAAGTGCTCTGGAGTCATTTCGTTGCAAGAGGGTTTTTAAGTGCTCTGAAGGCATTTCGTTGCAAGCGGGTTTTTAAGTGCTCTGGAGTCATTTCGTTGCAAGCGGGTTTTTACGTGTTCTGGAGTCATTTCGTTGCAAGCGGGTTTTTACATACTTCTCAGACATTTCACTGGAAGCGGGTTTTTTAAATGCTCTGTAGGCATTTCGTTGCAAGCGGGTTTTTAAGTGCTCTGGAGTCATTTCGTTGCAAGCGGGTTTTTACGTGTTCTGGAGTCATTTCGTTGCAAGCGGGTTTTTACATACTTCTCAGACATTTCACTGGAAGCGGGTTTTTTAAATGCTCTGTAGGCATTTCGTTGCAAGCGGGTTTTTAAGTACTCTGGATTCATTTCGTTGCAAGCGGGTTTTTACGTGTTCTGGAGTCATTTCGTTGCAAGCGGGTTTTTAAGTGCTCTGGAGTCATTTCGTTGCAAGCGGGTTTTAAAGTGCTCTGGAGTCATTTCGTTGCAAGCGGGTTTTTAAGTGCTCTGGAGTCATTTCGTTGCAAGCGGGTTTTTAAGTGCTCTGGAGTCATTTCGTTGCAAGCGGGTTTTTAAGTGCTCTGGAGTCATTTCGTTGCAAGCGGGTTTTTTAGTGCTCTGGAGTCATTTCGTTGCAGGCGGGTTTTTAAGTACTCTGGAGACATTTCGTTACAAGCGGGTTTTTAAGTGCTCTGGAGTCATTTCGTTGCAAGCGGGTTTTTAAGTGCTCTGTAGTCATTTCGTTGCAAGCGGGTTTTTAAGTGCTCTGGAGTCATTTCGTTGCAAGCGGGTTTTTACGTGTTCTGGAGTCATTTCGTTGCAAGCGGGTTTTTACATACTTCTCAGACATTTCACTGGAAGCGGGTTTTTTAAATCCTCTGTAGGCATTTCGTTGCAAGCGGGTTTTTAAGTGCTCTGGAGTCATTTCGTTGCAAGCGGGTTTTTAAGTGTTCTGGAGTCATTTCGTTGCAAGCGGGTTTTTACATACTTCTCAGACATTTCACTGGAAGCGGGTTTTTTAAATGCTCTGTAGGCATTTCGTTGCAAGCGGGTTTTTAAGTGCTCTGGAGTCATTTCGTTGCAAGCGGGTTTTTAAGTGCTCTGGAGTCATTTCGTTGCAAGCGGGTTTTTAAGTGCTCTGAAGGCATTTCGTTGCAAGCGGGTTTTTAAGTGCTCTGGAGTCATTTCGTTGCAAGCGGGTTTTTAAGTGCTCTGGATACATTTCGTTGCAAGCGGGTTTTTAAGTGCTCTGGAGCCATTTCGTTGCAAGCGGGTTTTTAAGTGCTCTGGAGCCATTTCGTTGCAAGCGGGTTTTTAAGTGCTCTGGAGTCATTACGTTGCAAGCGGGTTTTTAAGTGCTCTGGAGTCATTTCGTTGCAAGCGGGTTTTTAATTGCTCTGGAGTCATTTCGTTGCAAGCGGGTTTTTAAGTGCTCTGGAGTCATTTCGTTGCAAGCGGGTTTTTAAGTGCTCTGGAGTCATTTCGTTGCAAACGGGTTTTTAAGTGCTCTGGAGTCATTTCGTTGCAAGCGGGTTTTTAAGTGCTCTGGAGTCATTTCGTTGCAAGCGGGTTTTTAAGTGCTCTGGATTCATTTCGTTGCAAGCGGGTTTTTAAATGATCTGCAGTCATTTCGTTGCAAGCGGGTTTTTAAGTGCTCTGGAGTCATTTCGTTGCAAGCGTGTTTTTAAGTACTCTGGAGACATTTTGGTACAAGCGGGTTTTTAAGTGCTCTGGAGTCATTTCGTTGCAAGCGGGTTTTTAAGTGCTCTGGAGTCATTTCGTTGCAAGCGGGTTTTTAAGTGCTCTGAAGGCATTTCGTTGCAAGCGGTTTTTTAAGTGCTCTGGAGTCATTTCGTTGCAAGCGGGTTTTTACGTGTTCTGGAGTCATTTCGTTGCAAGCAGGTTTTTACATACTTCTCAGACATTTCACTGGAAGCGGGTTTTTTAAATGCTCTGTAGGCATTTCGTTGCAAGCGGGTTTTTAAGTGCTCTGGAGTCATTTCGTTGCAAGCGGGTTTTTACGTGTTCTGGAGTCATTTCGTTGCAAGCGGGTTTTTACATACTTCTCAAACATTTCACTGGAAGCGGGTTTTTTAAATGCTCTGTAGGCATTTCGTTGCAAGCGGGTTTTTAAGTACTCTGGAGTCATTTCGTTGCAAGCGGGTTTTTACGTGCTCTGGAGTCATTTCGTTGCAAGCGGGTTTTTAAGTGCTCTGGAGTCATTTCGTTGCAAGCGGGTTTTTAAGTGCTCTGGAGTCATTTCGTTGCAAGTGGGTTTTTAAGTGCTCTGGAGTCATTTCGTTGCAAGCGGGTTTTTAAGTGCTCTGGAGTCATTTCGTTGCAAGCGGGTTTTTAAGTGCTCTGGAGTCATTTCGTTGCAAGCGGGTTTTTAAGTGCTCTGGAGTCATTTCGTTGCAAGCGGGTTTTTAAGTGCTCTGAAGGCATTTCGTTGCAAGCGGGTTTTTAAGTGCTCTGGAGTCATTTCGTTGCAAGCGGGTTTTTACGTGTTCTGGAGTCATTTCGTTGCAAGCGGGTTTTTACATACTTCTCAGACATTTCACTGGAAGCGGGTTTTTTAAATGCTCTGTAGGCATTTCGTTGCAAGCGGGTTTTTAAATGCTCTGTAGGCATTTCTTTGCAAGCGGGTTTTTAAGTACTCTGGAGTCATTTCGTTGCAAACGGGTTTTTACGTGCTCTGGAGTCATTTCGTTGCAAGCGGGTTTTTAAGTGCTCTGGAGTCATTTCGTTGCAAGCGGGTTTTTAAGTGCTCTGGAGTCATTTCGTTGCAAGAGGGTTTTTAAGTGCTCTGGAGACATTTCGTTGCAAGCGGGTTTTTAAGTGCTCTGGAGCCATTTCGTTGCAAGCGGATTTTTAAGTGCTCTGGAGCCATTTCGTTGCAAGCGGGTTTTTAAGTGCTCTGGAGTCATTACGTTGCAAGCGGGTTTTTAAGTGTTCTGGAGTCATTTCGTTGCAAGCGGTTTTTTAAGTGCTCTGGAGTCATTTCGTTGCAAGCGGGTTTTTAAGTGCTCTGGAGTCATTTCGTTGCAAGCGGGTTTTTAAGTGCTCTGAAGGCATTTCGTTGCAAGCGGTTTTTTAAGTGCTCTGGAGTCATTTCGTTGCAAGCGGGTTTTTACGTGTTCTGGAGTCATTTCGTTGCAAGCAGGTTTTTACATACTTCTCAGACATTTCACTGGAAGCGGGTTTTTTAAATGCTCTGTAGGCATTTCGTTGCAAGCGGGTTTTTAAGTGCTCTGGAGTCATTTCGTTGCAAGCGGGTTTTTACGTGTTCTGGAGTCATTTCGTTGCAAGCGGGTTTTTACATACTTCTCAAACATTTCACTGGAAGCGGGTTTTTTAAATGCTCTGTAGGCATTTCGTTGCAAGCGGGTTTTTAAGTACTCTGGAGTCATTTCGTTGCAAGCGGGTTTTTACGTGCTCTGGAGTCATTTCGTTGCAAGCGGGTTTTTAAGTGCTCTGGAGTCATTTCGTTGCAAGCGGGTTTTTAAGTGCTCTGGAGTCATTTCGTTGCAAGTGGGTTTTTAAGTGCTCTGGAGTCATTTCGTTGCAAGCGGGTTTTTAAGTGCTCTGGAGTCATTTCGTTGCAAGCGGGTTTTTAAGTGCTCTGGAGTCATTTCGTTGCAAGCGGGTTTTTAAGTGCTCTGGAGTCATTTCGTTGCAAGCGGGTTTTTAAGTGCTCTGAAGGCATTTCGTTGCAAGCGGGTTTTTAAGTGCTCTGGAGTCATTTCGTTGCAAGCGGGTTTTTACGTGTTCTGGAGTCATTTCGTTGCAAGCGGGTTTTTACATACTTCTCAGACATTTCACTGGAAGCGGGTTTTTTAAATGCTCTGTAGGCATTTCGTTGCAAGCGGGTTTTTAAATGCTCTGTAGGCATTTCTTTGCAAGCGGGTTTTTAAGTACTCTGGAGTCATTTCGTTGCAAACGGGTTTTTACGTGCTCTGGAGTCATTTCGTTGCAAGCGGGTTTTTAAGTGCTCTGGAGTCATTTCGTTGCAAGCGGGTTTTTAAGTGCTCTGGAGTCATTTCGTTGCAAGAGGGTTTTTAAGTGCTCTGGAGACATTTCGTTGCAAGCGGGTTTTTAAGTGCTCTGGAGCCATTTCGTTGCAAGCGGATTTTTAAGTGCTCTGGAGCCATTTCGTTGCAAGCGGGTTTTTAAGTGCTCTGGAGTCATTACGTTGCAAGCGGGTTTTTAAGTGTTCTGGAGTCATTTCGTTGCAAGCGGGTTTTTAAGTGCTCTGGAGTCATTTCGTTGCAAGCGGGTTTTTAAGTGCTCTGGAGTCATTTCGTTGCAAGCGGGTTTTTAAGTGCTCTGGAGTCATTTCGTTGCAAGCGGGTTTTTAAGTGCTCTGGAGTCATTTCATTGCAAGCGGGTTTTTAAGTGCTCTGGAGTCATTTCGTTGCAAGCGGGTTTTAAAGTGCTCTGGATTCATTTCGTTGGAAGCGGGTTTTAAAGTGCTCTGGATTCATTTCGTTGGAAGCGGGTTTTTAAGTGCTCTGTAGTCATTTCGTTGCAAGCGGGTTTTTACGTGTTCTGGAGTCATTTCGTTGCAAGCGGGTTTTTAAGTGCTCTGGAGTCATTTCGTTGCAAGCGGGTTTTTACGTGTTCTGGAGTCATTTCGTTGCAAGCGGGTTTTTACATACTTCTCAGACATTTCACTGGAAGCGGGTTTTTTAAATGCTCTTTAGGCATTTCGTTGCAAGCGGGTTTTTAAGTACTCTGGAGTAATTTCGTTGCAAGCGGGTTTTTAAGTGCTCTGGAGTCATTTCGTTGCAAGCGGGTTTTTACATATTTCTCAGACATTTCACTGGAAGCGGGTTTTTTAAGTGCTCTAGAGTCATTTCGTTGCAAGCGGGTTTTTAAGTGCTCTGGAGTCATTTCGTTGCAAGCGGGTTTTTAAGTGCTCTGGAGTCATTTCGTTGCAAGCGGGTTTTTACGTGCTCTGGAGTCATTTCGTTGCAAGCGGGTTTTTAAGTGCTCTGGAGTCATTTCGTTGCAAGCGGGTTTTTACATATTTCTCAGACATTTCACTGGAAGCGGGTTTTTTAAGTGCTCTGGAGTCATTTCGTTGCAAGCGGGTTTTTAAGTGCTCTGGAGTCATTTCGTTGCAAGCGGGTTTTTAAGTGCTCTGGAGTCATTTCGTTGCAAGCGGGTTTTTAAGTGCTCTGGAGTCATTTCGTTGCAAGCGGGTTTTTAAGTGCTCTGGAGTCATTTCGTTGCAAGCGGGTTTTTAAGTGCTCTGAAGGCATTTCGTTGCAAGCGGGTTTTTAAGTGCTCTGGAGTCATTTCGTTGCAAGCGGGTTTTTAAGTGCTCTGGAGACATTTCGTTGCAAGCGGGTTTTTAAGTGCTCTGGAGCCATTTCGTTGCAAGCGGGTTTTTAAGTGCTCTGGAGCCATTTCGTTGCAAGCGGGTTTTTAAGTGCTCTGTAGTCATTTCGTTGCAAGCGGGTTTTTAAGTGCTCTGGAGTCATTTCGTTGCAAGCGGGTTTTAAGTACTCTGGAGACATTTCAGTACAAGCGGGTTTTTAAGTGCTCTGGAGTCATTTCGTTGCAAGCGGGTTTTTAAGTGCTCTGGAGTCATTTCGTTGCAAGCGGGTTTTTAAGTGCTCTGAAGGCATTTCGTTGCAAGCGGGTTTTTAAGTGCTCTGGAGTCATTTCGTTGCAAGCGGGTTTTTACGTGTTCTGGAGTCATTTCGTTGCAAGCGGGTTTTTACATACTTCTCAGACATTTCACTGGAAGCGGGTTTTTTAAATGCTCTGTAGGCATTTCGTTGCAAGCGGGTTTTTAAGTGCTCTGGAGTCATTTCGTTGCAAGCGGGTTTTTACGTGTTCTGGAGTCATTTCGTTGCAAGCGGGTTTTTACATACTTCTCAGACATTTCACTGGAAGCGGGTTTTTTAAATGCTCTGTAGGCATTTCGTTGCAAGCGGGTTTTTAAGTACTCTGGAGTCATTTCGTTGCAAGTGGGTTTTTACGTGTTCTGGAGTCATTTCGTTGCAAGCCTGTTTTTAAGTGCTCTGGAGTCATTTCGTTGCAAGCGGGTTTTTAAGTGCTCTGAAGGCATTTCGTTGCAAGCGGGTTTTTAAGTGCTCTGGAGTCATTTCGTTGCAAGCGGGTTTTTAAGTACTCTGGAGACATTTCGGTACAAGCGGGTTTTTAAGTGCTCTGGAGTCATTTCGTTGCAAGCGGGTTTTTAAGTGCTCTGGAGTCATTTCGTTGCAAGCGGGTTTTTAAGTGCTCTGAAGGCATTTCGTTGCAAGCGGGTTTTTAAGTGCTCTGGATTCATTTCGTTGCAAGCGGGTTTTTACGTGTTCTGGAGTCATTTCGTTGCAAGCGGGTTTTTACATACTTCTCAGACATTTCACTGGAAGCGGTTTTTTTAAATGCTCTGTAGGCATTTCGTTGCAAGCGGGTTTTTAAGTGCTCTGGAGTCATTTCGTTGCAAGCGGGTTTTTACGTGTTCTGGAGACATTTCGTTGCAAGCGGGTTTTTACATACTTCTCAGACATTTCACTGGAAGCGGGTTTTTTAAATGCTCTGTAGGCATTTCGTTGCAAGCGGGTTTTTAAGTACTCTGGAGTCATTTCGTTGCAAGCGGGTTTTTACGTGTTCTGGAGTCATTTCGTTGCAAGCGGGTTTTTAAGTGCTCTGGAGTCATTTCGTTGCAAGCGGGTTTTTAAGTGCTCTGGAGTCATTTCGTTGCAAGCGGGTTTTTAAGTGCTCTGGAGTCATTTCGTTGCAAGCGGGTTTTTAAGTGCTCTGGAGTCATTTCGTTGCAAGCGGGTTTTTAAGTGCTCTGGAGTCATTTCGTTGCAAGCGGTTTTTTAAGTGCTCTGGAGTCATTTCGTTGCAAGCGGGTTTTTAAGTGCTCTGGAGACATTTCGTTACAAGCGGGTTTTTAAGTGCTCTGGAGTCATTTCGTTGCAAGCGGGTTTTTAAGTGCTCTGGAGTCATTTCGTTGCAAGCGGGTTTTTAAGTGCTCTGCAGTCATTTCGTTGCAAGCGGGTTTTTAAGTGCTCTGGAGTCATTTCGTTGCAAGCGGTTTTTTAAGTGCTCTGGAGACATTTCGTTACAAGCGGGTTTTTAAGTGCTCTGGAATCATTTCGTTGCAAGCGGGTTTTTAAGTGCTCTGGAGTCATTTCGTTGCAAGCGGGTTTTTAAGTGCTCTGAAGGCATTTCGTTGCAAGCGGGTTTTTAAGTGCTCTGGAGTCATTTCGTTGCAAGCGGGTTTTTACGTGTTCTGGAGTCATTTCGTTGCAAGCGGGTTTTTACATACTTCTCAGACATTTCACTGGAAGCGGGTTTTTTAAATGCTCTGTAGGCATTTCATTGCAAGCGGGTTTTTAAGTGCTCTGGAGTCATTTCGTTGCAAGCGGGTTTTTACGTGTTCTGGAGTCATTTCGTTGCAAGCGGGTTTTTACATACTTCTCAGACATCAATGGAAGCGGATTTTTTAAATGCTCTGTAGGCATTTCGTTGCAAGCGGGTTTTTAAGTGCTCTGGAGTCATTTCGTTGCAAGCGGGTTTTTAAGTGCTCTGGAGTCATTTCGTTGCAAGCGGGTTTTTACGTGTTCTGGAGTCATTTCGTTGCAAGCGGGTTTTTACATACTTCTCAGACATCAGTGGAAGCGGGTTTTTTAAATGCTCTGTAGGCATTTCGTTGCAAGCGGGTTTTTTAGTGCTCTGGAGTCATTTCGTTGCAAGCGGGTTTTTAAGTGCTCTGGAGTCGTTTCGTTGCATGCGGGTTTTTAAGTGCTCTGAAGGCATTTCGTTGTAAGCGGGTTTTTAAGTGCTCTGGAGTCATTTCGTTGCAAGCGGGTTTTTACGTGTTCTGGAGTCATTTCGTTGCAAGCGGGTTTTTACATACTTCTCAGACATTTCACTGGAAGCGGGTTTTTTAAATGCTCTGTAGGCATTTCGTTGCAAGCGGGTTTTTAAGTACTCTGGAGTCATTTCGTTGCAAACGGGTTTTTACGTGCTCTGGAGTCATTTCGTTGCAAGCGGGTTTTTAAGTGCTCTGGAGTCATTTCGTTGCAAGCGGGTTTTTAAGTGCTCTGGAGTCATTTCGTTGCAAGCGGGTTTTTAAGTGCTCTGGAGTCATTTCGTTGCAAGCGGGTTTTTAAGTGCTCTGGAGTCATTTCGTTGCAAGCGGGTTTTTAAGTGCTCTGGAGTCATTTCGTTGCAAGCGGGTTTTTAAGTGCTCTGGAGTCATTTCGTTGCAAGCGGGTTTTTAAGTGCTCTGGAGTCATTTCGTTGCAAGCGGGTTTTTAAGTGTTCTGGAGTCATTTCGTTGCAAGCGGGTTTTTAAGTGCTCTGGAGTCATTTCGTTGCAATCGGGTTTTTTAGTGCTCTGGAGTCATTTCGTTGCAAGCGGGTTTTTAAGTGCTCTGGAGTCATTTCGTTGCAAGCGGGTTTTTAAGTGCTCTGGAGTCATTTCGTTGCAAGCGGGTTTTTAAGTACTCTGGAGACATTTCGGTACAAGCGGGTTTTTAAGTGCTCTGGAGTCATTTCGTTGCAAGCGGGTTTTTAAGTGCTCTGGAGTCATTTCGTTGTAAGCGGGTTTTTAAGTGCTCTGAAGGCATTTCGTTGCAAGCGGGTTTTTAAGTGCTCTGAAGTCATTTCGTTGCAAGCGGGTTTTTACGTGTTCTGGAGTCATTTCGTTGCAAGCGGGTTTTTACATACTTCTCAGACATTTCACTGGAAGCGGGTTTTTTAAATGCTCTGTAGGCATTTCGTTGCAAGCGGGTTTTTAAGTGCTCTGGAGTCATTTCGTTGAAAGCGGGTTTTTACGTGTCCTGGAGTCATTTCGTTGCAAGTGGGTTTTTACATACTTCTCAGACATTTCACTGGAAGCGGGTTTTTTAAATGCTCTGTAGGCATTTCGTTGCAAGCGGGTTTTTAAGTACTCTGTAGTCATTTCGTTGCAAGCGGGTTTTTACGTGTTCTGGAGTCATTTCGTTGCAAGCGGGTTTTTAAGTGCTCTGGAGTCATTTCGTTGCAAGCGGGTTTTTAAGTGCTCTGAAGGCATTTCGTTGCAAGCGGGTTTTTAAGTGCTCTGGAGTCATTTCGTTGCAAGCGGGTTTTTAAGTGCTCTGGAGACATTTCGTTGCAAGCGGGTTTTTAAGTGCTCTGGAGCCATTTCGTTGCAAGCGGGTTTTTAAGTGCTCTGGAGCCATTTCGTTGCAAGCGGGTTTTTAAGTGCTCTGGAGTCATTACGTTGCAAGCGGGTTTTTAAGTGCTCTGGAGTCATTTCGTTGCAAGCGGGTTTTTAAGTGCTCTGGAGTCATTTCGTTGCAAGCGGGTTTTTAAGTGCTCTGGAGTCATTTCGTTGCAAGCGGGTTTTTAAGTGCTCTGGATTCATTTCGTTGCAAGCGGGTTTTTAAGTGCTCTGCAGTCATTTCGTTGCAAGCGGGTTTTTAAGTGCTCTGGAGTCATTTCGTTGCAAGCGGGTTTTTAAGTACTCTGGAGACATTTCGGTACAAGCGGGTTTTTAAGTGCTCTGGAGTCATTTCGTTGCAAGCGGGTTTTTAAGTGCTCTGGAGTCATTTCGTTGCAAGCGGGTTTTTAAGTGCTCTGAAGGCATTTCGTTGCAAGCGGGTTTTTACGTGTTCTGGAGTCATTTCGTTGCAAGCGGGTTTTTACATACTTCTCAGACATTTCACTGGAAGCGGGTTTTTTAAATGCTCTGTAGTCATTTCGTTGCAAGCGGGTTTTTAAGTGCTCTGGAGTTATTTCGTTGCAAGCGGGTTTTTACGTGTTCTGGAGTCATTTCGTTGCAAGCGGGTTTTTACATACTTCTCAGACATTTCACTGGAAGCGGGTTTTTTAAATGCTCTGTAGGCATTTCGTTGCAAGCGGGTTTTTAAGTACTCTGGAGTCATTTCGTTGCAAGCGGGTTTTTACGTGTTCTGGAGTCATTTCGTTGCAAGCGGGTTTTTAAGTGCTCTGGAGTCATTTCGTTGCAAGCGGGTTTTTAAGTGCTCTGGAGTCATTTCGTTGCAAGCGGGTTTTTAAGTGCTCTGGAGTCATTTCGTTGCAAGCGGGTTTTTAAGTGCTCTGGAGTCATTTCGTTGCAAGCGGGTTTTTAAGTGCTCTGGAGTCATTTCGTTGCAAGCGGGTTTTTAAGTGCTCTGGAGTCATTTCGTTGCAAGCGGGTTTTTAAGTACTCTGGAGACATTTCCGTACAAGCGGGTTTTTAAGTGCTCTGGAGTCATTTCGTTGCAAGCGGGTTTTTAAGTGCTCTGGAGTCATTTCGTTGCAAGCGGGTTTTTAAGTGCTCTGAAGGCATTTCGTTGCAAGCGGGTTTTTAAGTGCTCTGGAGTCATTTCGTTGCAAGTTGGTTTTTACGTGTTCTGGAGTCATTTCGTTGCAAGCGGGTTTTTACATACTTCTCAGACATCAGTGGAAGCGGGTTTTTTAAATGCTCTGTAGGCATTTCGTTGCAAGCGGGTTTTTAAGTGCTCTGGAGTCATTTCGTTGCAAGCGGGTTTTTAAGTGCTCTGGAGTCATTTCGTTGCAAGCAGGTTTTTACGTGTTCTGGAGTCATTTCGTTGCAAGCGGGCTTTTACATACTTCTCAGACATCAGTGGAAGCGGGTTTTTTAAATGCTCTGTAGGCATTTCATTGCAAGCGGGTTTTTTAGTGCTCTGGAGTCATTTCGTTGCAAGCGGGTTTTTAAGTGCTCTGGAGTCATTTCGTTGCATGCGGGTTTTTAAGTGCTCTGAAGGCATTTCGTTGTAAGCGGGTTTTTAAGTGCTCTGGAGTCATTTCGTTGCAAGCGGGTTTTTACGTGTTCTGGAGTCATTTCGTTGCAAGCGGGTTTTTACATACTTCTCAGACATTTCACTGGAAGCGGGTTTTTTAAATGCTCTGTAGGCATTTCGTTGCAAGCGGGTTTTTAAGTACTCTGGAGTCATTTCGTTGCAAACGGGTTTTTACGTGCTCTGGAGTCATTTCGTTGCAAGCGGGTTTTTAAGTGCTCTGGAGTCATTTCGTTGCAAGCGGGTTTTTAAGTGCTCTGGAGTCATTTTTTTGCCAGCGGGTTTTTAAGTGCTCTGGAGTCATTTCGTTGCAAGCGGGTTTTTAAGTGCTCTGGAGTCATTTCGTTGCAAGCGGGTTTTTAAGTGCTCTGGAGTCATTTCGTTGCAAGCGGGTTTTTAAGTGCTCTGGAGTCATTTCGGTACAAGCGGGTTTTTAAGTGCTCTGGAGTCATTTCGTTGCAAGCGGGTTTTTAAGTGCTCTGGAGTCATTTCGTTGCAAGCGGGTTTTTAAGTGCTCTGAAGGCATTTCGTTGCAAGCGGGTTTTTAAGTGCTCTGGATTCATTTCGTTGCAAGCGGGTTTTTACGTGTTCTGGAGTCATTTCGTTGCAAGCGGGTTTTTACATACTTCTCAGACATTTCACTGGAAGCGGGTTTTTTAAATGCTCTGTAGGCATTTCGTTGCAAGCGGGTTTTTAAGTGCTCTGGAGTCATTTCGTTGCAAGCGGGTTTTTACGTGTTCTGGAGACATTTCGTTGCAAGCGGGTTTTTACATACTTCTCAGACATTTCACTGGAAGCGGGTTTTTTAAATGCTCTGTAGGCATTTCGTTGCAAGCGGGTTTTTAAGTACTCTGGAGTCATTTCGTTGCAAGCGGGTTTTTACGTGTTCTGGAGTCATTTCGTTGCAAGCCTGTTTTTAAGTGCTCTGGAGTCATTTCGTTGCAAGCGGGTTTTTAAGTGCTCTGAAGGCATTTCGTTGCAAGCGGGTTTTTAAGTGCTCTGGAGTCATTTCGTTGCAAGCGGGTTTTTAAGTGCTCTGGAGACATTTCGTTACAAGCGGGTTTTTAAATGCTCTGGAGCCATTTCGTTGCAAGCGGGTTTTTAAGTGCTCTGGAGCCATTTCGTTGCAAGCGGGTTTTTAAGTGCTCTGTAGTCATTTCGTTGCAAGCGGGTTTTTAAGTGCTCTGAGTCATTTCGTTGCAAGCGGGTTTTTAAGTACTCTGGAGACATTTCGGTACAAGCGGGTTTTTAAGTGCTCTGGAGTCATTTCGTTGCAAGCGGGTTTTTAAGTGCTCTGGAGTCATTTCGTTGCAAGCGGGTTTTTAAATGCTCTGAAGGCATTTCGTTGCAAGCGGGTTTTTAAGTGCTCTGGAGTCATTTCGTTGCAAGCGGGTTTTTACGTGTTCTGGAGTCATTTCGTTGCAAGCGGGTTTTTAAGTGCTCTGGAGTCATTTCGTTGCAAGCGGGTTTTTAAGTGCTCTGGAGTCATTTCGTTGCAAGCGGGTTTTTAAGTGCTCTGGAGTCATTTCGTTGCAAGCGGGTTTTTAAGTGCTCTGGAGTCATTTCGTTGCAAGCGGGTTTTTAAGTGCTCTGGAGTCATTTCGTTGCAAGCGGGTTTTTAAGTGCTCTGGATTCATTTCGTTGCAAGCGGGTTTTTAAGTGCTCTGTAGTCATTTCGTTGCAAGCGGGTTTTTAAGTGCTCTGGAGTCATTTCGTTGCAAGCGGGTTTTTAAGTACTCTGGAGACATTTCGGTACAAGCGGGTTTTTAAGTGCTCTGGAGTCATTTCGTTGCAAGCGGGTTTTTAAGTGCTCTGGAGTCATTTCGTTGCAAGCGGGTTTTTAAGTGCTCTGAAGGCATTTCGTTGCAAGCGGTTTTTAAGTGCTCTGGAGTCATTTCATTGCAAGCGGGTTTTTACGTGTTCTGGAGTCATTTCGTTGCAAGCGGGTTTTTACATACTTCTCAGACATTTCACTGGAAGCGGGTTTTTTAAATGCTCTGTAGGCATTTCGTTGCAAACGGGTTTTTAAGTGCTCTGGAGTCATTTCGTTGCAAGCGGGTTTTTACGTGTTCTGGAGTCATTTCGTTGCAAGCGGGTTTTTACATACTTCTCAGACATTTCACTGGAAGCGGGTTTTTTAAATGCTCTGTAGGCATTTCGTTGCAAGCGGGTTTTTAATTACTCTGGAGTCATTTCGTTGCAAGCGGGTTTTTACGTGTTCTGGAGTCATTTCGTTGCAAGCCTGTTTTTAAGTGCTCTGGAGTCATTTCGTTGCAAGCGGGTTTTTAAGT
This sequence comes from Meriones unguiculatus, assembly GCF_030254825.1. NCBI lineage: Eukaryota > Metazoa > Chordata > Mammalia > Rodentia > Muridae > Meriones > Meriones unguiculatus. The sequence continues at coordinate 66,625,307 of NC_083352.1, read as the reverse complement.
GCTCTGAAGGCATTTCGTTGCAAGCGGGTTTTTAAGTGCTCTGGAGTCATTTCGTTGCAAGCGGGTTTTTAAGTGCTCTGGAGACATTTCGTTGCAAGCGGGTTTTTAAGTGCTCTGGAGCAATTTCGTTGCAAGCGGGTTTTTAAGTGCTCTGGAGCCATTTCGTTGCAAGCGGGTTTTTAAGTGCTCTGTAGTCATTTCGTTGCAAGCGGGTTTTTAAGTGCTCTGGAGTCATTTCGTTGCAAGCGGGTTTTTAAGTACTCTGGAGACATTTCAGTACAAGCGGGTTTTTAAGTGCTCTGGAGTCATTTCGTTGCAAGCGGGTTTTTAAGTGCTCTGGAGTCATTTCGTTGCAAGCGGGTTTTTAAGTGCTCTGAAGGCATTTCGTTGCAAGCGGGTTTTTAAGTGCTCTGGAGTCATTTCGTTGCAAGCGGGTTTTTACGTGTTCTGGAGTCATTTCGTTGCAAGCGGGTTTTTACATACTTCTCAGACATTTCACTGGAAGCGGGTTTTTTAAATGCTCTGTAGGCATTTCGTTGCAAGCGGGTTTTTAAGTGCTCTGGAGTCATTTCGTTGCAAGCGGGTTTTTACGTGTTCTGGAGTCATTTCGTTGCAAGCGGGTTTTTACATACTTCTCAGACATTTCACTGGAAGCGGGTTTTTTAAATGCTCTGTAGGCATTTCGTTGCAAGCGGGTTTTTACGTGTTCTGGAGTCATTTCGTTGCAAGCCTGTTTTTAAGTGCTCTGGAGTCATTTCGTTGCAAGCGGGTTTTTAAGTGCTCTGAAGGCATTTCGTTGCAAGCGGGTTTTTAAGTGCTCTGGAGTCATTTCGTTGCAAGCTGGTTTTTAAGTGCTCTGGAGACATTTCGTTGCAAGGGGGTTTTTAAGTGCTCTGGAGCCATTTCGTTGCAAGCGGGTTTTTAAGTGCTCTGGAGCCATTTCGTTGCAAGCGGGTTTTTAAGTGCTCTGGAGTCATTACGTTGCAAGCGGGTTTTTAAGTGTTCTGGAGTCATTTCGTTGCAAGCGGGTTTTTAAGTGCTCTGGAGTCATTTCGTTGCAAGCGGGTTTTTAAGTGCTCTGGAGTCATTTCGTTGCAAGCGGGTTTTTAAGTGCTCTGGAGTCATTTCGTTGCAAGCGGGTTTTTACGTGTTCTGGAGACATTTCGTTGCAAGCGGGTTTTTACATACTTCTCAGACATTTCACTGGAAGCGGGTTTTTTAAATGCTCTGTAGGCATTTCGTTGCAAGCGGGTTTTTAAGTACTCTGGAGTCATTTCGTTGCAAGCGTGTTTTTACGTGTTCTGGAGTCATTTCGTTGCAAGCGGGTTTTTAAGTGCTCTGGAGTCATTTCGTTGCAAGCGGGTTTTTAAGTGCTCTGGAGTCATTTCGTTGCAAGCGGGTTTTTAATTGCTCTGAAGGCATTTCGTTGCAAGCGGGTTTTTAAGTGCTCTGGAGTCATTTCGTTGCAAGCGGGTTTTTACGTGTTCTGGAGTCATTTCGTTGCAAGCGGGTTTTTACATACTTCTCAGACATTTCACTGGAAGCGGGTTTTTTAAATGCTCTGTAGGCATTTCGTTGCAAGCGGGTTTTTATGTGCTCTGGAGTCATTTCGTTGCAAGCGGGTTTTTACGTGTCCTGGAGTCATTTCGTTGCAAGCGGGTTTTTACATACTTCTCAGACATTTCACTGGAAGCGGGTTTTTTAAATGCTCTGTAGGCATTTCGTTGCAAGCGGGTTTTTAAGTACTCTGGAGTCATTTCGTTGCAAGCGGGTTTTTACGTGTTCTGGAGTCATTTCGTTGCAAGCGGGTTTTTAAGTGCTCTGGAGTCATTTCGTTGCAAGCGGGTTTTTAAGTGCTCTGAAGGCATTTCGTTGCAAGCGGGTTTTTAAGTGCTCTGGAGTCATTTCGTTGCAAGCGGGTTTTTAAGTGCTCTGGAGACATTTCGTTGCAAGCGGGTTTTTAAGTGCTCTGGAGCCATTTCGTTGCAAGCGGGTTTTTAAGTGCTCTGGAGCCATTTCGTTGCAAGCGGGTTTTTAAGTGCTCTGGAGTCATTACGTTGCAAGCGGGTTTTTAAGTGTTCTGGAGTCATTTCTTTGCAAGTGGGTTTTTAAGTGCTCTGGAGTCATTTCGTTGCAAGCGGGTTTTTAAGTGCTCTGGAGTCATTTCGTTGCAAGCGGGTTTTTAAGTGCTCTGGAGTCATTTCGTTGCAAGCGGGTTTTTAAGTGCTCTGGATTCATTTCGTTGCAAGCGGGTTTTTAAGTGCTCTGCAGTCATTTCGTTGCAAGCGGGTTTTTAAGTGCTCTGGAGTCATTTCGTTGCAAGCGGGTTTTTAAGTACTCTGGAGACATTTCGGTACAAGCGGGTTTTTAAGTGCTCTGGAGTCATTTCGTTGCAAGCGGGTTTCTAAGTGCTCTGGAGTCATTTCGTTGCAAGCGGGTTTTTAAGTGCTCTGAAGGCATTTCGTTGCAAGCGGGTTTTTACGTGTTCTGGAGTCATTTCGTTGCAAGCGGGTTTTTACATACTTCTCAGACATTTCACTGGAAGCGGGTTTTTTAAATGCTCTGTAGGCATTTCGTTGCAAGCGGGTTTTTAAGTGCTCTGGAGTTATTTCGTTGCAAGCGGGTTTTTACGTGTTCTGGAGTCATTTCGTTGCAAGCGGGTTTTTACATACTTCTCAGACATTTCACTGGAAGCGGGTTTTTTAAATGCTCTGTAGGCATTTCGTTGCAAGCGGGTTTTTAAGTACTCTGGAGTCATTTCGTTGCAAGCGGGTTTTTACGTGTTCTGGAGTCATTTCGTTGCAAGCGGGTTTTTAAGTGCTCTGGAGTCTTTCGTTGCAAGCGGGTTTTTAAGTGCTCTGGAGTCATTTCGTTGCAAGCGGGTTTTTAAGTGCTCTGGAGTCATTTCGTTGCAAGCGGGTTTTTAAGTGCTCTGGAGTCATTTCGTTGCAAGCGGGTTTTTAAGTACTCTGGAGACATTTCGGTACAAGCGGGTTTTTAAGTGCTCTGGAGTCATTTCGTTGCAAGCGGGTTTTTAAGTGCTCTGGAGTCATTTCGTTGCAAGCGGGTTTTTAAGTGCTCTGAAGGCATTTCGTTGCAAGCGGGTTTTTAAGTGCTCTGGAGTCATTTCGTTGCAAGCGGGTTTTTAAGTGCTCTGGAGTCATTTCGTTGCAAGCGGGTTTTTAAGTGCTCTGGAGTCATTTCGTTGCAAGCGGGTTTTTAAGTGCTCTGGAGTCATTTCGTTGAAAGCGGGTTTTTAAGTGCTCTGGAGTCATTTCGTTGCAAGCGGGTTTTTAAGTACTCTGGAGACATTTCGGTACAAGCGGGTTTTTAAGTGCTCTGGAGTCATTTCGTTGCAAGCGGGTTTTTAAGTGCTCTGGAGTCATTTCGTTGCAAGCGGGTTTTTAAGTGCTCTGAAGGCATTTCGTTGCAAGCGGGTTTTTACGTGCTCTGGAGTCATTTCGTTGCAAGCGGGTTTTTACGTGTTCTGGAGTCATTTCGTTGCAAGCGGGTTTTTACATACTTCTCAGACATCAGTGGAAGCGGGTTTTTTAAATGCTCTGTAGGCATTTCGTTGCAAGCGGGTTTTTAAGTGCTCTGGAGTCATTTCGTTGCAAGCGGGTTTTTAAGTGCTCTGGAGTCATTTCGTTGCAAGCAGGTTTTTACGTGTTCTGGAGTCATTTCGTTGCAAGCGGGCTTTTACATACTTCTCAGACATCAGTGGAAGCGGGTTTTTTAAATGCTCTGTAGGCATTTCGTTGCAAGCGGGTTTTTTAGTGCTCTGGAGTCATTTCGTTGCAAGCGGGTTTTTAAGTGCTCTGGAGTCATTTCTTTGCATGCGGGTTTTTAAGTGCTCTGAAGGCATTTCGTTGTAAGCGGGTTTTTAAGTGCTCTGGAGTCATTTCGTTGCAAGCGGGTTTTTACGTGTTCTGGAGTCATTTCGTTGCAAGCGGGTTTTTACATACTTCTCAGACATTTCACTGGAAGCGGGTTTTTTAAATGCTCTGTAGGCATTTCGTTGCAAGCGGGTTTTTAAGTACTCTGGAGTCATTTCGTTGCAAACGGGTTTTTACGTGCTCTGGAGTCATTTCGTTGCAAGCGGGTTTTTAAGTGCTCTGGAGTCATTTCGTTGCAAGCGGGTTTTTAAGTGCTCTGGAGTCATTTCGTTGCAAGCGGGTTTTTAAGTGCTCTGGAGTCATTTCGTTGCAAGCGGGTTTTTAAGTGCTCTGGAGTCATTTCGTTGCAAGCGGGTTTTTAAGTGCTCTGGAGTCATTTCGTTGCAAGCGGGTTTTTAAGTGCTCTGGAGTCATTTCGTTGCAAGCGGGTTTTTAAGTGCTCTGGAGTCATTTCGTTGCAAGCGGGTTTTTACATACTTCTCAGACATTTCACTGGAAGCGGGTTTTTTAAATGCTCTGTAGGCATTTCGTTGCAAGCGGGTTTTTAAGTGCTCTGGAGTCATTTTGTTGCAAGCGGGTTTTTACGTGTTCTGGAGACATTTCGTTGCAAGCGGGTTTTTACATACTTCTCAGACATTTCACTGGAAGCGGGTTTTTTAAATGCTCTGTAGGCATTTCGTTGCAAGCGGGTTTTTAAGTACTCTGGTGTCATTTCGTTGCAAGCGGGTTTTTACGTGTTCTGGAGTCATTTCGTTGCAAGCGGGTTTTTAAGTGCTCTGGAGTCATTTCGTTGCAAGCGGGTTTTTAAGTGCTCTGGAGTCATTTCGTTGCAAGCGGGTTTTTAAGTGCTCTGGAGTCATTTCCTTGCAAGCGGGTTTTTAAGTGCTCTGGAGTCATTTCGTTGCAAGCGGGTTTTTAAATGCTCTGAAGGCATTTCGTTGCAAGCGGGTTTTTAAGTGCTCTGGAGTCATTTCGTTGCAAGCGGGTTTTTACGTGTTCTGGAGTCATTTCGTTGCAAGCAGGTTTTTACATACTTCTGAGACATTTCACTGGAAGCGGGTTTTTTAAATGCTCTGTAGGCATTTCGTTGCAAGCGGGTTTTTAAGTGCTCTGGAGTCATTTCGTTGCAAGCGGGTTTTTACGTGTTCTGGAGTCATTTTGTTGCAAGCGGGTTTTTACATACTTCTCAGACATCAGTGGAAGCGGGTTTTTTAAATGCTCTGTAGGCATTTCGTTGCAAGCGGGTTTTTAAGTGCTCTGGAGTCATTTCGTTGCAAGCGGGTTTTTAAGTGCTCTGGAGTCATTTCGTTGCAAGCGGGTTTTTACGTGTTCTGGAGTCATTTCGTTGCAAGCGGGTTTTTACATACTTCTCAGACATCAGTGGAAGCGGGTTTTTTAAATGCTCTGTAGGCATTTCGTTGCAAGCGGGTTTTTTAATGCTCTGGAGTCATTTCGTTGCAAGCGGGTTTTTAAGTGCTCTGGAGTCATTTCGTTGCATGCGGGTTTTTACATACTTCTCAGACATTTCACTGGAAGCGGGTTTTTTAAATGCTCTGTAGGCATTTCGTTGCAGGCGGGTTTTTAAGTACTCTGGAGTCATTTCGTTGCAAACGGGTTTTTACGTGCTCTGGAGTAATTTCGTTGCAAGCGGGTTTTTAAGTGCTCTGGAGTCATTTCGTTGCAAGCGGGTTTTTAAGTGCTCTGGAGTCATTTCGTTGCAAGCGGGTTTTTAAGTACTCTGGAGTCATTTCGCTGCAAGCGGGTTTTTAAGTGCTCTGGAGTCATTTCGTTGCAAGCGGGTTTTTAAGTGCTCTGGAGTCATTTCGTTGCAAGCGGGTTTTTAAGTGCTCTGGAGTCATTTCGTTGCAAGCGGGTTTTTAAGTGCTCTGGAGTCATTTCGTTGCAATCGGGTTTTTTAGTGCTCTGGAGTCATTTCGTTGCAAGCGGGTTTTTAAGTGCTCTGGAGTCATTTCGTTGCATGCGGGTTTTTAAGTGCTCTGAAGGCATTTCGTTGTAAGCGGGTTTTTAAGTGCTCTGGAGTCATTTCGTTGCAAGCGGGTTTTTACGTGTTCTGGAGTCATTTCGTTGCAAGCGGGTTTTTACATACTTCTCAGACATTTCACTGGAAGCGGGTTTTTTAAATGCTCTGTAGGCATTTCGTTGCAAGCGGGTTTTTAATTGCTCTGGAGTCATTTCGTTGCAAACGGGTTTTTACGTGCTCTGGAGTCATTTCGTTGCAAGCGGGTTTTTAAGTGCTCTGGAGTCATTTCGTTGCAAGCGAGTTTTTAAGTGCTCTGGAGTCATTTCGTTGCAAGCGGGTTTTTAAGTACTCTGGAGTCATTTCGTTGCAAGCGGGTTTTTAAGTGCTCTGGAGTCATTTCGTTGCAAGCGGGTTTTTAAGTGCTCTGGAGTCATTTCGTTGCAAGCGGGTTTTTAAGTGCTCTGGAGTCATTTCGTTGCAAGCGGGTTTTTAAGTGCTCTGGAGTCATTTCGTTGCAAGCGGGTTTTTAAGTGCTCTGGAGTCATTTCGTTGCAAGCGGGTTTTTAAGTGCTCTGGAGTCATTTCATTGCAATCGGGGTTTTTAGTGCTCTGGAGTCATTTCGTTGCAAGCGGGTTTTTAAGTGCTCTGGAGTCATTTCGTTGCAAGCGGGTTTTTAAGTGCTCTGGAGTCATTTCGTTGCAAGCGGGTTTTTAAGTACTCTGGAGACATTTCGGTACAAGCGGGTTTTAAAGTGCTCTGGAGTCATTTCGTTGCAAGCGGGTTTTTAAGTGCTCTGGAGTCATTTCGTTGCAAGCGGGTTTTTAAGGGCTCTGAAGGCATTTCGTTGCAAGCGGGTTTTTAAGTGCTCTGGAGTCATTTCGTTGCAAGCGGGTTTTTACGTGTTCTGGAGTCGTTTCGTTGCAAGCGGGTTTTTACATACTTCTCAGACATTTCACTGGAAGCGGTTTTTTTAAATGCTCTGTAGGCATTTCGTTGCAAGCGGGTTTTTAAGTACTCTGGAGTCATTTCGTTGCAAGCGGGTTTTTACGTGTTCTGGAGTCATTTCGTTGCAAGCGGGTTTTTAAGTGCTCTGGAGTCATTTCGTTGCAAGCGGGTTTTTAAGTGCTCTGAAGGCATTTCGTTGCAAGCGGGTTTTTAAGTGCTCTGGAGTCATTTCGTTGCAAGCGGGTTTTCAAGTGCTCTGGAGACATTTCGTTGCAAGCGGGTTTTTAAGTGCTTTGGAGCCATTTCGTTGCAAGCGGGTTTTTAAGTGCTCTGGAGCCATTTCGTTGCAAGCGGGTTTTTAAGTGCTCTGGAGTCATTACGTTGCAAGCGGGTTTTTAAGTGCTCTGGAGTCATTTCGTTGCAAGCGGGTTTTTAAGTGCTCTGGAGTCATTTCGTTGCAAGCGGGTTTTTAAGTGCTCTGGAGTCATTTCGTTGCAAGCGGGTTTTTAAGTGCTCTGGAGTCATTTCGTTGCAAGCGGGTTTTTAAGTGCTCTGGATTCATTTCGTTGCAAGCGGGTTTTTAAGTGCTCTGCAGTCATTTCGTTGCAAGCGGGTTTTTAAGTGCTCTGGAGTCATTTCATTGCAATCGGGGTTTTTAGTGCTCTGGAGTCATTTCGTTGCAAGCGGGTTTTTAAGTGCTCTGGAGTCATTTCGTTGCAAGCGGGTTTTTAAGTGCTCTGGAGTCATTTCGTTGCAAGCGGGTTTTTAAGTACTCTGGAGACATTTCGGTACAAGCGGGTTTTTAAGTGCTCTGGAGTCATTTCGTTGCAAGCGGGTTTTTAAGTGCTCTGGAGTCATTTCGTTGCAAGCGGGTTTTTAAGTGCTCTGAAGGCATTTCGTTGCAAGCGGGTTTTTAAGTGCTGTGGAGTCATTTCGTTGCAAGCGGGTTTTTACGTGTTCTGGAGTCATTTCTTTGCAAGCGGGTTTTTACATACTTCTCAGACATTTCACTGGAAGCGGGTTTTTTAAATGCTCTGTAGGCATTTCGTTGCAAGCGGGTTTTTAAGTGCTCTGGAGTCATTTCCTTGCAAGCGGGTTTTTACGTGTTCTGGAGTCGTTTCGTTGCAAGCGGGTTTTTACATACTTCTCAGACATTTCACTGGAAGCGGGTTTTTTAAATGCTCTGTAGGCATTTCGTTGCAAGCGTGTTTTTAAGTGCTCTGGAGTCATTTCGTTGCAAGCGGGTTTTTAAGTGCTCTGGAGACATTTCGTTGCAAGCGGGTTTTTAAGTGCTTTGGAGCCATTTCGTTGCAAGCGGGTTTTTAAGTGCTCTGGAGCCATTTCGTTGCAAGCGGGTTTTTAAGTGCTCTGGAGTCATTACGTTGCAAGCGGGTTTTTAAGTGCACTGGAGTCATTTCTTTGCAAGCGGGTTTTTAAGTGCTCTGGAGTCATTTCGTTGCAAGCGGGTTTTTAAGTGCTCTGGAGTCATTTCGTTGCAAGCGGGTTTTTAAGTGCTCTGGAGTCATTTCGTTGCAAGCGGGTTTTTAAGTGCTCTGCATTCATTTCGTTGCAAGCGGGTTTTTAAGTGCTCTGCAGTCATTTCGTTGCAAGCGGGTTTTTAAGTGCTCTGGAGTCATTTCGTTGCAAGCGGGTTTTTAAGTACTCTGGAGACATTTCGGTACAAGCGGGTTTTTAAGTGCTCTGGAGTCATTTCGTTGCAAGCGGGTTTTTAAGTACTCTGGAGACATTTCGTTGCAAGCGGGTTTTTAAGTGCTCTGGAGTCATTTCATTGCAAGCGGGTTTTTACGTGTTCTGGAGTCATTTCGTTGCAAGCGGGTTTTTACATACTTCTCAGACATTTCACTGGAAGCGGGTTTTTTAAATGCTCTGTAGGCATTTCGTTGCAAGCGGGTTTTTAAGTGCTCTGGAGTTATTTCGTTGCAAGCGGGTTTTTACGTGTTCTGGAGTCATTTCGTTGCAAGCGGGTTTTTACATACTTCTCAGACATTTCACTGGAAGCGGGTTTTTTAAATGCTCTATAGGCATTTCGTTGCAAGCGGGTTTTTAAGTACTCTGGAGTCATTTCGTTGCAAGCGGGTTTTTACGTGTTCTGGAGTCATTTCGTTGCAAGCGGGTTTGTAAGTGCTCTGGAGTCATTTCGTTGCAAGCGGGTTTTTAAGTGCTCTGGAGTCATTTCGTTGCAAGCGGGTTTTTAAGTGCTCTGGAGTCATTTCGTTGCAAGCGGGTTTTTAAGTGCTCTGCAGTCATTTCGTTGCAAGCGGGTTTTTAAGTGCTCTGGAGTCATTTCATTGCAATCGGGGTTTTTAGTGCTCTGGAGTCATTTCGTTGCAAGCGGGTTTTTAAGTGCTCTGGAGTCATTTCGTTGCAAGCGGGTTTTTAAGTGCTCTGGAGTCATTTCGTTGCAAGCGGGTTTTTAAGTACTCTGGAGACATTTCGGTACAAGCGGGTTTTTAAGTGCTCTGGAGTCATTTCGTTGCAAGCGGGTTTTTAAGTGCTCTGGAGTCATTTCGTTGCAAGCGGGTTTTTAAGTGCTCTGAAGGCATTTCGTTGCAAGCGGGTTTTTAAGTGCTGTGGAGTCATTTCGTTGCAAGCGGGTTTTTACGTGTTCTGGAGTCATTTCTTTGCAAGCGGGTTTTTACATACTTCTCAGACATTTCACTGGAAGCGGGTTTTTTAAATGCTCTGTAGGCATTTCGTTGCAAGCGGGTTTTTAAGTGCTCTGGAGTCATTTCCTTGCTAGCGGGTTTTTACGTGTTCTGGAGTCGTTTCGTTGCAAGCGGGTTTTTACATACTTCTCAGACATTTCACTGGAAGCGGGTTTTTTAAATGCTCTGTAGGCATTTCGTTGCAAGCGGGTTTTTAAGTGCTCTGGAGTCATTTCGTTGCAAGCGGGTTTTTAAGTGCTCTGGAGACATTTCGTTGCAAGCGGGTTTTTAAGTGCTTTGGAGCCATTTCGTTGCAAGCGGGTTTTTAAGTGCTCTGGAGCCATTTCGTTGCAAGCGGGTTTTTAAGTGCTCTGGAGTCATTACGTTGCAAGCGGGTTTTTAAGTGCACTGGAGTCATTTCTTTGCAAGCGGGTTTTTAAGTGCTCTGGAGTCATTTCGTTGCAAGCGGGTTTTTAAGTGCTCTGGAGTCATTTCGTTGCAAGCGGGTTTTTAAGTGCTCTGGAGTCATTTCGTTGCAAGCGGGTTTTTAAGTGCTCTGCATTCATTTCGTTGCAAGCGGGTTTTTAAGTGCTCTGCAGTCATTTCGTTGCAAGCGGGTTTTTAAGTGCTCTGGAGTCATTTCGTTGCAAGCGGGTTTTTAAGTACTCTGGAGACATTTCGGTACAAGCGGGTTTTTAAGTGCTCTGGAGTCATTTCGTTGCAAGCGGGTTTTTAAGTACTCTGGAGACATTTCGTTGCAAGCGGGTTTTTAAGTGCTCTGGAGTCATTTCATTGCAAGCGGGTTTTTACGTGTTCTGGAGTCATTTCGTTGCAAGCGGGTTTTTACATACTTCTCAGACATTTCACTGGAAGCGGGTTTTTTAAATGCTCTGTAGGCATTTCGTTGCAAGCGGGTTTTTAAGTGCTCTGGAGTTATTTCGTTGCAAGCGGGTTTTTACGTGTTCTGGAGTCATTTCGTTGCAAGCGGGTTTTTACATACTTCTCAGACATTTCACTGGAAGCGGGTTTTTAAAATGCTCTATAGGCATTTCGTTGCAAGCGGGTTTTTAAGTACTCTGGAGTCATTTCGTTGCAAGCGGGTTTTTACGTGTTCTGGAGTCATTTCGTTGCAAGCGGGTTTTTAAGTGCTCTGGAGTCATTTCGTTGCAAGCGGGTTTTTAAGTGCTCTGGAGTCATTTCGTTGCAAGCGGGTTTTTAAGTGCTCTGGAGTCATTTCGTTGCAAGCGGGTTTTTAAGTGCTCTGGAGTCATTTCGTTGCAAGCGGGTTTTTAAGTACTCTGGAGACATTTCGTTGCAAGCGGGTTTTTAAGTGCTCTGGAGTCATTTCATTGCAAGCGGGTTTTTACGTGTTCTGGAGTCATTTCGTTGCAAGCGGGTTTTTACATACTTCTCAGACATTTCACTGGAAGCGGGTTTTTTAAATGCTCTGTAGGCATTTCGTTGCAAGCGGGTTTTTAAGTGCTCTGGAGTTATTTCGTTGCAAGCGGGTTTTTACGTGTTCTGGAGTCATTTCGTTGCAAGCGGGTTTTTACATACTTCTCAGACATTTCACTGGAAGCGGGTTTTTTAAATGCTCTATAGGCATTTCGTTGCAAGCGGGTTTTTAAGTACTCTGGAGTCATTTCGTTGCAAGCGGGTTTTTACGTGTTCTGGAGTCATTTCGTTGCAAGCGGGTTTTTACATACTTCTCAGACATTTCACTGGAAGCGGGTTTTTTAAATGCTCTGTAGGCATTTCGTTGCAAGCGGGTTTTTAAGTGCTCTGGAGTTATTTCGTTGCAAGCGGGTTTTTAAGTGCTCTGGAGTCATTTCGTTGCAAGCGGGTTTTTAAGTGCTCTGAAGGCATTTCGTTGCAAGCGGGTTTTTAAGTGCTCTGGAGTCATTTCGTTGCAAGCGGGTTTTTACGTGTTCTGGAGTCTTTTCGTTGCAAGCGGGTTTTCTACATACTTCTCAGACATTTCACTGGAAGCGGGTTTTTTAAATGCTCTGTAGGCATTTCATTGCAAGCGGGTTTTTAAGTGCTCTGGAGTCATTTCGTTGCAAGCGGGTTTTTACGTGTTCTGGAGTCATTTCGTTGCAAGCGGGTTTTTACATACTTCTCAGACATCAGTGGAAGCGGGTTTTTTAAATGCTCTGTAGGCATTTCGTTGCAAGCGGGTTTTTTAGTGCTCTGGAGTCATTTCGTTGCAAGCGGGTTTTTAAGTGCTCTGGAGTCATTTCGTTGCATGCGGGTTTTTAAGTGCTCTGAAGGCATTTCGTTGTAAGCGGGTTTTTAAGTGCTCTGGAGTCATTTCGTTGCAAGCGGGTTTTTACGTGTTCTGGAGTCATTTCGTTGCAAGCGGGTTTTTACATACTTCTCAGACATTTCACTGGAAGCGGGTTTTTTAAATGCTCTGTAGGCATTTCGTTGCAAGCGGGTTTTTAAGTACTCTGGAGTCATTTCGTTGCAAACGGGTTTTTACGTGCTCTGGAGTAATTTCGTTGCAAGCGGGTTTTTAAGTGCTCTGGAGTCATTTCGTTGCAAGCGGGTTTTTAAGTGCTCTGGAGTCATTTCGTTGCAAGCGGGTTTTTAAGTGCTCTGGAGTCATTTCGTTGCAAGCGGGTTTTTAAGTGCTCTGGAGTCATTTCGTTGCAAGCGGGTTTTTAAGTGCTCTGGAGTCATTTCGTTGCAAGCGGGTTTTTAAGTGCTCTGGAGTCATTTCGTTGCAAGCGGGTTTTTAAGTGCTCTGGAGTCATTTCGTTGCAAGCGGGTTTTTAAGTGCTCTGGAGTCATTTCGTTGCAAGCGGGTTTTTAAGTGTTCTGGAGTCATTTCGTTGCAAGCGGGTTTTTACATACTTCTCAGACATTTCACTGGAAGCGGGTTTTTTAAATGCTCTGTAGGCATTTCGTTGCAAGCGGGTTTTTAAGTGCTCTGGAGTCATTTCGTTGCAAGCGGGTTTTTACGTGTTCTGGAGTCATTTCGTTGCAAGCGGGTTTTTACATACTTCTCAGACATTTCACTGGAAGCGGGTTTTTTAAATGCTCTGTAGGCATTTCGTTGCAAGCGGGTTTTTAAGTACTCTGGAGTCATTTCGTTGCAAGCGGGTTTTTACGTGTTCTGGAGTCATTTCGTTGCAAGCGGGTTTTTAAGTGCTCTGGAGTCATTTCGTTCCAAGCGGGTTTTTAAGTGCTCTGGAGGCATTTCGTTGCAAGCGGGTTTTTAAGTGCTCTGGAGTCATTTCGTTGCAAGCGGGTTTTTAAGTGCTCTGGATTCATTTCGTTGCAAGCGGGTTTTTAAGTCCTCTGGAGTCATTTCGTTGCAAGCGGGTTTTTAAGTGCTCTGGAGTCATTTCGTTGCAAGCGGGTTTTTAAGTGCTCTGGAGTCATTTCGTTGCAAGCGGGTTTTTAAGTGCTCTGGATTCATTTCGTTGCAAGCGGGTTTTTAAGTGCTCTGTAGTCATTTCGTTGCAAGCGGGTTTTTAAGTGCTCTGGAGTCATTTCGTTGCAAGCGGGTTTTTAAGTGCTCTGGAGTCATTTCGTTGCAAGCGGGTTTTTAAGTGCTCTGGAGTCATTTCGTTGAAAGCGGGTTTTTAAGTGCTCTGAAGGCATTTCGTTTCAAGCGGGTTTTTAAGTGCTCTGGAGTCATTTCGTTGCAAGCGAGTTTTTAAGTGCTCTGGAGTCATTTCGTTGCAAGCGGGTTTTTACGTGTTCTGGAGTCATTTCGTTGCAAGCGGTTTTTTAAGTGCTCTGGAGTCATTTCGTTGCAAGCGGGTTTTTACGTGTTCTGGAGTCATTTCGTTGCAAGCGGGTTTTTACATACTTCTCAGACATTTCACTGGAAGCGGGTTTTTTAAATGCTCTTTAGGCATTTCGTTGCAAGCGGGTTTTTAAGTACTCTGGAGTCATTTCGTTGCAAGCGGGTTTTTACATATTTCTCAGACATTTCACTGGAAGCGGGTTTTTTAAGTGCTCTGGAGTCATTTCGTTGCAAGCGGGTTTTTAAGTGCTCTGGAGTCATTTCGTTGCAAGCGGGTTTTTAAGTGCTCTGGAGTCATTTCGTTGCAAGCGGGTTTTTACGTGCTCTGGAGTCATTTCGTTGCAAGCGGGTTTTTAAGTGCTCTGGAGTCATTTCGTTGCAAGCGGGTTTTTACATATTTCTCAGACATTTCACTGGAAGCGGGTTTTTTAAGTGCTCTGGAGTCATTTCGTTGCAAGCGGGTTTTTAAGTACTCTGGAGTCATTTCGTTGCAAGCGGGTTTTTAAGTGCTCTGGAGTCATTTCGTTGCAAGCGGGTTTTTAAGTGCTCTGGAGTCATTTCGTTGCAAGCGGGTTTTTAAGTGCTCTGGAGTCATTTTGTTGCAAGCGGGTTTTTAAGTGCTCTGGAGTCTTTTCGTTGCAAGCGGGTTTTTAAGTGTTCTGGAGTCATTTCTTTGCAAGCGGGTTTTTAAGTGCTCTGAAGGCATTTCGTTGCAAGCGGGTTTTTAAGTGCTCTGGAGTCATTTCGTTGCCAGCGGGTTTTTACGGGTTCTGGAGTCATTTCGTTGCAAGCGGGTTTTTACATACTTCTCAGACATTTCACTTTAAGCGGGTTTTTTAAGTGCTCTGCAGGCATTTCGTTGTAAGCGGGTTTTTAAGTACTCTGGAGTCATTTCGTTGCAAGCGGGTTTTTAAGTGCTCTGGAGTCATTTCGTTACAAGCGGGTTTTTAAGTACTCTGGAGTCATTTCGTTGCAAGCGGGTGTTTAAGTCCTCTGGAGTCATTTCGTTGCAAGCGGGTTTTTAAGTGCTCTGGAGTCATTTTGTTGCAAGCGGGTATTTAAGTGCTCTGGAGTCATTTCGTTGCAAGCGGGTTTTTACGTGTTCTGGAGTCATTTCGTTGCAAGCGGGTTTTTACATACTTCTCAGACATTTCACTGGAAGCGGGTTTTTTAAATGCTCTGTAGGCATTTCTTTGCAAGCGGGTTTTTAAGTACTCTGGAGTCATTTCGTTGCAAACGGGTTTTTACGTGCTCTGGAGTCATTTCGTTGCAAGCGGGTTTTTAAGTGCTCTGGAGTCATTTCGTTGCAAGCGGGTTTTTAAGTGCTCTGGAGTCATTTCGTTGCAAGCGGGTTTTTAAGTGCTCTGGAGACATTTCGTTGCAAGCGGGTTTTTAAGTGCTCTGGAGCCATTTCGTTGCAAGCGGATTTTTAAGTGCTCTGGAGCCATTTCGTTGCAAGCGGGTTTTTAAGTGCTCTGGAGTCATTACGTTGCAAGCGGGTTTTTAAGTGTTCTGGAGTCATTTCGTTGCAAGCGGGTTTTTAAGTGCTCTGGAGTCATTTCGTTGCAAGCGGGTTTTTAAGTGCTCTGGAGTCATTTCGTTGCAAGCGGGTTTTTAAGTGCTCTGGAGTCATTTCGTTGCAAGCGGGTTTTTAAGTGCTCTGGAGTCATTTCGTTGCAAGCGGGTTTTTAAGTGCTCTGGAGTCATTTCGTTGCAAGCGGGTTTTAAAGTGCTCTGGATTCATTTCGTTGGAAGCGGGTTTTAAAGTGCTCTGGATTCATTTCGTTGGAAGCGGGTTTTTAAGTGCTCTGTAGTCATTTCGTTGCAAGCGGGTTTTTACGTGTTCTGGAGTCATTTCGTTGCAAGCGGGTTTTTAAGTGCTCTGGAGTCATTTCGTTGCAAGCGGGTTTTTACGTGTTCTGGAGTCATTTCGTTGCAAGCGGGTTTTTACATACTTCTCAGACATTTCACTGGAAGCGGGTTTTTTAAATGCTCTTTAGGCATTTCGTTGCAAGCGGGTTTTTAAGTACTCTGGAGTCATTTCGTTGCAAGCGGGTTTTTAAGTGCTCTGGAGTCATTTCGTTGCAAGCGGGTTTTTACATATTTCTCAGACATTTCACTGGAAGCGGGTTTTTTAAGTGCTCTAGAGTCATTTCGTTGCAAGCGGGTTTTTAAGTGCTCTGGAGTCATTTCGTTGCAAGCGGGTTTTTAAGTGCTCTGGAGTCATTTCGTTGCAAGCGGGTTTTTACGTGCTCTGGAGTCATTTCGTTGCAAGCGGGTTTTTAAGTGCTCTGGAGTCATTTCGTTGCAAGCGGGTTTTTACATATTTCTCAGACATTTCACTGGAAGCGGGTTTTTTAAGTGCTCTGGAGTCATTTCGTTGCAAGCGGGTTTTTAAGTGCTCTGGAGTCATTTCGTTGCAAGCGGGTTTTTAAGTGCTCTGGAGTCATTTCGTTGCAAGCGGGTTTTTAAGTGCTCTGGAGTCATTTCGTTGCAAGCGGGTTTTTAAGTGCTCTGGAGTCATTTTGTTGCAAGCGGGTTTTTAAGTGCTCTGGAGTCTTTTCGTTGCAAGCGGGTTTTTAAGTGTTCTGGAGTCATTTCTTTGCAAGCGGGTTTTTAAGTGCTCTGAAGGCATTTCGTTGCAAGCGGGTTTTTAAGTGCTCTGGAGTCATTTCGTTGCCAGCGGGTTTTTACGGGTTCTGGAGTCATTTCGTTGCAAGCGGGTTTTTACATACTTCTCAGACATTTCACTGGAAGCGGGTTTTTTAAGTGCTCTGCAGGCATTTCGTTGTAAGCGGGTTTTTAAGTACTCTGGAGTCATTTCGTTGCAAGCGGGTTTTTAAGTGCTCTGGAGTCATTTCGTTGCAAGCGGGTTTTTAAGTACTCTGGAGTCATTTCGTTGCAAGCGGGTGTTTAAGTGCTCTGGAGTCATTTCGTTGCAAGCGGGTTTTTAAGTGCTCTGGAGTCATTTTGTTGCAAGCGGGTATTTAAGTGCTCTGGAGTCATTTCGTTGCAAGCGGGTTTTTAAGTGCTCTGGAGTCATTTCGTTGCAAGCGGGTTTTTAAGTGCTCTGGAGTCATTTCGTTGCAAGCGGGTTTTTAAGTGCTCTGAAGGCATTTCGTTTCAAGCGGGTTTTTAAGTGCTCTGAAGGCATTTCGTTGCAAGCGGGTTTTTAAGTGCTCTGGAGTCATTTCGTTGCAAGCGGGTTTTTACGGGTTCTGGAGTCATTTCGTTGCAAGCGGGTTTTTACATACTTCTCAGACATTTCACTGCAAGGGGGTTTTTTAAGTGCTCTGCAGGCATTTCGTTGTAAGCGGGTTTTTAAGTACTCTTGAGTCATTTCGTTGCAAGCGGGTTTTTAAGTGCTCTGGAGTCATTTCGTTGCAAGCGGGTTTTTAAGTGCTCTGGAGTCATTTCGTTGCAAGCGGGTTTTTAAGTGCTCTGGAGTCATTTCGTTGCAAGCGGGTTTTTAAGTGCTCTGGAGTCATTTCTTTGCAAGCGGGTTTTTAAGTGCTCTGGAGTCATTTCGTTGCAAGCGGGTTTTAAAGTGCTCTGGATTCATTTCGTTGGAAGCGGGTTTTTAAGTGCTCTGTAGTCATTTCGTTGCAAGCGGGTTTTTAAGTGCTCTGGAGTCATTTCGTTGCAAGCGGGTTTTTAAGTGCTCTGGAGTCATTTCGTTGCAAGCGGGTTTTTAAGTGCTCTGGAGTCATTTCGTTGCAAGCGGGTTTTTAAGTGCTCTGAAGGCATTTCGTTTCAAGCGGGTTTTTAAGTGCTCTGAAGGCATTTCGTTGCAAGCGGGTTTTTAAGTGCTCTGGAGTCATTTCGTTGCAAGCGGATTTTTACGGGTTCTGTAGTCATTTCGTTGCAAGCGGGTTTTTACATACTTCTCAGACATTTCACTGGAAGGGGGTTTTTTAAGTGCTCTGCAGGCATTTCGTTTTAAGCGGGTTTTTAAGTACTCTTGACACATTTCGTTGCAAGCGGGTTTTTAAGTGCTCTGGAGTCATTTCGTTGCAAGCGGGTTTTTAAGTACTGTGGAGTCATTTCGTTGCAAGCGGGTTTTTACATACTTCTCAGACATTTCACTGGAAGCGGGTTTTTAAAGTGCTCTGCAGGCATTTCGTTGCAAGCGGGTTTTTAAGTGCTCTGGAGCCATTTCGTTGCAAGCGGGTTTTTAAGTGCTCTGGAGCCATTTCGTTGCAAGCGGTTTTTTAAGTGCTCTGGAGTCATTACGTTGCAAGCGGGTTTTTAAGTGTTCTGGAGTCATTTCGTTGCAAGCGGGTTTTTAAGTGCTCTGGAGTCATTTCGTTGCAAGCGGGTTTTTAAGTGCTCTGGAGTCATTTCGTTGCAAGCGGGTTTTTAAGTGCTCTGGAGTCATTTCGTTGCAAGCGGGTTTTTAAGTGCTCTGGAGACATTTCGTTGCAAGCGGGTTTTTAAGTGCTCTGGAGTCATTTCGTTGCAAGCGGGTTTTTAAGTGCTCTATAGACATTTCGTTGCAAGCGGGTTTTTAAGTGCTCTGGAGCCATTTCGTTGCAAGCGGGTTTTTAAGTGCTCTGGAGTCATTTCGTTGCAAGCGGGTTTTTAAGTGCTCTGGATTCATTTCATTGCAAGCGGGTTTTTAAGTGCTCTGGAGTCATTTCGTTGCAAGCGGGTTTTTAAGTGCTCTGTAGTCATTTCGTTGCAAGCGGGTTTTTAAGTGCTCTGGAGTCATTTCGTTGCAAGCGGGTTTTTAAGTACTCTGGAGACATTTCGTTACAAGCGGGTTTTTAAGTGCTCTGGAGTCATTTCGTTGCAAGCGGGTTTTTAAGTGCTCTGGAGTCATTTCGTTGCAAGCGGGTTTTTAAGTGCTCTGAAGGCATTTCGTTGCAAGCGGGTTTTTAAGTGCTCTGGAGTCATTTCGTTGCAAGCGGGTTTTTACGTGTTCTGGAGTCATTTCGTTGCAAGCAGGTTTTTACATACTTCTCAGACATTTCACTGGAAGCGGGTTTTTTAAATGCTCTGTAGGCATTTCGTTGCAAGCGGGTTTTTAAGTGCTCTGGAGTCATTTCGTTGCAAGCGGGTTTTTACGTGTTCTGGAGTCATTTCGTTGCAAGCGGGTTTTTACATACTGCTCAGACATTTCACTGGAAGCGGGTTTTTTAAATGCTCTGTAGGCATTTCGTTGCAAGCGGGTTTTTAAGTACTCTGGTGTCATTTCGTTGCAAGCTGGTTTTTACGTGTTCTGGAGTCATTTCGTTACAAGCGGGTTTTTAAGTGCTCTGGAGTCATTTCATTGCAAGCGGGTTTTTACGTGTTCTGGAGTCATTTCGTTGCAAGCGGGTTTTTACATACTTCTCAGACATTTCACTGGAAGCGGGTTTTTTAAATGCTCTGTAGGCATTTCGTTGCAAGCGGGTTTTTAAGTACTCTGGAGTCATTTCGTTGCAAGCGGGTTTTTAAGTGCTCTGAAGGCATTTCGTTGCAAGCGGGTTTTTAAGTGCTCTGGAGTCATTTCGTTGCAAGCGGGTTTTTACGTGTTCTGGAGTCATTTCGTTGCAAGCGGGTTTTTACATACTTCTCAGACATTTCACTGGAAGCGGGTTTTTTAAATGCTCTGAGGCATTTCGTTGCAAACGGGTTTTTACGTGCTCTGGAGTAATTTCGTTGCAAGCGGGTTTTTAAGTGCTCTGGAGTCATTTCGTTGCAAGCGGGTTTTTAAGTGCTCTGGAGTCATTTCGTTGCAAGCGGGTTTTTAAGTGTTCTGGAGTCATTTCGTTGCAAGCGGGTTTTTAAGTGCTCTGGAGTCATTTCGTTGCAAGCAGGTTTTTAAGTGCTCTGGAGTCATTTCGTTGCAAGCGGGTTTTTAAGTGCTCTGGAGTCATTTCGTTGCAAGCGGGTTTTTAAGTGTTCTGGAGTCATTTCGTTGCAAGCGGGTTTTTACATACTTCTCAGACATTTCACTGGAAGCGGGTTTTTTAAATGCTCTGTAGGCATTTCGTTGCAAGCGGGTTTTTAAGTGCTCTGGAGTCATTTCGTTGCAAGCGGGTTTTTACGTGTTCTGGAGTCATTTCGTTGCAAGCGGGTTTTTACATACTTCTCAGACATTTCACGTGAAGCGGGTTTTTTAAATGCTCTGTAGGCATTTCGTTGCAAGCGGGTTTTTAAGTACTCTGGAGTCATTTCGTTGCAAGCGGGTTTTTACGTGTTCTGGAGTCATTTCTTTGCAAGCGGGTTTTTAAGTGCTCTGGAGTCATTTCGTTGCAAGCGGGTTTTTAAGTGCTCTGAAGGCATTTCGTTGCAAGCGAGTTTTTAAGTGCTCTGGAGTCATTTCGTTGCAAGCGGGTTTTTAAGTGCTCTGGAGACATTTCGTTGCAAGCGGGTTTTTAAGTGCTCTGGAGCCATTTCGTTGCAAGCGGGTTTTTAAGTGCTCTGGAGACATTTCGTTGCAAGCGGGTTTTTAAGTGCTCTGGAGCCATTTCGTTGCATCGGATTTTTAAGTGCTCTGGAGCCATTTCGTTGCAAACGGGTTTTTCAGTGCTCTGGAGTCATTACGTTGCAAGCGGGTTTTTAAGTGTTCTGGAGTCATTTCGTTGCAAGCGGGTTTTTAAGTGCTCTGGAGTCATTTCGTTGCAAGCGGGTTTTTAAGTGCTCTGGAGTCATTTCGTTGCAAGCGGGTTTTTAAGTGCTCTGGAGTCATTTCGTTGCAAGCGGGTTTTTAAGTGCTCTGTAGTCATTTCGTTGCAAGCGGGTTTTTAAGTGCTCTGGATTCATTTCGTTGCAAGCGGGTTTTTAAGTGCTCTGGAGTCATTTCGTTGCAAGCGGGTTTTTACGTGTTCTGGAGTCATTTCGTTGCAAGCGGGTTTTTACATACTTCTCAGACATTTCACTGGAAGCGGGTTTTTTAAATGCTCTGTAGGCATTTCGTTGCAAGCGGGTTTTTAAGTGCTCTGGAGTCATTTCGTTGCAAGCCGGTTTTTACGTGTTCTGGAGTCATTTCGTTGCAAGCGGGTTTTTACATACTTCTCAGACATTTCACTGGAAGCGGGTTTTTTAAATGCTCTGTAGGCATTTCGTTGCAAGCGGGTTTTTATGTACTCTGGATTCATTTCGTTGCAAGCGGGTTTTTACGTGTTCTGGAGTCATTTCGTTGCAAGCGGGTTTTTAAGTGCTCTGGAGTCATTTCGTTGCAAGCGGGTTTTTAAGTGCTCTGGAGTCATTTCGTTGCAAGCGGGTTTTTAAGTGCTCTGGAGTCATTTCGTTGCAAGCGGGTTTTTAAGTGCTCTGGAGTCATTTCGTTGCAAGAGGGTTTTTAAGTGCTCTGAAGGCATTTCGTTGCAAGCGGGTTTTTAAGTGCTCTGGAGTCATTTCGTTGCAAGCGGGTTTTTACGTGTTCTGGAGTCATTTCGTTGCAAGCGGGTTTTTACATACTTCTCAGACATTTCACTGGAAGCGGGTTTTTTAAATGCTCTGTAGGCATTTCGTTGCAAGCGGGTTTTTAAGTACTCTGGAGTCATTTCGTTGCAAGCGGGTTTTTAAGTGCTCTGAAGGCATTTCGTTGCAAGCGGGTTTTTAAGTGCTCTGGAGTCATTTCGTTGCAAGCGGGTTTTTACGTGTTCTGGAGTCATTTCGTTGCAAGCGGGTTTTTACATACTTCTCAGACATTTCACTGGAAGCGGGTTTTTTAAATGCTCTGAGGCATTTCGTTGCAAACGGGTTTTTACGTGCTCTGGAGTAATTTCGTTGCAAGCGGGTTTTTAAGTGCTCTGTAGTCATTTCGTTGCAAGCGGTTTTTTAAGTGCTCTGGAGTCATTTCGTTGCAAGCGGGTTTTTAAGTGCTCTGGAGTCATTTCGTTGCAAGCGGGTTTTTAAGTGCTCTGGAGTCATTTCGTTGCAAGCGGGTTTTTAAGTGTTCTGGAGTCATTTCGTTGCAAGCGGGTTTTTAAGTGCTCTGGAGTCATTTCGTTGCAAGCGGGTTTTTAAGTGCTCTGGAGTCATTTCGTTGCAAGCGGGTTTTTAAGTGCTCTGGAGTCATTTCGTTGCAAGCGGGTTTTTAAGTGTTCTGGAGTCATTTCGTTGCAAGCGGGTTTTTACATACTTCTCAGACATTTCACTGGAAGCGGGTTTTTTAAATGCTCTGTAGGCATTTCGTTGCAAGCGGGTTTTTAAGTGCTCTGGAGTCATTTCGTTGCAAGCGGGTTTTTACGTGTTCTGGAGTCATTTCGTTGCAAGCGGGTTTTTACATACTTCTCAGACATTTCACGGGAAGCGGGTTTTTTAAATGCTCTGTAGGCATTTCGTTGCAAGCGGGTTTTTAAGTACTCTGGAGTCATTTCGTTGCAAGCGGGTTTTTACGTGTTCTGGAGTCATTTCTTTGCAAGCGGGTTTTTAAGTGCTCTGGAGTCATTTCGTTGCAAGCGGGTTTTTAAATGCTCTGAAGGCATTTCGTTGCAAGCGAGTTTTTAAGTGCTCTGGAGTCATTTCGTTGCAAGCGGGTTTTTAAGTGCTCTGGAGACATTTCGTTGCAAGCGGGTTTTTAAGTGCTCTGGAGCCATTTCGTTGCAAGCGGGTTTTTAAGTGCTCTGGAGACATTTCGTTGCAAGCGGGTTTTTAAGTGCTCTGGAGCCATTTCGTTGCAAGCGGGTTTTTAAGTGCTCTGGAGCCATTTCGTTGCAAGCGGGTTTTTCAGTGCTCTGGAGTCATTACGTTGCAAGCGGGTTTTTAAGTGTTCTGGAGTCATTTCGTTGCAAGCGGGTTTTTAAGTGCTCTGGAGTCATTTCGTTGCAAGCGGGTTTTTAAGTGCTCTGGAGTCATTTCGTTGCAAGCGGGTTTTTAAGTGCTCTGGAGTCATTTCGTTGCAAGCGGGTTTTTACGTGTTCTGGAGTCATTTCGTTGCAAGCGGGTTTTTACATACTTCTCAGACATTTCACTGGAAGCGGGTTTTTTAAATGCTCTGTAGGCATTTCGTTGCAAGCGGGTTTTTAAGTGCTCTGGAGTCATTTCGTTGCAAGCCGGTTTTTACGTGTTCTGGAGTCATTTCGTTGCAAGCGGGTTTTTACATACTTCTCAGACATTTCACTGGAAGCGGGTTTTTTAAATGCTCTGTAGGCATTTCGTTGCAAGCGGGTTTTTAAGTACTCTGGATTCATTTCGTTGCAAGCGGGTTTTTACGTGTTCTGGAGTCATTTCGTTGCAAGCGGGTTTTTAAGTGCTCTGGAGTCATTTCGTTGCAAGCGGGTTTTTAAGTGCTCTGGAGTCATTTCGTTGCAAGCGGGTTTTTAAGTGCTCTGGAGTCATTTCGTTGCAAGCGGGTTTTTAAGTGCTCTGGAGTCATTTCGTTGCAAGAGGGTTTTTAAGTGCTCTGAAGGCATTTCGTTGCAAGCGGGTTTTTAAGTGCTCTGGAGTCATTTCGTTGCAAGCGGGTTTTTACGTGTTCTGGAGTCATGTCGTTGCAAGCGGGTTTTTACATACTTCTCAGACATTTCACTGGAAGCGGGTTTTTTAAATGCTCTGTAGGCATTTCGTTGCAAGCGGGTTTTTAAGTGCTCTGGAGTCATTTCGTTGCAAGCGGGTTTTTACGTGTTCTGGAGTCATTTCGTTGCAAGCGGGTTTTTACATACTTCTCAGACATTTCACTGGAAGCGGGTTTTTTAAATGCTCTGTAGGCATTTCGTTGCAAGCGGGTTTTTAAGTACTCTGGATTCATTTCGTTGCAAGCGGGTTTTTACGTTTTCTGGAGTCATTTCGTTGCAAGCGGGTTTTTAAGTGCTCTGGAGTCATTTCGTTGCAAGCGGGTTTTTAAGTGCTCTGGAGTCATTTCGTTGCAAGCGGGTTTTTAAGTGCTCTGGAGTCATTTCGTTGCAAGCGGGTTTTTAAGTGCTCTGGAGTCATTTCGTTGCAAGCGGGTTTTTAAGTGCTCTGGAGTCATTTCGTTGCAAGCGGGTTTTTTAGTGCTCTGGAGTCATTTCGTTGCAGGCGGGTTTTTAAGTACTCTGGAGACATTTCGTTACAAGCGGGTTTTTAAGTGCTCTGGAGTCATTTCGTTGCAAGCGGGTTTTTAAGTGCTCTGTAGTCATTTCGTTGCAAGCGGGTTTTTAAGTGCTCTGGAGTCATTTCGTTGCAAGCGGGTTTTTACGTGTTCTGGAGTCATTTCGTTGCAAGCGGGTTTTTACATACTTCTCAGACATTTCACTGGAAGCGGGTTTTTTAAATCCTCTGTAGGCATTTCGTTGCAAGCGGGTTTTTAAGTGCTCTGGAGTCATTTCGTTGCAAGCGGGTTTTTAAGTGTTCTGGAGTCATTTCGTTGCAAGCGGGTTTTTACATACTTCTCAGACATTTCACTGGAAGCGGGTTTTTTAAATGCTCTGTAGGCATTTCGTTGCAAGCGGGTTTTTAAGTGCTCTGGAGTCATTTCGTTGCAAGCGGGTTTTTAAGTGCTCTGGAGTCATTTCGTTGCAAGCGGGTTTTTAAGTGCTCTGGATACATTTCGTTGCAAGCGGGTTTTTAAGTGCTCTGGAGCCATTTCGTTGCAAGCGGGTTTTTAAGTGCTCTGGAGCCATTTCGTTGCAAGCGGGTTTTTAAGTGCTCTGGAGTCATTACGTTGCAAGCGGGTTTTTAAGTGCTCTGGAGTCATTTCGTTGCAAGCGGGTTTTTAATTGCTCTGGAGTCATTTCGTTGCAAGCGGGTTTTTAAGTGCTCTGGAGTCATTTCGTTGCAAGCGGGTTTTTAAGTGCTCTGGAGTCATTTCGTTGCAAGCGGGTTTTTAAGTGCTCTGTAGTCATTTCGTTGCAAGCGGGTTTTTAAGTGCTCTGGATTCATTTCGTTGCAAGCGGGTTTTTAAGTGCTCTGGAGTCATTTCGTTGCAAGCGGGTTTTTACGTGTTCTGGAGTCATTTCGTTGCAAGCGGGTTTTTACATACTTCTCAGACATTTCACTGGAAGCGGGTTTTTTAAATGCTCTGTAGGCATTTCGTTGCAAGCGGGTTTTTAAGTGCTCTGGATTCATTTCGTTGCAAGCGGGTTTTTAAATGATCTGCAGTCATTTCGTTGCAAGCGGGTTTTTAAGTGCTCTGGAGTCATTTCGTTGCAAGCGGGTTTTTAAGTGCTCTGGAGTCATTTCGTTGCAAGCGGGTTTTTTAGTGCTCTGGAGTCATTTCGTTGCAGGCGGGTTTTTAAGTACTCTGGAGACATTTCGTTACAAGCGGGTTTTTAAGTGCTCTGGAGTCATTTCGTTGCAAGCGGGTTTTTAAGTGCTCTGTAGTCATTTCGTTGCAAGCGGGTTTTTAAGTGCTCTGGAGTCATTTCGTTGCAAGCGGGTTTTTACGTGTTCTGGAGTCATTTCGTTGCAAGCGGGTTTTTACATACTTCTCAGACATTTCACTGGAAGCGGGTTTTTTAAATCCTCTGTAGGCATTTCGTTGCAAGCGGGTTTTTAAGTGCTCTGGAGTCATTTCGTTGCAAGCGGGTTTTTAAGTGTTCTGGAGTCATTTCGTTGCAAGCGGGTTTTTACATACTTCTCAGACATTTCACTGGAAGCGGGTTTTTTAAATGCTCTGTAGGCATTTCGTTGCAAGCGGGTTTTTAAGTGCTCTGGAGTCATTTCGTTGCAAGCGGGTTTTTAAGTGCTCTGGAGTCATTTCGTTGCAAGCGGGTTTTTAAGTGCTCTGAATACATTTCGTTGCAAGCGGGTTTTTAAGTGCTCTGGAGCCATTTCGTTGCAAGCGGGTTTTTAAGTGCTCTGGAGCCATTTCGTTGCAAGCGGGTTTTTAAGTGCTCTGGAGTCATTACGTTGCAAGCGGGTTTTTAAGTGCTCTGGAGTCATTTCGTTGCAAGCGGGTTTTTAATTGCTCTGGAGTCATTTCGTTGCAAGCGGGTTTTTAAGTGCTCTGGAGTCATTTCGTTGCAAGCGGGTTTTTAAGTGCTCTGGAGTCATTTCGTTGCAAGCGGGTTTTTAAGTGCTCTGTAGTCATTTCGTTGCAAGCAGGTTTTTAAGTGCTCTGGATTCATTTCGTTGCAAGCGGGTTTTTAAGTGCTCTGGAGTCATTTCGTTGCAAGCGGGTTTTTACGTGTTCTGGAGTCATTTCGTTGCAAGCGGGTTTTTACATACTTCTCAGACATTTCACTGGAAGCGGGTTTTTTAAATGCTCTGTAGGCATTTCGTTGCAAGCGGGTTTTTAAGTGCTCTGGATTCATTTCGTTGCAAGCGGGTTTTTAAATGATCTGCAGTCATTTCGTTGCAAGCGGGTTTTTAAGTGCTCTGGAGTCATTTCGTTGCAAGCATGTTTTTAAGTACTCTGGAGACATTTTAGTACAAGCGGGTTTTTAAGTGCTCTGGAGTCATTTCGTTGCAAGCGGGTTTTTAAGTGCTCTGGAGTCATTTTGTTGCAAGCGGGTTTTTCAGTGCTCTGAAGGCATTTCGTTGCAAGCGGTTTTTTAAGTGCTCTGGAGTCATTTCGTTGCAAGCGGGTTTTTACGTGTTCTGGAGTCATTTCGTTGCAAGCAGGTTTTTACATACTTCTCAGACATTTCACTGGAAGCGGGTTTTTTAAATGCTCTGTAGGCATTTCGTTGCAAGCGGGTTTTTAAGTGCTCTGGAGTCATTTCGTTGCAAGCGGGTTTTTACGTGTTCTGGAGTCATTTCGTTGCAAGCGGGTTTTTACATACTTCTCAAACATTTCACTGGAAGCGGGTTTTTTAAATGCTCTGTAGGCATTTCGTTGCAAGCGGGTTTTTAAGTACTCTGGAGTCATTTCGTTGCAAGCGGGTTTTTACGCGCTCTGGAGTCATTTCGTTGCAAGCGGGTTTTTAAGTGCTCTGGAGTCATTTCGTTGCAAGCGGGTTTTTAAGTGCTCTGGAGTCATTTCGTTGCAAGCGGGTTTTTAAGTGCTCTGGAGTCATTTCGTTGCAAGCGGGTTTTTAAGTGCTCTGGAGTCATTTCGTTGCAAGCGGGTTTTTAAGTGCTCTGGAGTCATTTCGTTGCAAGCGGGTTTTTAAGTGCTCTGGAGTCATTTCGTTGCAAGCGGGTTTTTAAGTGCTCTGAAGGCATTTCGTTGCAAGCGGGTTTTTAAGTGCTCTGGAGTCATTTCGTTGCAAGCAGGTTTTTACGTGTTCTGGAGTCATTTCGTTGCAAGCGGGTTTTTACATACTTCTCAGACATTTCACTGGAAGCGGGTTTTTTAAATGCTCTGTAGGCATTTCGTTGCAAGCGGGTTTTTAAATGCTCTGTAGGCATTTCTTTGCAAGCGGGTTTTTAAGTACTCTGGAGTCATTTCGTTGCAAACGGGTTTTTACGTGCTCTGGAGTCATTTCGTTGCAAGCGGGTTTTTAAGTGCTCTGGAGTCATTTCGTTGCAAGCGGGTTTTTAAGTGCTCTGGAGTCATTTCGTTGCAAGCGGGTTTTTAAGTGCTCTGGAGACATTTCGTTGCAAGCGGGTTTTTAAGTGCTCTGGAGCCATTTCGTTGCAAGCGGATTTCTAAGTGCTCTGGAGCCATTTCGTTGCAAGCGGGTTTTTAAGTGCTCTGGAGTCATTACGTTGCAAGCGGGTTTTTAAGTGTTCTGGAGTCATTTCGTTGCAAGCGGGTTTTTAAGTGCTCTGGAGTCATTTCGTTGCAAGCGGGTTTTTAAGTGCTCTGGAGTCATTTCGTTGCAAGCGGGTTTTTAAGTGCTCTGGAGTCATTTCGTTGCAAGCGGGTTTTTAAGTGCTCTGGAGTCATTTCGTTGCAAGCGGGTTTTTAAGTGCTCTGGAGTCATTTCGTTGCAAGCGGGTTTTAAAGTGCTCTGGATTCATTTCGTTGGAAGCGGGTTTTTAAGTGCTCTGTAGTCATTTCGTTGCAAGCGGGTTTTTACGTGTTCTGGAGTCATTTCGTTGCAAGCGGGTTTTTAAGTGCTCTGGAGTCATTTCGTTGCAAGCGGGTTTTTACGTGTTCTGGAGTCATTTCGTTGCAAGCGGGTTTTTACATACTTCTCAGACATTTCACTGGAAGCGGGTTTTTTAAATGCTCTTTAGGCATTTCGTTGCAAGCGGGTTTTTAAGTACTCTGGAGTCATTTCGTTGCAAGCGGGTTTTTAAGTGCTCTGGAGTCATTTCGTTGCAAGCGGGTTTTTACATATTTCTCAGACATTTCACTGGAAGCGGGTTTTTTAAGTGCTCTAGAGTCATTTCGTTGCAAGCGGGTTTTTAAGTGCTCTGGAGTCATTTCGTTGCAAGCGGGTTTTTAAGTGCTCTGGAGTCATTTCGTTGCAAGCGGGTTTTTACGTGCTCTGGAGTCATTTCGTTGCAAGCGGGTTTTTAAGTGCTCTGGAGTCATTTCGTTGCAAGCGGGTTTTTACATATTTCTCAGACATTTCACTGGAAGCGGGTTTTTTAAGTGCTCTGGAGTCATTTCGTTGCAAGCGGGTTTTTAAGTGCTCTGGAGTCATTTCGTTGCAAGCGGGTTTTTAAGTGCTCTGGAGTCATTTCGTTGCAAGCGGGTTTTTAAGTGCTCTGGAGTCATTTCGTTGCAAGCGGGTTTTTAAGTGCTCTGGAGTCATTTTGTTGCAAGCGGGTTTTTAAGTGCTCTGGAGTCTTTTCGTTGCAAGCGGGTTTTTAAGTGTTCTGGAGTCATTTCTTTGCAAGCGGGTTTTTAAGTGCTCTGAAGGCATTTCGGTGCAAGCGGGTTTTTAAGTGCTCTGGAGTCATTTCGTTGCCAGCGGGTTTTTACGGGTTCTGGAGTCATTTCGTTGCAAGCGGGTTTTTACATACTTCTCAGACATTTCACTGGAAGCGGGTTTTTTAAGTGCTCTGCAGGCATTTCGTTGTAAGCGGGTTTTTAAGTACTCTGGAGTCATTTCGTTGCAAGCGGGTTTTTAAGTGCTCTGGAGTCATTTCGTTGCAAGCGGGTTTTTAAGTACTCTGGAGTCATTTCGTTGCAAGCGGGTGTTTAAGTGCTCTGGAGTCATTTCGTTGCAAGCGGGTTTTTAAGTGCTCTGGAGTCATTTTGTTGCAAGCGGGTATTTAAGTGCTCTGGAGTCATTTCGTTGCAAGCGGGTTTTTAAGTGCTCTGGAGCCATTTCGTTGCAAGCGGGTTTTTAAGTGCTCTGGAGTCATTACGTTGCAAGCGGGTTTTTAAGTGTTCTGGAGTCATTTCGTTGCAAGCGGGTTTTTAAGTGCTCTGGAGTCATTTCGTTGCAAGCGGGTTTTTAAGTGCTCTGGAGTCATTTCGTTGCAAGCGGGTTTTTAAGTGCTCTGGAGTCATTTCGTTGCAAGCGGGTTTTTAAGTGCTCTGGAGTCATTTCGTTGCAAGCGGGTTTTTAAGTGCTCTGGAGTCATTTCGTTGCAAGCGGGTTTTAAAGTGCTCTGGATTCATTTCGTTGGAAGCGGGTTTTTAAGTGCTCTGTAGTCATTTCGTTGCAAGCGGGTTTTTAAGTGCTCTGGAGTCATTTCGTTGCAAGCGGGTTTTTAAGTGCTCTGGAGTCATTTCGTTGCAAGCGGGTTTTTAAGTGCTCTGAAGGCATTTCGTTTCAAGCGGGTTTTTAAGTGCTCTGAAGGCATTTCGTTGCAAGCGGGTTTTTAAGTGCTCTGGAGTCATTTCGTTGCAAGCGGGTTTTTACGGGTTCTGGAGTCATTTCGTTGCAAGCGGGTTTTTACATACTTCTCAGACATTTCACTGCAAGGGGGTTTTTTAAGTGCTCTGCAGGCATTTCGTTGTAAGCGGGTTTTTAAGTACTCTTGAGTCATTTCGTTGCAAGCGGGTTTTTAAGTGCTCTGGAGTCATTTCGTTGCAAGCGGGTTTTTAAGTGCTCTGGAGTCATTTCGTTGCAAGCGGGTTTTTAAGTGCTCTGGAGTCATTTCGTTGCAAGCGGGTTTTTAAGTGCTCTGGAGTCATTTCTTTGAAAGCGGGTTTTTAAGTGCTCTGGAGTCATTTCGTTGCAAGCGGGTTTTAAAGTGCTCTGGATTCATTTCGTTGGAAGCGGGTTTTTAAGTGCTCTGTAGTCATTTCGTTGCAAGCGGGTTTTTAAGTGCTCTGGAGTCATTTCGTTGCAAGCGGGTTTTTAAGTGCTCTGGAGTCATTTCGTTGCAAGCGGGTTTTTAAGTGCTCTGGAGTCATTTCGTTGCAAGCGGGTTTTTAAGTGCTCTGAAGGCATTTCGTTTCAAGCGGGTTTTTAAGTGCTCTGAAGGCATTTCGTTGCAAGCGGGTTTTTAAGTGCTCTGGAGTCATTTCGTTGCAAGCGGATTTTTACGGGTTCTGTAGTCATTTCGTTGCAAGCGGGTTTTTACATACTTCTCAGACATTTCACTGGAAGGGGGTTTTTTAAGTGCTCTGCCGGCATTTCGTTTTAAGCGGGTTTTTAAGTACTCTTGAGTCATTTCGTTGCAAGCGGGTTTTTAAGTGCTCTGGAGTCATTTCGTTGCAAGCGGGTTTTTAAGTACTCTGGAGTCATTTCGTTGCAAGCGGGTTTTTACATACTTCTCAGACATTTCACTGGAAGCGGGTTTTTAAAGTGCTCTGCAGGCATTTCGTTGCAAGCGGGTTTTTAAGTGCTCTGGAGCCATTTCGTTGCAAGCGGGTTTTTAAGTGCTCTGGAGCCATTTCGTTGCAAGCGGGTTTTTAAGTGCTCTGGAGTCATTACGTTGCAAGCGGGTTTTTAAGTGTTCTGGAGTCATTTCGTTGCAAGCGGGTTTTTAAGTGCTCTGGAGTCATTTCGTTGCAAGCGGGTTTTTAAGTGCTCTGGAGTCATTTCGTTGCAAGCGGGTTTTTAAGTGCTCTGGAGTCATTTCGTTGCAAGCGGGTTTTTAAGTGCTCTGGAGACATTTCGTTGCAAGCGGGTTTTTAAGTGCTCTGGAGTCATTTCGTTGCAAGCGGGTTTTTAAGTGCTCTATAGACATTTCGTTGCAAGCGGGTTTTTAAGTGCTCTGGAGCCATTTCGTTGCAAGCGGGTTTTTAAGTGCTCTGGAGTCATTTCGTTGCAAGCGGGTTTTTAAGTGCTCTGGATTCATTTCGTTGCAAGCGGGTTTTTAAGTGCTCTGGAGTCATTTCGTTGCAAGCGGGTTTTTAAGTGCTCTGTAGTCATTTCGTTGCAAGCGGGTTTTTAAGTGCTCTGGAGTCATTTCGTTGCAAGCGGGTTTTTAAGTACTCTGGAGACATTTCGTTACAAGCGGGTTTTTAAGTGCTCTGGAGTCATTTCGTTGCAAGCGGGTTTTTAAGTGCTCTGGAGTCATTTCGTTGCAAGCGGGTTTTTAAGTGCTCTGAAGGCATTTCGTTGCAAGCGGGTTTTTAAGTGCTCTGGAGTCATTTCGTTGCAAGCGGGTTTTTACGTGTTCTGGAGTCATTTCGTTGCAAGTGGGTTTTTACATACTTCTCAGACATTTCACTGGAAGCGGGTTTTTTAAATGCTCTGTAGGCATTTCGTTGCAAGCGGGTTTTTAAGTTCTCTGGAGTCATTTCGTTGCAAGCGGGTTTTTACGTGTTCTGGAGTCATTTCGTTGCAAGCGGGTTTTTACATACTTCTCAGACATTTCACTGGAAGCGGGTTTTTTAAATGCTCTGTAGGCATTTCGTTGCAAGCGGGTTTTTAAGTACTCTGGAGTCATTTCGTTGCAAGCGGGTTTTTACGTGTTCTGGAGTCATTTCGTTACAAGCGGGTTTTTAAGTGCTCTGGAGTCATTTCATTGCAAGCGGGTTTTTACGTGTTCTGGAGTCATTTCGTTGCAAGCGGGTTTTTACATACTTCTCAGACATTTCACTGGAAGCGGGTTTTTTAAATGCTCTGTAGGCATTTCGTTGCAAGCGGGTTTTTAAGTACTCTGGAGTCATTTCGTTGCAAGCGGGTTTTTAAGTGCTCTGAAGGCATTTCGTTGCAAGCGGGTTTTTAAGTGCTCTGGAGTCATTTCGTTGCAAGCGGGTTTTTTCGTGTTCTGGAGTCATTTCGTTGCAAGCGGGTTTTTACATACTTCTCAGACATTTCACTGGAAGCGGGTTTTTTAAATGCTCTGAGGCATTTCGTTGCAAACGGGTTTTTACGTGCTCTGGAGTAATTTCGTTGCAAGCGGGTTTTTAAGTGCTCTGTAGTCATTTCGTTGCAAGCGGTTTTTTAAGTGCTCTGGAGTCATTTCGTTGCAAGCGGGTTTTTAAGTGCTCTGGAGTCATTTCGTTGCAAGCGGGTTTTTAAGTGCTCTGGAGTCATTTCGTTGCAAGCGGGTTTTTAAGTGTTCTGGAGTCATTTCGTTGCAAGCGGGTTTTTAAGTGCTCTGGAGTCATTTCGTTGCAAGCGGGTTTTTAAGTGCTCTGGAGTCATTTCGTTGCAAGCGGGTTTTTAAGTGCTCTGGAGTCATTTCGTTGCAAGCGGGTTTTTAAGTGTTCTGGAGTCATTTCGTTACAAGCGGGTTTTTACATACTTCTCAGACATTTCACTGGAAGCGGGTTTTTAAAATGCTCTGTAGGCATTTCGTTGCAAGCGGGTTTTTAAGTGCTCTGGAGTCATTTCGTTGCAAGCGGGTTTTTACGTGTTCTGGAGTCATTTCGTTGCAAGCGGGTTTTTACATACTTCTCAGACATTTCACGGGAAGCGGGTTTTTTAAATGCTCTGTAGGCATTTCGTTGCAAGCGGGTTTTTAAGTACTCTGGAGTCATTTCGTTGCAAGCGGGTTTTTACGTGTTCTGGAGTCATTTCTTTGCAAGCGGGTTTTTAAGTGCTCTGGAGTCATTTCGTTGCAAGCGGGTTTTTAAGTGCTCTGAAGGCATTTCGTTGCAAGCGAGTTTTTAAGTGCTCTGGAGTCATTTCGTTGCAAGCGGGTTTTTAAGTGCTCTGGAGACATTTCGTTGCAAGCGGGTTTTTAAGTGCTCTGGAGCCATTTCGTTGCAAGCGGGTTTTTAAGTGCTCTGGAGACATTTCGTTGCAAGCGGGTTTTTAAGTGCTCTGGAGCCATTTCGTTGCATCGGGTTTTTAAGTGCTCTGGAGCCATTTCGTTGCAAGCGGGTTTTTCAGTGCTCTGGAGTCATTACGTTGCAAGCGGGTTTTTAAGTGTTCTGGAGTCATTTCGTTGCAAGCGGGTTTTTAAGTGCTCTAGAGTCATTTCGTTGCAAGCGGGTTTTTAAGTGCTCTGGAGTCATTTCGTTGCAAGCTGGTTTTTAAGTGCTCTGGAGTCATTTCGTTGCAAGCGGGTTTTTAAGTGCTCTGTAGTCATTTCGTTGCAAGCGGGTTTTTAAGTGCTCTGGATTCATTTCGTTGCAAGCGGGTTTTTAAGTGCTCTGGAGTCATTTCGTTGCAAGCGGGTTTTTACGTGTTCTGGAGTCATTTCGTTGCAAGCGGGTTTTTACATACTTCTCAGACATTTCACTGGAAGCGGGTTTTTTAAATGCTCTGTAGGCATTTCGTTGCAAGCGGGTTTTTAAGTGCTCTGGAGTCATTTCGTTGCAAGCCGGTTTTTACGTGTTCTGGAGTCATTTCGTTGCAAGCGGGTTTTTACATACTTCTCAGACATTTCACTGGAAGCGGGTTTTTTAAATGCTCTGTAGGCATTTCGTTGCAAGCGGGTTTTTAAGTACTCTGGATTCATTTCGTTGCAAGCGGGTTTTTACGTGTTCTGGAGTCATTTCGTTGCAAGCGGGTTTTTAAGTGCTCTGGAGTCATTTCGTTGCAAGCGGGTTTTTAAGTGCTCTGGAGTCATTTCGTTGCAAGCGGGTTTTTAAGTGCTCTGGAGTCATTTCGTTGCAAGCGGGTTTTTAAGTGCTCTGGAGTCATTTCGTTGCAAGCGGGTTTTTACGTGTTCTGGAGTCATTTCGTTGCAAGCGGGTTTTTACATACTTCTCAGACATTTCACTGGAAGCGGGTTTTTTAAATGCTCTGTAGGCATTTCGTTGCAAGCGGGTTTTTAAGTACTCTGGAGTCATTTCGTTGCAAGCGGGTTTTTACGTGTTCTGGAGTCATTTCGTTACAAGCGGGTTTTTAAGTGCTCTGGAGTCATTTCATTGCAAGCGGGTTTTTACGTGTTCTGGAGTCATTTCGTTGCAAGCGGGTTTTTACATACTTCTCAGACATTTCACTGGAAGCGGGTTTTTTAAATGCTCTGTAGGCATTTCGTTGCAAGCGGGTTTTTAAGTACTCTGGAGTCATTTCGTTGCAAGCGGGTTTTTAAGTGCTCTGGAGTCATTTCGTTGCAAGCGGGTTTTTAAGTGCTCTGAAGGCATTTCGTTTCAAGCGGGTTTTTAAGTGCTCTGAAGGCATTTCGTTGCAAGCGGGTTTTTAAGTGCTCTGGAGTCATTTCGTTGCAAGCGGATTTTTACGGGTTCTGTAGTCATTTCGTTGCAAGCGGGTTTTTACATACTTCTCAGACATTTCACTGGAAGGGGGTTTTTTAAGTGCTCTGCCGGCATTTCGTTTTAAGCGGGTTTTTAAGTACTCTTGAGTCATTTCGTTGCAAGCGGGTTTTTAAGTGCTCTGGAGTCATTTCGTTGCAAGCGGGTTTTTAAGTACTCTGGAGTCATTTCGTTGCAAGCGGGTTTTTACATACTTCTCAGACATTTCACTGGAAGCGGGTTTTTAAGTGCTCTGGAGTCATTTCGTTGCAAGCGGGTTTTTAAGTACTCTGGAGTCATTTCGTTGCAAGCGGGTTTTTACATACTTCTCAGACATTTCACTGGAAGCGGGTTTTTTAAATGCTCTGTAGGCATTTCGTTGCAAGCGGGTTTTTAAGTGCTCTGGAGTCATTTCGTTGCAAGCCGGTTTTTACGTGTTCTGGAGTCATTTCGTTGCAAGCGGGTTTTTACATACTTCTCAGACATTTCACTGGAAGCGGGTTTTTTAAATGCTCTGTAGGCATTTCGTTGCAAGCGGGTTTTTAAGTACTCTGGATTCATTTCGTTGCAAGCGGGTTTTTACGTGTTCTGGAGTCATTTCGTTGCAAGCGGGTTTTTAAGTGCTCTGGAGTCATTTCGTTGCAAGCGGGTTTTTAAGTGCTCTGGAGTCATTTCGTTGCAAGCGGGTTTTTAAGTGCTCTGGAGTCATTTCGTTGCAAGCGGGTTTTTAAGTGCTCTGGAGTCATTTCGTTGCAAGCGGGTTTTTACGTGTTCTGGAGTCATTTCGTTGCAAGCGGGTTTTTACATACTTCTCAGACATTTCACTGGAAGCGGGTTTTTTAAATGCTCTGTAGGCATTTCGTTGCAAGCGGGTTTTTAAGTACTCTGGAGTCATTTCGTTGCAAGCGGGTTTTTACGTGTTCTGGAGTCATTTCGTTACAAGCGGGTTTTTAAGTGCTCTGGAGTCATTTCATTGCAAGCGGGTTTTTACGTGTTCTGGAGTCATTTCGTTGCAAGCGGGTTTTTACATACTTCTCAGACATTTCACTGGAAGCGGGTTTTTTAAATGCTCTGTAGGCATTTCGTTGCAAGCGGGTTTTTAAGTACTCTGGAGTCATTTCGTTGCAAGCGGGTTTTTAAGTGCTCTGGAGTCATTTCGTTGCAAGCGGGTTTTTAAGTGCTCTGAAGGCATTTCGTTTCAAGCGGGTTTTTAAGTGCTCTGAAGGCATTTCGTTGCAAGCGGGTTTTTAAGTGCTCTGGAGTCATTTCGTTGCAAGCGGATTTTTACGGGTTCTGTAGTCATTTCGTTGCAAGCGGGTTTTTACATACTTCTCAGACATTTCACTGGAAGGGGGTTTTTTAAGTGCTCTGCCGGCATTTCGTTTTAAGCGGGTTTTTAAGTACTCTTGAGTCATTTCGTTGCAAGCGGGTTTTTAAGTGCTCTGGAGTCATTTCGTTGCAAGCGGGTTTTTAAGTACTCTGGAGTCATTTCGTTGCAAGCGGGTTTTTACATACTTCTCAGACATTTCACTGGAAGCGGGTTTTTAAAGTGCTCTGCAGGCATTTCGTTGCAAGCGGGTTTTTAAGTGCTCTGGAGCCATTTCGTTGCAAGCGGGTTTTTAAGTGCTCTGGAGCCATTTCGTTGCAAGCGGGTTTTTAAGTGCTCTGGAGTCATAACGTTGCAAGCGGGTTTTTAAGTGTTCTGGAGTCATTTCGTTGCAAGCGGGTTTTTAAGTGCTCTGAAGTCATTTCGTTGCAAGCGGGTTTTTAAGTGCTCTGGAGTCATTTCGTTGCAAGCGGGTTTTTAAGTGCTCTGGAGTCATTTCGTTGCAAGCGGGTTTTTAAGTGCTCTGGAGACATTTCGTTGCAAGCGGGTTTTTAAGTGCTCTGGAGTCATTTCGTTGCAAGCGGGTTTTTAAGTGCTCTATAGACATTTCGTTGCAAGCGGGTTTTTAAGTGCTCTGGAGCCATTTCGTTGCAAGCGGGTTTTTAAGTGCTCTGGAGTCATTTCGTTGCAAGCGGGTTTTTAAGTGCTCTGGATTCATTTCATTGCAAGCGGGTTTTTAAGTGCTCTGTAGTCATTTCGTTGCAAGCGGGTTTTTAAGTACTCTGGAGACATTTCGTTACAAGCGGGTTTTTAAGTGCTCTGGAGTCATTTCGTTGCAAGCGGGTTTTTAAGTACTCTGGAGACATTTCGTTACAAGCGGGTTTTTAAGTGCTCTGGAGTCATTTCGTTGCAAGCGGGTTTTTAAGTGCTCTGGAGTCATTTCGTTGCAAGCGGGTTTTTAAGTGCTCTGAAGGCATTTCGTTGCAAGCGGGTTTTTAAGTGCTCTGGAGTCATTTCGTTGCAAGCGGGTTTTTACGTGTTCTGGAGTCATTTCGTTGCAAGCGGGTTTTTACATACTTCTCAGACATTTCACTGGAAGCGGGTTTTTTAAATGCTCTGTAGGCATTTCGTTGCAAGCGGGTTTTTAAGTTCTCTGGAGTCATTTCGTTGCAAGCGGGTTTTTACGTGTTCTGGAGTCATTTCGTTGCAAGCGGGTTTTTACATACTTCTCAGACATTTCACTGGAAGCGGGTTTTTTAAATGCTCTGTAGGCATTTCGTTGCAAGCGGGTTTTTAAGTACTCTGGAGTCATTTCGTTGCAAGCGGGTTTTTACGTGTTCTGGAGTCATTTCGTTACAAGCGGGTTTTTAAGTGCTCTGGAGTCATTTCATTGCAAGCGGGTTTTTACGTGTTCTGGAGTCATTTCGTTGCAAGCGGGTTTTTACATACTTCTCAGACATTTCACTGGAAGCGGGTTTTTTAAATGCTCTGTAGGCATTTCGTTGCAAGCGGGTTTTTAAGTACTCTGGAGTCATTTCGTTGCAAGCGGGTTTTTAAGTGCTCTGAAGGCATTTCGTTGCAAGCGGGTTTTTAAGTGCTCTGGAGTCATTTCGTTGCAAGCGGGTTTTTACGTGTTCTGGAGTCATTTCGTTGCAAGCGGGTTTTTACATACTTCTCAGACATTTCACTGGAAGCGGGTTTTTAAATGCTCTGAGGCATTTCGTTGCAAACGGGTTTTTACGTGCTCTGGAGTAATTTCGTTGCAAGCGGGTTTTTAAGTGCTCTGTAGTCATTTCGTTGCAAGCGGTTTTTTAAGTGCTCTGGAGTCATTTCGTTGCAAGCGGGTTTTTAAGTGCTCTGGAGTCATTTCGTTGCAAGCGGGTTTTTAAGTGCTCTGGAGTCATTTCGTTGCAAGCGGGTTTTTAAGTGTTCTGGAGTCATTTCGTTGCAAGCGGGTTTTTAAGTGCTCTGGAGTCATTTCGTTGCAAGCGGGTTTTTAAGTGCTCTGGAGTCATTTCGTTGCAAGCGGGTTTTTAAGTGCTCTGGAGTCATTTCGTTGCAAGCGGGTTTTTAAGTGTTCTGGAGTCATTTCGTTGCAAGCGGGTTTTTACATACTTCTCAGACATTTCACTGGAAGCGGGTTTTTTAAATGCTCTGTAGGCATTTCGTTGCAAGCGGGTTTTTAAGTGCTCTGGAGTCATTTCGTTGCAAGCGGGTTTTTACGTGTTCTGGAGTCATTTCGTTGCAAGCGGGTTTTTACATACTTCTCAGACATTTCACTGGAAGCGGGTTTTTTAAATGCTCTGTAGGCATTTCGTTGCAAGCGGGTTTTTAAGTACTCTGGAGTCATTTCGTTGCAAGCGGGTTTTTACGTGTTCTGGAGTCATTTCGTTACAAGCGGGTTTTTAAGTGCTCTGGAGTCATTTCATTGCAAGCGGGTTTTTACGTGTTCTGGAGTCATTTCGTTGCAAGCGGGTTTTTACATACTTCTCAGACATTTCACTGGAAGCGGGTTTTTTAAATGCTCTGTAGGCATTTCGTTGCAAGCGGGTTTTTAAGTACTCTGGAGTCATTTCGTTGCAAGCGGGTTTTTAAGTGCTCTGGAGTCATTTCGTTGCAAGCGGGTTTTTAAGTGCTCTGAAGGCATTTCGTTTCAAGCGGGTTTTTAAGTGCTCTGAAGGCATTTCGTTGCAAGCGGGTTTTTAAGTGCTCTGGAGTCATTTCGTTGCAAGCGGATTTTTACGGGTTCTGTAGTCATTTCGTTGCAAGCGGGTTTTTACATACTTCTCAGACATTTCACTGGAAGGGGGTTTTTTAAGTGCTCTGCCGGCATTTCGTTTTAAGCGGGTTTTTAAGTACTCTTGAGTCATTTCGTTGCAAGCGGGTTTTTAAGTGCTCTGGAGTCATTTCGTTGCAAGCGGGTTTTTAAGTACTCTGGAGTCATTTCGTTGCAAGCGGGTTTTTACATACTTCTCAGACATTTCACTGGAAGCGGGTTTTTAAGTGCTCTGGAGTCATTTCGTTGCAAGCGGGTTTTTAAGTACTCTGGAGTCATTTCGTTGCAAGCGGGTTTTTACATACTTCTCAGACATTTCACTGGAAGCGGGTTTTTTAAATGCTCTGTAGGCATTTCGTTGCAAGCGGGTTTTTAAGTGCTCTGGAGTCATTTCGTTGCAAGCCGGTTTTTACGTGTTCTGGAGTCATTTCGTTGCAAGCGGGTTTTTACATACTTCTCAGACATTTCACTGGAAGCGGGTTTTTTAAATGCTCTGTAGGCATTTCGTTGCAAGCGGGTTTTTAAGTACTCTGGATTCATTTCGTTGCAAGCGGGTTTTTACGTGTTCTGGAGTCATTTCGTTGCAAGCGGGTTTTTAAGTGCTCTGGAGTCATTTCGTTGCAAGCGGGTTTTTAAGTGCTCTGGAGTCATTTCGTTGCAAGCGGGTTTTTAAGTGCTCTGGAGTCATTTCGTTGCAAGCGGGTTTTTAAGTGCTCTGGAGTCATTTCGTTGCAAGCGGGTTTTTACGTGTTCTGGAGTCATTTCGTTGCAAGCGGGTTTTTACATACTTCTCAGACATTTCACTGGAAGCGGGTTTTTTAAATGCTCTGTAGGCATTTCGTTGCAAGCGGGTTTTTAAGTACTCTGGAGTCATTTCGTTGCAAGCGGGTTTTTACGTGTTCTGGAGTCATTTCGTTACAAGCGGGTTTTTAAGTGCTCTGGAGTCATTTCATTGCAAGCGGGTTTTTACGTGTTCTGGAGTCATTTCGTTGCAAGCGGGTTTTTACATACTTCTCAGACATTTCACTGGAAGCGGGTTTTTTAAATGCTCTGTAGGCATT
Source organism: Meriones unguiculatus (assembly GCF_030254825.1). NCBI lineage: Eukaryota > Metazoa > Chordata > Mammalia > Rodentia > Muridae > Meriones > Meriones unguiculatus. The sequence continues at coordinate 66,586,649 of NC_083352.1, read as the reverse complement.
TCGTTGCAAGCGGGTTTTTAAGTACTCTGGAGTCATTTCGTTGCAAGCGGGTTTTTAAGTGCTCTGGAGTCATTTCGTTGCAAGCGGGTTTTTAAGTGCTCTGAAGGCATTTCGTTTCAAGCGGGTTTTTAAGTGCTCTGAAGGCATTTCGTTGCAAGCGGGTTTTTAAGTGCTCTGGAGTCATTTCGTTGCAAGCGGATTTTTACGGGTTCTGTAGTCATTTCGTTGCAAGCGGGTTTTTACATACTTCTCAGACATTTCACTGGAAGGGGGTTTTTTAAGTGCTCTGCCGGCATTTCGTTTTAAGCGGGTTTTTAAGTACTCTTGAGTCATTTCGTTGCAAGCGGGTTTTTAAGTGCTCTGGAGTCATTTCGTTGCAAGCGGGTTTTTAAGTACTCTGGAGTCATTTCGTTGCAAGCGGGTTTTTACATACTTCTCAGACATTTCACTGGAAGCGGGTTTTTAAAGTGCTCTGCAGGCCTTTCGTTGCAAGCGGCTTTTAAGTGCTCTGGAGCCATTTCGTTGCAAGCGGGTTTTTAAGTGCTCTGGAGCCATTTCGTTGCAAGCGGGTTTTTAAGTGCTCTGGAGTCATTACGTTGCAAGCGGGTTTTTAAGTGTTCTGGAGTCATTTCGTTGCAAGCGGGTTTTTAAGTGCTCTGGAGTCATTTCGTTGCAAGCGGGTTTTTAAGTGCTCTGGAGTCATTTCGTTGCAAGCAGGTTTTTAAGTGCTCTGGAGTCATTTCGTTGCAAGCGGGTTTTTAAGTGCTCTGGAGACATTTCGTTGCAAGCGGGTTTTTAAGTGCTCTGGAGTCATTTCGTTGCAAGCGGGTTTTTAAGTGCTCTATAGACATTTCGTTGCAAGCGGGTTTTTAAGTGCTCTGGAGCCATTTCGTTGCAAGCGGGTTTTTAAGTGCTCTGGAGTCATTTCGTTGCAAGCGGGTTTTTAAGTGCTCTGGATTCATTTCGTTGCAAGCGGGTTTTTAAGTGCTCTGGAGTCATTTCGTTGCAAGCGGGTTTTTAAGTGCTCTGTAGTCATTTCGTTGCAAGCGGGTTTTTAAGTGCTCTGGAGTCATTTCGTTGCAAGCGGGTTTTTAAGTACTCTGGAGACATTTCGTTACAAGCGGGTTTTTAAGTGCTCTGGAGTCATTTCGTTGCAAGCGGGTTTTTAAGTGCTCTGGAGTCATTTCGTTGCAAGCGGGTTTTTAAGTGCTCTGAAGGCATTTCGTTGCAAGCGGGTTTTTAAGTGCTCTGGAGTCATTTCGTTGCAAGCGGGTTTTTACGTGTTCTGGAGTCATTTTGTTGCAAGCGGGTTTTTACATACTTCTCAGACATTTCACTGGAAGCGGGTTTTTTAAATGCTCTGTAGGCATTTCGTTGCAAGCGGGTTTTTAAGTTCTCTGGAGTCATTTCGTTGCAAGCGGGTTTTTACGTGTTCTGGAGTCATTTCGTTGCAAGCGGGTTTTTACATACTTCTCAGACATTTCACTGGAAGCGGGTTTTTTAAATGCTCTGTAGGCATTTCGTTGCAAGCGGGTTTTTAAGTACTCTGGAGTCATTTCGTTGCAAGCGGGTTTTTACGTGTTCTGGAGTCATTTCGTTACAAGCGGGTTTTTAAGTGCTCTGGAGTCATTTCATTGCAAGCGGGTTTTTACGTGTTCTGGAGTCATTTCGTTGCAAGCGGGTTTTTACATACTTCTCAGACATTTCACTGGAAGCGGGTTTTTTAAATGCTCTGTAGGCATTTCGTTGCAAGCGGGTTTTTAAGTACTCTGGAGTCATTTCGTTGCAAGCGGGTTTTTAAGTGCTCTGAAGGCATTTCGTTGCAAGCGGGTTTTTAAGTGCTCTGGAGTCATTTCGTTGCAAGCGGGTTTTTACGTGTTCTGGAGTCATTTCGTTGCAAGCGGGTTTTTACATACTTCTCAGACATTTCACTGGAAGCGGGTTTTTTAAATGCTCTGAGGCATTTCGTTGCAAACGGGTTTTTACGTGCTCTGGAGTAATTTCGTTGCAAGCGGGTTTTTAAGTGCTCTGTAGTCATTTCGTTGCAAGCGGGTTTTTAAGTGCTCTGGAGTCATTTCGTTGCAAGCGGGTTTTTAAGTGCTCTGGAGTCATTTCGTTGCAAGCGGGTTTTTAAGTGCTCTGGAGTCATTTCGTTGCAAGCGGGTTTTTACGTGTTCTGGAGTCATTTCGTTGCAAGCGGGTTTTTACATACTTCTCAGATATTTCACGGGAAGCGGGTTTTTTAAATGCTCTGTAGGCATTTCGTTGCAAGCGGGTTTTTAAGTACTCTGGAGTCATTTCGTTGCAAGCGGGTTTTTACGTGTTCTGGAGTCATTTCTTTGCAAGCGGGTTTTTAAGTGCTCTGGAGTCATTTCGTTGCAAGCGGGTTTTTAAGTGCTCTGAAGGCATTTCGTTGCAAGCGAGTTTTTAAGTGCTCTGGAGTCATTTCGTTGCAAGCGGGTTTTTAAGTGCTCTGGAGACATTTCGTTGCAAGCGGGTTTTTAAGTGCTCTGGAGCCATTTCGTTGCAAGCGGGTTTTTAAGTGCTCTGGAGACATTTCGTTGCAAGCGGGTTTTTAAGTGCTCTGGAGCCATTTCGTTGCATCGGGTTTTTAAGTGCTCTGGAGCCATTTCGTTGCAAGCGGGTTTTTACGTGTTCTGGAGTCATTTCTTTGCAAGCGGGTTTTTAAGTGCTCTGGAGCCATTTCGTTGCATCGGGTTTTTAAGTGCTCTGGAGCCATTTCGTTGCAAGCGGGTTTTTACGTGTTCTGGAGTCATTTCTTTGCAAGCGGGTTTTTAAGTGCTCTGTAGGCATTTCGTTGCAAGCGGGTTTTTAAGTACTCTGGAGTCATTTCGTTGCAAGCGGGTTTTTACGTGTTCTGGAGTCATTTCTTTGCAAGCGGGTTTTTAAGTGCTCTGGAGTCATTTCGTTGCAAGCGGGTTTTTAAGTGCTCTGAAGGCATTTCGTTGCAAGCGAGTTTTTAAGTGCTCTGGAGTCATTTCGTTGCAAGCGGGTTTTTAAGTGCTCTGGAGACATTTCGTTGCAAGCGGGTTTTTAAGTGCTCTGGAGCCATTTCGTTGCAAGCGGGTTTTTAAGTGCTCTGGAGACATTTCGTTGCAAGCGGGTTTTTAAGTGCTCTGGAGCCATTTCGTTGCATCGGGTTTTTAAGTGCTCTGGAGCCATTTCGTTGCAAGCGGGTTTTTCAGTGCTCTGGAGTCATTACGTTGCAAGCGGGTTTTTAAGTGTTCTGGAGTCATTTCGTTGCAAGCGGGTTTTTAAGTGCTCTAGAGTCATTTCGTTGCAAGCGGGTTTTTAAGTGCTCTGGAGTCATTTCGTTGCAAGCGGGTTTTTAAGTGCTCTGGAGTCATTTCGTTGCAAGCGGGTTTTTAAGTGCTCTGTAGTCATTTCGTTGCAAGCGGGTTTTTAAGTGCTCTGGATTCATTTCGTTGCAAGCGGGTTTTTAAGTGCTCTGGAGTCATTTCGTTGCAAGCGGGTTTTTACGTGTTCTGGAGTCATTTCGTTGCAAGCGGGTTTTTACATACTTCTCAGACATTTCACTGGAAGCGGGTTTTTTAAATGCTCTGTAGGCATTTCGTTGCAAGCGGGTTTTTAAGTGCTCTGGAGTCATTTCGTTGCAAGCCGGTTTTTACGTGTTCTGGAGTCATTTCGTTGCAAGCGGGTTTTTACATACTTCTCAGATATTTCACTGGAAGCGGGTTTTTTAAATGCTCTGTAGGCATTTCGTTGCAAGCGGGTTTTTAAGTACTCTGGATTCATTTCGTTGCAAGCGGGTTTTTACGTGTTCTGGAGTCATTTCGTTGCAAGCGGGTTTTTAAGTGCTCTGGAGTCATTTCGTTGCAAGCGGGTTTTTAAGTGCTCTGGAGTCATTTCGTTGCAAGCGGGTTTTTAAGTGCTCTGGAGTCATTTCGTTGCAAGCGGGTTTTTAAGTGCTCTGGAGTCATTTCGTTGCAAGCGGGTTTTTACGTGTTCTGGAGTCATTTCGTTGCAAGCGGGTTTTTACATACTTCTCAGACATTTCACTGGAAGCGGGTTTTTTAAATGCTCTGTAGGCATTTCGTTGCAAGCGGGTTTTTAAGTACTCTGGAGTCATTTCGTTGCAAGCGGGTTTTTACGTGTTCTGGAGTCATTTCGTTACAAGCGGGTTTTTAAGTGCTCTGGAGTCATTTCATTGCAAGCGGGTTTTTACGTGTTCTGGAGTCATTTCGTTGCAAGCGGGTTTTTACATACTTCTCAGACATTTCACTGGAAGCGGGTTTTTTAAATGCTCTGTAGGCATTTCGTTGCAAGCGGGTTTTTAAGTACTCTGGAGTCATTTCGTTGCAAGCGGGTTTTTAAGTGCTCTGAAGGCATTTCGTTGCAAGCGGGTTTTTAAGTGCTCTGGAGTCATTTCGTTGCAAGCGGGTTTTTACGTGTTCTGGAGTCATTTCGTTGCAAGCGGGTTTTTACATACTTCTCAGACATTTCACTGGAAGCGGGTTTTTTAAATGCTCTGAGGCATTTCGTTGCAAACGGGTTTTTACGTGCTCTGGAGTAATTTCGTTGCAAGCGGGTTTTTAAGTGCTCTGTAGTCATTTCGTTGCAAGCGGTTTTTTAAGTGCTCTGGAGTCATTTCGTTGCAAGCGGGTTTTTAAGTGCTCTGGAGTCATTTCGTTGCAAGCGGGTTTTTAAGTGCTCTGGAGTCATTTCGTTGCAAGCGGGTTTTTAAGTGTTCTGGAGTCATTTCGTTGCAAGCGGGTTTTTAAGTGCTCTGGAGTCATTTCGTTGCAAGCGGGTTTTTAAGTGCTCTGGAGTCATTTCTTTGCAAGCGGGTTTTTAAGTGCTCTGGAGTCATTTCGTTGCAAGCGGGTTTTTAAGTGTTCTGGAGACATTTCGTTGCAAGCGGGTTTTTACATACTTCTCAGACATTTCACTGGAAGCGGGTTTTTTAAATGCTCTGTAGGCATTTCGTTGCAAGCGGGTTTTTAAGTGCTCTGGAGTCATTTCGTTGCAAGCGGGTTTTTACGTGTTCTGGAGTCATTTCGTTGCAAGCGGGTTTTTACATACTTCTCAGACATTTCACGGGAAGCGGGTTTTTTAAATGCTCTGTAGGCATTTCGTTGCAAGCGGGTTTTTACGTGTTCTGGAGTCATTTCGTTGCAAGCGGGTTTTTACATACTTCTCAGACATTTCACTGAAAGCGGGTTTTTTAAATGCTCTGAGGCATTTCGTTGCAAACGGGTTTTTACGTGCTCTGGAGTAATTTCGTTGCAAGCGGGTTTTTAAGTGCTCTGTAGTCATTTCGTTGCAAGCGGTTTTTTAAGTGCTCTGGAGTCATTTCGTTGCAAGCGGGTTTTTAAGTGCTCTGGAGTCATTTCGTTGCAAGCGGGTTTTTAAGTGCTCTGGAGTCATTTCGTTGCAAGCGGGTTTTTAAGTGTTCTGGAGTCATTTCGTTGCAAGCGGGTTTTTAAGTGCTCTGGAGTCATTTCGTTGCAAGCGGGTTTTTAAGTGCTCTGGAGTCATTTCGTTGCAAGCGGGTTTTTAAGTGCTCTGGAGTCATTTCGTTGCAAGCGGGTTTTTAAGTGTTCTGGAGTCATTTCGTTGCAAGCGGGTTTTTACATACTTCTCAGACATTTCACTGGAAGCGGGTTTTTTAAATGCTCTGTAGGCATTTCGTTGCAAGCGGGTTTTTAAGTGCTCTGGAGTCATTTCGTTGCAAGCGGGTTTTTACGTGTTCTGGAGTCATTTCGTTGCAAGCGGGTTTTTACATACTTCTCAGACATTTCACGGGAAGCGGGTTTTTTAAATGCTCTGTAGGCATTTCGTTGCAAGCGGGTTTTTAAGTACTCTGGAGTCATTTCGTTGCAAGCGGGTTTTTACGTGTTCTGGAGTCATTTCTTTGCAAGCGGGTTTTTAAGTGCTCTGGAGTCATTTCGTTGCAAGCGGGTTTTTAAGTGCTCTGAAGGCATTTCGTTGCAAGCGAGTTTTTAAGTGCTCTGGAGTCATTTCGTTGCAAGCGGGTTTTTAAGTGCTCTGGAGACATTTCGTTGCAAGCGGGTTTTTAAGTGCTCTGGAGCCATTTCGTTGCAAGCGGGTTTTTAAGTGCTCTGGAGACATTTCGTTGCAAGCGGGTTTTTAAGTGCTCTGGAGCCATTTCGTTGCATCGGGTTTTTAAGTGCTCTGGAGCCATTTCGTTGCAAGCGGGTTTTTCAGTGCTCTGGAGTCATTACGTTGCAAGCGGGTTTTTAAGTGTTCTGGAGTCATTTCGTTGCAAGCGGGTTTTTAAGTGCTCTAGAGTCATTTCGTTGCAAGCGGGTTTTTAAGTGCTCTGGAGTCATTTCGTTGCAATCGGGTTTTTAAGTGCTCTGGAGTCATTTCGTTGCAAGCGGGTTTTTAAGTGCTCTGTAGTCATTTCGTTGCAAGCGGGTTTTTAAGTGCTCTGGATTCATTTCGTTGCAAGCGGGTTTTTAAGTGCTCTGGAGTCATTTCGTTGCAAGCGGGTTTTTACGTGTTCTGGAGTCATTTCGTTGCAAGCGGGTTTTTACATACTTCTCAGACATTTCACTGGAAGCGGGTTTTTTAAATGCTCTGTAGGCATTTCGTTGCAAGCGGGTTTTTAAGTGCTCTGGAGTCATTTCGTTGCAAGCCGGTTTTTACGTGTTCTGGAGTCATTTCGTTGCAAGCGGGTTTTTACATACTTCTCAGACATTTCACTGGAAGCGGGTTTTTTAAATGCTCTGTAGGCATTTCGTTGCAAGCGGGTTTTTAAGTACTCTGGATTCATTTCGTTGCAAGCGGGTTTTTACGTGTTCTGGAGTCATTTCGTTGCAAGCGGGTTTTTAAGTGCTCTGGAGTCATTTCGTTGCAAGCGGGTTTTTAAGTGCTCTGGAGTCATTTCGTTGCAAGCGGGTTTTTAAGTGCTCTGGAGTCATTTCGTTGCAAGCGGGTTTTTAAGTGCTCTGGAGTCATTTCGTTGCAAGAGGGTTTTTAAGTGCTCTGAAGGCATTTCGTTGCAAGCGGGTTTTTAAGTGCTCTGGAGTCATTTCGTTGCAAGCGGGTTTTTACGTGTTCTGGAGTCATTTCGTTACAAGCGGGTTTTTAAGTGCTCTGGAGTCATTTCATTGCAAGCGGGTTTTTACGTGTTCTGGAGTCATTTCGTTGCAAGCGGGTTTTTACATACTTCTCAGACATTTCACTGGAAGCGGGTTTTTTAAATGCTCTGTAGGCATTTCGTTGCAAGCGGGTTTTTAAGTACTCTGGAGTCATTTCGTTGCAAGCGGGTTTTTAAGTGCTCTGAAGGCATTTCGTTGCAAGCGGGTTTGTAAGTGCTCTGGAGTCATTTCGTTGCAAGCGGGTTTTTACGTGTTCTGGAGTCATTTCGTTGCAAGCGGGTTTTTACATACTTCTCAGACATTTCACTGGAAGCGGGTTTTTTAAATGCTCTGAGGCATTTCGTTGCAAACGGGTTTTTACGTGCTCTGGAGTAATTTCGTTGCAAGCGGGTTTTTAAGTGCTCTGTAGTCATTTCGTTGCAAGCGGTTTTTTAAGTGCTCTGGAGTCATTTCGTTGCAAGCGGGTTTTTAAGTGCTCTGGAGTCATTTCGTTGCAAGCGGGTTTTTAAGTGCTCTGGAGTCATTTCGTTGCAAGCGGGTTTTTAAGTGTTCTGGAGTCATTTCGTTGCAAGCGGGTTTTTAAGTGCTCTGGAGTCATTTCGTTGCAAGCGGGTTTTTAAGTGCTCTGGAGTCATTTCGTTGCAAGCGGGTTTTTAAGTGCTCTGGAGTCATTTCGTTGCAAGCGGGTTTTTAAGTGTTCTGGAGTCATTTCGTTGCAAGCGGGTTTTTACATACTTCTCAGACATTTCACTGGAAGCGGGTTTTTTAAATGCTCTGTAGGCATTTCGTTGCAAGCGGGTTTTTAAGTGCTCTGGAGTCATTTCGTTGCAAGCGGGTTTTTACGTGTTCTGGAGTCATTTCGTTGCAAGCGGGTTTTTACATACTTCTCAGACATTTCACGGGAAGCGGGTTTTTTAAATGCTCTGTAGGCATTTCGTTGCAAGCGGGTTTTTAAGTGCTCTGGAGTCATTTCGTTGCAAGCGGGTTTTTAAGTGCTCTGAAGGCATTTCGTTGCAAGCGAGTTTTTAAGTGCTCTGGAGTCATTTCGTTGCAAGCGGGTTTTTAAGTGCTCTGGAGACATTTCGTTGCAAGCGGGTTTTTAAGTGCTCTGGAGCCATTTCGTTGCAAGCGGGTTTTTAAGTGCTCTGGAGACATTTCGTTGCAAGCGGGTTTTTAAGTGCTCTGGAGCCATTTCGTTGCAAGCGGGTTTTTAAGTGCTCTGGAGCCATTTCGTTGCAAGCGGGTTTTTCAGTGCTCTGGAGTCATTACGTTGCAAGCGGGTTTTTAAGTGTTCTGGAGTCATTTCGTTGCAAGCGGGTTTTTAAGTGCTCTGGAGTCATTTCGTTGCAAGCGGGTTTTTAAGTGCTCTGGAGTCATTTCGTTGCAAGCGGGTTTTTAAGTGCTCTGGAGTCATTTCGTTGCAAGCGGGTTTTTAAGTGCTCTGTAGTCATTTCGTTGCAAGCGGGTTTTTAAGTGCTCTGGATTCATTTCGTTGCAAGCGGGTTTTTAAGTGCTCTGGAGTCATTTCGTTGCAAGCGGGTTTTTACGTGTTCTGGAGTCATTTCGTTGCAAGCGGGTTTTTACATACTTCTCAGACATTTCACTGGAAGCGGGTTTTTTAAATGCTCTGTAGGCATTTCGTTGCAAGCGGGTTTTTAAGTGCTCTGGAGTCATTTCGTTGCAAGCGGGTTTTTAAGTGCTCTGGAGTCATTTCGTTGCAAGCGGGTTTTTAAGTGCTCTGAAGGCATTTCGTTGCAAGCGGGTTTTTAAGTGCTCTGGAGTCATTTCGTTGCAAGCGGGTTTTTAAGTGCTCTGGATACATTTCGTTGCAAGCGGGTTTTTAAGTGCTCTAGAGCCATTTCGTTGCAAGCGGGTTTTTAAGTGCTCTGGAGCCATTTCGTTGCAAGCGGGTTTTTAAGTGCTCTGGAGTCATTACGTTGCAAGCGGGTTTTTAAGTGCTCTGGAGTCATTTCGTTGCAAGCGGGTTTTTAATTGCTCTGGAGTCATTTCGTTGCAAGCGGGTTTTTAAGTGCTCTGGAGTCATTTCGTTGCAAGCGGGTTTTTAAGTGCTCTGGAGTCATTTCGTTGCAAACGGGTTTTTAAGTGCTCTGGAGTCATTTCGTTGCAAGCGGGTTTTTAAGTGCTCTGGAGTCATTTCGTTGCAAGCGGGTTTTTAAGTGCTCTGGATTCATTTCGTTGCAAGCGGGTTTTTAAATGATCTGCAGTCATTTCGTTGCAAGCAGGTTTTTAAGTGCTCTGGAGTCATTTCGTTGCAAGCGTGTTTTTAAGTACTCTGGAGACATTTTGGTACAAGCGGGTTTTTAAGTGCTCTGGAGTCATTTCGTTGCAAGCGGGTTTTTAAGTGCTCTGGAGTCATTTCGTTGCAAGCGGGTTTTTAAGTGCTCTGAAGGCATTTCGTTGCAAGCGGGTTTTTAAGTGCTCTGGAGTCATTTCGTTGCAAGCGGGTTTTTACGTGTTCTGGAGTCATTTCGTTGCAAGCAGGTTTTTACATACTTCTCAGACATTTCACTGGAAGCGGGTTTTTTAAATGCTCTGTAGGCATTTCGTTGCAAGCGGGTTTTTAAGTGCTCTGGAGTCATTTCGTTGCAAGCGGGTTTTTACGTGTTCTGGAGTCATTTCGTTGCAAGCGGGTTTTTACATACTTCTCAAACATTTCACTGGAAGCGGGTTTTTTAAATGCTCTGTAGGCATTTCGTTGCAAGCGGGTTTTTAAGTACTCTGGAGTCATTTCGTTGCAAGCGGGTTTTTACGTGCTCTGGAGTCATTTCGTTGCAAGCGGGTTTTTAAGTGCTCTGGAGTCATTTCGTTGCAAGCGGGTTTTTAAGTGCTCTGGAGTCATTTCGTTGCAAGCGGGTTTTTAAGTGCTCTGGAGTCATTTCGTTGCAAGCGGGTTTTTAAGTGCTCTGGAGTCATTTCGTTGCAAGCGGGTTTTTAAGTGCTCTGGAGTCATTTCGTTGCAAGCGGGTTTTTAAGTGCTCTGGAGCCATTTCGTTGCAAGCGGGTTTTTAAGTGCTCTGGAGTCATTTCGTTGCAAGCGGGTTTTTAAGTGCTCTGGAGTCATTTCGTTGCAAGCGGGTTTTTAAGTGCTCTGGAGTCATTTCGTTGCAAGCGGGTTTTTAAGTGCTCTGGAGTCATTTCGTTGCAAGCGGGTTTTTAAGTGCTCTGGAGTCATTTCGTTGCAAGCGGGTTTTTAAGTGCTCTGGAGTCATTTCGTTGCAAGCGGGTTTTTAAGTGCTCTGGAGTCATTTCGTTGCAAGAGGGTTTTTAAGTGCTCTGAAGGCATTTCGTTGCAAGCGGGTTTTTAAGTGCTCTGGAGTCATTTCGTTGCAAGCGGGTTTTTACGTGTTCTGGAGTCATTTCGTTACAAGCGGGTTTTTAAGTGCTCTGGAGTCATTTCATTGCAAGCGGGTTTTTACGTGTTCTGGAGTCATTTCGTTGCAAGCGGGTTTTTACATACTTCTCAGACATTTCACTGGAAGCGGGTTTTTTAAATGCTCTGTAGGCATTTCGTTGCAAGCGGGTTTTTAAGTACTCTGGAGTCATTTCGTTGCAAGCGGGTTTTTAAGTGCTCTGAAGGCATTTCGTTGCAAGCGGGTTTGTAAGTGCTCTGGAGTCATTTCGTTGCAAGCGGGTTTTTACGTGTTCTGGAGTCATTTCGTTGCAAGCGGGTTTTTACATACTTCTCAGACATTTCACTGGAAGCGGGTTTTTTAAATGCTCTGAGGCATTTCGTTGCAAACGGGTTTTTACGTGCTCTGGAGTAATTTCGTTGCAAGCGGGTTTTTAAGTGCTCTGTAGTCATTTCGTTGCAAGCGGTTTTTTAAGTGCTCTGGAGTCATTTCGTTGCAAGCGGGTTTTTAAGTGCTCTGGAGTCATTTCGTTGCAAGCGGGTTTTTAAGTGCTCTGGAGTCATTTCGTTGCAAGCGGGTTTTTAAGTGTTCTGGAGTCATTTCGTTGCAAGCGGGTTTTTAAGTGCTCTGGAGTCATTTCGTTGCAAGCGGGTTTTTAAGTGCTCTGGAGTCATTTCGTTGCAAGCGGGTTTTTAAGTGCTCTGGAGTCATTTCGTTGCAAGCGGGTTTTTAAGTGTTCTGGAGTCATTTCGTTGCAAGCGGGTTTTTACATACTTCTCAGACATTTCACTGGAAGCGGGTTTTTTAAATGCTCTGTAGGCATTTCGTTGCAAGCGGGTTTTTAAGTGCTCTGGAGTCATTTCGTTGCAAGCGGGTTTTTACGTGTTCTGGAGTCATTTCGTTGCAAGCGGGTTTTTACATACTTCTCAGACATTTCACGGGAAGCGGGTTTTTTAAATGCTCTGTAGGCATTTCGTTGCAAGCGGGTTTTTAAGTGCTCTGGAGTCATTTCGTTGCAAGCGGGTTTTTAAGTGCTCTGAAGGCATTTCGTTGCAAGCGAGTTTTTAAGTGCTCTGGAGTCATTTCGTTGCAAGCGGGTTTTTAAGTGCTCTGGAGACATTTCGTTGCAAGCGGGTTTTTAAGTGCTCTGGAGCCATTTCGTTGCAAGCGGGTTTTTAAGTGCTCTGGAGACATTTCGTTGCAAGCGGGTTTTTAAGTGCTCTGGAGCCATTTCGTTGCAAGCGGGTTTTTAAGTGCTCTGGAGCCATTTCGTTGCAAGCGGGTTTTTCAGTGCTCTGGAGTCATTACGTTGCAAGCGGGTTTTTAAGTGTTCTGGAGTCATTTCGTTGCAAGCGGGTTTTTAAGTGCTCTGGAGTCATTTCGTTGCAAGCGGGTTTTTAAGTGCTCTGGAGTCATTTCGTTGCAAGCGGGTTTTTAAGTGCTCTGGAGTCATTTCGTTGCAAGCGGGTTTTTAAGTGCTCTGTAGTCATTTCGTTGCAAGCGGGTTTTTAAGTGCTCTGGATTCATTTCGTTGCAAGCGGGTTTTTAAGTGCTCTGGAGTCATTTCGTTGCAAGCGGGTTTTTACGTGTTCTGGAGTCATTTCGTTGCAAGCGGGTTTTTACATACTTCTCAGACATTTCACTGGAAGCGGGTTTTTTAAATGCTCTGTAGGCATTTCGTTGCAAGCGGGTTTTTAAGTGCTCTGGAGTCATTTCGTTGCAAGCGGGTTTTTAAGTGCTCTGGAGTCATTTCGTTGCAAGCGGGTTTTTAAGTGCTCTGAAGGCATTTCGTTGCAAGCGGGTTTTTAAGTGCTCTGGAGTCATTTCGTTGCAAGCGGGTTTTTAAGTGCTCTGGATACATTTCGTTGCAAGCGGGTTTTTAAGTGCTCTAGAGCCATTTCGTTGCAAGCGGGTTTTTAAGTGCTCTGGAGCCATTTCGTTGCAAGCGGGTTTTTAAGTGCTCTGGAGTCATTACGTTGCAAGCGGGTTTTTAAGTGCTCTGGAGTCATTTCGTTGCAAGCGGGTTTTTAATTGCTCTGGAGTCATTTCGTTGCAAGCGGGTTTTTAAGTGCTCTGGAGTCATTTCGTTGCAAGCGGGTTTTTAAGTGCTCTGGAGTCATTTCGTTGCAAACGGGTTTTTAAGTGCTCTGGAGTCATTTCGTTGCAAGCGGGTTTTTAAGTGCTCTGGAGTCATTTCGTTGCAAGCGGGTTTTTAAGTGCTCTGGATTCATTTCGTTGCAAGCGGGTTTTTAAATGATCTGCAGTCATTTCGTTGCAAGCAGGTTTTTAAGTGCTCTGGAGTCATTTCGTTGCAAGCGTGTTTTTAAGTACTCTGGAGACATTTTGGTACAAGCGGGTTTTTAAGTGCTCTGGAGTCATTTCGTTGCAAGCGGGTTTTTAAGTGCTCTGGAGTCATTTCGTTGCAAGCGGGTTTTTAAGTGCTCTGAAGGCATTTCGTTGCAAGCGGGTTTTTAAGTGCTCTGGAGTCATTTCGTTGCAAGCGGGTTTTTACGTGTTCTGGAGTCATTTCGTTGCAAGCAGGTTTTTACATACTTCTCAGACATTTCACTGGAAGCGGGTTTTTTAAATGCTCTGTAGGCATTTCGTTGCAAGCGGGTTTTTAAGTGCTCTGGAGTCATTTCGTTGCAAGCGGGTTTTTACGTGTTCTGGAGTCATTTCGTTGCAAGCGGGTTTTTACATACTTCTCAAACATTTCACTGGAAGCGGGTTTTTTAAATGCTCTGTAGGCATTTCGTTGCAAGCGGGTTTTTAAGTACTCTGGAGTCATTTCGTTGCAAGCGGGTTTTTACGTGCTCTGGAGTCATTTCGTTGCAAGCGGGTTTTTAAGTGCTCTGGAGTCATTTCGTTGCAAGCGGGTTTTTAAGTGCTCTGGAGTCATTTCGTTGCAAGCGGGTTTTTAAGTGCTCTGGAGTCATTTCGTTGCAAGCGGGTTTTTAAGTGCTCTGGAGTCATTTCGTTGCAAGCGGGTTTTTAAGTGCTCTGGAGTCATTTCGTTGCAAGCGGGTTTTTAAGTGCTCTGGAGCCATTTCGTTGCAAGCGGGTTTTTCAGTGCTCTGGAGTCATTACGTTGCAAGCGGGTTTTTAAGTGTTCTGGAGTCATTTCGTTGCAAGCGGGTTTTTAAGTGCTCTAGAGTCATTTCGTTGCAAGCGGGTTTTTAAGTGCTCTGGAGTCATTTCGTTGCAAGCGGGTTTTTAAGTGCTCTGGAGTCATTTCGTTGCAAGCGGGTTTTTAAGTGCTCTGTAGTCATTTCGTTGCAAGCGGGTTTTTAAGTGCTCTGGATTCATTTCGTTGCAAGCGGGTTTTTAAGTGCTCTGGAGTCATTTCGTTGCAAGCGGGTTTTTACGTGTTCTGGAGTCATTTCGTTGCAAGCGGGTTTTTACATACTTCTCAGACATTTCACTGGAAGCGGGTTTTTTAAATGCTCTGTAGGCATTTCGTTGCAAGCGGGTTTTTAAGTGCTCTGGAGTCATTTCGTTGCAAGCCGGTTTTTACGTGTTCTGGAGTCATTTCGTTGCAAGCGGGTTTTTACATACTTCTCAGACATTTCACTGGAAGCGGGTTTTTTAAATGCTCTGTAGGCATTTCGTTGCAAGCGGGTTTTTAAGTACTCTGGATTCATTTCGTTGCAAGCGGGTTTTTACGTGTTCTGGAGTCATTTCGTTGCAAGCGGGTTTTTAAGTGCTCTGGAGTCATTTCGTTGCAAGCGGGTTTTTAAGTGCTCTGGAGTCATTTCGTTGCAAGCGGGTTTTTAAGTGCTCTGGAGTCATTTCGTTGCAAGCGGGTTTTTAAGTGCTCTGGAGTCATTTCGTTGCAAGCGGGTTTTTACGTGTTCTGGAGTCATTTCGTTGCAAGCGGGTTTTTACATACTTCTCAGACATTTCACTGGAAGCGGGTTTTTTAAATGCTCTGTAGGCATTTCGTTGCAAGCGGGTTTTTAAGTACTCTGGAGTCATTTCGTTGCAAGCGGGTTTTTACGTGTTCTGGAGTCATTTCGTTGCAAGCGGGTTTTTACATACTTCTCAGACATTTCACTGGAAGCGGGTTTTTTAAATGCTCTGAGGCATTTCGTTGCAAACGGGTTTTTACGTGCTCTGGAGTAATTTCGTTGCAAGCGGGTTTTTAAGTGCTCTGTAGTCATTTCGTTGCAAGCGGTTTTTTAAGTGCTCTGGAGTCATTTCGTTGCAAGCGGGTTTTTAAGTGCTCTGGAGTCATTTCGTTGCAAGCGGGTTTTTACATACTTCTCAGACATTTCACGGGAAGCGGGTTTTTTAAATGCTCTGTAGGCATTTCGTTGCAAGCGGGTTTTTACGTGTTCTGGAGTCATTTCGTTGCAAGCGGGTTTTTACATACTTCTCAGACATTTCACTGAAAGCGGGTTTTTTAAATGCTCTGAGGCATTTCGTTGCAAACGGGTTTTTACGTGCTCTGGAGTAATTTCGTTGCAAGCGGGTTTTTAAGTGCTCTGTAGTCATTTCGTTGCAAGCGGTTTTTTAAGTGCTCTGGAGTCATTTCGTTGCAAGCGGGTTTTTAAGTGCTCTGGAGTCATTTCGTTGCAAGCGGGTTTTTAAGTGCTCTGGAGTCATTTCGTTGCAAGCGGGTTTTTAAGTGTTCTGGAGTCATTTCGTTGCAAGCGGGTTTTTAAGTGCTCTGGAGTCATTTCGTTGCAAGCGGGTTTTTAAGTGCTCTGGAGTCATTTCGTTGCAAGCGGGTTTTTAAGTGCTCTGGAGTCATTTCGTTGCAAGCGGGTTTTTAAGTGTTCTGGAGTCATTTCGTTGCAAGCGGGTTTTTACATACTTCTCAGACATTTCACTGGAAGCGGGTTTTTTAAATGCTCTGTAGGCATTTCGTTGCAAGCGGGTTTTTAAGTGCTCTGGAGTCATTTCGTTGCAAGCGGGTTTTTACGTGTTCTGGAGTCATTTCGTTGCAAGCGGGTTTTTACATACTTCTCAGACATTTCACGGGAAGCGGGTTTTTTAAATGCTCTGTAGGCATTTCGTTGCAAGCGGGTTTTTAAGTACTCTGGAGTCATTTCGTTGCAAGCGGGTTTTTACGTGTTCTGGAGTCATTTCTTTGCAAGCGGGTTTTTAAGTGCTCTGGAGTCATTTCGTTGCAAGCGGGTTTTTAAGTGCTCTGAAGGCATTTCGTTGCAAGCGAGTTTTTAAGTGCTCTGGAGTCATTTCGTTGCAAGCGGGTTTTTAAGTGCTCTGGAGACATTTCGTTGCAAGCGGGTTTTTAAGTGCTCTGGAGCCATTTCGTTGCAAGCGGGTTTTTAAGTGCTCTGGAGACATTTCGTTGCAAGCGGGTTTTTAACTGCTCTGGAGCCATTTCGTTGCATCGGGTTTTTAAGTGCTCTGGAGCCATTTCGTTGCAAGCGGGTTTTTCAGTGCTCTGGAGTCATTACGTTGCAAGCGGGTTTTTAAGTGTTCTGGAGTCATTTCGTTGCAAGCGGGTTTTTAAGTGCTCTAGAGTCATTTCGTTGCAAGCGGGTTTTTAAGTGCTCTGGAGTCATTTCGTTGCAAGCGGGTTTTTAAGTGCTCTGGAGTCATTTCGTTGCAAGCGGGTTTTTAAGTGCTCTGTAGTCATTTCGTTGCAAGCGGGTTTTTAAGTGCTCTGGATTCATTTCGTTGCAAGCGGGTTTTTAAGTGCTCTGGAGTCATTTCGTTGCAAGCGGGTTTTTACGTGTTCTGGAGTCATTTCGTTGCAAGCGGGTTTTTACATACTTCTCAGACATTTCACTGGAAGCGGGTTTTTTAAATGCTCTGTAGGCATTTCGTTGCAAGCGGGTTTTTAAGTGCTCTGGAGTCATTTCGTTGCAAGCCGGTTTTTACGTGTTCTGGAGTCATTTCGTTGCAAGCGGGTTTTTACATACTTCTCAGACATTTCACTGGAAGCGGGTTTTTTAAATGCTCTGTAGGCATTTCGTTGCAAGCGGGTTTTTAAGTACTCTGGATTCATTTCGTTGCAAGCGGGTTTTTACGTGTTCTGGAGTCATTTCGTTGCAAGCGGGTTTTTAAGTGCTCTGGAGTCATTTCGTTGCAAGCGGGTTTTTAAGTGCTCTGGAGTCATTTCGTTGCAAGCGGGTTTTTAAGTGCTCTGGAGTCATTTCGTTGCAAGCGGGTTTTTAAGTGCTCTGGAGTCATTTCGTTGCAAGAGGGTTTTTAAGTGCTCTGAAGGCATTTCGTTGCAAGCGGGTTTTTAAGTGCTCTGGAGTCATTTCGTTGCAAGCGGGTTTTTACGTGTTCTGGAGTCATTTCGTTACAAGCGGGTTTTTAAGTGCTCTGGAGTCATTTCATTGCAAGCGGGTTTTTACGTGTTCTGGAGTCATTTCGTTGCAAGCGGGTTTTTACATACTTCTCAGACATTTCACTGGAAGCGGGTTTTTTAAATGCTCTGTAGGCATTTCGTTGCAAGCGGGTTTTTAAGTACTCTGGAGTCATTTCGTTGCAAGCGGGTTTTTAAGTGCTCTGAAGGCATTTCGTTGCAAGCGGGTTTGTAAGTGCTCTGGAGTCATTTCGTTGCAAGCGGGTTTTTACGTGTTCTGGAGTCATTTCGTTGCAAGCGGGTTTTTACATACTTCTCAGACATTTCACTGGAAGCGGGTTTTTTAAATGCTCTGAGGCATTTCGTTGCAAACGGGTTTTTACGTGCTCTGGAGTAATTTCGTTGCAAGCGGGTTTTTAAGTGCTCTGTAGTCATTTCGTTGCAAGCGGTTTTTTAAGTGCTCTGGAGTCATTTCGTTGCAAGCGGGTTTTTAAGTGCTCTGGAGTCATTTCGTTGCAAGCGGGTTTTTAAGTGCTCTGGAGTCATTTCGTTGCAAGCGGGTTTTTAAGTGTTCTGGAGTCATTTCGTTGCAAGCGGGTTTTTAAGTGCTCTGGAGTCATTTCGTTGCAAGCGGGTTTTTAAGTGCTCTGGAGTCATTTCGTTGCAAGCGGGTTTTTAAGTGCTCTGGAGTCATTTCGTTGCAAGCGGGTTTTTAAGTGTTCTGGAGTCATTTCGTTGCAAGCGGGTTTTTACATACTTCTCAGACATTTCACTGGAAGCGGGTTTTTTAAATGCTCTGTAGGCATTTCGTTGCAAGCGGGTTTTTAAGTGCTCTGGAGTCATTTCGTTGCAAGCGGGTTTTTACGTGTTCTGGAGTCATTTCGTTGCAAGCGGGTTTTTACATACTTCTCAGACATTTCACGGGAAGCGGGTTTTTTAAATGCTCTGTAGGCATTTCGTTGCAAGCGGGTTTTTAAGTGCTCTGGAGTCATTTCGTTGCAAGCGGGTTTTTAAGTGCTCTGAAGGCATTTCGTTGCAAGCGAGTTTTTAAGTGCTCTGGAGTCATTTCGTTGCAAGCGGGTTTTTAAGTGCTCTGGAGACATTTCGTTGCAAGCGGGTTTTTAAGTGCTCTGGAGCCATTTCGTTGCAAGCGGGTTTTTAAGTGCTCTGGAGACATTTCGTTGCAAGCGGGTTTTTAAGTGCTCTGGAGCCATTTCGTTGCAAGCGGGTTTTTAAGTGCTCTGGAGCCATTTCGTTGCAAGCGGGTTTTTCAGTGCTCTGGAGTCATTACGTTGCAAGCGGGTTTTTAAGTGTTCTGGAGTCATTTCGTTGCAAGCGGGTTTTTAAGTGCTCTGGAGTCATTTCGTTGCAAGCGGGTTTTTAAGTGCTCTGGAGTCATTTCGTTGCAAGCGGGTTTTTAAGTGCTCTGGAGTCATTTCGTTGCAAGCGGGTTTTTAAGTGCTCTGTAGTCATTTCGTTGCAAGCGGGTTTTTAAGTGCTCTGGATTCATTTCGTTGCAAGCGGGTTTTTAAGTGCTCTGGAGTCATTTCGTTGCAAGCGGGTTTTTACGTGTTCTGGAGTCATTTCGTTGCAAGCGGGTTTTTACATACTTCTCAGACATTTCACTGGAAGCGGGTTTTTTAAATGCTCTGTAGGCATTTCGTTGCAAGCGGGTTTTTAAGTGCTCTGGAGTCATTTCGTTGCAAGCGGGTTTTTAAGTGCTCTGGAGTCATTTCGTTGCAAGCGGGTTTTTAAGTGCTCTGAAGGCATTTCGTTGCAAGCGGGTTTTTAAGTGCTCTGGAGTCATTTCGTTGCAAGCGGGTTTTTAAGTGCTCTGGATACATTTCGTTGCAAGCGGGTTTTTAAGTGCTCTAGAGCCATTTCGTTGCAAGCGGGTTTTTAAGTGCTCTGGAGCCATTTCGTTGCAAGCGGGTTTTTAAGTGCTCTGGAGTCATTACGTTGCAAGCGGGTTTTTAAGTGCTCTGGAGTCATTTCGTTGCAAGCGGGTTTTTAATTGCTCTGGAGTCATTTCGTTGCAAGCGGGTTTTTAAGTGCTCTGGAGTCATTTCGTTGCAAGCGGGTTTTTAAGTGCTCTGGAGTCATTTCGTTGCAAACGGGTTTTTAAGTGCTCTGGAGTCATTTCGTTGCAAGCGGGTTTTTAAGTGCTCTGGAGTCATTTCGTTGCAAGCGGGTTTTTAAGTGCTCTGGATTCATTTCGTTGCAAGCGGGTTTTTAAATGATCTGCAGTCATTTCGTTGCAAGCAGGTTTTTAAGTGCTCTGGAGTCATTTCGTTGCAAGCGTGTTTTTAAGTACTCTGGAGACATTTTGGTACAAGCGGGTTTTTAAGTGCTCTGGAGTCATTTCGTTGCAAGCGGGTTTTTAAGTGCTCTGGAGTCATTTCGTTGCAAGCGGGTTTTTAAGTGCTCTGAAGGCATTTCGTTGCAAGCGGGTTTTTAAGTGCTCTGGAGTCATTTCGTTGCAAGCGGGTTTTTACGTGTTCTGGAGTCATTTCGTTGCAAGCAGGTTTTTACATACTTCTCAGACATTTCACTGGAAGCGGGTTTTTTAAATGCTCTGTAGGCATTTCGTTGCAAGCGGGTTTTTAAGTGCTCTGGAGTCATTTCGTTGCAAGCGGGTTTTTACGTGTTCTGGAGTCATTTCGTTGCAAGCGGGTTTTTACATACTTCTCAAACATTTCACTGGAAGCGGGTTTTTTAAATGCTCTGTAGGCATTTCGTTGCAAGCGGGTTTTTAAGTACTCTGGAGTCATTTCGTTGCAAGCGGGTTTTTACGTGCTCTGGAGTCATTTCGTTGCAAGCGGGTTTTTAAGTGCTCTGGAGTCATTTCGTTGCAAGCGGGTTTTTAAGTGCTCTGGAGTCATTTCGTTGCAAGCGGGTTTTTAAGTGCTCTGGAGTCATTTCGTTGCAAGCGGGTTTTTAAGTGCTCTGGAGTCATTTCGTTGCAAGCGGGTTTTTAAGTGCTCTGGAGTCATTTCGTTGCAAGCGGGTTTTTAAGTGCTCTGGAGTCATTTCGTTGCAAGCGGGTTTTTAAGTGCTCTGAAGGCATTTCGTTGCAAGCGGGTTTTTAAGTGCTCTGGAGTCATTTCGTTGCAAGCGGGTTTTTACGTGTTCTGGAGTCATTTCGTTGCAAGCGGGTTTTTACATACTTCTCAGACATTTCACTGGAAGCGGGTTTTTTAAATGCTCTGTAGGCATTTCGTTGCAAGCGGGTTTTTAAGTGCTCTGGAGTCATTTCGTTGCAAGCGGGTTTTTAAGTACTCTGGAGTCATTTCGTTGCAAGCGGGTTTTTACATACTTCTCCGACATTTCACTGGAAGCGGGTTTTTAAAGTGCTCTGCAGGCATTTCGTTGCAAGCGGGTTTTTAAGTGCTCTGGAGCCATTTCGTTGCAAGCGGGTTTTTACGTGATCTGGAGTCATTTCGTTGCAAGCGGGTTTTTAAGTGCTCTGGAGTCATTTCGTTGCAAGCGGGTTTTTAAGTGCTCTGGAGTCATTTCGTTGCAAGCGGGTTTTTAAGTGCTCTGGAGTCATTTCGTTGCAAGCGGGTTTTTAAGTGCTCTGGATTCATTTCGTTGCAAGCGGGTTTTTAAGTGCTCTGTAGTCATTTCGTTGCAAGCGGGTTTTTAAGTGCTCTGGAATCATTTCGTTGCAAGCGGGTTTTTACGTGTTCTGGAGTCATTTCGTTGCAAGCGGGTTTTTACATACTTCTCAGACATTTCACTGGAAGCGGGTTTTTTAAATCCTCTGTAGGCATTTCGTTGCAAGCGGGTTTTTAAGTGCTCTGGAGTCATTTCGTTGCAAGCGGGTTTTTACGTGTTCTGGAGTCATTTCGTTGCAAGCGGGTTTTTACATACTTCTCAGACATTTCACTGGAAGCGGGTTTTTTAAATGCTCTGTAGGCATTTCGTTGCAAGCGGGTTTTTAAGTACTCTGGAGTCATTTCGTTGCAAGCGGGTTTTTAAGTGCTCTGAAGGCATTTCGTTGCAAGCGGGTTTTTAAGTGCTCTGGAGTCATTTCGTTGCAAGCGGGTTTTTACGTGTTCTGGAGTCATTTCGTTGCAAGCGGGTTTTTACATACTTCTCAGACATTTCACTGGAAGCGGGTTTTTTAAATGCTCTGAGGCATTTCGTTGCAAACGGGTTTTTACGTGCTCTGGAGTAATTTCGTTGCAAGCGGGTTTTTAAGTGCTCTGTAGTCATTTTGTTGCAAGCGGTTTTTTAAGTGCTCTGGAGTCATTTCGTTGCAAGCGGGTTTTTAAGTGTTCTGGAGTCATTTCGTTGCAAGCGGGATTTTAAGTGCTCTGGAGTCATTTCGTTGCAAGCGGGTTTTTAAGTGCTCTGGAGTCATTTCGTTGCAAGCGGGTTTTTAAGTGCTCTGGAGTCATTTCGTTGCAAGCGGGTTTTTAAGTGTTCTGGAGTCATTTCGTTGCAAGCGGGTTTTTACATACTTCTCAGACATTTCACTGGAAGCGGGTTTTTTAAATGCTCTGTAGGCATTTCGTTGCAAGCGGGTTTTTAAGTGCTCTGGAGTCATTTCGTTGCAAGCGGGTTTTTACG
The DNA here is from genome assembly GCF_030254825.1 of Meriones unguiculatus. NCBI lineage: Eukaryota > Metazoa > Chordata > Mammalia > Rodentia > Muridae > Meriones > Meriones unguiculatus. Next base: position 66,565,311 of record NC_083352.1, on the reverse strand, counting down.
TGTTCTGGAGTCATTTCGTTGCAAGCGGGTTTTTACATACTTCTCAGACATTTCACGGGAATTGGGTTTTTTAAATGCTCTGTAGGCATTTCGTTGCAAGCGGGTTTTTAAGTACTCTGGATTCATTTCGTTGCAAGCGGGTTTTTACGTGTTCTGGAGTCATTTCGTTGCAAGCGGGTTTTTACATACTTCTCAGACATTTCACTGGAAGCGGGTTTTTTAAATGCTCTGTAGGCATTTCGTTGCAAGCGGGTTTTTAAGTACTCTGGATTCATTTCGTTGCAAGCGGGTTTTTAAGTGCTCTGGAGCCATTTCGTTGCAAGCGGGTTTTTAAGTGCTCTGGAGTCATTACGTTGCAAGCGGGTTTTTAAGTGCTCTGGAGTCATTTCGTTGCAAGCGGGTTTTTAATTGCTCTGGAGTCATTTCGTTGCAAGCGGGTTTTTAAGTGCTCTGGAGTCATTTCGTTGCAAGCGGGTTTTTAAGTGCTCTGGAGTCATTTCGTTGCAAACGGGTTTTTAAGTGCTCTGGAGTCATTTCGTTGCAAGCGGGTTTTTAAGTGCTCTGGAGTCATTTCGTTGCAAGCGGGTTTTTAAGTGCTCTGGATTCATTTCGTTGCAAGCGGGTTTTTAAATGATCTGCAGTCATTTCGTTGCAAGCAGGTTTTTAAGTGCTCTGGAGTCATTTCGTTGCAAGCGTGTTTTTAAGTACTCTGGAGACATTTTGGTACAAGCGGGTTTTTAAGTGCTCTGGAGTCATTTCGTTGCAAGCGGGTTTTTAAGTGCTCTGGAGTCATTTCGTTGCAAGCGGGTTTTTAAGTGCTCTGAAGGCATTTCGTTGCAAGCGGGTTTTTAAGTGCTCTGGAGTCATTTCGTTGCAAGCGGGTTTTTACGTGTTCTGGAGTCATTTCGTTGCAAGCAGGTTTTTACATACTTCTCAGACATTTCACTGGAAGCGGGTTTTTTAAATGCTCTGTAGGCATTTCGTTGCAAGCGGGTTTTTAAGTGCTCTGGAGTCATTTCGTTGCAAGCGGGTTTTTACGTGTTCTGGAGTCATTTCGTTGCAAGCGGGTTTTTACATACTTCTCAAACATTTCACTGGAAGCGAGTTTTTTAAATGCTCTGTAGGCATTTCGTTGCAAGCGGGTTTTTAAGTACTCTGGAGTCATTTCGTTGCAAGCGGGTTTTTACGTGCTCTGGAGTCATTTCGTTGCAAGCGGGTTTTTAAGTGCTCTGGAGTCATTTCGTTGCAAGCGGGTTTTTAAGTGCTCTGGAGTCATTTCGTTGCAAGCGGGTTTTTAAGTGCTCTGGAGTCATTTCGTTGCAAGCGGGTTTTTAAGTGCTCTGGAGTCATTTCGTTGCAAGCGGGTTTTTAAGTGCTCTGGAGTCATTTCGTTGCAAGCGGGTTTTTAAGTGCTCTGGAGTCATTTCGTTGCAAGCAGGTTTTTAAGTGCTCTGAAGGCATTTCGTTGCAAGCGGGTTTTTAAGTGCTCTGGAGTCATTTCGTTGCAAGCGGGTTTTTACGTGTTCTGGAGTCATTTCGTTGCAAGCGGGTTTTTACATACTTCTCAGACATTTCACTGGAAGCGGGTTTTTTAAATGCTCTGTAGGCATTTCGTTGCAAGCGGGTTTTTAAGTGCTCTGGAGTCATTTCGTTGCAAGCGGGTTTTTAAGTACTCTGGAGTCATTTCGTTGCAAGCGGGTTTTTACATACTTCTCAGACATTTCACTGGAAGCGGGTTTTTAAAGTGCTCTGCAGGCATTTCGTTGCAAGCGGGTTTTTAAGTGCTCTGGAGCCATTTCGTTGCAAGCGGGTTTTTACGTGATCTGGAGTCATTTCGTTGCAAGCGGGTTTTTAAGTGCTCTGGAGTCATTTCGTTGCAAGCGGGTTTTTAAGTGCTCTGGAGTCATTTCGTTGCAAGCGGGTTTTTAAGTGCTCTGGAGTCATTTCATTGCAAGCGGGTTTTTAAGTGCTCTGGATTCATTTCGTTGCAAGCGGGTTTTTAAGTGCTCTGTAGTCATTTCGTTGCAAGCGGGTTTTTAAGTGCTCTGGAATCATTTCGTTGCAAGCGGGTTTTTACGTGTTCTGGAGTCATTTCGTTGCAAGCGGGTTTTTACATACTTCTCAGACATTTCACTGGAAGCGGGTTTTTTAAATCCTCTGTAGGCATTTCGTTGCAAGCGGGTTTTTAAGTGCTCTGGAGTCATTTCGTTGCAAGCGGGTTTTTACGTGTTCTGGAGTCATTTCGTTGCAAGCGGGTTTTTACATACTTCTCAGACATTTCACTGGAAGCGGGTTTTTTAAATGCTCTGTAGGCATTTCGTTGCAAGCGGGTTTTTAAGTACTCTGGAGACATTTCGTTGCAAGCGGGTTTTTAAGTGCTCTGAAGGCATTTCGTTGCAAGCGGGTTTTTAAGTGCTCTGGAGTCATTTCGTTGCAAGCGGGTTTTTACGTGTTCTGGAGTCATTTCGTTGCAAGCGGGTTTTTACATACTTCTCAGACATTTCACTGGAAGCGGGTTTTTTAAATGCTCTGAGGCATTTCGTTGCAAACGGGTTTTTACGTGCTCTGGAGTAATTTCGTTGCAAGCGGGTTTTTAAGTGCTCTGTAGTCATTTTGTTGCAAGCGGTTTTTTAAGTGCTCTGGAGTCATTTCGTTGCAAGCGGGTTTTTAAGTGTTCTGGAGTCATTTCGTTGCAAGCGGGTTTTTAAGTGCTCTGGAGTCATTTCGTTGCAAGCGGGTTTTTAAGTGCTCTGGAGTCATTTCGTTGCAAGCGGGTTTTTAAGTGCTCTGGAGTCATTTCGTTGCAAGCGGGTTTTTAAGTGCTCTGGAGTCATTTCGTTGCAAGCGGGTTTTTACGTGTTCTGGAGTCATTTCGTTGCAAGCGGGTTTTTACATACTTCTCAGACATTTCACGGGAATTGGGTTTTTTAAATGCTCTGTAGGCATTTCGTTGCAAGCGGGTTTTTAAGTACTCTGGATTCATTTCGTTGCAAGCGGGTTTTTACGTGTTCTGGAGTCATTTCGTTGCAAGCGGGTTTTTACATACTTCTCAGACATTTCACTGGAAGCGGGTTTTTTAAATGCTCTGTAGGCATTTCGTTGCAAGCGGGTTTTTAAGTACTCTGGATTCATTTCGTTGCAAGCGGGTTTTTACGTGTTCTGGAGTCATTTCGTTGCAAGCGGGTTTTTAAGTGCTCTGGAGTCATTTCGTTGCAAGCGGGTTTTTAAGTGCTCTGGAGTCATTTCGTTGCAAGCGGGTTTTTAAGTGCTCTGGAGTCATTTCGTTGCAAGCGGGTTTTTAAGTGCTCTGGAGTCATTTCGTTGCAAGAGGGTTTTTAAGTGCTCTGAAGGCATTTCGTTGCAAGCGGGTTTTTAAGTGCTCTGGAGTCATTTCGTTGCAAGCGGGTTTTTACGTGTTCTGGAGTCATTTCGTTGCAAGCGGGTTTTTACATACTTCTCAGACATTTCACTGGAAGCGGGTTTTTTAAATGCTCTGTAGGCATTTCGTTGCAAGCGGGTTTTTAAGTGCTCTGGAGTCATTTCGTTGCAAGCGGGTTTTTACGTGTTCTGGAGTCATTTCGTTGCAAGCGGGTTTTTACATACTTCTCAGACATTTCACTGGAAGCGGGTTTTTTAAATGCTCTGTAGGCATTTCGTTGCAAGCGGGTTTTTAAGTGCTCTGGAGTCATTTCGTTGCAAGCGGGTTTTTACGTGTTCTGGAGTCATTTCGTTGCAAGCGGGTTTTTACATACTTCTCAGACATTTCACTGGAAGCGGGTTTTTTAAATGCTCTGTAGGCATTTCGTTGCAAGCGAGTTTTTAAGTGCTCTGGAGTCATTACGTTGCAAGCGGGTTTTTAAGTGCTCTGGAGTCATTTCGTTGCAAGCGGGTTTTTACGTGTTCTGGAGTCATTTCGTTGCAAGCGGGTTTTTACATACTTCTCAAACATTTCACTGGAAGCGGGTTTTTTAAATGCTCTGTAGGCATTTCGTTGCAAGCGGGTTTTTAAGTACTCTGGAGTCATTTCGTTGCAAGCGGGTTTTTACGTGCTCTGGAGTCATTTCGTTGCAAGCGGGTTTTTAAGTGCTCTGGAGTCATTTCGTTGCAAGCGGGTTTTTAAGTGCTCTGGAGTCATTTCGTTGCAAGCGGGTTTTTAAGTGCTCTGGAGTCATTTCGTTGCAAGCGGGTTTTTAAGTGCTCTGAAGGCATTTCGTTGCAAGCGGGTTTTTAAGTGCTCTGGAGTCATTTCGTTGCAAGCGGGTTTTTACGTGTTCTGGAGTCATTTCGTTGCAAGCGGGTTTTTACATACTTCTCAGACATTTCACTGGAAGCGGGTTTTTTAAATGCTCTGTAGGCATTTCGTTGCAAGCGGGTTTTTAAGTGCTCTGGAGTCATTTCGTTGCAAGCGGGTTTTTAAGTACTCTGGAGTCATTTCGTTGCAAGCGGGTTTTTACATACTTCTCAGACATTTCACTGGAAGCGGGTTTTTAAAGTGCTCTGCAGGCATTTCGTTGCAAGCGGGTTTTTAAGTGCTCTGGAGCCATTTCGTTGCAAGCGGGTTTTTACGTGATCTGGAGTCATTTCGTTGCAAGCGGGTTTTTAAGTGCTCTGGAGTCATTTCGTTGCAAGCGGGTTTTTAAGTGCTCTGGAGTCATTTCGTTGCAAGCGGGTTTTTAAGTGCTCTGGAGTCATTTCATTGCAAGCGGGTTTTTAAGTGCTCTGGATTCATTTCGTTGCAAGCGGGTTTTTAAGTGCTCTGTAGTCATTTCGTTGCAAGCGGGTTTTTAAGTGCTCTGGAATCATTTCGTTGCAAGCGGGTTTTTACGTGTTCTGGAGTCATTTCGTTGCAAGCGGGTTTTTACATACTTCTCAGACATTTCACTGGAAGCGGGTTTTTTAAATCCTCTGTAGGCATTTCGTTGCAAGCGGGTTTTTAAGTGCTCTGGAGTCATTTCGTTGCAAGCGGGTTTTTACGTGTTCTGGAGTCATTTCGTTGCAAGCGGGTTTTTACATACTTCTCAGACATTTCACTGGAAGCGGGTTTTTTAAATGCTCTGTAGGCATTTCGTTGCAAGCGGGTTTTTAAGTACTCTGGAGTCATTTCGTTGCAAGCGGGTTTTTAAGTGCTCTGAAGGCATTTCGTTGCAAGCGGGTTTTTAAGTGCTCTGGAGTCATTTCGTTGCAAGCGGGTTTTTACGTGTTCTGGAGTCATTTCGTTGCAAGCGGGTTTTTACATACTTCTCAGACATTTCACTGGAAGCGGGTTTTTTAAATGCTCTGAGGCATTTCGTTGCAAACGGGTTTTTACGTGCTCTGGAGTAATTTCGTTGCAAGCGGGTTTTTAAGTGCTCTGTAGTCATTTTGTTGCAAGCGGTTTTTTAAGTGCTCTGGAGTCATTTCGTTGCAAGCGGGTTTTTAAGTGTTCTGGAGTCATTTCGTTGCAAGCGGGTTTTTAAGTGCTCTGGAGTCATTTCGTTGCAAGCGGGTTTTTAAGTGCTCTGGAGTCATTTCGTTGCAAGCGGGTTTTTAAGTGCTCTGGAGTCATTTCGTTGCAAGCGGGTTTTTAAGTGTTCTGGAGTCATTTCGTTGCAAGCGGGTTTTTACATACTTCTCAGACATTTCACTGGAAGCGGGTTTTTTAAATGCTCTGTAGGCATTTCGTTGCAAGCGGGTTTTTAAGTGCTCTGGAGTCATTTCGTTGCAAGCGGGTTTTTACGTGTTCTGGAGTCATTTCGTTGCAAGCGGGTTTTTACATACTTCTCAGACATTTCACGGGAATTGGGTTTTTTAAATGCTCTGTAGGCATTTCGTTGCAAGCGGGTTTTTAAGTACTCTGGATTCATTTCGTTGCAAGCGGGTTTTTACGTGTTCTGGAGTCATTTCGTTGCAAGCGGGTTTTTACATACTTCTCAGACATTTCACTGGAAGCGGGTTTTTTAAATGCTCTGTAGGCATTTCGTTGCAAGCGGGTTTTTAAGTACTCTGGATTCATTTCGTTGCAAGCGGGTTTTTACGTGTTCTGGAGTCATTTCGTTGCAAGCGGGTTTTTAAGTGCTCTGGAGTCATTTCGTTGCAAGCGGGTTTTTAAGTGCTCTGGAGTCATTTCGTTGCAAGCGGGTTTTTAAGTGCTCTGGAGTCATTTCGTTGCAAGCGGGTTTTTAAGTGCTCTGGAGTCATTTCGTTGCAAGAGGGTTTTTAAGTGCTCTGAAGGCATTTCGTTGCAAGCGGGTTTTTAAGTGCTCTGGAGTCATTTCGTTGCAAGCGGGTTTTTACGTGTTCTGGAGTCATTTCGTTGCAAGCGGGTTTTTACATACTTCTCAGACATTTCACTGGAAGCGGGTTTTTTAAATGCTCTGTAGGCATTTCGTTGCAAGCGGGTTTTTAAGTGCTCTGGAGTCATTTCGTTGCAAGCGGGTTTTTACGTGTTCTGGAGTCATTTCGTTGCAAGCGGGTTTTTACATACTTCTCAGACATTTCACTGGAAGCGGGTTTTTTAAATGCTCTGTAGGCATTTCGTTGCAAGCGGGTTTTTAAGTGCTCTGGAGTCATTTCGTTGCAAGCGGGTTTTTACGTGTTCTGGAGTCATTTCGTTGCAAGCGGGTTTTTACATACTTCTCAGACATTTCACTGGAAGCGGGTTTTTTAAATGCTCTGTAGGCATTTCGTTGCAAGCGGGTTTTTAAGTGCTCTGGAGTCATTACGTTGCAAGCGGGTTTTTAAGTGCTCTGGAGTCATTTCGTTGCAAGCGGGTTTTTACGTGTTCTGGAGTCATTTCGTTGCAAGCGGGTTTTTAAGTGCTCTGAAGGCATTTTGTTGCAAGCGGGTTTTTAAGTGCTCTGGAGTCATTTCGTTGCAAGCGGGTTTTTACGTGTTCTGGAGTCATTTCGTTGCAAGCGGGTTTTTACATACTTCTCAGACATTTCACTGGAAGCGGGTTTTTTAAATGCTCTGTAGGCATTTCGTTGCAAGCGGGTTTTTAAGTGCTCTGGAGTCATTACGTTGCAAGCGGGTTTTTAAGTGCTCTGGAGTCATTTCGTTGCAAGCGGGTTTTTAAGTGCTCTGGAGTCATTTCGTTGCAAGCGGGTTTTTAAGTGCTCTGGAGTCATTTCGTTGCAAGCGGGTTTTTAAGTGTTCTGGAGTCATTTCGTTGCAAGCGGGTTTTTAAGTGCTCTGGAGTCATTTCGTTGCAAGCGGGTTTTTAAGTGCTCTGGAGTCATTTCGTTGCAAGCGGGTTTTTAAGTGCTCTGGAGTCATTTCGTTGCAAGCGGGTTTTTAAGTGTTCTGGAGTCATTTCGTTGCAAGCGGGTTTTTACATACTTCTCAGACATTTCACTGGAAGCGGGTTTTTTAAATGCTCTGTAGGCATTTCGTTGCAAGCGGGTTTTTAAGTGCTCTGGAGTCATTTCGTTGCAAGCGGGTTTTTACGTGTTCTGGAGTCATTTCGTTGCAAGTGGGTTTTTAAGTGCTCTGGACTCATTTCGTTGCAAGCGGGTTTTTAAGTGCTCTGAAGGCATTTTGTTGCAAGCGGGTTTTTAAGTGCTCTGGAGTCATTTCGTTGCAAGCGGGTTTTTACGTGTTCTGGAGTCATTTCGTTGCAAGCGGGTTTTTACATACTTCTCAGACATTTCACTGGAAGCGGGTTTTTTAAATGCTCTGTAGGCATTTCGTTGCAAGCGGGTTTTTAAGTGCTCTGGAGTCATTTCGTTGCAAGCGGGTTTTTACATACTTCTCAGACATCAGTGGAAGCGGGTTTTTTAAATGCTCTGTAGGCATTTCGTTGCAAGCGGGTTTTTAAGTGCTCTGGAGTCATTTCGTTGCAAGCGGGTTTTTAAGTGCTCTGGAGTCATTTCGTTGCAAGCGGGTTTTTAAGTGCTCTGGAGTCATTTCATTGCAAGCGGGTTTTTAAGTGCTCTGGATTCATTTCGTTGCAAGCGGGTTTTTAAGTGCTCTGTAGTCATTTCGTTGCAAGCGGGTTTTTAAGTGCTCTGGAGTCATTTCGTTGCAAGCGGGTTTTTACGTGTTCTGGAGTCATTTCGTTGCAAGCGGGTTTTTACATACTTCTCAGACATTTCACTGGAAGCGGGTTTTTTAAATCCTCTGTAGGCATTTCGTTGCAAGCGGGTTTTTAAGTGCTCTGGAGTCATTTCGTTGCAAGCGGGTTTTTACGTGTTCTGGAGTCATTTCGTTGCAAGCGGGTTTTTACATACTTCTCAGACATTTCACTGGAAGCAGGTTTTTTAAATGCTCTGTAGGCATTTCGTTGCAAGCGGGTTTTTAAGTCCTCTGGAGTCATTTCGTTGCAAGCGGGTTTTTAAGTGCTCTGAAGGCATTTCGTTGCAAGCGGGTTTTTAAGTGCTCTGGAGTCATTTCGTTGCAAGCGGGTTTTTACGTGTTCTGGAGTCATTTCGTTGCAAGCGGGTTTTTACATACTTCTCAGACATTTCACTGGAAGCGGGTTTTTTAAATGCTCTGAGGCATTTCGTTGCAAACGGGTTTTTACGTGCTCTGGAGTAATTTCGTTGCAAGCGGGTTTTTAAGTGCTCTGTAGTCATTTTGTTGCAAGCGGTTTTTTAAGTGCTCTGGAGTCATTTCGTTGCAAGCGGGTTTTTAAGTGTTCTGGAGTCATTTCGTTGCAAGCGGGTTTTTAAGTGCTCTGGAGTCATTTCGTTGCAAGCGGGTTTTTAAGTGCTCTGGAGTCATTTCGTTGCAAGCGGGTTTTTAAGTGCTCTGGAGTCATTTCGTTGCAAGCGGGTTTTTAAGTGTTCTGGAGTCATTTCGTTGCAAGCGGGTTTTTACATACTTCTCAGACATTTCACTGGAAGCGGGTTTTTTAAATGCTCTGTAGGCATTTCGTTGCAAGCGGGTTTTTAAGTGCTCTGGAGTCATTTCGTTGCAAGCGGGTTTTTACGTGTTCTGGAGTCATTTCGTTGCAAGCGGGTTTTTACATACTTCTCAGACATTTCACGGGAAGCGGGTTTTTTAAATGCTCTGTAGGCATTTCGTTGCAAGCGGGTTTTTAAGTACTCTGGATTCATTTCGTTGCAAGCGGGTTTTTACGTGTTCTGGAGTCATTTCGTTGCAAGCGGGTTTTTACATACTTCTCAGACATTTCACTGGAAGCGGGTTTTTTAAATGCTCTGTAGGCATTTCGTTGCAAGCGGGTTTTTAAGTACTCTGGATTCATTTCGTTGCAAGCGGGTTTTTACGTGTTCTGGAGTCATTTCGTTGCAAGCGGGTTTTTAAGTGCTCTGGAGTCATTTCGTTGCAAGCGGGTTTTTAAGTGCTCTGGAGTCATTTCGTTGCAAGCGGGTTTTTAAGTGCTCTGGAGTCATTTCGTTGCAAGCGGGTTTTTAAGTGCTCTGGAGTCATTTCGTTGCAAGAGGGTTTTTAAGTGCTCTGAAGGCATTTCGTTGCAAGCGGGTTTTTAAGTGCTCTGGAGTCATTTCGTTGCAAGCGGGTTTTTACGTGTTCTGGAGTCATTTCGTTGCAAGCGGGTTTTTACATACTTCTCAGACATTTCACTGGAAGCGGGTTTTTTAAATGCTCTGTAGGCATTTCGTTGCAAGCGGGTTTTTAAGTGCTCTGGAGTCATTTCGTTGCAAGCGGGTTTTTACGTGTTCTGGAGTCATTTCGTTGCAAGCGGGTTTTTACATACTTCTCAGACATCAGTGGAAGCGGGTTTTTTAAATGCTCTGTAGGCATTTCGTTGCAAGCGGGTTTTTAAGTGCTCTGGAGTCATTTCGTTGCAAGCGGGTTTTTAAGTGCTCTGGAGTCATTTCGTTGCAAGCGGGTTTTTACGTGTTCTGGAGTCATTTCATTGCAAGCGGGTTTTTACATACTTCTCAGACATCAGTGGAAGCGGGTTTTTTAAATGCTCTGTAGGCATTTCGTTGCAAGCGGGTTTTTAAGTGCTCTGGAGTCATTTCGTTGCAAGCGGGTTTTTAAGTGCTCTGGAGTCATTTCGTTGCAAGCGGGTTTTTAAGTGCTCTGGAGTCATTTCATTGCAAGCGGGTTTTTAAGTGCTCTGGATTCATTTCGTTGCAAGCGGGTTTTTAAGTGCTCTGTAGTCATTTCGTTGCAAGCGGGTTTTTAAGTGCTCTGGAGTCATTTCGTTGCAAGCGGGTTTTTACGTGTTCTGGAGTCATTTCGTTGCAAGCGGGTTTTTACATACTTCTCAGACATTTCACTGGAAGCGGGTTTTTTAAATCCTCTGTAGGCATTTCGTTGCAAGCGGGTTTTTAAGTGCTCTGGAGTCATTTCGTTGCAAGCGGGTTTTTACGTGTTCTGGAGTCATTTCGTTGCAAGCGGGTTTTTACATACTTCTCAGACATTTCACTGGAAGCGGGTTTTTTAAATGCTCTGTAGGCATTTCGTTGCAAGCGGGTTTTTAAGTACTCTGGAGTCATTTCGTTGCAAGCGGGTTTTTAAGTGCTCTGAAGGCATTTCGTTGCAAGCGGGTTTTTAAGTGCTCTGGAGTCATTTCGTTGCAAGCGGGTTTTTACGTGTTCTGGAGTCATTTCGTTGCAAGCGGGTTTTTACATACTTCTCAGACATTTCACTGGAAGCGGGTTTTTTAAATGCTCTGAGGCATTTCGTTGCAAACGGGTTTTTACGTGCTCTGGAGTAATTTCGTTGCAAGCGGGTTTTTAAGTGCTCTGTAGTCATTTTGTTGCAAGCGGTTTTTTAAGTGCTCTGGAGTCATTTCGTTGCAAGCGGGTTTTTAAGTGTTCTGGAGTCATTTCGTTGCAAGCGGGTTTTTAAGTGCTCTGGAGTCATTTCGTTGCAAGCGGGTTTTTAAGTGCTCTGGAGTCATTTCGTTGCAAGCGGGTTTTTAAGTGCTCTGGAGTCATTTCGTTGCAAGCGGGTTTTTAAGTGTTCTGGAGTCATTTCGTTGCAAGCGGGTTTTTACATACTTCTCAGACATTTCACTGGAAGCGGGTTTTTTAAATGCTCTGTAGGCATTTCGTTGCAAGCGGGTTTTTAAGTGCTCTGGAGTCATTTCGTTGCAAGCGGGTTTTTACGTGTTCTGGAGTCATTTCGTTGCAAGCGGGTTTTTACATACTTCTCAGACATTTCACGGGAAGCGGGTTTTTTAAATGTTCTGTAGGCATTTCGTAGCAAGCGGGTTTTTAAGTACTCTGGATTCATTTCGTTGCAAGCGGGTTTTTACGTGTTCTGGAGTCATTTCGTTGCAAGCGGGTTTTTACATACTTCTCAGACATTTCACTGGAAGCGGGTTTTTTAAATGCTCTGTAGGCATTTCGTTGCAAGCGGGTTTTTAAGTACTCTGGATTCATTTCGTTGCAAGCGGGTTTTTACGTGTTCTGGAGTCATTTCGTTGCAAGCGGGTTTTTAAGTGCTCTGGAGTCATTTCGTTGCAAGCGGGTTTTTAAGTGCTCTGGAGTCATTTCGTTGCAAGCGGGTTTTTAAGTGCTCTGGAGTCATTTCGTTGCAAGCGGGCTTTTAAGTGCTCTGGAGTCATTTCGTTGCAAGAGGGTTTTTAAGTGCTCTGAAGGCATTTCGTTGCAAGCGGATTTTTAAGTGCTCTGGAGTCATTTCGTTGCAAGCGGGTTTTTACGTGTTCTGGAGTCATTTCGTTGCAAGCGGGTTTTTACATACTTCTCAGACATTTCACTGGAAGCGGGTTTTTTAAATGCTCTGTAGGCATTTCGTTGCAAGCGGGTTTTTAAGTGCTCTGGAGTCATTTCGTTGCAAGCGGGTTTTTACGTGTTCTGGAGTCATTTCGTTGCAAGCGGGTTTTTACATACTTCTCAGACATCAGTGGAAGCGGGTTTTTTAAATGCTCTGTAGGCATTTCGTTGCAAGCGGGTTTTTAAGTGCTCTGGAGTCATTTCGTTGCAAGCGGGTTTTTAAGTGCTCTGGAGTCATTTCGTTGCAAGCGGGTTTTTACGTGTTCTGGAGTCATTTCGTTGCAAGCGGGTTTTTACATACTTCTCAGACATCAGTGGAAGCGGGTTTTTTAAATGCTCTGTAGGCATTTCGTTGCAAGCGGGTTTTTAAGTGCTCTGGAGTCATTTCGTTGCAAGCGGGTTTTTAAGTGCTCTGGAGTCATTTCGTTGCAAGCGGGTTTTTACGTGTTCTGGAGTCATTTCATTGCAAGCGGGTTTTTACATACTTCTCAGACATCAGTGGAAGCGGGTTTTTTAAATGCTCTGTAGGCATTTCGTTGCAAGCGGGTTTTTAAGTGCTCTGGAGTCATTTCTTTGCAAGCGGGTTTTTAAGTGCTCTGGAGTCATTTCGTTGCAAGCGGGTTTTTACGTGTTCTGGAGTCATTTCGTTGCAAGCGGGTTTTTACGTGTTCTAGAGTCATTTCGTTGCAAGCGGGTTTTTACATACTTCTCAGACATTTCACTGGAAGCGGGTTTTTTAAATGCTTTGTAGGCATTTCGTTGCAAGCGGGTTTTTAAGTACTCTGGAGTCATTTCGTTGCAAGCGGGTTTTTACGTGCTCTGGAGTCATTTCGTTGCAAGCGGGTTTTTAAGTGCTCTGGAGTCATTTCGTTGCAAGTGGGTTTTTACGTGTTCTAGAGTCATTTCGTTGCAAGCGGGTTTTTACATACTTCTCAGACATTTCACTGGAAGCGGGTTTTTTAAATGCTCTGTAGGCATTTCGTTGCAAGCGGGTTTTTAAGTGCTCTGGAGTCATTTCTTTGCAAGCGGGTTTTTAAGTGCTCTGGAGTCATTTCGTTGCAAGCGGGTTTTTACGTGTTCTGGAGTCATTTCGTTGCAAGCGGGTTTTTACGTGTTCTAGAGTCATTTCGTTGCAAGCGGGTTTTTACATACTTCTCAGACATTTCACTGGAAGCGGGTTTTTTAAATGCTCTGTAGGCATTTCGTTGCAAGCGGGTTTTTAAGTACTCTGGAGTCATTTCGTTGCAAGCGGGTTTTTACGTGCTCTGGAGTCATTTCGTTGCAAGCGGGTTTTTAAGTGCTCTGGAGTCATTTCGTTGCAAGCGGGTTTTTAAGTGCTCTGGAGTCATTTCGTTGCAAGCGGGTTTTTAAGTGCTCTGGAGTCATTTCGTTGCAAGCAGGTTTTTAAGTGCTCTGTAGTCATTTCGTTGCAAGCGGGTTTTTAAGTTCTCTGGAGTCATTTCGTTGCAAGCGGGTTTTTAAGTGCTCTGAAGGCATTTCGTTGCAAGCGGGTTTTTAAGTGCTCTGGAGTCATTTCGTTGCAAGCGGGTTTTTACGTGTTCTGGAGTCATTTCTTTGCAAGCGGGTTTTTACATACTTCTCAGACATTTCACTGGAAGCGGGTTTTTTAAATGCTCTGTAGGCATTTCGTTGCAAGCGGGTTTTTAAGTGCTCTGGAGTCATTTCGTTGCAAGCGGGTTTTTACGTGTTCTGGAGTCATTTCGTTGCAAGCGGGTTTTTACATACTTCTCAGACATCAGTGGAAGCGGGTTTTTTAAATGCTCTGTAGGCATTTCGTTGCAAGCGGGTTTTTACATACTTCTCAGACATCAGTGGAAGCGGGTTTTTTAAATGCTCTGTAGGCATTTCGTTGCAAGCGGGTTTTTAAGTGCTCTGGAGTCATTTCGTTGCAATCGGGTTTTTACGTGTTCTGGAGTCATTTCGTTGCAAGCGGGTTTTTACATACTTCTCAGACATCAGTGGAAGCGGGTTTTTTAAATGCTCTGTAGGCATTTCGTTGCAAGCGGGTTTTTAAGTGCTCTGGAGTCATTTCGTTGCAAGCGGGTTTTTAAGTGCTCTGGAGTCATTTCGTTGCAAGCGGGTTTTTACGTGTTCTGGAGTCATTTCGTTGCAAGCGGGTTTTTACATACTTCTCAGACAACAGTGGAAGCGGGTTTTTTAAATGCTCTGTAGGCATTTCGTTGCAAGCGGGTTTTTAAGTGCTCTGGAGTCATTTCTTTGCAAGCGGGTTTTTAAGTGCTCTGGAGTCATTTCCTTGCAAGCGGGTTTTTACGTGTTCTGGAGTCATTTCGTTGCAAGCGGGTTTTTACGTGTTCTAGAGTCATTTCGTTGCAAGCGGGTTTTTACATACTTCTCAGACATTTCACTGGAAGCGGGTTTTTTAAATGCTCTGTAGGCATTTCGTTGCAAGCGGGTTTTTAAGTACTCTGGAGTCATTTCGTTGCAAGCGGGTTTTTACGTGCTCTGGAGTCATTTCGTTGCAAGCGGGTTTTTAAGTGCTCTGGAGTCATTTCGTTGCAAGCGGGTTTTTAAGTGCTCTGGAGTCATTTCGTTGCAAGCGGGTTTTTAAGTGCTCTGGAGTCATTTCGTTGCAAGCGGGTTTTTAAGTGCTCTGTAGTCATTTCGTTGCAAGCGGGTTTTTAAGTTCTCTGGAGTCATTTCGTTGCAAGCGGGTTTTTAAGTGCTCTGAAGGCATTTCGTTGCAAGTGGGTTTTTAAGTGCTCTGGAGTCATTTCGTTGCAAGCGGGTTTTTACGTGTTCTGGAGTCATTTCTTTGCAAGCGGGTTTTTACATACTTCTCAGACATTTCACTGGAAGCGGGTTTTTTAAATGCTCTGTAGGCATTTCGTTGCAAGCGGGTTTTTAAGTGCTCTGGAGTCATTTCGTTGCAAGCGGGTTTTTAAGTGCTCTGGAGTCATTTCGTTGCAAGTGGGTTTTTACGTGTTCTGGAGTCATTTCGTTGCAAGCGGGTTTTTACATACTTCTCAGACATCAGTGGAAGCGGGTTTTTTAAATGCTCTGTAGGCATTTCGTTGCAAGCGGGTTTTTAAGTGCTCTGGAGTCATTTCGTTGCAAGCGGGTTTTTAAGTGCTCTGGAGTCATTTCGTTGCAAGCGGGTTTTTACGTGTTCTGGAGTCATTTCGTTGCAAGCGGGTTTTTACGTGTTCTAGAGTCATTTCGTTGCAAGCGGGTTTTTACATACTTCTCAGACATTTCACTGGAAGCGGGTTTTTTAAATGCTCTGTAGGCATTTCGTTGCAAGCGGGTTTTTAAGTACTCTGGAGTCATTTCGTTGCAAACGGGTTTTTACGTGCTCTGGAGTCATTTCGTTGCAAGCGGGTTTTTAAGTGCTCTGGAGTCATTTCGTTGCAAGCGGGTTTTTAAGTGCTCTGGAGTCATTTCGTTGCAAGCGGGTTTTTAGGTACTCTGGAGTCATTTCATTGCAAGCGGGTTTTTAAGTGCTCTGGAGTCATTTCGTTGCAAGCGGGTTTTTACGTGCTCTGGAGTCATTTCGTTGCAAGCGGGTTTTTAAGTGCTCTGAAGGCATTTCGTTGCAAGCGGGTTTTTAAGTGCTCTGGAGTCATTTCGTTGCAAGCGGGTTTTTAAGTGCTCTGGAGACATTTCGTTGCAAGCGGGTTTTTAAGTGCTCTGGAGCCATTTCGTTGCAAGCGGGTTTTTAAGTGTTCTGGAGTCATTTCGTTGCAAGCGGGTTTTTAAGTGCTCTGGAGTCATTTCATTGCAAGCGGGTTTTTTTGTGCTGTGGAGTCATTTCGGTGCAAGCGGGTTTTTAAGTGCTCTGGAGTCATTTCGTTGCAAGCGGGTTTTTAAGTGCTCTGGAGACATTTCGTTGCAAGCGGGTTTTTAAGTGCTCTGGAGTCATTTCGTTGCAAGCGGGTTTTTAAGTGCTCTGGAGTCATTTCGTTGCAAGCGGGTTTTTAAGTGCTCTGTAGGCATTTCGTTGCAAGCGGGTTTTTAAGTGCTCTGGAGTCATTTCGTTGCAAGCGGGTTTTTAAGTGCTCTGGAGTCATTTCATTGCAAGCGGTTTTTTTAGTGCTCTGGAGTCATTTCATTGCAAGCGGGTTTTTAAGTGCTCTGGAGTCATTTCGTTGCATGCGGTTTTTTAAGTGCTCTGAAGGCATTTCGTTGTAAGCGGGTTTTTAAGTGTTCTGGAGTCATTTCGTTGCAAGCGGGTTTTTACGTGTTCTGGAGTCATTTCGTTGCAAGCGGGTTTTTACATACTTCTCAAACATTTCACTGGAAGCGGGTTTTTTAAATGCTCTGTAGGCATTTCGTTGCAAGCGGGTTTTTAAGTACTCTGGAGTCATTTCGTTGCAAGCGGGTTTTTACGTGCTCTGGAGTCATTTCGTTGCAAGCAGGTTTTTAAGTGCTCTGGAGTCATTTCGTTGCAAGCGGGTTTTTAAGTGCTCTGGAGTCATTTCGTTGCAAGCGGGTTTTTACGTGTTCTGGAGTCATTTCGTTGCAAGCGGGTTTTTAAGTGCTCTGGAGTCATTTCGTTGCAAGCGGGTTTTTAAGTGCTCTGGAGTCATTTCGTTGCATGCGGGTTTTTAAGTGCTCTGAAGGCATTTCGTTGTAAGCGGGTTTTTAAGTGCTCTGGAGTCATTTCGTTGCAAGCGGGTTTTTACGTGTTCTGGAGTCATTTCGTTGCAAGCGGCTTTTTACATACTTCTCAGACATTTCACTGGAAGCGGGTTTTTTAAATGCTCTGTAGGCATTTCGTTGCAAGCGGGTTTTTAAGTGCTCTGGAGTCATTTCGTTGCAAGCGGGTTTTTACGTGTTCTGGAGTCATTTCGTTGCAAGCGGGTTTTTACATACTTCTCAGACATCAGTGGAAGCGGGTTTTTTAAATGCTCTGTAGGCATTTCGTTGCAAGCGGGTTTTTAAGTGCTCTATAGTCATTTCGTTGCAAGCGGGTTTTTAAGTGCTCTGGAGTCATTTCGTTGCAAGCGGGTTTTTAAGTGCTCTGGAGTCATTTCGTTGCAAGCGGGTTTTTAAGTGCTCTGTAGTCATTTCGTTGCAAGCGGGTTTTTAAGTGCTCTGGAGTCATTTCGTTGCAAGCGGGTTTTTAAGTGCTCTGAAGGCATTTCGTTGCAAGCGGGTTTTTACGTGTTCTGGAGTCATTTCGTTGCAAGCGGGTTTTTACATACTTCTCAGACAGTTCACTGGAAGCGGGTCTTTTAAATGCTCTGTAGGCATTTCGTTGCAAGCGGGTTTTTAAGTGCTCTGGAGTCATTTCGTTGCAAGCGGGTTTTTACGTGTTCTGGAGTCATTTCGTTGCAAGCGGGTTTTTAAGTGCTCTGGAGTCATTTCGTTGCAAGCGGGTTTTTAAGTGCTCTGGAGTCATTTCGTTGCAAGCGGGTTTTTAAGTGCTCTGGAGTCATTTCGTTGCAAGCGGGTTTTTAAGTGCTCTGGAGTCATTTCGTTGCAAGCGGGTTTTTAAGTGCTCTGGAGTCATTTCGTTGCAAGCGGGTTTTTAAGTGCTCTGGAGTCATTTCGTTGCAAGCAGGTTTTTAAGTGCTCTGTAGTCATTTCGTTGCAAGCGGGTTTTTAAGTGCTCTGGATTCATTTCGTTGCAAGCGGGTTTTTAAGTGCTCTGAAGGCATTTCGTTGCAAGCGGGTTTTTAAGTGCTCTGGAGTCATTTCGTTGCAAGCGGGTTTTTACGTGTTCTGGAGTCATTTCGTTGCAAGCGGGTTTTTACATACTTCTCAGACATTTCAATGGAAGCGGGTTTTTTAAATGCTCTGTAGGCATTTCGTTGCAAGCGGGTTTTTAAGTGCTCTGGAGTCATTTCGTTGCAAGCGGGTTTTTACGTGTTCTGGAGTCATTTCGTTGCAAGCGGGTTTTTACATACTTCTCAGACATCAGTGGAAGCGGATTTTTTAAATGCTCTGTAGGCATTTCGTTGCAAGCGGGTTTTTAAGTGCTCTGGAGTCATTTCGTTGCAAGCGGGTTTTTAAGTGCTCTGGAGTCATTTCGTTGCAAGCGGGTTTTTACGTGTTCTGGAGTCATTTCGTTGCAAGCGGGTTTTTACATACTTCTCAGACATCAGTGGAATCGGGTTTTTTAAATGCTCTGTAGGCATTTCGTTGCAAGTGGGTTTTTAAGTGCTCTGGAGTCATTTCTTTGCAAGCGGGTTTTTAAGTGCTCTGGAGTCATTTCGTTGCAAGCGGGTTTTTACGTGTTCTGGAGTCATTTCGTTGCAAGCGGGTTTTTACATACTTCTCAGACATCAGTGGAAGCGGGTTTTTTAAATGCTCTGTAGGCATTTCGTTGCAAGCGGGTTTTTTAGTGCTCTGGAGTCATTTCGTTGCAAGCGGGTTTTTAAGTGCTCTGAAGGCATTTCGTTGCAAGCGGGTTTTTAAGTGCTCTGGAGTCATTTCGTTGCAAGCGGGTTTTTAAGTGCTCTGGAGCCATTTCGTTGTAAGCGGGTTTTTAAGTGCTCTGGAGTCATTACGTTGCAAGCGGGTTTTTAAGTGTTCTGGAATCATTTCGTTGCAAGCGGGGTTTTAAGTGCTCTGGAGCCATTTCGTTGCAAGCGGGTTTTTAAGTGCTCTGGAGCCATTTCGTTGTAAGCGGGTTTTTAAGTGCTCTGGAGTCATTACGTTGCAAGCGGGTTTTTATGTGTTCTGGAATCATTTCGTTGCAAGCGGGGTTTTAAGTGCTCTGGAGTCATTTTGTTGCAAGCGGGTTTTTAAGTGCTCTGGAGTCATTTCGTTGCAAGCGGGTTTTTACGTGTTCTGGAGTCATTTCGTTGCAAGCGGGTTTTTACATACTTCTCAGACATCAGTGGAAGCGGGTTTTTTAAATGCTCAGTAGGCATTTCGTTGCAAGCGGGTTTTTTATTGCTCTGGAGTCATTTCGTTGCAAGCGGGTTTTAAAGTGCTCTGGAGTCATTTCGTTGCATGCGGGTTTCTAAGTGCTCTGAAGGCATTTCGTTGTAAGCGGGTTTTTAAGTGCTTTGGAGTCATTTCGTTGCAAGCGGGTTTTTAGGTGTTCTGGAGTCATTTCGTTGCAAGCGGGTTTTTACATACTTCTCAGACATTTCACTGGAAGCTGGTTTTTTAAATGCTCTGTAGGCATTTCGTTGCAAGCGGGTTTTTAAGTACTCTGAGGTCATTTCGTTGCAAACGGGTTTTTACGTGCTCTGGAGTAATTTCGTTTCAAGCGGGTTTTTAAGTGTTCTGGAGTCATTTCGTTGCAAGCGGGTTTTTACGTGTTCTGGAGTCATTTCGTTGCAAGCGGGTTTTTACATACTTCTCAGACATCAGTGGAAGCGGGTTTTTTAAATGCTCTGTAGGCATTTCGTTGCAAGCGGGTTTTTAAGTGCTCTGGAGTCATTTCTTTGCAAGCGGGTTTTTAAGTGCTCTGGAGTCATTTCGTTGCAAGCGGGTTTTTACGTGTTCTGGAGTCATTTCGTTGCAAGCGGGTTTTTACGTGTTCTAGAGTCATTTCGTTGCAAGCGGGTTTTTACATACTTCTCAGACATTTCACTGGAAGCGGGTTTTTTAAATGCTCTGTAGGCATTTCGTTGCAAGCGGGTTTTTAAGTACTCTGGAGTCATTTCGTTGCAAGCGGGTTTTTACGTGCTCTGGAGTCATTTCGTTGCAAGCGGGTTTTTAAGTGCTCTGGAGTCATTTCGTTGCAAGCGGGTTTTTAAGTGCTCTGGAGTCATTTCGTTGCAAGCGGGTTTTTAAGTGCTCTGGAGTCATTTCGTTGCAAACGGGTTTTTAAGTGCTCTGTAGTCATTTCGTTGCAAGCGGGTTTTTAAGTTCTCTGGAGTCATTTCGTTGCAAGCGGGTTTTTAAGTGCTCTGAAGGCATTTCGTTGCAAGCGGGTTTTTAAGTGCTCTGGAGTCATTTCGTTGCAAGCGGGTTTTTACGTGTTCTGGAGTCATTTCTTTGCAAGCGGGTTTTTACATACTTCTCAGACATTTCACTGGAAGCGGGTTTTTTAAATGCTCTGTAGGCATTTCGTTGCAAGCGGGTTTTTAAGTGCTCTGGAGTCATTTCGTTGCAAGCGGGTTTTTACGTGTTCTGGAGTCATTTCGTTGCAAGCGGGTTTTTACATACTTCTCAGACATCAGTGGAAGCGGGTTTTTTAAATGCTCTGTAGGCATTTCGTTGCAAGCGGGTTTTTAAGTGCTCTGGAGTCATTTCGTTGCAAGCGGGTTTTTAAGTGCTCTGGAGTCATTTCGTTGCAAGTGGGTTTTTACGTGTTCTGGAGTCATTTCGTTGCAAGCGGGTTTTTACATACTTCTCAGACATCAGTGGAAGCGGGTTTTTTAAATGCTCTGTAGGCATTTCGTTGCAAGCGGGTTTTTAAGTGCTCTGGAGTCATTTCGTTGCAAGCGGGTTTTTAAGTGCTCTGGAGTCATTTCGTTGCAAGCGGGTTTTTTCGTGTTCTGGAGTCATTTCGTTGCAAGCGGGTTTTTACATACTTCTCAGACATCAGTGGAAGCGGGTTTTTTAAATGCTCTGTAGGCATTTCGTTGCAAGCGGGTTTTTAAGTGCTCTGGAGTCATTTCTTTGCAAGCGGGTTTTTAAGTGCTCTGGAGTCATTTCGTTGCAAGCGGGTTTTTACGTGCTCTGGAGTCATTTCGTTGCAAGCGGGTTTTTACGTGTTCTAGAGTCATTTCGTTGCAAGCGGGTTTTTACATACTTCTCAGACATTTCACTGGAAGCGGGTTTTTTAAATGCTCTGTAGGCATTTCGTTGCAAGCGGGTTTTTAAGTACTCTGGAGTCATTTCGTTGCAAACGGGTTTTTACGTGCTCTGGAGTCATTTCGTTGCAAGCGGGTTTTTAAGTGCTCTGGAGTCATTTCGTTGCAAGCGGGTTTTTAAGTGCTCTGGAGTCATTTCGTTGCAAGCGGGTTTTTAGGTACTCTGGAGTCATTTCATTGCAAGCGGGTTTTTAAGTGCTCTGGAGTCATTTCGTTGCAAGCGGGTTTTTACGTGCTCTGGAGTCATTTCGTTGCAAGCGGGTTTTTAAGTGCTCTGAAGGCATTTCGTTGCAAGCGGGTTTTTAAGTGCTCTGGAGTCATTTCGTTGCAAGCGGGTTTTTAAGTGCTCTGGAGACATTTCGTTGCAAGCGGGTTTTTAAGTGCTCTGGAGCCATTTCGTTGCAAGCGGGTTTTTAAGTGTTCTGGAGTCATTTCGTTGCAAGCGGGTTTTTAAGTGCTCTGGAGTCATTTCATTGCAAGCGGGTTTTTTTGTGCTGTGGAGTCATTTCGGTGCAAGCGGGTTTTTAAGTGCTCTGGAGTCATTTCGTTGCAAGCGGGTTTTTAAGTGCTCTGGAGACATTTCGTTGCAAGCGGGTTTTTAAGTGCTCTGGAGTCATTTCGTTGCAAGCGGGTTTTTAAGTGCTCTGGAGTCATTTCGTTGCAAGCGGGTTTTTAAGTGCTCTGTAGGCATTTCGTTGCAAGCGGGTTTTTAAGTGCTCTGGAGTCATTTCGTTGCAAGCGGGTTTTTAAGTGCTCTGGAGTCATTTCATTGCAAGCGGTTTTTTTAGTGCTCTGGAGTCATTTCATTGCAAGCGGGTTTTTAAGTGCTCTGGAGTCATTTCGTTGCATGCGGTTTTTTAAGTGCTCTGAAGGCATTTCGTTGTAAGCGGGTTTTTAAGTGTTCTGGAGTCATTTCGTTGCAAGCGGGTTTTTACGTGTTCTGGAGTCATTTCGTTGCAAGCGGGTTTTTACATACTTCTCAAACATTTCACTGGAAGCGGGTTTTTTAAATGCTCTGTAGGCATTTCGTTGCAAGCGGGTTTTTAAGTACTCTGGAGTCATTTCGTTGCAAGCGGGTTTTTACGTGCTCTGGAGTCATTTCGTTGCAAGCGGGTTTTTAAGTGCTCTGGAGTCATTTCGTTGCAAGCGGGTTTTTAAGTGCTCTGGAGTCATTTCGTTGCAAGCGGGTTTTTACGTGTTCTGGAGTCATTTCGTTGCAAGCGGGTTTTTAAGTGCTCTGGAGTCATTTCGTTGCAAGCGGGTTTTTAAGTGCTCTGGAGTCATTTCGTTGCATGCGGGTTTTTAAGTGCTCTGAAGGCATTTCGTTGTAAGCGGGTTTTTAAGTGCTCTGGAGTCATTTCGTTGCAAGCGGGTTTTTACGTGTTCTGGAGTCATTTCGTTGCAAGCGGCTTTTTACATACTTCTCAGACATTTCACTGGAAGCGGGTTTTTTAAATGCTCTGTAGGCATTTCGTTGCAAGCGGGTTTTTAAGTGCTCTGGAGTCATTTCGTTGCAAGCGGGTTTTTACGTGTTCTGGAGTCATTTCGTTGCAAGCGGGTTTTTACATACTTCTCAGACATCAGTGGAAGCGGGTTTTTTAAATGCTCTGTAGGCATTTCGTTGCAAGCGGGTTTTTAAGTGCTCTATAGTCATTTCGTTGCAAGCGGGTTTTTAAGTGCTCTGGAGTCATTTCGTTGCAAGCGGGTTTTTAAGTGCTCTGGAGTCATTTCATTGCAAGCGGTTTTTTTAGTGCTCTGGAGTCATTTCATTGCAAGCGGGTTTTTAAGTGCTCTGGAGTCATTTCGTTGCATGCGGTTTTTTAAGTGCTCTGAAGGCATTTCGTTGTAAGCGGGTTTTTAAGTGTTCTGGAGTCATTTCGTTGCAAGCGGGTTTTTACGTGTTCTGGAGTCATTTCGTTGCAAGCGGGTTTTTACATACTTCTCAAACATTTCACTGGAAGCGGGTTTTTTAAATGCTCTGTAGGCATTTCGTTGCAAGCGGGTTTTTAAGTACTCTGGAGTCATTTCGTTGCAAGCGGGTTTTTACGTGCTCTGGAGTCATTTCGTTGCAAGCGGGTTTTTAAGTGCTCTGGAGTCATTTCGTTGCAAGCGGGTTTTTAAGTGCTCTGGAGTCATTTCGTTGCAAGCGGGTTTTTACGTGTTCTGGAGTCATTTCGTTGCAAGCGGGTTTTTAAGTGCTCTGGAGTCATTTCGTTGCAAGCGGGTTTTTAAGTGCTCTGGAGTCATTTCGTTGCATGCGGGTTTTTAAGTGCTCTGAAGGCATTTCGTTGTAAGCGGGTTTTTAAGTGCTCTGGAGTCATTTCGTTGCAAGCGGGTTTTTACGTGTTCTGGAGTCATTTCGTTGCAAGCGGCTTTTTACATACTTCTCAGACATTTCACTGGAAGCGGGTTTTTTAAATGCTCTGTAGGCATTTCGTTGCAAGCGGGTTTTTAAGTGCTCTGGAGTCATTTCGTTGCAAGCGGGTTTTTACGTGTTCTGGAGTCATTTCGTTGCAAGCGGGTTTTTACATACTTCTCAGACATCAGTGGAAGCGGGTTTTTTAAATGCTCTGTAGGCATTTCGTTGCAAGCGGGTTTTTAAGTGCTCTATAGTCATTTCGTTGCAAGCGGGTTTTTAAGTGCTCTGGAGTCATTTCGTTGCAAGCGGGTTTTTAAGTGCTCTGGAGTCATTTCATTGCAAGCGGGTTTTTAAGTGCTCTGTAGTCATTTCGTTGCAAGCGGGTTTTTAAGTGCTCTGGAGTCATTTCGTTGCAAGCGGGTTTTTAAGTGCTCTGAAGGCATTTCGTTGCAAGCGGGTTTTTACGTGTTCTGGAGTCATTTCGTTGCAAGCGGGTTTTTACATACTTCTCAGACATTTCACTGGAAGCGGGTCTTTTAAATGCTCTGTAGGCATTTCGTTGCAAGCGGGTTTTTAAGTGCTCTGGAGTCATTTCGTTGCAAGCGGGTTTTTACGTGTTCTGGAGTCATTTCGTTGCAAGCGGGTTTTTACATACTTCTCAAACATTTCACTGGTAGCGGGTTTTTTAAATGCTCTGTAGGCATTTCGTTGCAAGCGGGTTTTTAAGTACTCTGGAGTCATTTCGTTGCAAGCGGGTTTTTACGTGTTCTGGAGTCATTTCGTTGCAAGCGGGTTTTTAAGTGCTCTGGAGTCATTTCGTTGCAAGCGGGTTTTTAAGTGCTCTGGAGTCATTTCGTTGCAAGCGGGTTTTTAAGTGCTCTGGAGTCATTTCGTTGCAAGCGGGTTTTTAAGTGCTCTGGAGTCATTTCGTTGCAAGCAGGTTTTTAAGTGCTCTGTAGTCATTTCGTTGCAAGCGGGTTTTTAAGTGCTCTGGATTCATTTCGTTGCAAGCGGGTTTTTAAGTGCTCTGAAGGCATTTCGTTGCAAGCGGGTTTTTAAGTGCTCTGGAGTCATTTCGTTGCAAGCGGGTTTTTACGTGTTCTGGAGTCATTTCGTTGCAAGCGGGTTTTTACATACTTCTCAGACATTTCAATGGAAGCGGGTTTTTTAAATGCTCTGTAGGCATTTCGTTGCAAGCGGGTTTTTAAGTGCTCTGGAGTCATTTCGTTGCAAGCGGGTTTTTACGTGTTCTGGAGTCATTTCGTTGCAAGCGGGTTTTTACATACTTCTCAGACATCAGTGGAAGCGGATTTTTTAAATGCTCTGTAGGCATTTCGTTGCAAGCGGGTTTTTAAGTGCTCTGGAGTCATTTCGTTGCAAGCGGGTTTTTAAGTGCTCTGGAGTCATTTCGTTGCAAGCGGGTTTTTACGTGTTCTGGAGTCATTTCGTTGCAAGCGGGTTTTTACATACTTCTCAGACATCAGTGGAATCGGGTTTTTTAAATGCTCTGTAGGCATTTCGTTGCAAGTGGGTTTTTAAGTGCTCTGGAGTCATTTCTTTGCAAGCGGGTTTTTAAGTGCTCTGGAGTCATTTCGTTGCAAGCGGGTTTTTACGTGTTCTGGAGTCATTTCGTTGCAAGCGGGTTTTTACATACTTCTCAGACATCAGTGGAAGCGGGTTTTTTAAATGCTCTGTAGG
Source organism: Meriones unguiculatus (assembly GCF_030254825.1). Taxonomy (NCBI): domain Eukaryota; kingdom Metazoa; phylum Chordata; class Mammalia; order Rodentia; family Muridae; genus Meriones; species Meriones unguiculatus. Next base: position 66,540,844 of record NC_083352.1, on the reverse strand, counting down.
CATTTCGTTGCAAGCGGGTTTTTTAGTGCTCTGGAGTCATTTCGTTGCAAGCGGGTTTTTAAGTGCTCTGAAGGCATTTCGTTGCAAGCGGGTTTTTAAGTGCTCTGGAGTCATTTCGTTGCAAGCGGGTTTTTAAGTGCTCTGGAGCCATTTCGTTGTAAGCGGGTTTTTAAGTGCTCTGGAGTCATTACGTTGCAAGCGGGTTTTTAAGTGTTCTGGAATCATTTCGTTGCAAGCGGGGTTTTAAGTGCTCTGGAGCCATTTCGTTGCAAGCGGGTTTTTAAGTGCTCTGGAGCCATTTCGTTGTAAGCGGGTTTTTAAGTGCTCTGGAGTCATTACGTTGCAAGCGGGTTTTTATGTGTTCTGGAATCATTTCGTTGCAAGCGGGGTTTTAAGTGCTCTGGAGTCATTTTGTTGCAAGCGGGTTTTTAAGTGCTCTGGAGTCATTTCGTTGCAAGCGGGTTTTTACGTGTTCTGGAGTCATTTCGTTGCAAGCGGGTTTTTACATACTTCTCAGACATCAGTGGAAGCGGGTTTTTTAAATGCTCAGTAGGCATTTCGTTGCAAGCGGGTTTTTTATTGCTCTGGAGTCATTTCGTTGCAAGCGGGTTTTTAAGTGCTCTGGAGTCATTTCGTTGCATGCGGGTTTCTAAGTGCTCTGAAGGCATTTCGTTGTAAGCGGGTTTTTAAGTGCTTTGGAGTCATTTCGTTGCAAGCGGGTTTTTAGGTGTTCTGGAGTCATTTCGTTGCAAGCGGGTTTTTACATACTTCTCAGACATTTCACTGGAAGCTGGTTTTTTAAATGCTCTGTAGGCATTTCGTTGCAAGCGGGTTTTTAAGTACTCTGGAGTCATTTCGTTGCAAACGGGTTTTTACGTGCTCTGGAGTAATTTCGTTTCAAGCGGGTTTTTAAGTGTTCTGGAGTCATTTCGTTGCAAGCGGGTTTTTAAGTGCTCTGGAGTCATTTCGTTGCAAGCGGGTTTTTAAGTGCTCTGGAGTCATTTCGTTGCAAGCGGGTTTTTAAGTGCTCTGGAGTCATTTCGTTGCAAGCGGGTTTTTAAGTGCTCTGGAGTCATTTCGTTGCAAGCGGGTTTTTAAGTGTTCTGGAGTCATTTCGTTGCAAGCGGGTTTTTAAGTGCTCTGGAGTCATTTCGTTGCAAGCGGGTTTTTAAGTGCTCTGGAGTCATTTCGTTGCAAGCGGGTTTTTAAGTGCTCTGGAGTCATTTTGTTGCAAGCGGGTTTTTAAGTGCTCTGGAGTCATTTCGTTGCAAGCGGGTTTTTACGTGTTCTGGAGTCATTTCGTTGCAAGCGGGTTTTTAAGTGCTCTGGAGTCATTTCGTTGCAAGCGGGTTTTTAAGTGCTTTGAAGGCATTTCGCTTGGCTCTAGAGACATTTCGTTGCAAGCGGGTTTTTAAGTGCTCTGGAGCCATTTCGTTGCAAGCGGGTTTTTAAGTGCTCTGCAGCCATTTCGTTGCAAGCGGGTTTTTAAGTGCTCTGGAGTCATTACGTTGCAAGCGGGTTTTTAAGTGTTCTGGATTCATTTCGTTGCAAGCCGGTTTTTAAGTGCTCTGGAGTCATTTCGTTGCAAGCGGGTTTTTAAGTGCTCTGGAGTCATTTCGTTGCAAGCGGGTTTTTAAGTGCTCTGGAGTCATTTCGTTGCAAGCGGGTTTTTAAGTGCTCTGGAGTCATTTCGTTGCAAGCGGGTTTTTAAGTGCTCTGGAGTCATTTCGTTGCAAGCGGGTTTTTAAGTGCTCTGGATTCATTTCGTTGCAAGCGGGTTTTTAAGTGCTCTGCAGTCATTTCGTTGCAAGCAGGTTTTTAAGTGCTCTGGAGTCATTTCGTTGCAAGCGGGTTTTTAAGTACTCTGGAGACATTTCGGTACAAGCGGTTTTTTAAGTGCTCTGGAGTCATTTCGTTGCAAGCGGGTTTTTAAGTGCTCTGGAGTCATTTCGTTGCAAGGGGGTTTTTAAGTGCTCTGAAGGCATTTTGTTGCAAGCGGGTTTTTAAGTGCTCTGGAGTCATTTCGTTGCAAGCGGGTTTTTACGTGTTCTGGAGTCATTTCGTTGCAAGCGGGTTTTTACATACTTCTAAGACATTTCACTGGAAGCGGGTTTTTTAAATGCTCTGTAGGCATTTCGTTGCAAACGGGTTTTTAAGTGCTCTGGAGTCATTTCGTTGCAAGCGGGTTTTTACGTGTTCTGGAGTCATTTCGTTGCAAGCGGGTTTTTACATACTTCTAAGACATTTCACTGGAAGCGGGTTTTTTAAATGCTCTGTAGGCATTTCGTTGCAAGCGGGTTTTTAAGTACTCTGGAGTCATTTCGTTGCAAGCGGGTTTTTACGTGTTCTGGAGTCATTTCGTTGCAAGCGGGTTTTTACATACTTCTCAGACATCAGTGGAAGTGGTTTTTTTAAATGCTCTGTAGGCATTTCGTTGCAAGCGGGTTTTTAAGTGCTCTGGAGTCATTTTGTTGCAAGCGGGTTTTTACATGTTCTGGAGTCATTTCGTTGCAAGCGGGTTTTTACATACTTCTCAGACATCAGTGGAAGCGGGTTTTTTAAATGCTCTGTAGGCATTTCGTTGCAAGCGGGTTTTTAAGTGCTCTGGAGTCATTTCTTTGCAAGCGGGTTTTTAAGTGCTCTGGAGTCATTTCGTTGCAAGCGGGTTTTTACGTGTTCTGGAGTCATTTCGTTGCAAGCGGGTTTTTACATACTTCTCAGACATCAGTGGAAGTGGTTTTTTTAAATGCTCTGTAGGCATTTCGTTGCAAGCGGGTTTTTAAGTGCTCTGGAGTCATTACGTTGCAAGCGGGTTTTTAAGTGCTCTGGAGTCATTTCGTTGCAAGCCGGTTTTTAAGTGCTCTGTAGTCATTTCGTTGCAAGCGGGTTTTTAAGTGCTCTGGATTCATTTCGTTGCAAGCGGGTTTTTAAGTGCTCTGAAGGCATTTCGTTGCAAGCGGGTTTTTAAGTGCTCTGGAGTCATTTCGTTGCAAGCGGGTTTTTACGTGTTCTGGAGTCATTTCGTTGCAAGCGGGTTTTTACATACTTCTCAGACATTTCAATGGAAGCGGGTTTTTTAAATGCTCTGTAGGCATTTCGTTGCAAGCGGGTTTTTAAGTGCTCTGGAGTCATTTCGTTGCAAGCGGGTTTTTACGTGTTCTGGAGTCATTTCGTTGCAAGCGGGTTTTTACATACTTCTCAGACATCAGTGGAAGCGGATTTTTTAAATGCTCTGTAGGCATTTCGTTGCAAGCGGGTTTTTAAGTGCTCTGGAGTCATTTCGTTGCAAGCGGGTTTTTAAGTGCTCTGGAGTCATTTCGTTGCAAGCGGGTTTTTACGTGTTCTGGAGTCATTTCGTTGCAAGCGGGTTTTTACATACTTCTCAGACATCAGTGGAATCGGGTTTTTTAAATGCTCTGTAGGCATTTCGTTGCAAGTGGGTTTTTAAGTGCTCTGGAGTCATTTCTTTGCAAGCGGGTTTTTAAGTGCTCTGGAGTCATTTCGTTGCAAGCGGGTTTTTACGTGTTCTGGAGTCATTTCGTTGCAAGCGGGTTTTTACATACTTCTCAGACATCAGTGGAAGCGGGTTTTTTAAATGCTCTGTAGGCATTTCGTTGCAAGCGGGTTTTTTAGTGCTCTGGAGTCATTTCGTTGCAAGCGGGTTTTTAAGTGCTCTGAAGGCATTTCGTTGCAAGCGGGTTTTTAAGTGCTCTGGAGTCATTTCGTTGCAAGCGGGTTTTTAAGTGCTCTGGAGCCATTTCGTTGTAAGCGGGTTTTTAAGTGCTCTGGAGTCATTACGTTGCAAGCGGGTTTTTAAGTGTTCTGGAATCATTTCGTTGCAAGCGGGGTTTTAAGTGCTCTGGAGCCATTTCGTTGCAAGCGGGTTTTTAAGTGCTCTGGAGCCATTTCGTTGTAAGCGGGTTTTTAAGTGCTCTGGAGTCATTACGTTGCAAGCGGGTTTTTATGTGTTCTGGAATCATTTCGTTCAAGCGGGGTTTTAAGTGCTCTGGAGTCATTTTGTTGCAAGCGGGTTTTTAAGTGCTCTGGAGTCATTTCGTTGCAAGCGGGTTTTTACGTGTTCTGGAGTCATTTCGTTGCAAGCGGGTTTTTACATACTTCTCAGACATCAGTGGAAGCGGGTTTTTTAAATGCTCAGTAGGCATTTCGTTGCAAGCGGGTTTTTTATTGCTCTGGAGTCATTTCGTTGCAAGCGGGTTTTTAAGTGCTCTGGAGTCATTTCGTTGCATGCGGGTTTCTAAGTGCTCTGAAGGCATTTCGTTGTAAGCGTGTTTTTAAGTGCTTTGGAGTCATTTCGTTGCAAGCGGGTTTTTAGGTGTTCTGGAGTCATTTCGTTGCAAGCGGGTTTTTACATACTTCTCAGACATTTCACTGGAAGCTGGTTTTTTAAATGCTCTGTAGGCATTTCGTTGCAAGCGGGTTTTTAAGTACTCTGGAGTCATTTCGTTGCAAACGGGTTTTTACGTGCTCTGGAGTAATTTCGTTTCAAGCGGGTTTTTAAGTGTTCTGGAGTCATTTCGTTGCAAGCGGGTTTTTAAGTGCTCTGGAGTCATTTCGTTGCAAGCGGGTTTTTAAGTGCTCTGGAGTCATTTCGTTGCAAGCGGGTTTTTAAGTGCTCTGGAGTCATTTCGTTGCAAGCGGGTTTTTAAGTGCTCTGGAGTCATTTCGTTGCAAGCGGGTTTTTAAGTGTTCTGGAGTCATTTCGTTGCAAGCGGGTTTTTAAGTGCTCTGGAGTCATTTCGTTGCAAGCGGGTTTTTAAGTGCTCTGGAGTCATTTCGTTGCAAGCGGGTTTTTAAGTGCTCTGGAGTCATTTTGTTGCAAGCGGGTTTTTAAGTGCTCTGGAGTCATTTCGTTGCAAGCGGGTTTTTACGTGTTCTGGAGTCATTTCGTTGCAAGCGGGTTTTTAAGTGCTCTGGAGTCATTTCGTTGCAAGCGGGTTTTTAAGTGCTTTGAAGGCATTTCGCTTGGCTCTAGAGACATTTCGTTGCAAGCGGGTTTTTAAGTGCTCTGGAGCCATTTCGTTGCAAGCGGGTTTTTAAGTGCTCTGGAGCCATTTCGTTGCAAGCGGGTTTTTAAGTGCTCTGGAGTCATTACGTTGCAAGCGGGTTTTTAAGTGTTCTGGATTCATTTCGTTGCAAGCCGGTTTTTAAGTGCTCTGGAGTCATTTCGTTGCAAGCGGGTTTTTAAGTGCTCTGGAGTCATTTCGTTGCAAGCGGGTTTTTAAGTGCTCTGGAGTCATTTCGTTGCAAGCGGGTTTTTAAGTGCTCTGGAGTCATTTCGTTGCAAGCGGGTTTTTAAGTGCTCTGGAGTCATTTCGTTGCAAGCGGGTTTTTAAGTGCTCTGGATTCATTTCGTTGCAAGCGGGTTTTTAAGTGCTCTGCAGTCATTTCGTTGCAAGCAGGTTTTTAAGTGCTCTGGAGTCATTTCGTTGCAAGCGGGTTTTTAAGTACTCTGGAGACATTTCGGTACAAGCGGTTTTTTAAGTGCTCTGGAGTCATTTCGTTGCAAGCGGGTTTTTAAGTGCTCTGGAGTCATTTCGTTGCAAGCGGGTTTTTAAGTGCTCTGAAGGCATTTTGTTGCAAGCGGGTTTTTAAGTGCTCTGGAGTCATTTCGTTGCAAGCGGGTTTTTACGTGTTCTGGAGTCATTTCGTTGCAAGCGGGTTTTTACATACTTCTAAGACATTTCACTGGAAGCGGGTTTTTTAAATGCTCTGTAGGCATTTCGTTGCAAGCGGGTTTTTAAGTGCTCTGGAGTCATTTCGTTGCAAGCGGGTTTTTACGTGTTCTGGAGTCATTTCGTTGCAAGCGGGTTTTTACATACTTCTAAGACATTTCACTGGAAGCGGGTTTTTTAAATGCTCTGTAGGCATTTCGTTGCAAGCGGGTTTTTAAGTACTCTGGAGTCATTTCGTTGCAAGCGGGTTTTTACGTGTTCTGGAGTCATTTCGTTGCAAGCGGGTTTTTACATACTTCTCAGACATCAGTGGAAGTGGTTTTTTTAAATGCTCTGTAGGCATTTCGTTGCAAGCGGGTTTTTAAGTGCTCTGGAGTCATTTTGTTGCAAGCGGGTTTTTACGTGTTCTGGAGTCATTTCGTTGCAAGCGGGTTTTTACATACTTCTCAGACATCAGTGGAAGCGGGTTTTTTAAATGCTCTGTAGGCATTTCGTTGCAAGCGGGTTTTTAAGTGCTCTGGAGTCATTTTGTTGCAAGCGGGTTTTTACGTGTTCTGGAGTCATTTCGTTGCAAGCGGGTTTTTACATACTTCTCAGACATCAGTGGAAGCGGGTTTTTTAAATGCTCTGTAGGCATTTCGTTGCAAGCGGGTTTTTAAGTGCTCTGGAGTCATTTCTTTGCAAGCGGGTTTTTAAGTGCTCTGGAGTCATTTCGTTGCAAGCGGGTTTTTACGTGTTCTGGAGTCATTTCGTTGCAAGCGGGTTTTTACATACTTCTCAGACATCAGTGGAAGTGGTTTTTTTAAATGCTCTGTAGGCATTTCGTTGCAAGCGGGTTTTTAAGTGCTCTGGAGTCATTACGTTGCAAGCGGGTTTTTAAGTGCTCTGGAGTCATTTCGTTGCAAGCCGGTTTTTAAGTGCTCTGGAGTCATTTCGTTGCAAGCGGGTTTTTAAGTGCTCTGGAGTCATTTCGTTGCAAGCGGGTTTTTAAGTGCTCTGGAGTCATTTCGTTGCAAGCGGGTTTTTAAGTGCTCTGGAGTCATTTCGTTGCAAGCGGGTTTTTAAGTGCTCTGGATTCATTTCGTTGCAAGCGGGTTTTTAAGTGCTCTGCAGTCATTTCGTTGCAAGCGGGTTTTTAAGTGCTCTGGAGTCATTTCGTTGCAAGCGGGTTTTTAAGTACTCTGGAGTCATTTCGGTACAAGCGGGTTTTTAAGTGCTCTGGAGTCATTTCGTTGCAAGCGGGTTTTTAAGTGCTCTGGAGTCATTTCGTTGCAAGCGGGTTTTTAAGTGCTCTGAAGGCATTTTGTTGCAAGCGGGATTTTAAGTGCTCTGGAGTCATTTCGTTGCAAGCGGGTTTTTACGTGTTCTGGAGTCATTTCGTTGCAAGCGGGTTTTTACATACTTCTCAGACATTTCACTGGAAGCGGGTTTTTTAAATGCTCTGTAGGCATTTCGTTGCAAGCGGGTTTTTAAGTGCTCTGGAGTCATTACGTTGCAAGCGGGTTTTTAAGTGCTCTGGAGTCATTTCGTTGCAAGCGGGTTTTTAAGTGCTCTGGAGTCATTTCGTTGCAAGCGGGTTTTTAAGTGCTCTGGAGTCATTTCGTTGCAAGCGGGTTTTTAAGTGCTCTGGAGTCATTTCGTTGCAAGCGGGTTTTTAAGTGCTCTGGAGTCATTTCGTTGCAAGCGGGTTTTTAAGTGCTCTGGAGTCATTTCGTTGCAAGCGGGTTTTTAAGTGCTCTGGAGTCATTTCGTTGCAAGCGGGTTTTTACGTGCTCTGGAGTCATTTCGTTGCAAGCGGGTTTTTAAGTGCTCTGAAGGCATTTCGTTGCAAGCGGGTTTTTAAGTGCTCTGGAGTCATTTCGTTGCAAGCGGGTTTTTAAGTGCTCTGGAGACATTTCGTTGCAAGCGGGTTTTTAAGTTCTCTGAAGTCATTTCGTTGCAAGCGGGTTTTTACGTGTTCTGGAGTCATTTCGTTGCAAGCGGGTTTTTACATACTTCTCAGACATCAGTGGAAGCGGGTTTTTTAAATGCTCTGTAGGCATTTCGTTGCAAGCGGGTTTTTTAGTGCTCTGGAGTCATTTCGTTGCAAGCGGGTTTTTAAGTGCTCTGAAGGCATTTCGTTGCAAGCGGGTTTTTAAGTGCTCTGGAGTCATTTCGTTGCAAGCGGGTTTTTAAGTGCTCTGGAGCCATTTCGTTGTAAGCGGGTTTTTAAGTGCTCTGGAGTCATTACGTTGCAAGCGGGTTTTTAAGTGTTCTGGAATCATTTCGTTGCAAGCGGGGTTTTAAGTGCTCTGGAGCCATTTCGTTGCAAGCGGGTTTTTAAGTGCTCTGGAGCCATTTCGTTGTAAGCGGGTTTTTAAGTGCTCTGGAGTCATTACGTTGCAAGCGGGTTTTTATGTGTTCTGGAATCATTTCGTTGCAAGCGGGGTTTTAAGTGCTCTGGAGTCATTTTGTTGCAAGCGGGTTTTTAAGTGCTCTGGAGTCATTTCGTTGCAAGCGGGTTTTTACGTGTTCTGGAGTCATTTCGTTGCAAGCGGGTTTTTACATACTTCTCAGACATCAGTGGAAGCGGGTTTTTTAAATGCTCAGTAGGCATTTCGTTGCAAGCGGGTTTTTTATTGCTCTGGAGTCATTTCGTTGCAAGCGGGTTTTTAAGTGCTCTGGAGTCATTTCGTTGCATGCGGGTTTCTAAGTGCTCTGAAGGCATTTCGTTGTAAGCGGGTTTTTAAGTGCTTTGGAGTCATTTCGTTGCAAGCGGGTTTTTAGGTGTTCTGGAGTCATTTCGTTGCAAGCGGGTTTTTACATACTTCTCAGACATTTCACTGGAAGCTGGTTTTTTAAATGCTCTGTAGGCATTTCGTTGCAAGCGGGTTTTTAAGTACTCTGGAGTCATTTCGTTGCAAACGGGTTTTTACGTGCTCTGGAGTAATTTCGTTTCAAGCGGGTTTTTAAGTGTTCTGGAGTCATTTCGTTGCAAGCGGGTTTTTAAGTGCTCTGGAGTCATTTCGTTGCAAGCGGGTTTTTAAGTGCTCTGGAGTCATTTCGTTGCAAGCGGGTTTTTAAGTGCTCTGGAGTCATTTCGTTGCAAGCGGGTTTTTAAGTGCTCTGGAGTCATTTTGTTGCAAGCGGGTTTTTAAGTGCTCTGGAGTCATTTCATTGCAAGCGGGTTTTTAAGTGTTCTGGAGTCATTTCGTTGCAAGCGGGTTTTTAAGTGCTCTGGAGTCATTTCGTTGCAAGCGGGTTTTTAAGTGCTCTGGAGTCATTTCGTTGCAAGCGGGTTTTTAAGTGCTCTGGAGTCATTTTGTTGCAAGCGGGTTTTTAAGTGCTCTGGAGTCATTTCGTTGCAAGCGGGTTTTTACGTGTTCTGGAGTCATTTCGTTGCAAGCGGGTTTTTAAGTGCTCTGGAGTCATTTCGTTGCAAGCGGGTTTTTAAGTGCTTTGAAGGCATTTCGCTTGGCTCTAGAGACATTTCGTTGCAAGCGGGTTTTTAAGTGCTCTGGAGCCATTTCGTTGCAAGCGGGTTTTTAAGTGCTCTGGAGCCATTTCGTTGCAAGCGGGTTTTTAAGTGCTCTGGAGTCATTACGTTGCAAGCGGGTTTTTAAGTGTTCTGGATTCATTTCGTTGCAAGCCGGTTTTTAAGTGCTCTGGAGTCATTTCGTTGCAAGCGGGTTTTTAAGTGCTCTGGAGTCATTTCGTTGCAAGCGGGTTTTTAAGTGCTCTGGAGTCATTTCGTTGCAAGCGGGTTTTTAAGTGCTCTGGAGTCATTTCGTTGCAAGCGGGTTTTTAAGTGCTCTGGAGTCATTTCGTTGCAAGCGGGTTTTTAAGTCCTCTGGAGTCATTTCGTTGCAAGCGGGTTTTTAAGTGCTCTGAAGGCATTTCGTTGCAAGCGGGTTTTTAAGTGCTCTGGAGTCATTTCGTTGCAAGCGGGTTTTTACGTGTTCTGGAGTCATTTCGTTGCAAGCGGGTTTTTACATACTTCTCAGACATCAGTGGAAGCGGGTTTTTTAAATGCTCTGTAGGCATTTCGTTCCAAGCGGGTTTTTAAGTGCTCTGGAGTCATTTCTTTGCAAGCGGGTTTTTAAGTGCTCTGGAGTCATTTCGTTGCAAGCGGGTTTTTACGTGTTCTGGAGTCATTTCGTTGCAAGCGGGTTTTTACATACTTCTCAGACATCAGTGGAAGTGGTTTTTTTAAATGCTCTGTAGGCATTTCGTTGCAAGCGGGTTTTTAAGTGCTCTGGAGTCATTACGTTGCAAGCGGGTTTTTAAGTGCTCTGGAGTCATTTCGTTGCAAGCCGGTTTTTAAGTGCTCTGGAGTCATTTCGTTGCAAGCGGGTTTTTAAGTGCTCTGGAGTCATTTCGTTGCAAGCGGGTTTTTAAGTGCTCTGGAGTCATTTTGTTGCAAGCGGGTTTTTAAGTGCTCTGGAGTCATTTCGTTGCAAGCGGGTTTTTAAGTGCTCTGGATTCATTTCGTTGCAAGCGGGTTTTTAAGTGCTCTGCAGTCATTTCGTTGCAAGCGGGTTTTTAAGTGCTCTGGAGTCATTTCGTTGCAAGCGGGTTTTTAAGTACTCTGGAGTCATTTCGGTACAAGCGGGTTTTTAAGTGCTCTGGAGTCATTTCGTTGCAAGCGCGTTTTTAAGTGCTCTGGAGTCATTTCGTTGCAAGCGGGTTTTTACGTGCTCTGGAGTCATTTCGTTGCAAGCGGGTTTTTAAGTGCTCTGAAGGCATTTCGTTGCAAGCGGGTTTTTAAGTGCTCTGGAGTCATTTCGTTGCAAGCGGGTTTTTAAGTGCTCTGGAGACATTTCGTTGCAAGCGGGTTTTTAAGTGCTCTGGAGCCATTTCGTTGCAAGCGGGTTTTTAAGTGTTCTGGAGTCATTTCGTTGCAAGCGGGTTTTTAAGTGCTCTGGAGTCATTTCATTGCAAGCGGGTTTTTTAGTGCTCTGGAGTCATTTCGGTGCAAGCGGGTTTTTAAGTGCTCTGGAGTCATTTCGTTGCAAGCGGGTTTTTAAGTGCTCTGGAGACATTTCGTTGCAAGCGGGTTTTTAAGTGCTCTGGAGTCATTTCGTTGCAAGCGGGTTTTTAAGTGCTCTGGAGTCATTTCGTTGCAAGCGGGTTTTTAAGTGCTCTGTAGGAATTTCGTTGCAAGTGGGTTTTTAAGTGCTCTGGAGTCATTTCGTTGCAAGCGGGTTTTTAAGTGTTCTGGAGTCATTTCGTTGCAAGCGGGTTTTTACATACTTCTCAAACATTTCACTGGAAGCGGGTTTTTTAAATGCTCTGTACGCATTTCGTTGCAAGCGGGTTTTTAAGTGCTCTGGAGTCATTTCGTTGCAAGCGGGTTTTTACGTGTTCTGGAGTCATTTCGTTGCAAGCGGGTTTTTACATACTTCTCAAACATTTCACTGGAAGCGGGTTTTTTAAATGCTCTGTAGGCATTTCGTTGCAAGCGGGTTTTTAAGTACTCTGGAGTCATTTCGTTGCAAGCGGGTTTTTACGTGCTCTGGAGTCATTTCGTTGCAAGCGGGTTTTTAAGTGCTCTGGAGTCATTTCGTTGCAAGCGGGTTTTTAAGTGCTCTGGAGTCATTTCGTTGCAAGCGGGTTTTTAAGTGCTCTGGAGTCATTTCGTTGCAAGCGGGTTTTTAAGTGCTCTGGAGTCATTTCGTTGCAAGCGGGTTTTTAAGTGCTCTGTAGTCATTTCGTTGCAAGCGGGTTTTTAAGTGCTCTGGAGTCATTTCGTTGCAAGCGGGTTTTTAAGTGCTCTGAAGGCATTTCGTTGCAAGCGGGTTTTTAAGTGCTCTGGAGTCATTTCGTTGCAAGCGGGTTTTTACGTGTTCTGGAGTCATTTCGTTGCAAGCGGGTTTTTACATACTTCTCAGACATTTCACTGGAAGCGGGTTTTTTAAATGCTCTGTAGGCATTTCGTTGCAAGCGGGTTTTTAAGTGCTCTGGAGTCATTTCGTTGCAAGCGGGTTTTACGTGTTCTGGAGTCATTTCGTTGCAAGCGGGTTTTTACATACTTCTCAGACATCAGTGGAAGCGGGTTTTTTAAATGCTCTGTAGGCATTTCGTTGCAAGCGGGTTTTTAAGTGCTCTGGAGTCATTTCGTTGCAAGCGGGTTTTTAAGTGCTCTGGAGTCATTTCGTTGCAAGCGGGGTTTTTAAGTGCTCTGGAGTCATTTCGTTGCAAGCGGGTTTTTAAGTGCTCTGTAGTCATTTCGTTGCAAGCGGGTTTTTAAGTGCTCTGGAGTCATTTCGTTGCAAGCGGGTTTTTAAGTGCTCTGAAGGCATTTCGTTGCAAGCGGGTTTTTAAGTGCTCTGGAGTCATTTCGTTGCAAGCGGGTTTTTACGTGTTCTGGAGTCATTTAGTTGCCAGCGGGTTTTTACATACTTCTCAGACATTTCACTGGAAGCGGGTTTTTTAAATGCTCTGTAGGCATTTCGTTGCAAGCGGGTTTTTAAGTGCTCTGGAGTCATTTCGTTGCAAGCGGGTTTTTACGTGTTCTGGAGTCATTTCGTTGCAAGCGGGTTTTTACATACTTCTCAAACATTTCACTGGAAGCGGGTTTTTTAAATGCTCTGTAGGCATTTCGTTGCAAGCGGGTTTTTAAGTACTCTGGAGTCATTTCGTTGCAAGCGGGTTTTTACGTGCTCTGGAGTCATTTCGTTGCAAGCGGGTTTTTAAGTGCTCTGGAGTCATTTCGTTGCAAGCGGGTTTTTAAGTGCTCTGGAGTCATTTCGTTGCAAGCGGGTTTTTAAGTGCTCTGGAGTCATTTCGTTGCAAGCGGGTTTTTAAGTGCTCTGGAGTCATTTCGTTGCAAGCGGGTTTTTAAGTGCTCTGTAGTCATTTCGTTGCAAGCGGGTTTTTAAGTGCTCTGGAGTCATTTCGTTGCAAGCGGGTTTTTAAGTGCTCTGAAGGCATTTCGTTGCAAGCGGGTTTTTAAGTGCTCTGGAGTCATTTCGTTGCAAGCGGGTTTTTACGTGTTCTGGAGTCATTTCGTTGCAAGCGGGTTTTTACATACTTCTCAGACATTTCACTGGAAGCGGGTTTTTTAAATGCTCTGTAGGCATTTCGTTGCAAGCGGGTTTTACGTGTTCTGGAGTCATTTCGTTGCAAGCGGGTTTTTACATACTTCTCAGACATCAGTGGAAGCGGGTTTTTTAAATGCTCTGTAGGCATTTCGTTGCAAGCGGGTTTTACGTGTTCTGGAGTCATTTCGTTGCAAGCGGGTTTTTACATACTTCTCAGACATCAGTGGAAGCGGGTTTTTTAAATGCTCTGTAGGCATTTCGTTGCAAGCGGGTTTTTAAGTGCTCTGGAGTCATTTCGTTGCAAGCGGGTTTTTAAGTGCTCTGGAGTCATTTCGTTGCAAGCGGGGTTTTTAAGTGCTCTGGAGTCATTTCGTTGCAAGCGGGTTTTTAAGTGCTCTGTAGTCATTTCGTTGCAAGCGGGTTTTTAAGTGCTCTGGAGTCATTTCGTTGCAAGCGGGTTTTTAAGTGCTCTGAAGGCATTTCGTTGCAAGCGGGTTTTTAAGTGCTCTGGAGTCATTTCGTTGCAAGCGGGTTTTTACGTGTTCTGGAGTCATTTAGTTGCCAGCGGGTTTTTACATACTTCTCAGACATTTCACTGGAAGCGGGTTTTTTAAATGCTCTGTAGGCATTTCGTTGCAAGCGGGTTTTTAAGTGCTCTGGAGTCATTTCGTTGCAAGCGGGTTTTTACGTGTTTTGGAGTCATTTCGTTGCAAGCGGGTTTTTACATACTTCTCAAACATTTCACTGGAAGCGGGTTTTTTAAATGCTCTGTAGGCATTTCGTTGCAAGCGGGTTTTTAAGTACTCTGGAGTCATTTCGTTGCAAGCGGGTTTTTACGTGTTCTGGAGTCATTTCGTTGCAAGCGGGTTTTTAAGTGCTCTGGAGTCATTTCGTTGCAAGCGGGTTTTTAAGTGCTCTGGAGTCATTTCGTTGCAAGCGGGTTTTTAAGTGCTCTGGAGTCATTTCGTTGCAAGCGGGTTTTTAAGTGCTCTGGAGTCATTTCGTTGCAAGCGGGTTTTTAAGTGCTCTGTAGTCATTTCGTTGCAAACGGGTTTTTAAGTGCTCTGGATTCATTTCGTTGCAAGCGGGTTTTTAAGTGCTCTAAAGGCATTTCGTTGCAAGCGGGTTTTTAAGTGCTCTGGAGTCATTTCGTTGCAAGCGGGTTTTTAAGTGCTCTGGAGTCATTTCGTTGCAAGCGGGTTTTTAAGTGCTCTGGAGTCATTTAGTTGCAAGCGGGTTTTTAAGTGCTCTGGAGTCATTTCGTTGCAAGCGGGTTTTTAAGTGCTCTGGATTCATTTCGTTGCAAGCGGGTTTTTAAGTGCTCTGAAGGCATTTCGTTGCAAGCGGGTTTTTAAGTGCTCTGGAGTTATTTCGTTGCAAGCGGGTTTTTACGTGTTCTGGAGTCATTTCGTTGCAAGCGGGTTTTTACATACTTCTCAGACATTTCACTGGAAGCGGGTTTTTTAAATGCTCTGTAGGCATTTCGTTGCAAGCGGGTTTTTAAGTGCTCTGGAGTCATTTCGTTGCAAGCGGGTTTTTACGTGTTCTGGAGTCATTTCGTTGCAAGCGGGTTTTTACATACTTCTCAGACATCAGTGGAAGCGGGTTTTTTAAATGCTCTGTAGGCATTTCGTTGCAAGCGGGTTTTTAAGTGCTCTGGAGTCATTTCGTTGCAAGCGGGTTTTTAAGTGCTCTGGAGTCATTTCTTTGCAAGCGGGTTTTTACGTGTTCTGGAGTCATTTCGTTGCAAGCGGCTTTTTACATACTTCTCAGACATCAGTGGAAGCGGGTTTTTTAAATGCTCTGTAGGCATTTCGTTGCAAGCGGGTTTTTAAGTGCTCTGGAGTCATTTCTTTGCAAGCGGGTTTTTAAGTGCTCTGGAGTCATTTCGTTGCAAGCGGGTTTTTACGTGTTCTGGAGTCATTTCGTTGCAAGCGGGTTTTTACATACTTCTCAGACATCAGTGGAAGCGGGTTTTTTAAATGCTCTGTAGGCATTTCGTTGCAAGCGGGTTTTTTAGTGCTCTGGAGTCATTTCGTTGCAAGCGGGTTTTTAAGTGCTCTGAAGGCATTTCGTTGCAAGCGGGTTTTTAAGTGCTCTGGAGTCATTTCGTTGCAAGCGGGTTTTTACGTGTTCTGGAGTCATTTCGTTGCAAGCGGGTTTTTACGTGTTCTGGAGTCATTTCGTTGCAAGCGGGTTTTTACATATTTCTCAGACATTTCACTGGAAGCGGGTTTTTTAAATGCTCTGTAGGCATTTCGTTGCAAGCGGGTTTTTAAGTACTCTGGAGTCATTTCGTTGCAAACGGGTTTTTACGTGCTCTGGAGTCATTTCGTTGCAAGCGGGTTTTTAAGTGCTCTGGAGTCATTTCGTTGCAAGCGGGTTTTTAAGTGCTCTGGAGTCATTTCGTTGCAAGCGGGTTTTTAGGTACTCTGGAGTCATTTCATTGCAAGCGGGTTTTTAAGTGCTCTGGAGTCATTTCGTTGCAAGCGGGTTTTTACGTGCTCTGGAGTTATTTCGTTGCAAGCGGGTTTTTAAGTGCTCTGAAGGCATTTCGTTGCAAGCGGGTTTTTAAGTGCTCTGGAGTCATTTCGTTGCAAGCGGGTTTTTAAGTGCTCTGGAGACTTTTCGTTGCAAGCGGGTTTTTAAGTGCTCTGGAGCCATTTCGTTGCAAGCGGGTTTTTACGTGTTCTGGAGTCATTTCGTTGCAAGCGGGTTTTTACATACTTCTCAGACATTTCACGGGAAGCGGGTTTTTTAAATGCTCTGTAGGCATTTCGTTGCAAGCGGGTTTTTAAGTACTCTGGAGTCATTTCGTTGCAAGCGGGTTTTTACGTGTTCTGGAGTCATTTCGTTGCAAGCGGGTTTTTAAGTGCTCTGGAGTCATTTCGTTGCAAGCGGGTTTTTAAGTGCTTTGAAGGCATTTCGCTTGGCTCTAGAGACATTTCGTTGCAAGCGGGTTTTTAAGTGCTCTGGAGTCTTTTCGTTGCAAGCGGGTTTTTAAGTGCTCTGGAGCCATTTCGTTGCAAGCGGGTTTTTAAGTGCTCTGGAGTCATTACGTTGCAAGCGGGTTTTTAAGTGTTCTGGAGTCATTTCGTTGCAAGCGGGTTTTTAAGTGCTCTGGAGTCATTTCGTTGCAAGCGGGTTTTTAAGTGCTCTGGAGTCATTTCGTTGCAAGCGGGTTTTTAAGTGCTCTGGAGTCATTTCGTTGCAAGCGGGTTTTTAAGTGCTCTGGAGTCATTTCGTTGCAAGCGGGTTTTTAAGTGCTCTGGATTCATTTCGTTGCAAGCGGGTTTTTAAGTGCTCTGCAGTCATTTCATTGCAAGCAGGTTTTTAAGTGCTCTGGAGTCATTTCGTTGCAAGCGGGTTTTTAAGTACTCTGGAGACATTTCGGTACAAGCGGGTTTTTAAGTGCTCTGGAGTCATTTCGTTGCAAGCGGGTTTTTAAGTGCTCTGGAGTCATTTCGTTGCAAGCGGGTTTTTAAGTGCTCTGAAGGCATTTTGTTGCAAGCGGGTTTTTAAGTGCTCTGGAGTCATTTCGTTGCAAGCGGGTTTTTACGTGTTCTGGAGTCATTTCGTTGCAAGCGGGTTTTTACATACTTCTAAGACATTTCACTGGAAGCGGGTTTTTTAAATGCTCTGTAGGCATTTCGTTGCAAGCGGGTTTTTAAGTGCTCTGGAGTCATTTCGTTGCAAGCGGGTTTTTACGTGTTCTGGAGTCATTTCGTTGCAAGCGGGTTTTTACATACTTCTAAGACATTTCACTGGAAGCGGGTTTTTTAAATGCTCTGTAGGCATTTCGTTGCAAGCGGGTTTTTAAGTACTCTGGAGTCATTTCGTTGCAAGCGGGTTTTTACGTGTTCTGGAGTCATTTCGTTGCAAGCGGGTTTTTAAGTGCCCTGGAGTCATTTCGTTGCAAGCGGGTTTTTAAGTGCTCTGGAGTCATTTCGTTGCAAGCGGGTTTTTAAGTGCTCTGGATTCATTTTGTTGCAAGCGGGTTTTTAAGTGCTCTGTAGTCATTTCGTTGCAAGCGGGTTTTTAAGTGCTCTGGAGTCATTTCGTTGCAAGCGGGTTTTTAAGTGCTCTGAAGGCATTTCGTTGCAAGCGGGTTTTTAAGTGCTCTGGAGTCATTTCGTTGCAAGCGGGTTTTTACGTATTCTGGAGTCATTTCATTGCAAGCGGGTTTTTACATACTTCTCAGACATCAGTGGAAGCGGGTTTTTTAAATGCTCTGTAGGCATTTCGTTGCAAGCGGGTTTTTAAGTGCTCTGGAGTCATTTCTTTGCAAGCGGGTTTTTAAGTGCTCTGGAGTCATTTCGTTGCAAGCGGGTTTTTACGTGTTCTGGAGTCATTTCGTTGCAAGCGGGTTTTTACATACTTCTCAGACATCAGTGGAAGTGGTTTTTTTAAATGCTCTGTAGGCATTTCGTTGCAAGCGGGTTTTTAAGTGCTCTGGAGTCATTACGTTGCAAGCGGGTTTTTAAGTGTTCTGGAGTCATTTCGTTGCAAGCCGGTTTTTAAGTGCTCTGGAGTCATTTCGTTGCAAGCGGGTTTTTAAGTGCTCTGGAGTCATTTCGTTGCAAGCGGGTTTTTAAGTGCTCTGGAGTCATTTCGTTGCAAGCGGGTTTTTAAGTGCTCTGGAGTCATTTCGTTGCAAGCGGGTTTTTAAGTGCTCTGGATTCATTTCGTTGCAAGCGGGTTTTTAAGTGCTCTGCAGTCATTTCGTTGCAAGCGGGTTTTTAAGTGCTCTGCAGTCATTTCGTTGCAAGCGGGTTTTTAAGTACTCTGGAGACATTTCGGTACAAGCGGGTTTTTAAGTGCTCTGGAGTCATTTCGTTGCAAGCGGGTTTTTAAGTGCTCTGGAGTCATTTCGTTGCAAGCGGGTTTTTAAGTGCTCTGAAGGCATTTTGTTGCAAGCGGGATTTTAAGTGCTCTGGAGTCATTTCGTTGCAAGCGGGTTTTTACGTGTTCTGGAGTCATTTCGTTGCAAGCGGGTTTTTACATACTTCTCAGACATTTCACTGGAAGCGGGTTTTTTAAATGCTCTGTAGGCATTTCGTTGCAAGCGGGTTTTTACATACTTCTCAAACATTTCACTGGAAGCGGGTTTTTTAAATGCTCTGTAGGCATTTCGTTGCAAGCGGGTTTTTAAGTACTCTGGAGTCATTTCGTTGCAAGCGGGTTTTTACGTGCTCTGGAGTCATTTCGTTGCAAGCGGGTTTTTAAGTGCTCTGGAGTCATTTCGTTGCAAGCGGGTTTTTAAGTGCTCTGGAGTCATTTCGTTGCAAGCGGGTTTTTAAGTGCTCTGGAGTCATTTCGTTGCAAGCGGGTTTTTAAGTGCTCTGGAGTCATTTCGTTGCAAGCGGGTTTTTAAGTGCTCTGTAGTCATTTCGTTGCAAGCGGGTTTTTAAGTGCTCTGGAGTCATTTCGTTGCAAGCGGGTTTTTAAGTGCTCTGAAGGCATTTCGTTGCAAGCGGGTTTTTAAGTGCTCTGGAGTCATTTCGTTGCAAGCGGGTTTTTACGTGTTCTGGAGTCATTTCGTTGCAAGCGGGTTTTTACATACTTCTCAGACATTTCACTGGAAGCGGGTTTTTTAAATGCTCTGTAGGCATTTCGTTGCAAGCGGGTTTTTAAGTGCTCTGGAGTCATTTCGTTGCAAGCGGGTTTTACGTGTTCTGGAGTCATTTCGTTGCAAGCGGGTTTTTACATACTTCTCAGACATCAGTGGAAGCGGGTTTTTTAAATGCTCTGTAGGCATTTCGTTGCAAGCGGGTTTTTAAGTGCTCTGGAGTCATTTCGTTGCAAGCGGGTTTTTAAGTGCTCTGGAGTCATTTCGTTGCAAGCGGGGTTTTTAAGTGCTCTGGAGTCATTTCGTTGCAAGCGGGTTTTTAAGTGCTCTGTAGTCATTTCGTTGCAAGCGGGTTTTTAAGTGCTCTGGAGTCATTTCGTTGCAAGCGGGTTTTTAAGTGCTCTGAAGGCATTTCGTTGCAAGCGGGTTTTTAAGTGCTCTGGAGTCATTTCGTTGCAAGCGGGTTTTTACGTGTTCTGGAGTCATTTAGTTGCAAGCGGGTTTTTACATACTTCTCAGACATTTCACTGGAAGCGGGTTTTTTAAATGCTCTGTAGGCATTTCGTTGCAAGCGGGTTTTTAAGTGCTCTGGAGTCATTTCGTTGCAAGCGGGTTTTTACGTGTTTTGGAGTCATTTCGTTGCAAGCGGGTTTTTACATACTTCTCAAACATTTCACTGGAAGCGGGTTTTTTAAATGCTCTGTAGGCATTTCGTTGCAAGCGGGTTTTTAAGTACTCTGGAGTCATTTCGTTGCAAGCGGGTTTTTACGTGTTCTGGAGTCATTTCGTTGCAAGCGGGTTTTTAAGTGCTCTGGAGTCATTTCGTTGCAAGCGGGTTTTTAAGTGCTCTGGAGTCATTTCGTTGCAAGCGGGTTTTTAAGTGCTCTGGAGTCATTTCGTTGCAAGCGGGTTTTTAAGTGCTCTGGAGTCATTTCGTTGCAAGCGGGTTTTTAAGTGCTCTGGAGTCATTTCGTTGCAAGCGGGTTTTTAAGTGCTCTGGATTCATTTCGTTGCAAGCGGGTTTTTAAGTGCTCTGAAGGCATTTCGTTGCAAGCGGGTTTTTAAGTGCTCTGGAGTCATTTCGTTGCAAGCGGGTTTTTACGTGTTCTGGAGTCATTTCGTTGCAAGCGGGTTTTTACATACTTCTCAGACATTTCACTGGAAGCGGGTTTTTTAAATGCTCTGTAGTCATTTCGTTGCAAGCGGGTTTTTAAGTGCTCTGGAGTCATTTCGTTGCAAGCGGGTTTTTAAGTGCTCTGAAGGCATTTCGTTGCAAGCGGGTTTTTAAGTGCTCTGGAGTCATTTCGTTGCAAGCGGGTTTTTACGTGTTCTGGAGTCATTTCGTTGCAAGCGGGTTTTTACATACTTCTCAGACATTTCACTGGAAGCGGGTTTTTTAAATGCTCTGTAGGCATTTCGTTGCAAGCGGGTTTTTAAGTGCTCTGGAGTCATTTCGTTGCAAGCGGGTTTTTACGTGTTTGGGAGTCATTTCGTTGCAAGCGGGTTTTTACATACTTCTCAAACATTTCACTGGAAGCGGGTTTTTTAAATGCTCTGTAGGCATTTCGTTGCAAGCGGGTTTTTAAGTACTCTGGAGTCATTTCGTTGCAAGCGGGTTTTTACGTGTTCTGGAGTCATTTCGTTGCAAGCGGGTTTTTAAGTGCTCTGGAGTCATTTCGTTGCAAGCGGGTTTTTAAGTGCTCTGGAGTCATTTCGTTGCAAGCGGGTTTTTAAGTGCTCTGGAGTCATTTCGTTGCAAGCGGGTTTTTAAGTGCTCTGGAGTCATTTCGTTGCAAGCGGGTTTTTAAGTGCTCTGGAGTCATTTCGTTGCAAGCGGGTTTTTAAGTGCTCTGGATTCATTTCGTTGCAAGCGGGTTTTTAAGTGCTCTGAAGGCATTTCGTTGCAAGCGGGTTTTTAAGTGCTCTGGAGTTATTTCGTTGCAAGCGGGTTTTTACGTGTTCTGGAGTCATTTCGTTGCAAGCGGGTTTTTACATACTTCTCAGACATTTCACTGGAAGCGGGTTTTTTAAATGCTCTGTAGGCATTTCGTTGCAAGCGGGTTTTTAAGTGCTCTGGAGTCATTTCGTTGCAAGCGGGTTTTTACGTGTTCTGGAGTCATTTCGTTGCAAGCGGGTTTTTACATACTTCTCAGACATCAGTGGAAGCGGGTTTTTTAAATGCTCTGTAGGCATTTCGTTGCAAGCGGGTTTTTAAGTTCTCTGGAGTCATTTCGTTGCAAGCGGGTTTTTAAGTGCTCTGGAGTCATTTCTTTGCAAGCGGGTTTTTACGTGTTCTGGAGTCATTTAGTTGCAAGCGGCTTTTTACATACTTCTCAGACATCAGTGGAAGCGGGTTTTTTAAATGCTCTGTAGGCATTTCGTTGCAAGCGGGTTTTTAAGTGCTCTGGAGTCATTTCTTTGCAAGCGGGTTTTTAAGTGCTCTGGAGTCATTTCGTTGCAAGCGGGTTTTTACGTGTTCTGGAGTCATTTCGTTGCAAGCGGGTTTTTACATACTTCTCAGACATCAGTGGAAGCGGGTTTTTTAAATGCTCTGTAGGCATTTCGTTGCAAGCGGGTTTTTAAGTGCTCTGGAGTCATTTCGTTGCAAGCGGGTTTTTACGTGTTCTGGAGTCATTTCGTTGCAAGCGGGTTTTTACGTGTTCTGGAGTCATTTCGTTGCAAGCGGGTTTTTACATATTTCTCAGACATTTCACTGGAAGCGGGTTTTTTAAATGCTCTGGAGTCATTTCGTTGCAAGCAGGTTTTTAAGTGCTCTGGAGTCATTTCGTTGCAAGCGGGTTTTTAAGTGCTCTGGAGTCATTTCGTTGCAAGCGGGTTTTTAGGTACTCTGGAGTCATTTCATTGCAAGCGGGTTTTTAAGTTCTCTGGAGTCATTTCGTTGCAAGCGGGTTTTTACGTGCTCTGGAGTTATTTCGTTGCAAGCGGGTTTTTAAGTGCTCTGAAGGCATTTCGTTGCAAGCGGGTTTTTAAGTGCTCTGGAGTCATTTCGTTGCAAGCGGGTTTTTACGTGTTTTGGAGTCATTTCGTTGCAAGCGGGTTTTTACATACTTCTCAAACATTTCACTGGAAGCGGGTTTTTTAAATGCTCTGTAGGCATTTCGTTGCAAGCGGGTTTTTAAGTACTCTGGAGTCATTTCGTTGCAAGCGGGTTTTTACGTGTTCTGGAGTCATTTCGTTGCAAGCGGGTTTTTAAGTGCTCTGGAGTCATTTCGTTGCAAGCGGGTTTTTAAGTGCTCTGGAGTCATTTCGTTGCAAGCGGGTTTTTAAGTGCTCTGGAGTCATTTCGTTGCAAGCGGGTTTTTAAGTGCTCTGGAGTCATTTCGTTGCAAGCGGGTTTTTAAGTGCTCTGTAGTCATTTCGTTGCAAGCGGGTTTTTAAGTGCTCTGGATTCATTTCGTTGCAAGCGGGTTTTTAAGTGCTCTGAAGGCATTTCGTTGCAAGCGGGTTTTTAAGTGCTCTGGAGTCATTTCGTTGCAAGCGGGTTTTTACGTGTTCTGGAGTCATTTCGTTGCAAGCGGGTTTTTACATACTTCTCAGACATTTCACTGGAAGCGGGTTTTTTAAATGCTCTGTAGTCATTTCGTTGCAAGCGGGTTTTTAAGTGCTCTGGAGTCATTTCGTTGCAAGCGGGTTTTTAAGTGCTCTGAAGGCATTTCGTTGCAAGCGGGTTTTTAAGTGCTCTGGAGTCATTTCGTTGCAAGCGGGTTTTTACGTGTTCTGGAGTCATTTCGTTGCAAGCGGGTTTTTACATACTTCTCAGACATTTCACTGGAAGCGGGTTTTTTAAATGCTCTGTAGGCATTTCGTTGCAAGCGGGTTTTTAAGTGCTCTGGAGTCATTTCGTTGCAAGCGGGTTTTTACGTGTTTTGGAGTCATTTCGTCGCAAGCGGGTTTTTACATACTTCTCAAACATTTCACTGGAAGCGGGTTTTTTAAATGCTCTGTAGGCATTTCGTTGCAAGCGGGTTTTTAAGTACTCTGGAGTCATTTCGTTGCAAGCGGGTTTTTACGTGTTCTGGAGTCATTTCGTTGCAAGCGGGTTTTTAAGTGCTCTGGAGTCATTTCGTTGCAAGCGGGTTTTTAAGTGCTCTGGAGTCATTTCGTTGCAAGCGGGTTTTTAAGTGCTCTGGAGTCATTTCGTTGCAAGCGGGTTTTTAAGTGCTCTGGAGTCATTTCGTTGCAAGCGGGTTTTTAAGTGCTCTGGAGTCATTTCGTTGCAAGCGGGTTTTTAAGTGCTCTGGATTCATTTCGTTGCAAGCGGGTTTTTAAGTGCTCTGAAGGCATTTCGTTGCAAGCGGGTTTTTAAGTGCTCTGGAGTTATTTCGTTGCAAGCGGGTTTTTACGTGTTCTGGAGTCATTTCGTTGCAAGCGGGTTTTTACATACTTCTCAGACATTTCACTGGAAGCGGGTTTTTTAAATGCTCTGTAGGCATTTCGTTGCAAGCGGGTTTTTAAGTGCTCTGGAGTCATTTCGTTGCAAGCGGGTTTTTACGTGTTCTGGAGTCATTTCGTTGCAAGCGGGTTTTTACATACTTCTCAGACATCAGTGGAAGCGGGTTTTTTAAATGCTCTGTAGGCATTTCGTTGCAAGCGGGTTTTTAAGTGCTCTGGAGTCATTTCTTTGCAAGCGGGTTTTTAAGTGCTCTGGAGTCATTTCGTTGCAAGCGGGTTTTTACGTGTTCTGGAGTCATTTCGTTGCAAGCGGGTTTTTACATACTTCTCAGACATCAGTGGAAGCGGGTTTTTTAAATGCTCTGTAGGCATTTCGTTGCAAGCGGGTTTTTAAGTGCTCTGGAGTCATTTCGTTGCAAGCGGGTTTTTACGTGTTCTGGAGTCATTTCGTTGCAAGCGGGTTTTTACGTGTTCTGGAGTCATTTCGTTGCAAGCGGGTTTTTACATATTTCTCAGACATTTCACTGGAAGCGGGTTTTTTAAATGCTCTGGAGTCATTTCGTTGCAAGCGGGTTTTTAAGTGCTCTGGAGTCATTTCGTTGCAAGCGGGTTTTTAAGTGCTCTGGAGTCATTTCGTTGCAAGCGGGTTTTTAGGTACTCTGGAGTCATTTCATTGCAAGCGGGTTTTTAAGTGCTCTGGAGTCATTTCGTTGCAAGCGGGTTTTTAAGTGCTCTGGAGTCATTTCGTTGCAAGCGGGTTTTTAAGTGCTCTGGAGTCATTTCGTTGCAAGCGGGTTTTTACGTGCTCTGGAGTTATTTCGTTGCAAGCGGGTTTTTAAGTGCTCTGAAGGCATTTCGTTGCAAGCGGGTTTTTAAGTGCTCTGGAGTCATTTCGTTGCAAGCGGGTTTTTACGTGTTTTGGAGTCATTTCGTTGCAAGCGGGTTTTTACATACTTCTCAAACATTTCACTGGAAGCGGGTTTTTTAAATGCTCTGTAGGCATTTCGTTGCAAGCGGGTTTTTAAGTACTCTGGAGTCATTTCGTTGCAAGCGGGTTTTTACGTGTTCTGGAGTCATTTCGTTGCAAGCGGGTTTTTAAGTGCTCTGGAGTCATTTCGTTGCAAGCGGGTTTTTAAGTGCTCTGGAGTCATTTCGTTGCAAGCGGGTTTTTAAGTGCTCTGGAGTCATTTCGTTGCAAGCGGGTTTTTAAGTGCTCTGGAGTCATTTCGTTGCAAGCGGGTTTTTAAGTGCTCTGTAGTCATTTCGTTGCAAGCGGGTTTTTAAGTGCTCTGGATTCATTTCGTTGCAAGCGGGTTTTTAAGTGCTCTGAAGGCATTTCGTTGCAAGCGGGTTTTTAAGTGCTCTGGAGTCATTTCGTTGCAAGCGGGTTTTTACGTGTTCTGGAGTCATTTCGTTGCAAGCGGGTTTTTACATACTTCTCAGACATTTCACTGGAAGCGGGTTTTTTAAATGCTCTGTAGTCATTTCGTTGCAAGCGGGTTTTTAAGTGCTCTGGAGTCATTTCGTTGCAAGCGGGTTTTTAAGTGCTCTGAAGGCATTTCGTTGCAAGCGGGTTTTTAAGTGCTCTGGAGTCATTTCGTTGCAAGCGGGTTTTTACGTGTTCTGGAGTCATTTCGTTGCAAGCGGGTTTTTACATACTTCTCAGACATTTCACTGGAAGCGGGTTTTTTAAATGCTCTGTAGGCATTTCGTTGCAAGCGGGTTTTTAAGTGCTCTGGAGTCATTTCGTTGCAAGCGGGTTTTTACGTGTTTTGGAGTCATTTCGTCGCAAGCGGGTTTTTACATACTTCTCAAACATTTCACTGGAAGCGGGTTTTTTAAATGCTCTGTAGGCATTTCGTTGCAAGCGGGTTTTTAAGTACTCTGGAGTCATTTCGTTGCAAGCGGGTTTTTACGTGTTCTGGAGTCATTTCGTTGCAAGCGGGTTTTTAAGTGCTCTGGAGTCATTTCGTTGCAAGCGGGTTTTTAAGTGCTCTGGAGTCATTTCGTTGCAAGCGGGTTTTTAAGTGCTCTGGAGTCATTTCGTTGCAAGCGGGTTTTTAAGTGCTCTGGAGTCATTTCGTTGCAAGCGGGTTTTTAAGTGCTCTGGAGTCATTTCGTTGCAAGCGGGTTTTTAAGTGCTCTGGATTCATTTCGTTGCAAGCGGGTTTTTAAGTGCTCTGAAGGCA
Organism: Meriones unguiculatus; assembly: GCF_030254825.1. Classification (NCBI taxonomy): domain Eukaryota; kingdom Metazoa; phylum Chordata; class Mammalia; order Rodentia; family Muridae; genus Meriones; species Meriones unguiculatus. Next base: position 66,515,958 of record NC_083352.1, on the reverse strand, counting down.
TTTCGTTGCAAGCGGGTTTTTAAGTGCTCTGGAGTTATTTCGTTGCAAGCGGGTTTTTACGTGTTCTGGAGTCATTTCGTTGCAAGCGGGTTTTTACATACTTCTCAGACATTTCACTGGAAGCGGGTTTTTTAAATGCTCTGTAGGCATTTCGTTGCAAGCGGGTTTTTAAGTGCTCTGGAGTCATTTCGTTGCAAGCGGGTTTTTACGTGTTCTGGAGTCATTTCGTTGCAAGCGGGTTTTTACATACTTCTCAGACATCAGTGGAAGCGGGTTTTTTAAATGCTCTGTAGGCATTTCGTTGCAAGCGGGTTTTTAAGTGCTCTGGAGTCATTTCTTTGCAAGCGGGTTTTTAAGTGCTCTGGAGTCATTTCGTTGCAAGCGGGTTTTTACGTGTTCTGGAGTCATTTCGTTGCAAGCGGGTTTTTACATACTTCTCAGACATCAGTGGAAGCGGGTTTTTTAAATGCTCTGTAGGCATTTCGTTGCAAGCGGGTTTTTAAGTGCTCTGGAGTCATTTCGTTGCAAGCGGGTTTTTACGTGTTCTGGAGTCATTTCGTTGCAAGCGGGTTTTTACGTGTTCTGGAGTCATTTCGTTGCAAGCGGGTTTTTACATATTTCTCAGACATTTCACTGGAAGCGGGTTTTTTAAATGCTCTGGAGTCATTTCGTTGCAAGCGGGTTTTTAAGTGCTCTGGAGTCATTTCGTTGCAAGCGGGTTTTTAAGTGCTCTGGAGTCATTTCGTTGCAAGCGGGTTTTTAGGTACTCTGGAGTCATTTCATTGCAAGCGGGTTTTTAAGTGCTCTGGAGTCATTTCGTTGCAAGCGGGTTTTTAAGTGCTCTGGAGTCATTTCGTTGCAAGCGGGTTTTTAAGTGCTCTGGAGTCATTTCGTTGCAAGCGGGTTTTTACGTGCTCTGGAGTTATTTCGTTGCAAGCGGGTTTTTAAGTGCTCTGAAGGCATTTCGTTGCAAGCGGGTTTTTAAGTGCTCTGGAGTCATTTCGTTGCAAGCGGGTTTTTACGTGTTTTGGAGTCATTTCGTTGCAAGCGGGTTTTTACGTGCTCTGGAGTCATTTCGTTGCAAGCGGGTTTTTAAGTGCTCTGTAGTCATTTCGTTGCAAGCGGGTTTTTAAGTGCTCTGGATTCATTTCGTTGCAAGCGGGTTTTTAAGTGCTCTGAAGGCATTTCGTTGCAAGCGGGTTTTTAAGTGCTCTGGAGTCATTTCGTTGCAAGCGGGTTTTTACGTGTTCTGGAGTCATTTCGTTGCAAGCGGGTTTTTACATACTTCTCAGACATTTCACTGGAAGCGGGTTTTTTAAATGCTCTGTAGTCATTTCGTTGCAAGCGGGTTTTTAAGTGCTCTGGAGTCATTTCGTTGCAAGCGGGTTTTTAAGTGCTCTGAAGGCATTTCGTTGCAAGCGGGTTTTTAAGTGCTCTGGAGTCATTTCGTTGCAAGCGGGTTTTTACGTGTTCTGGAGTCATTTCGTTGCAAGCGGGTTTTTACATACTTCTCAGACATTTCACTGGAAGCGGGTTTTTTAAATGCTCTGTAGGCATTTCGTTGCAAGCGGGTTTTTAAGTGCTCTGGAGTCATTTCGTTGCAAGCGGGTTTTTACGTGTTTTGGAGTCATTTCGTCGCAAGCGGGTTTTTACATACTTCTCAAACATTTCACTGGAAGCGGGTTTTTTAAATGCTCTGTAGGCATTTCGTTGCAAGCGGGTTTTTAAGTACTCTGGAGTCATTTCGTTGCAAGCGGGTTTTTACGTGTTCTGGAGTCATTTCGTTGCAAGCGGGTTTTTAAGTGCTCTGGAGTCATTTCGTTGCAAGCGGGTTTTTAAGTGCTCTGGAGTCATTTCGTTGCAAGCGGGTTTTTAAGTGCTCTGGAGTCATTTCGTTGCAAGCGGGTTTTTAAGTGCTCTGGAGTCATTTCGTTGCAAGCGGGTTTTTAAGTGCTCTGGAGTCATTTCGTTGCAAGCGGGTTTTTAAGTGCTCTGGATTCATTTCGTTGCAAGCGGGTTTTTAAGTGCTCTGAAGGCATTTCGTTGCAAGCGGGTTTTTAAGTGCTCTGGAGTTATTTCGTTGCAAGCGGGTTTTTACGTGTTCTGGAGTCATTTCGTTGCAAGCGGGTTTTTACATACTTCTCAGACATTTCACTGGAAGCGGGTTTTTTAAATGCTCTGTAGGCATTTCGTTGCAAGCGGGTTTTTAAGTGCTCTGGAGTCATTTCGTTGCAAGCGGGTTTTTACGTGTTCTGGAGTCATTTCGTTGCAAGCGGGTTTTTACATACTTCTCAGACATCAGTGGAAGCGGGTTTTTTAAATGCTCTGTAGGCATTTCGTTGCAAGCGGGTTTTTAAGTGCTCTGGAGTCATTTCTTTGCAAGCGGGTTTTTAAGTGCTCTGGAGTCATTTCGTTGCAAGCGGGTTTTTACGTGTTCTGGAGTCATTTCGTTGCAAGCGGGTTTTTACATACTTCTCAGACATCAGTGGAAGCGGGTTTTTTAAATGCTCTGTAGGCATTTCGTTGCAAGCGGGTTTTTAAGTGCTCTGGAGTCATTTCGTTGCAAGCGGGTTTTTACGTGTTCTGGAGTCATTTCGTTGCAAGCGGGTTTTTACGTGTTCTGGAGTCATTTCGTTGCAAGCGGGTTTTTACATATTTCTCAGACATTTCACTGGAAGCGGGTTTTTTAAATGCTCTGGAGTCATTTCGTTGCAAGCGGGTTTTTAAGTGCTCTGGAGTCATTTCGTTGCAAGCGGGTTTTTAAGTGCTCTGGAGTCATTTCGTTGCAAGCGGGTTTTTAGGTACTCTGGAGTCATTTCATTGCAAGCGGGTTTTTAAGTGCTCTGGAGTCATTTCGTTGCAAGCGGGTTTTTACGTGCTCTGGAGTTATTTCGTTGCAAGCGGGTTTTTAAGTGCTCTGAAGGCATTTCGTTGCAAGCGGGTTTTTAAGTGCTCTGGAGTCATTTCGTTGCAAGCGGGTTTTTAAGTGCTCTGGAGACATTTCGTTGCAAGCGGGTTTTTAAGTGCTCTGGAGCCATTTCGTTGCAAGCGGGTTTTTAAGTGTTCTGGAGTCATTTCGTTGCAAGCGGGTTTTTAAGTGCTCTGGAGTCATTTCATTGCAAGCGGGTTTTTAAGTGCTCTGGAGTCATTTCATTGCAAGCGGGTTTTTTAGTGCTCTGGAGTCATTTCGGTGCAAGCGGGTTTTTAAGTGCTCTGGAGTCATTTCGTTGCAAGCGGGTTTTTAAGTGCTCTGGAGACATTTCGTTGCAAGCGGGTTTTTAAGTGCTCTGGAGTCATTTCGTTGCAAGCGGGTTTTTAAGTGCTCTGGAGTCATTTCGTTGCAAGCGGGTTTTTAAGTGCTCTGTAGGCATTTCGTTGCAAGCGGGTTTTTAAGTGCTCTGGAGTCATTTCGTTGCAAGCGGGTTTTTAAGTGCTCTGGAGTCATTTCGTTGCAAGCGGGTTTTTAAGTGTTCTGGAGTCATTTCGTTGCAAGCGGGTTTTTAAGTGCTCTGGAGTCATTTCATTGCAAGCGGTTTTTTTAGTGCTCTGGAGTCATTTCATTGCAAGCGGGTTTTTAAGTGCTCTGGAGTCATTTCGTTGCATGCGGTTTTTTAAGTGCTCTGAAGGCATTTCGTTGCAAGCGGGTTTTTAAGTGCTCTGGAGTCATTTCATTGCAAGCGGTTTTTTTAGTGCTCTGGAGTCATTTCATTGCAAGCGGGTTTTTAAGTGCTCTGGAGTCATTTCGTTGCATGCGGTTTTTTAAGTGCTCTGAAGGCATTTCGTTGCAAGCGGGTTTTTAAGTGCTCTGGAGTCATTTCGTTGCAAGCGGGTTTTTAAGTGCTCTGGAGTCATTTCTTTGCAAGCGGGTTTTTACGTGTTCTGGAGTCATTTCGTTGCAAGCGGCTTTTTACATACTTCTCAGACATCAGTGGAAGCGGGTTTTTTAAATGCTCTGTAGGCATTTCGTTGCAAGCGGGTTTTTAAGTGCTCTGGAGTCATTTCTTTGCAAGCGGGTTTTTAAGTGCTCTGGAGTCATTTCGTTGCAAGCGGGTTTTTACGTGTTCTGGAGTCATTTCGTTGCAAGCGGGTTTTTACATACTTCTCAGACATCAGTGGAAGCGGGTTTTTTAAATGCTCTGTAGGCATTTCGTTGCAAGCGGGTTTTTAAGTGCTCTGGAGTCATTTCGTTGCAAGCGGGTTTTTACGTGTTCTGGAGTCATTTCGTTGCAAGCGGGTTTTTACGTGTTCTGGAGTCATTTCGTTGCAAGCGGGTTTTTACATATTTCTCAGACATTTCACTGGAAGCGGGTTTTTTAAATGCTCTGGAGTCATTTCGTTGCAAGCGGGTTTTTAAGTGCTCTGGAGTCATTTCGTTGCAAGCGGGTTTTTAAGTGCTCTGGAGTCATTTCGTTGCAAGCGGGTTTTTAGGTACTCTGGAGTCATTTCATTGCAAGCGGGTTTTTAAGTGCTCTGGAGTCATTTCGTTGCAAGCGGGTTTTTACGTGCTCTGGAGTTATTTCGTTGCAAGCGGGTTTTTAAGTGCTCTGAAGGCATTTCGTTGCAAGCGGGTTTTTAAGTGCTCTGGAGTCATTTCGTTGCAAGCGGGTTTTTAAGTGCTCTGGAGACATTTCGTTGCAAGCGGGTTTTTAAGTGCTCTGGAGACATTTCGTTGCAAGCGGGTTTTTAAGTGCTCTGGAGTCATTTCGTTGCAAGCGGGTTTTTAAGTGCTCTGGAGTCATTTCGTTGCAAGCGGGTTTTTAAGTGTTCTGGAGTCATTTCGTTGCAAGCGGGTTTTTAAGTGCTCTGGAGTCATTTCATTGCAAGCGGTTTTTTTAGTGCTCTGGAGTCATTTCATTGCAAGCGGGTTTTTAAGTGCTCTGGAGTCATTTCGTTGCATGCGGTTTTTTAAGTGCTCTGAAGGCATTTCGTTGTAAGCGGGTTTTTAAGTGCTCTGGAGTCATTTCGTTGCAAGCGGGTTTTTACGTGTTCTGGAGTCATTTCGTTGCAAGCGGGTTTTTACATACTTCTCAGACATTTCACTGGAAGCGGGTTTTTTAAATGCTCTGTAGGCATTTCGTTGCAAGCGGGTTTTTACGTACTCTGGAGTCATTTCGTTGCAAACGGGTTTTTACGTGCTCTGGAGTCATTTCGTTGCAAGCGGGTTTTTAAGTGCTCTGGAGACATTTCGTTGCAAGCGGGTTTTTGAGTGCTCTGGAGCCATTTCGTTGCAAGCGGGTTTTTAAGTGCTCTGGAGCCATTTCGTTGTAAGCGGGTTTTTAAGTGCCCTGGAGTCATTACGTTGCAAGCGGGTTTTTAAGTGCTCTGGAGTCATTTCGTTGCATGCGGTTTTTTAAGTGCTCTGAAGGCATTTCGTTGTAAGCGGGTTTTTAAGTGCTCTGGAGTCATTTCGTTGCAAGCGGGTTTTTACGTGTTCTGGAGTCATTTCGTTGCAAGCGGGTTTTTACATACTTCTCAGACATTTCACTGGAAGCGGGTTTTTTAAATGCTCTGTAGGCATTTCGTTGCAAGCGGGTTTTTAAGTACTCTGGAGTCATTTCGTTGCAAACGGGTTTTTACGTGCTCTGGAGTCATTTCGTTGCAAGCGGGTTTTTAAGTGCTCTGGAGACATTTCGTTGCAAGCGGGTTTTTGAGTGCTCTGGAGCCATTTCGTTGCAAGCGGGTTTTTAAGTGCTCTGGAGCCATTTCGTTGTAAGCGGGTTTTTAAGTGCTCTGGAGTCATTACGTTGCAAGCGGGTTTTTAAGTGTTCTGGAATCATTTCATTGCAAGCGGGGTTTTAAGTGCTCTGGAGTCATTTTGTTGCAAGCGGGTTTTTAAGTGCTCTGGAGTCATTTCGTTGCAAGCGGGTTTTTACGTGTTCTGGAGTCATTTCGTTGCAAGCGGGTTTTTACATACTTCTCAGACATCAGTGGAAGCGGGTTTTTTAAATGCTCAGTAGGCATTTCGTTGCAAGCGGGTTTTTTAGTGCTCTGGAGTCATTTCTTTGCAAGCGGGTTTTTAAGTGCTCTGGAGTCATTTCGTTGCATGCGGGTTTCTAAGTGCTCTGAAGGCATTTCGTTGTAAGCGGGTTTTTAAGTGCTTTGGAGTCATTTCGTTGCAAGCGGGTTTTTAGGTGTTCTGGAGTCATTTCGTTGCAAGCGGGTTTTTACATACTTCTCAGACATTTCACTGGAAGCGGGTTTTTTAAATGCTCTGTAGGCATTTCGTTGCAAGCGGGTTTTTAAGTACTCTGGAGTCATTTCGTTGCAAACGGGTTTTTACGTGTTCTGGAGTAATTTCGTTTCAAGCGGGTTTTTAAGTGCTCTGGAGTCATTTCGTTGCAAGCGGGTTTTTAAGTGCTCTGGAGTCATTTCGTTGCAAGCGGGTTTTTAAGTGCTCTGGAGTCATTTCGTGGCAAGCGGGTTTTTAAGTGCTCTGGAGTCATTTCATTGCAAGCGGGTTTTTAAGTGTTCTGGAGTCATTTCGTTGCAAGCGGGTTTTTAAGTGCTCTGGAGTCATTTCGTTGCAAGCGGTTTTTTAAGTACTCTGGAGTCATTTCGTTGCAAACGGGTTTTTACGTGCTCTGGAGTCATTTCGTTGCAAGCGGGTTTTTAAGTGCTCTGGAGACATTTCGTTGCAAGCGGGTTTTTAAGTGCTCTGGAGCCATTTCGTTGCAAGCGGGTTTTTAAGTGCTCTGGAGTCATTTCGTTGCAAGCGGGTTTTTAAGTGTTCTGGAGTCATTTCGTTGCAAGCGGGTTTTTACATACTTCTCAGACATTTCACTGGAAGAGGGTTTTTTAAATGCTCTGTAGGCATTTCGTTGCAAGCGGGTTTTTAAGTGCTCTGGAGTCATTTCGTTGCAAGCGGGTTTTTACGTGTTCTGGAGTCATTTCGTTGCAAGCGGGTTTTTACATACTTCTCAGACATTTCACGGGAAGTGGGTTTTTTAAATGCTCTGTAGGCATTTCGTTGCAAGCGGGTTTTTAAGTACTCTGGAGTCATTTCGTTGCAAGCGGGTTTTTACGTGTTCTGGAGTCATTTCGTTGCAAGCGGGTTTTTAAGTGCTCTGGAGTCATTTCGTTGCAAGCGGGTTTTTAAGTGCTTTGAAGGCATTTCGTTGCAAGCGGGTTTTTAAGTGCTCTGGAGTCATTTCGTTGCAAGCGGGTTTTTAAGTGCTCTGGAGACATTTCGTTGCAAGCGGGTTTTTAAGTGCTCTGGAGCCATTTCGTTGCAAGCGGCTTTTTAAGTGCTCTGGAGCCATTTCGTTGCAAGCGGGTTTTTAAGTGCTCTGGAGTCATTACGTTGCAAGCGGGTTTTTAAGTGTTCTGGAGTCATTTCGTTGCAAGCCGGTTTTTAAGTGCTCTGGAGTCATTTCGTTGCAAGCGGGTTTTTAAGTGCTCTGGAGTCATTTCGTTGCAAGCGGGTTTTTAAGTGCTCTGGAGTCATTTCGTTGCAAGCGGGTTTTTAAGTGCTCTGGAGTCATTTCGTTGCAAGCGGGTTTTTAAGTGCTCTGGAGTCATTTCGTTGCAAGCGGGTTTTTAAGTGCTCTGGATTCATTTCGTTGCAAGCGGGTTTTTAAGTGCTCTGCAGTCATTTCGTTGCAAGCAGGTTTTTAAGTGCTCTGGAGTCATTTCGTTGCAAGCGGGTTTTTAAGTACTCTGGAGACATTTCGGTACAAGCGGGTTTTTAAGTGCTCTGGAGTCATTTCGTTGCAAGCGGGTTTTTAAGTGCTCTGGAGTCATTTCGTTGCAAGCGGGTTTTTAAGTGCTCTGAAGGCATTTTGTTGCAAGCGGGTTTTTAAGTGCTCTGGAGTCATTTCGTTGCAAGCGGGTTTTTACGTGTTCTGGAGTCATTTCGTTGCAAGCGGGTTTTTACATACTTCTAAGACATTTCACTGGAAGCGGGTTTTTTAAATGCTCTGTAGGCATTTCGTTGCAAGCGGGTTTTTAAGTACTCTGGAGTGATTTCGTTGCAAGCGGGTTTTTACGTGTTCTGGAGTCATTTCGTTGCAAGCGGGTTTTTAAGTGCTCTGGAGTCATTTCGTTGCAAGCGGGTTTTTAAGTGCTCTGGATTCATTTCGTTGCAAGCGGGTTTTTAAGTGCTCTGTAGTCATTTCGTTGCAAGCGGGTTTTTAAGTGCTCTGGATTCATTTCGTTGCAAGCGGGTTTTTAAGTGCTCTGTAGTCATTTCGTTGCAAGCGGGTTTTTAAGTGCTCTGGAGTCATTTCGTTGCAAGCGGGTTTTTACGTGTTCTGGAGTCATTTCGTTGCAAGCGGGTTTTTACATACTTCTCAGACATCAGTGGAAGCGGGTTTTTTAAATGCTCTGTAGGCATTTCGTTGCAAGCGTGTTTTTAAGTGCTCTGGAGTCATTTCTTTGCAAGCGGGTTTTTAAGTGCTCTGGAGTCATTTCGTTGCAAGCGGGTTTTTACGTGTTCTGGAGTCATTTCGTTGCAAGCGGGTTTTTACATACTTCTCAGACATCAGTGGAAGTGGTTTTTTTAAATGCTCTGTAGGCATTTCGTTGCAAGCGGGTTTTTAAGTGCTCTGGAGTCATTACGTTGCAAGCGGGTTTTTAAGTGTTCTGGAGTCATTTCGTTGCAAGCCGGTTTTTAAGTGCTCTGGAGTCATTTCGTTGCAAGCGGGTTTTTAAGTGCTCTGGAGTCATTTCGTTGCAAGCGGGTTTTTAAGTGCTCTGGAGTCATTTCGTTGCAAGCGGGTTTTTAAGTGCTCTGGAGTCATTTCGTTGCAAGCGGGTTTTTAAGTGCTCTGGATTCATTTCGTTGCAAGCGGGTTTTTAAGTGCTCTGCAGTCATTTCGTTGCAAGCAGGTTTTTAAGTGCTCTGGAGTCATTTCGTTGCAAGCGGGTTTTTAAGTACTCTGGAGACATTTCGGTACAAGCGGGTTTTTAAGTGCTCTGGAGTCATTTCGTTGCAAGCGGGTTTTTAAGTGCTCTGGAGTCATTTCGTTGCAAGCGGGTTTTTAAGTGCTCTGAAGGCATTTTGTTGCAAGCGGGTTTTTAAGTGCTCTGGAGTCATTTCGTTGCAAGCGGGTTTTTAAGTGCTCTGGAGTCATTACGTTGCAAGCGGGTTTTTAAGTGCTCTGGAGTCATTTCGTTGCAAGCGGGTTTTTAAGTGCTCTGGAGTCATTTCGTTGCAAGCGGGTTTTTAAGTGCTCTGGAGTCATTTCGTTGCAAGCGGGTTTTTAAGTGCTCTGGAGTCATTTCGTTGCAAGCGGGTTTTTAAGTGCTCTGGAGTCATTTCGTTGCAAGCGGGTTTTTAAGTGCTCTGGAGTCATTTCGTTGCAAGCGGGTTTTTAAGTGCTCTGCAGTCATTTCTTTGCAAGCAGGTTTTTAAGTGCTCTGGAGTCATTTCGTTGCAAGCGGGTTTTTAAGTACTCTGGAGACATTTCGGTACAAGCGGGTTTTTAAGTGATCTGGAGTCATTTCGTTGCAAGCGGGTTTTTAAGTGCTCTGGAGTCATTTCGTTGCAAGCGGGTTTTTAAGTGCTCTGAAGGCATTTTGTTGCAAGCGGGTTTTTAAGTGCTCTGGAGTCATTTCGTTGCAAGCGGGTTTTTACGTGTTCTGGAGTCATTTCGTTGCAAGCGGGTTTTTACATACTTCTCAGACATTTCACTGGAAGCGGGTTTTTTAAATGCTCTGTAGGCATTTCGTTGCAAGCGGGTTTTTAAGTGCTCTGGAGTCATTTCGTTGCAAGCGGGTTTTTACGTGTTCTGGAGTCATTTCGTTGCAAGCGGGTTTTTACATACTTCTCAGACATTTCACTGGAAGCGGGTTTTTTAAATGCTCTGTAGGCATTTCGTTGCAAGCGGGTTTTTAAGTGCTCTGGAGTCATTTCATTGCAAGCGGGTTTTTAAGTGCTCTGGAGTCATTTCGTTGCAAGCGGGTTTTTAAGTGTTCTGGAGTCATTTCGTTGCAAGCGGGTTTGTAAGTGCTCTGGAGTCATTTCATTGCAAGCGGTTTTTTTAGTGCTCTGGAGTCATTTCATTGCAAGCGGGTTTTTAAGTGCTCTGGAGTCATTTCGTTGCATGCGCGTTTTTAAGTGCTCTGAAGGCATTTCGTTGTAAGCGGGTTTTTAAGTGCTCTGGAGTCATTTCGTTGCAAGCGGGTTTTTACGTGTTCTGGAGTCATTTCGTTGCAAGCGGGTTTTTACATACTTCTCAGACATTTCAATGGAAGCGGGTTTTTTAAATGCTCTGTAGGCATTTCGTTGCAAGCGGGTTTTTAAGTACTCTGGAGTCATTTCGTTACAAGCGGGTTTTTAAGTGCTCTGGAGACATTTCGTTGCAAGCGGGTTTTTAAGTGCTCTGGAGCCATTTCGTTGCAAGCGGGTTTTTAAGTGCTCTGGAGCCATTTCGTTGTAAGCGGGTTTTTAAGTGCTCTGGAGTCATTACGTTGCAAGCGGGTTTTTAAGTGTTCTGGAATCATTTCGTTTCAAGCGGGTTTGTAAGTGCTCTGGAGTCATTTCGTTGCAAGAGGGTTTTTAAGTGCTCGGGAGTCATTTCGTTGCAAGCGGGTTTTTACGTGTCCTGGAGTCATTTCGTTGCATGCGGGTTTCTAAGTGCTCTGAAGGCATTTCGTTGTAAGCGGGTTTTTAAGTGCTCTGGAGTCATTTCGTTGCAAGCGGGTTTTTACGTGTTCTGGAGTCATTTCGTTGCAAGCGGGTTTTTACATACTTCTCAGACATAAGTGGAAGCGGGTTTTTTAAATGCTCTGTAGGCATTTCGTTGCAAGCGGGTTTTTTAGTGCTCTGGAGTCATTTCGTTGCAAGCGGGTTTTTAAGTGCTCTGAAGGCATTTCGTTGCAAGCGGGTTTTTAAGTGCTCTGGAGTCATTTCGTTGCAAGCGGGTTTTTACGTGTTCTGGAGTCATTTCGTTGCAAGCGGGTTTTTACATACTTCTCAGACATCAGTGGAAGCGGGTTTTTTAAATGCTCTGTAGGCATTTCGTTGCAAGCGGGTTTTTAAGTGCTCTGGAGTCATTTCTTTGCAAGCGGGTTTTTAAGTGCTCTGGAGTCATTTCGTTGCAAGCGGGTTTTTACGTGTTCTGGAGTCATTTCGTTGCAAGCGGGTTTTTACATACTTCTCAGACATCAGTGGAAGTGGTTTTTTTAAATGCTCTGTAGGCATTTCGTTGCAAGCGGGTTTTTTAGTGCTCTGGAGTCATTTCGTTGCAAGCGGGTTTTTAAGTGTTCTGGAATCATTTCGTTGCAAGTGGGTTTTTAAGTGCTCTGGAGTCATTTCGTTGCAAGCGGGTTTTTAAGTGCTCTGGAGTCATTTCGTTGCATGCGGGTTTTTAAGTGCTCTGAAGGCATTTCGTTGTAAGCGGGTTTTTAAGTGCTCTGGAGTCATTTCGTTGCAAGCGGGTTTTTACGTGTTCTGGAGTCATTTCGTTGCAAGCGGGTTTTTACATACTTCTCAGACATCAGTGGAAGCGGGTTTTTTAAATGCTCTGTAGGCATTTCGTTGCAAGCGGGTTTTTAAGTGCTCTGGAGTCATTTCTTTGCAAGCGGGTTTTTAAGTGCTCTGGAGTCATTTCGTTGCAAGCGGGTTTTTACGTGCTCTGGAGTCATTTTGTTGCAAGCGGGTTTTTAAGTGCTCTGGAGACATTTCGTTGCAAGCGGGTTTTTAAGTGCTCTGGAGCCATTTCGTTGCAAGCGGGTTTTTAAGTGCTCTGGAGCCATTTCGTTGTAAGCGGGTTTTTAAGTGCTCTGGAGTCATTACGTTGCAAGCGGGTTTTTAAGTGTTCTGGAATCATTTCATTGCAAGCGGGTTTGTAAGTGCTCTGGAGTCATTTCGTTGCAAGCGGGTTTTTAAGTGCTCTGGAGTCATTTCGTTGCAAGCGGGTTTTTACGTGTTCTGGAGTCATTTCGTTGCATGCGGGTTTCTAAGTGCTCTGAAGGCATTTCGTTGTAAGCGGGTTTTTAAGTGCTCTGGAGTCATTTCGTTGCAAGCGGGTTTTTACGTGTTCTGGAGTCATTTCGTTGCAAGCGGGTTTTTACATACTTCTCAGACATCAGTGGAAGCGGGTTTTTTAAATGCTCTGTAGGCATTTCGTTGCAAGCGGGTTTTTTAGTGCTCTGGAGTCATTTCGTTGCAAGCGGGTTTTTAAGTGCTCTGAAGGCATTTCGTTGCAAGCGGGTTTTTAAGTGCTCTGGAGTCATTTCGTTGCAAGCGGGTTTTTACGTGTTCTGGAGTCAATTCGTTGCAAGCAGGTTTTTACAAACTTCTCAGACATCAGTGGAAGCGGGTTTTTTAAATGCTCTGTAGGCATTTCGTTGCAAGCGGGTTTTTAAGTGCTCTGGAGTCATTTCTTTGCAAGCGGGTTTTTAAGTGCTCTGGAGTCATTTCGTTGCAAGCGGGTTTTTACGTGTTCTGGAGTCATTTCGTTGCAAGCGGGTTTTTACATACTTCTCAGACATCAGTGGAAGTGGTTTTTTTAAATGCTCTGTAGGCATTTCGTTGCAAGCGGGTTTTTTAGTGCTCTGGAGTCATTTCGTTGCAAGCGGGTTTTTAAGTGTTCTGGAATCATTTCGTTGCAAGCGGGTTTTTAAGTGCTCTGGAGTCATTTCGTTGCAAGCGGGTTTTTAAGTGCTCTGGAGTCATTTCGTTGCATGCGGGTTTTTAAGTGCTCTGAAGGCATTTCGTTGTAAGCGGGTTTTTAAGTGCTCTGGAGTCATTTCGTTGCAAGCGGGTTTTTACGTGTTCTGGAGTCATTTCGTTGCAAGCGGCGTTTTACATACTTCTCAGACATTTCACTGGAAGCGGGTTTTTTAAATGCTCTGTAGGCATTTCGTTGCAAGCGGGTTTTTAAGTACTCTGGAGTCATTTCGTTGCAAACGGGTTTTTACGTGCTCTGGAGTCATTTCGTTGCAAGCGGGTTTTTAAGTGCTCTGGAGTCATTTCGTTGCAAGCGGGTTTTTAAGTGCTCTGGAGTCATTTCGTTGCAAGCGGGTTTTTAGGTACTCTGGAGTCATTTCGTTGCAAGCGGGTTTTTAAGTGCTCTGGAGTCATTTCGTTGCAAGCGGGTTTTTAAGTGCTCTGAAGGCATTTCGTTGCAAGCGGGTTTTTAAGTGCTCTGGAGTCATTTCGTTGCAAGCGGGTTTTTAAGTGCTCTGGAGTCATTTCGTTGCAAGCGGGTTTTTAAGTGCTCTGTAGGCATTTCGTTGCAAGCGGGTTTTTAAGTGCTCTGGAGTCATTTTGTTGCAAGCGGGTTTTTAAGTGCTCTGGAGTCATTTCGTTGCAAGCGGGTTTTTAAGTGTTCTGGAGTCATTTCGTTGCAAGCGGGTTTTTAAGTGCTCTGGAGTCATTTTGTTGCAAGCGGGTTTTTAAGTGCTCTGGAGTCATTTCGTTGCAAGCGGGTTTTTAAGTGTTCTGGAGTCATTTCGTTGCAAGCGGGTTTTTAAGTGCTCTGGAGTCATTTCATTGCAAGCGGTTTTTTTAGTGCTCTGGAGTCATTTCATTGCAAGCGGGTTTTTAAGTGCTCTGTAGTCATTTCGTTGCATGCGGGTTTTTAAGTGCTCTGAAGGCATTTCGTTGTAAGCGGGTTTTTAAGTGCTCTGGAGTCATTTCGTTGCAAGCGGGTTTTTACGTGTTTTGGAGTCATTTCGTTGCAAGCGGGTTTTTACATACTTCTCAGACATTTCACTGGAAGCGGGTTTTTTAAATGCTCTGTAGGCATTTCGTTGCAAGCGGGTTTTTAAGTACTCTGGAGTCATTTCGTTGCAAACGGGTTTTTACGTGCTCTGGAGTCATTTCGTTGCAAGCGGGTTTTTAAGTGCTCTGGAGACATTTCGTTGCAAGCGGGTTTTTAAGTGCTCTGGAGCCATTTCGTTGCAAGCGGGTTTTTAAGTGCTCTGGAGCCATTTCGTTGCAAGCGGGTTTTTAAGTGCTCTGGAGTCATTTCGTTGCAAGCGGGTTTTTAAGTGCTCTGGAGTCATTTCGTTGCAAGCGGGTTTTTACATACTTCTCAGACATCAGTGGAAGCGGGTTTTTTAAATGCTCTGTAGGCATTTCGTTGCAAGCGGGTTTTTTAGTGCTCTGGAGTCATTTCGTTGCAAGCGGGTTTTTAAGTGCTCTGGAGTCATTTCGTTGCATGCGGGTTTCTAAGTGCTCTGAAGGCATTTCGTTGTAAGCGGGTTTTTAAGTGCTCTGGAGTCATTTCGTTGCAAGCGGGTTTTTACGTGTTCTGGAGTCATTTCGTTGCAAGCGGGTTTTTACATACTTCTCAGACATTTCACTGGAAGCGGGTTTTTTAAATGCTCTGTAGGCATTTCGTTGCAAGCGGGTTTTTAAGTACTCTGGAGTCATTTCGTTGCAAACGGGTTATTACGTGCTCTGGAGTAATTTCGTTTCAAGCGGGTTTTTAAGTTCTCTGGAGTCATTTCGTTGCAAGCGGGTTTTTAAGTGCTCTGCAGTCATTTCGTTGCAAGCAGGTTTTTAAGTGCTCTGGAGTCATTTCGTTGCAAGCGGGTTTTTAAGTGCTCTGGAGTCATTTCGTTGCAAGCGGGTTTTTAAGTGCTCTGGATTCATTTCGTTGCAAGCGGGTTTTTAAGTGCTCTGCAGTCATTTCGTTGCAAGCAGGTTTTTAAGTGCTCTGGAGTCATTTCGTTGCAAGCGGGTTTTTAAGTACTCTGGAGACATTTCGGTACAAGCGGGTTTTTAAGTGCTCAGGAGTCATTTCGTTGCAAGCGGGTTTTTAAGTGCTCTGGAGTCATTTCGTTGCAAGCGGGTTTTTAAGTGCTCTGAAGGCATTTTGTTACAAGCGGGTTTTTAAGTGCTCTGGAGTCATTTCGTTGCAAGCGGGTTTTTACGTGTTCTGGAGTCATTTCGTTGCAAGCGGGTTTTTACATACTTCTCAGACATTTCACTGGAAGTGGGTTTTTTAAATGCTCTGTAGGCATTTCGTTGCAAGCGTGTTTTTAAGTGCTCTGGAGTCATTTCGTTGCAAGCGGGTTTTTACGTGTTCTGGAGTCATTTCGTTGCAAGCGGGTTTTTACATACTTCTCAGACATTTCACTGGAAGCGGGTTTTTTAAATGCTCTGTAGGCATTTCGTTGCAAGCGGGTTTTTAAGTGCTCTGGAGTCATTTCGTTGCAAGCGGGTTTTTAAGTGCTCTGGAGTCATTTCGTTGCAAGCGGGTTTTTAAGTGTTCTGGAGTCATTTCGTTGCAAGCGGGTTTTTAAGTGCTCTGGAGTCATTTCATTGCAAGCGGTTTTTTTAGTGCTCTGGAGTCATTTCATTGCAAGCGGGTTTTTAAGTGCTCTGGAGTCATTTCGTTGCATGCGGGTTTTTAAGTGCTCTGAAGGCATTTCTTTGTAAGCGGGTTTTTAAGTGCTCTGGAGTCATTTCGTTGCAAGCGGGTTTTTACGTGTTCTGGAGTCATTTCGTTGCAAGCGGGTTTTTAAGTGCTTTGAAGGCATTTCGTTGCAAGCGGGTTTTTAAGTGCTCTGGAGTCATTTCGTTGCAAGCGGGTTTTTAAGTGCTCTGGAGACATTTCTTTGCAAGCGGGTTTTTATGTGCTCTGGAGCCATTTCGTTGCAAGCGGGTTTTTAAGTGCTCTGGAGCCATTTCGTTGCAAGCGGGTTTTTAAGTGCTCTGGAGTCATTACGTTGCAAGCGGGTTTTTAAGTGTTCTGGAGTCATTTCGTTGCAAGCCGGTTTTTAAGTGCTCTGGAGTCATTTCGTTGCAAGCGGGTTTTTAAGTGCTCTGGAGTCATTTCGTTGCAAGCGGGTTTTTAAGTGCCCTGGAGTCATTTCGTTGCAAGCGGGTTTTTAAGTGCTCTGGAGTCATTTCGTTGCAAGCGGGTTTTTAAGTACTCTGGAGACATTTCGGTACAAGCGGGTTTTTAAGTGCTTAGGAGTCATTTCGTTGCAAGCGGGTTTTTAAGTGCTCTGGAGTCATTTCGTTGCAAGCGGGTTTTTAAGTGCTCTGAAGGCATTTTGTTGCAAGCGGGTTTTTAAGTGCTCTGGAGTCATTTCGTTGCAAGCGGGTTTTTACGTGTTCTGGAGTCATTTCGTTGCAAGCGGGTTTTTACATACTTCTCAGACATTTCACTGGAAGTGGGTTTTTTAAATGCTCTGTAGGCATTTCGTTGCAAGCGTGTTTTTAAGTGCTCTGGAGTCATTTCGTTGCAAGCGGGTTTTTACGTGTTCTGGAGTCATTTCGTTGCAAGCGGGTTTTTACATACTTCTCAGACATTTCACTGGAAGCGGGTTTTTTAAATGCTCTGTAGGCATTTCGTTGCAAGCGGGTTTTTAAGTGCTCTGGAGTCATTTCGTTGCAAGCGGGTTTTTAAGTGCTCTGGAGTCATTTCGTTGCAAGCGGGTTTTTAAGTGTTCTGGAGTCATTTCGTTGCAAGCGGGTTTTTAAGTGCTCTGGAGTCATTTCATTGCAAGCGGTTGTTTTAGTGCTCTGGAGTCATTTCATTGCAAGCGGGTTTTTAAGTGCTCTGGAGTCATTTCGTTGCATGCGGGTTTTTAAGTGCTCTGAAGGCATTTCGTTGTAAGCGGGTTTTTAAGTGCTCTGGAGTCATTTCGTTGCAAGCGGGTTTTTACGTGTTCTGGAGTCATTTCGTTGCAAGCGGGTTTTTACATACTTCTCAGACATTTCACTGGAAGCGGGTTTTTTAAATGCTCTGTAGGCATTTCGTTGCAAGCGGGTTTTTAAGTACTCTGGAGTCATTTCGTTGCAAACGGGTTTTTACGTGCTCTGGAGTCATTTCGTTGCAAGCGGGTTTTTAAGTGCTTTGAAGGCATTTCGTTGCAAGCGGGTTTTTAAGTGCTCTGGAGTCATTTCGTTGCAAGCGGGTTTTTAAGTGCTCTGGAGACATTTCTTTGCAAGCGCGTTTTTATGTGCTCTGGAGCCATTTCGTTGCATGCGGGTTTTTAAGTGCTCTGGAGTCATTTCGTTGCATGCGGGTTTTTAAGTGCTCTGAAGGCATTTCTTTGTAAGCGGGTTTTTAAGTGCTCTGGAGTCATTTCGTTGCAAGCGGGTTTTTACGTGTTCTGGAGTCATTTCGTTGCAAGCGGGTTTTTAAGTGCTCTGGAGTCATTTCGTTGCAAGCGGGTTTTTAAGTGCTTTGAAGGCATTTCGTTGCAAGCGGGTTTTTAAGTGCTCTGGAGTCATTTCGTTTCAAGCGGGTTTTTAAGTGCTCTGGAGACATTTCTTTGCAAGCGGGTTTTTATGTGCTCTGGAGCCATTTCGTTGCAAGCGGGTTTTTAAGTGCTCTGGAGCCATTTCGTTGCAAGCGGGTTTTTAAGTGCTCTGGAGTCATTACGTTGCAAGCGGGTTTTTAAGTGTTCTGGAGTCATTTCGTTGCAAGCCGGTTTTTAAGTGCTCTGGAGTCATTTCGTTGCAAGCGGGTTTTTAAGTGCTCTGGAGTCATTTCGTTGCAAGCGGGTTTTTAAGTGCCCTGGAGTCATTTCGTTGCAAGCGGGTTTTTAAGTGCTCTGGAGTCATTTCGTTGCAAGCGGGTTTTTAAGTACTCTGGAGACATTTCGGTACAAGCGGGTTTTTAAGTGCTTAGGAGTCATTTCGTTGCAAGCGGGTTTTTAAGTGCTCTGGAGTCATTTCGTTGCAAGCGGGTTTTTAAGTGCTCTGAAGGCATTTTGTTGCAAGCGGGTTTTTAAGTGCTCTGGAGTCATTTCGTTGCAAGCGGGTTTTTACGTGTTCTGGAGTCATTTCGTTGCAAGCGGGTTTTTACATACTTCTCAGACATTTCACTGGAAGTGGGTTTTTTAAATGCTCTGTAGGCATTTCGTTGCAAGCGTGTTTTTAAGTGCTCTGGAGTCATTTCGTTGCAAGCGGGTTTTTACGTGTTCTGGAGTCATTTCGTTGCAAGCGGGTTTTTACATACTTCTCAGACATTTCACTGGAAGCGGGTTTTTTAAATGCTCTGTAGGCATTTCGTTGCAAGCGGGTTTTTAAGTACTCTGGAGTCATTTCGTTGCAAACGGGTTTTTACGTGCTCTGGAGTCATTTCGTTGCAAGCGGGTTTTTAAGTGCTCTGGAGACATTTCGTTGCAAGCGGGTTTTTAAGTGCTCTGGAGCCATTTCGTTGCAAGCGGGTTTTTAAGTGCTCTGGAGCCATTTCGTTGTAAGCGGGTTTTTAAGTGCTCTGGAGTCATTACGTTGCAAGCGGGTTTTTAAGTGTTCTGGAATCATTTCGTTGCAAGCGGGTTTTTAAGTGCTCTGGAGTCATTTCGTTGCAAGCGGGTTTTTAAGTGCTCTGGAGACATTTCGTTGCAAGCGGGTTTTTACGTGTTCTGGAGTCATTTCGTTGCATGCGGGTTTCTAAGTGCTCTGAAGGCATTTCGTTGTAAGCGGGTTTTTAAGTGCTCTGGAGTCATTTCGTTGCAAGCGGGTTTTTACGTGTTCTGGAGTCATTTCGTTGCAAGCGGGTTTTTACATACTTCTCAGACATCAGTGGAAGCGGGTTTTTTAAATGCTCTGTAGGCATTTCGTTGCAAGCAGGTTTTTTAGTGCTCTGGAGTCATTTCGTTGCAAGCGGGTTTTTAAGTGCTCTGGAGTCATTTCGTTGCATGCGGGTTTCTAAGTGCTCTGAAGGCATTTCGTTGTAAGCGGGTTTTTAAGTGCTCTGGAGTCATTTCGTTGCAAGCGGGTTTTTACGTGTTCTGGAGTCATTTCGTTGCAAGCGGGTTTTTACATACTTCTCAGACATTTCACTGGAAGCGGGTTTTTTAAATGCTCTGTAGGCATTTCGTTGCAAGCGGGTTTTTAAGTACTCTGGAGTCATTCGTTGCAAACGGGTTATTACGTGCTCTGGAGTAATTTCGTTTCAAGCGGGTTTTTAAGTGCTCTGGAGTCATTTCGTTGCAAGCGGGTTTTTAAGTGCTCTGGAGTCATTTCGTTGCAAGCGGGTTTTTAAGTGCTCTGGAGTCATTTCGTTGCAAGCGGGTTTTTAAGTGCTCTGGAGTCATTTCGTTGCAAGCGGGTTTTGAAGTGTTCTGGAGTCATTTCGTTGCAAGCGGGTTTTTAAGTGCTCTGGAGTCATTTCGTTGCAAGCGGGTTTTTAAGTGCTCTGGAGTCATTTCGTTGCAAGCAGGTTTTTAAGTGCTCTGGAGTCATTTCGTTGCAAGCGGGTTTTTAAGTGTTCTGGAGTCATTTCGTTGCAAGCGGGTTTTTACATACTTCTCAGACATTTCACTGGAAGCGGGTTTTTTAAATGCTCTGTAGGCATTTCGTTGCAAGCGGGTTTTTAAGTGCTCTGGAGTCATTTCGTTGCAAGCGGGTTTTTACGTGTTCTGGAGTCATTTCGTTGCAAGCGGGTTTTTACATACTTCTCAGAAATTTCACGGGAAGCGGGTTTTTTAAATGCTCTGTAGACATTTCGTTGCAAGCGGGTTTTTAAGTACTCTGGAGTCATTTCGTTGCAAGCGGGTTTTTACGTGTTCTGGAGTCATTTCGTTGCAAGCGGGTTTTTAAGTGCTCTGGAGTCATTTCGTTGCAAGCGGGTTTTTAAGTGCTTTGAAGGCATTTCGTTGCAAGCGGGTTTTTAAGTGCTCTGGAGTCATTTCGTTGCAAGCGGGTTTTTAAGTGCTCTGGAGACATTTCTTTGCAAGCGGGTTTTTATGTGCTCTGGAGCCATTTCGTTGCAAGCGGGTTTTTAAGTTCTCTGGAGCCATTTCGTTGCAAGCGGGTTTTTAAGTGCTCTGGAGTCATTACGTTGCAAGCGGGTTTTTAAGTGTTCTGGAGTCATTTCGTTGCAAGCGGGTTTTTAAGTGCTCTGGAGTCATTTCGTTGCAAGCGGGTTTTTAAGTGCTCTGGAGTCATTTCGTTGCAAGCGGGTTTTTAAGTGCTCTGGATTCATTTCGTTGCAAGCGGGTTTTTAAGTGCTCTGGAGTCATTTCGTTGCAAGCCGGTTTTTAAGTGCTCTGGAGTCATTTCGTTGCAAGCGGGTTTTTAAGTGCTCTGGATTCATTTCGTTGCAAGCGGGTTTTTAAGTGCTCTGCAGTCATTTCGTTGCAAGCAGGTTTTTAAGTGCTCTGGAGTCATTTCGTTCCAAGCGGGTTTTTAAGTACTCTGGAGACATTTCGGTACAAGCGGGTTTTTAAGTGCTCTGGAGTAATTTCGTTGCAAGCGGGTTTTTAAGTGCTCTGGAGTCATTTCGTTGCAAGCGCGTTTTTAAGTGCTCTGAAGGCATTTTGTTGCAAGCGGGTTTTTAAGTGCTCTGGAGTCATTTCGTTGCAAGCGGGTTTTTACATACTTCTCAGACATTTCACTGGAAGCGGGTTTTTTAAATGCTCTGTAGGCATTTCGTTGCAAGCGGGTTTTTAAGTACTCTGGAGTCATTTCGTTGCAAACGGGTTTTTACGTGCTCTGGAGTCATTTCGTTGCAAGCGGGTTTTTAAGTGCTCTGGAGACATTTCGTTGCAAGCGGGTTTTTAAGTGCTCTGGAGCCATTTCGTTGCAAGCGGGTTTTTAAGTGCTCTGGAGCCATTTCATTGTAAGCGGGTTTTTAAGTGCTCTGGAGTCATTACGTTGCAAGCGGGTTTTTAAGTGTTCTGGAATCATTTCGTTGCAAGCGGGTTTTTAAGTGCTCTGAAGTCATTTCGTTGCAAGCGGGTTTTTAAGTGCTCTGGAGACATTTCGTTGCAAGCGGGTTTTTACGTGTTCTGGAGTCATTTCGTTGCATGCGGGTTTCTAAGTGCTCTGAAGGCATTTCGTTGTAAGCGGGTTTTTAAGTGCTCTGGAGTCATTTCGTTGCAAGCGGGTTTTTACGTGTTCTGGAGTCATTTCGTTGCAAGCGGGTTTTTACATACTTCTCAGACATCAGTGGAAGCGGGTTTTTTAAATGCTCTGTAGGCATTTCGTTGCAAGCAGGTTTTTTAGTGCTCTGGAGTCATTTCGTTGCAAGCGGGTTTTTAAGTGCTCTGGAGTCATTTCGTTGCAAGCGGGTTTTTAAGTGCTCTGGAGTCATTTCATTGCAAGCGGTTGTTTTAGTGCTCTGGAGTCATTTCATTGCAAGCGGGTTTTTAAGTGCTCTGGAGTCATTTCGTTGCATGCGGGTTTTTAAGTGCTCTGAAGGCATTTCGTTGTAAGCGGGTTTTTAAGTGCTCTGGAGTCATTTCGTTGCAAGCGGGTTTTTACGTGTTCTGGAGTCATTTCGTTGCAAGCGGGTTTTTACATACTTCTCAGACATTTCACTGGAAGCGGGTTTTTTAAATGCTCTGTAGGCATTTCGTTGCAAGCGGGTTTTTAAGTACTCTGGAGTCATTTCGTTGCAAACGGGTTTTTACGTGCTCTGGAGTCATTTCGTTGCAAGCGGGTTTTTAAGTGCTCTGGAGACATTTCGTTGCAAGCGGGTTTTTAAGTGCTCTGGAGCCATTTCGTTGCAAGCGGGTTTTTAAGTGCTCTGGAGCCATTTCGTTGTAAGCGGGTTTTTAAGTGCTCTGGAGTCATTACGTTGCAAGCGGGTTTTTAAGTGTTCTGGAATCATTTCGTTGCAAGCGGGTTTTTAAGTGCTCTGGAGTCATTTCGTTGCAAGCGGGTTTTTAAGTGCTCTGGAGACATTTCGTTGCAAGCGGGTTTTTACGTGTTCTGGAGTCATTTCGTTGCATGCGGGTTTCTAAGTGATTTGAATGCATTTCGTTGTAAGCGGGTTTTTAAGTGCTCTGGAGTCATTTCGTTGCAAGCGGGTTTTTACGTGTTCTGGAGTCATTTCGTTGCAAGCGGGTTTTTACATACTTCTCAGACATCAGTGGAAGCGGGTTTTTTAAATGCTCTGTAGGCATTTCGTTGCAAGCAGGTTTTTTAGTGCTCTGGAGTCATTTCGTTGCAAGCGGGTTTTTAAGTGCTCTGGAGTCATTTCGTTGCATGCGGGTTTCTAAGTGCTCTGAAGGCATTTCGTTGTAAGCGGGTTTTTAAGTGCTCTGGAGTCATTTCGTTGCAAGCGGGTTTTTACGTGTTCTGGAGTCATTTCGTTGCAAGCGGGTTTTTACATACTTCTCAGACATTTCACTGGAAGCGGGTTTTTTAAATGCTCTGTAGGCATTTCGTTGCAAGCGGGTTTTTAAGTACTCTGGAGTCATTTCGTTGCAAACGGGTTATTACGTGCTCTGGAGTAATTTCGTTTCAAGCGGGTTTTTAAGTGCTCTGGAGTCATTTCGTTGCAAGCGGGTTTTTAAGTGCTCTGGAGTCATTTCGTTGCAAGCGGGTTTTTAAGTGCTCTGGAGTCATTTCGTTGCAAGCGGGTTTTTAAGTGCTCTGGAGTCATTTCGTTGCAAGCGGGTTTTGAAGTGTTCTGGAGTCATTTCGTTGCAAGCGGGTTTTTAAGTGCTCTGGAGTCATTTCGTTGCAAGCGGGTTTTTAAGTGCTCTGGAGTCATTTCGTTGCAAGCAGGTTTTTAAGTGCTCTGGAGTCATTTCGTTGCAAGCGGGTTTTTAAGTGTTCTGGAGTCATTTCGTTGCAAGCGGGTTTTTACATACTTCTCAGACATTTCACTGGAAGCGGGTTTTTTAAATGCTCTGTAGGCATTTCGTTGCAAGCGGGTTTTTAAGTGGTCTGGAGTCATTTCGTTGCAAGCGGGTTTTTACGTGTTCTGGAGTCATTTCGTTGCAAGCGGGTTTTTACATACTTCTCAGAAATTTCACGGGAAGCGGGTTTTTTAAATGCTCTGTAGGCATTTCGTTGCAAGCGGGTTTTTAAGTACTCTGGAGTCATTTCGTTGCAAGCGGGTTTTTACGTGTTCTGGAGTCATTTCGTTGCAAGCGGGTTTTTAAGTGCTCTGGAGTCATTTCGTTGCAAGCGGGTTTTTAAGTGCTTTGAAGGCATTTCGTTGCAAGCGGGTTTTTAAGTGCTCTGGAGTCATTTCGTTGCAAGCGGGTTTTTAAGTGCTCTGGAGACATTTCTTTGCAAGCGGGTTTTTATGTGCTCTGGAGCCATTTCGTTGCAAGCGGGTTTTTAAGTTCTCTGGAGCCATTTCGTTGCAAGCGGGTTTTTAAGTGCTCTGGAGTCATTACGTTGCAAGCGGGTTTTTAAGTGTTCTGGAGTCATTTCGTTGCAAGCGGGTTTTTAAGTGCTCTGGAGTCATTTCGTTGCAAGCGGGTTTTTAAGTGCTCTGGAGTCATTTCGTTGCAAGCGGGTTTTTAAGTGCTCTGGATTCATTTCGTTGCAAGCGGGTTTTTAAGTGCTCTGGAGTCATTTCGTTGCAAGCAGGTTTTTAAGTGCTCTGGAGTCATTTCGTTGCAAGCGGGTTTTTAAGTGCTCTGGATTCATTTCGTTGCAAGCGGGTTTTTAAGTGCTCTGCAGTCATTTCGTTGCAAGCAGGTTTTTAAGTGCTCTGGAGTCATTTCGTTCCAAGCGGGTTTTTAAGTACTCTGGAGACATTTCGGTACAAGCGGGTTTTTAAGTGCTCTGGAGTCATTTCGTTGCAAGCGGGTTTTTAAGTGCTCTGGAGTCATTTCGTTGCAAGCGCGTTTTTAAGTGCTCTGAAGGCATTTTGTTGCAAGCGGGTTTTTAAGTGCTCTGGAGTCATTTCGTTGCAAGCGGGTTTTTACATACTTCTCAGACATTTCACTGGAAGCGGGTTTTTTAAATGCTCTGTAGGCATTTCGTTGCAAGCGGGTTTTTAAGTACTCTGGAGTCATTTCGTTGCAAACGGGTTTTTACGTGCTCTGGAGTCATTTCGTTGCAAGCGGGTTTTTAAGTGCTCTGGAGACATTTCGTTGCAAGCGGGTTTTTAAGTGCTCTGGAGCCATTTCGTTGCAAGCGGGTTTTTAAGTGCTCTGGAGCCATTTCGTTGTAAGCGGGTTTTTAAGTGCTCTGGAGTCATTACGTTGCAAGCGGGTTTTTAAGTGTTCTGGAATCATTTCGTTGCAAGCGGGTTTTTAAGTGCTCTGGAGTCATTTCGTTGCAAGCGGGTTTTTAAGTGCTCTGGAGACATTTCGTTGCAAGCGGGTTTTTACGTGTTCTGGAGTCATTTCGTTGCATGCGGGTTTCTAAGTGCTCTGAAGGCATTTCGTTGTAAGCGGGTTTTTAAGTGCTCTGGAGTCATTTCGTTGCAAGCGGGTTTTTACGTGTTCTGGAGTCATTTCGTTGCAAGCGGGTTTTTACATACTTCTCAGACATCAGTGGAAGCGGGTTTTTTAAATGCTCTGTAGGCATTTCGTTGCAAGCAGGTTTTTTAGTGCTCTGGAGTCATTTCGTTGCAAGCGGGTTTTTAAGTGCTCTGGAGTCATTTCGTTGCATGCGGGTTTCTAAGTGCTCTGAAGGCATTTCGTTGTAAGCGGGTTTTTAAGTGCTCTGGAGTCATTTCGTTGCAAGCGGGTTTTTACGTGTTCTGGAGTCATTTCGTTGCAAGCGGGTTTTTACATACTTCTCAGACATTTCACTGGAAGCGGGTTTTTTAAATGCTCTGTAGGCATTTCGTTGCAAGCGGGTTTTTAAGTACTCTGGAGTCATTTCGTTGCAAACGGGTTATTACGTGCTCTGGAGTAATTTCGTTTCAAGCGGGTTTTTAAGTGCTCTGGAGTCATTTCGTTGCAAGCGGGTTTTTAAGTGCTCTGGAGTCATTTCGTTGCAAGCGGGTTTTTAAGTGCTCTGGAGTCATTTCGTTGCAAGCGGGTTTTTAAGTGCTCTGGAGTCATTTCGTTGCAAGCGGGTTTTGAAGTGTTCTGGAGTCATTTCGTTGCAAGCGGGTTTTTAAGTGCTCTGGAGTCATTTCGTTGCAAGCGGGTTTTTAAGTGCTCTGGAGTCATTTCGTTGCAAGCAGGTTTTTAAGTGCTCTGGAGTCATTTCGTTGCAAGCGGGTTTTTAAGTGTTCTGGAGTCATTTCGTTGCAAGCGGGTTTTTACATACTTCTCAGACATTTCACTGGAAGCGGGTTTTTTAAATGCTCTGTAGGCATTTCGTTGCAAGCGGGTTTTTAAGTGCTCTGGAGTCATTTCGTTGCAAGCGGGTTTTTACGTGTTCTGGAGTCATTTCGTTGCAAGCGGGTTTTTACATACTTCTCAGAAATTTCACGGGAAGCGGGTTTTTTAAATGCTCTGTAGGCATTTCGTTGCAAGCGGGTTTTTAAGTACTGTGGAGTCATTTCGTTGCAAGCGGGTTTTTACGTGTTCTGGAGTCATTTCGTTGCAAGCGGGTTTTTAAGTGCTCTGGAGTCATTTCGTTGCAAGCGGGTTTTTAAGTGCTTTGAAGGCATTTCGTTGCAAGCGGGTTTTTAAGTGCTCTGGAGTCATTTCGTTGCAAGCGGGTTTTTAAGTGCTCTGGAGACATTTCTTTGCAAGCGGGTTTTTATGTGCTCTGGAGCCATTTCGTTGCAAGCGGGTTTTTAAGTTCTCTGGAGCCATTTCGTTGCAAGCGGGTTTTTAAGTGCTCTGGAGTCATTTCGTTGCAAACGGGTTTTTACGTGTTCTGGAGTCATTTCGTTGCAAGCGGGTTTTTAAGTGCTCTGGAGTCATTTCGTTGCAAACGGGTTTTTACGTGTTCTGGAGTCATTTCGTTGCAAGCAGGTTTTTAAGTGCTCTGGAGTCATTTCGTTGCAAGCGGGTTTTTAAGTGCTCTGGATTCATTTTGTTGCAAGCGGGTTTTTAAGTGCTCTGCAGTCATTTCGTTGCAAGCAGGTTTTTAAGTGCTCTGGAGTCATTTCGTTCCAAGCGGGTTTTTAAGTACTCTGGAGACATTTCCGTACAAGCGGGTTTTTAAGTGCTCTGGAGTCATTTCGTTGCAAGCGGGTTTTTAAGTGCTCTGGAGTCATTTCGTTGCAAGCGCGTTTTTAAGTGCTCTGAAGGCATTTTGTTGCAAGCGGGTTTTTAAGTGCTCTGGAGTCATTTCGTTGCAAGCGGGTTTTTACGTGTTCTGGAGACATTTCTTTGCAAGCGGGTTTTTACATACTTCTCAGACATTTCACTGGAAGCGGGTTTTTTAAGTGCTCTGGAGTCATTTCGTTGCAAGCGGGTTTTTAAGTGCTCTGGAGTCATTTCGTTGCAAGCGGGTTTTTAAGTGCTCTGGATTCATTTCGTTGCAAGCGGGTTTTTAAGTGCTCTGTAGTCATTTCGTTGCAAGCGGGTTTTTAAGTGCTCTGGAGTCATTTCGTTGCAAGCGGGTTTTTAAGTGCTCTGAAGGTATTTCGTTGCAAGCGGATTTTTAATTGCTCTGGAGTCATTTCGTTGCAAGCGGTTTTTTACGTGTTCTGGAGTCATTTCGTTGCAAGCGGGTTTTTACATACTTCTCAGACATTTCACTTAAAGCGGGTTTTTTAAATGCTCTGTAGGCATTTCGTTGCAAGCGGGTTTTTAAGTGCTCTGAAGGCATTTCGTTGCAAGCGGGTTTTTAAATGCTCTGGAGTCATTTCTTTGCAAGCGGGTTTTTACGTGTTCTGGAGTCATTTCGTTGCAAGCGGGTTTTTACATACTTCTCAGACATTTCACTTAAAGCGGGTTTTTTAAATGCTCTGTAGGCATTTCGTTGCAAGCGGGTTTTTAAGTGCTCTGGAGTCATTTCTTTGCAAGCGGGTTTTTACGTGTTCTGGAGTCATTTCGTTGCAAGCGAGTTTTTACATACTTCTCAGACATCTGTGGAAGCGGGTTTTTTAAATGCTCTGTAGGCATTTCGTTGCAAGCGGGTTTTTAAGTGCTCTGGAGTCATTTCGTTGCAAGCGGGTTTTTAAGTGCTCTGGAGTCATTTCGTTGCAAGCGGGTTTTTACGTGTTCTGGAGTCATTTCGTTGCAAGCGGGTTTTTACATACTTCTCAGACATCAGTGGAAGCGGGTTTTTTAAATGCTCTGTAGGCATTTCGTTGCAAGCGGGTTTTTAAGTGCTCTGGAGTCATTTCTTTGCAAGCGGGTTTTTAAGTGCTCTGGAGTCATTTCTTTGCAAGCGGGTTTTTACGTGTTCTGGAGTCATTTCGTTGCAAGCGGGTTTTTACATACTTCTCAGACATCAGTGGAAGTGGGTTTTTTAAATGCTCTGTAGGCATTTCGTTGCAAGCGGGTTTTTTAGTGCTCTGGAGTCATTTCGTTGCAAGCGGGTTTTTAAGTGTTCTGGAATCATTTCGTTGCAAGCAGGTTTTTAAGTGCTCTGGAGTCATTTCGTTGCAAGCGGGTTTTTAAGTGCTCTGGAGTCATTTCGTTGCATGCGGGTTTTTAAGTGCTCTGAAGGCATTTCGTTGTAAGCGGGTTTTTAAGTGCTCTGGAGTCATTTCGTTGCAAGCGGGTTTTTACGTGTTCTGGAGTCATTTCGTTGCATGCGGCTTTTTACATACTTCTCAGACATTTCACTGGAAGCGGGTTTTTTAAATGCTCTGTAGGCATTTCGTTCCAAGCGGGTTTTTAAGTGCTCTGGAGTCATTACGTTGCAAGCGGGTTTTTAAGTGTTCTGGAGTCATTTCGTTGCAAGCCGGTTTTTAAGTGCTCTGGAGTCATTTCGTTGCAAGCGGGTTTTTAAGTGCTCTGGAGTCATTTCGTAGCAAGCGGGTTTTTAAGTGCTCTGGAGTCATTTTGTTGCAAGCGGGTTTTTAAGTGCTCTGGAGTCATTTCGTTGCAAGCGGGTTTTTAAGTGCTCTGGAGTCATTTCGTTGCAAGCTGGTTTTTAAGTGCTCTGGATTCATTTCGTTGCAAGCGGGTTTTTAAGTGCTCTGCAGTCATTTCGTTGCAAGCAGGTTTTTAAGTGCTCTGGAGTCATTTCGTTGCAAGCGGGTTTTTAAGTACTCTGGAGACATTTCGGTACAAGCGGGTTTTTAAGTGCTCTGGAGTCATTTCGTTGCAAGCGGGTTTTTACGTGTTCTGGAGTCATTTCGTTGCAAGCGGGTTTTTACATACTTCTCAGACATTTCACTGGAAGCGGGTTTTTTAAATGCTCTGTAGGCATTTCGTTGCAAGCGGGTTTTTAAGTGCTCTGGAGTCATTTCGTTGCAAGCGGGTTTTTACGTGTTCTGGAGTCATTTCGTTGCAAGCGGGTTTTTACATACTTCTCAGACATTTCACTGGAAGCGGGTTTTTTAAATGCTCTGTAGGCATTTCGTTGCAAGCGGGTTTTTAAGTACTCTGGAGTCATTTCGTTGCAAGCGGGTTTTTACGTGTTCTGGAGTCATTTCGTTGCAAGCGGGTTTTTAAGTGCTCTGGAGTCATTTCTTTGCAAGCGGGTTTTTAAGTGCTCTGGAGTCATTTCGTTGCAAGCGGGTTTTTAAGTGCTCTGGAGTCATTTCGTTGCAAGCGGGTTTTTAAGTGCTCTGGATTCATTTCGTTGCAAGCGGGTTTTTAAGTGCTCGGGAGTCATTTCGTTGCAAGCGGGTTTTTAAGTGCTCTGGAGTCATTTCGTTGCAAGCGGGTTTTTAAGTGCTCTGAAGGCATTTCGTTGCAAGCGGGTTTTTAAGTGCTCTGGAGTCATTTCGTTGCAAGCGGGTTTTTACGTGTTCTGGAGTCATTTCGTTGCAAGCGGGTTTTTACATACTTCTCAGACATTTCACTTGAAGCGGGTTTTTTAAATGCTCTGTAGGCATTTCGTTGCAAGCGGGTTTTTAAGTGCTCTGGAGTCATTTCGTTGCAAGCGGGTTTTTACGTGTTCTGGAGTCATTTCGTTGCAAGCGGGTTTTTACATACTTCTCAGACATCAGTGGAAGCGGGTTTTTTAAATGCTCTGTAGGCATTTTGTTGCAAGCGGGTTTTTAAGTGCTCTGGAGTCATTTCGTTGCAAGCGGGTTTTTAAGTGCTCTGAAGGCATTTTGTTGCAAGCGGGTTTTTAAGTGCTCTGGAGTCATTTCGTTGCAAGCGGGTTTTTACGTGTTCTGGAGTCATTTCGTTGCAAGCGGGTTTTTACATACTTCTCAGACATTTCACTGGAAGCGGGTTTTTTAAATGCTCTGTAGGCATTTCGTTGCAAGCGGGTTTTTAAGTGCTCTGGAGTCATTTCGTTGCAAGCGGGTTTTTACGTGTTCTGGAGTCATTTCGTTGCAAGCGGGTTTTTAAGTGCTCTGGAGTCATTTCGTTGCAAGCGGGTTTTTAAGTGCTCTGGAGTCATTTCGTTGCAAGCGGGTTTTTAAGTGCTCTGGATTCATTTCGTTGCAAGCGGGTTTTTACATGTTCTGGAGTCATTTCGTTGCAAGCGGGTTTTTACATACTTCTCAGACATTTCACTTAAAGCGGGTTTTTTAAATGCTCTATAGGCATTTCGTTGCAAGCGGGTTTTTAAGTGCTCTGGAGTCATTTCGTTGCAAGCGGGTTTTTACGTGTTCTGGAGTCATTTCGTTGCAAGCGGGTTTTTACATACTTCTCAGACATCAGTGGAAGCGGGTTTTTTAAATGCTCTGTAGGCATTTCGTTGCAAGCGGGTTTTTAAGTGCTCTGGAGTCATTTCGTTGCAAGCGGGTTTTTAAGTGCTCTGGAGTCATTTCGTTGCAAGCGGGTTTTTACGTGTTCTGGAGTCATTTCGTTGCAAGCGGGTTTTTACATACTTCTCAGACATCAGTGGAAGCGGGTTTTTTAAATGCTCTGTAGGCATTTCGTTGCAAGCGGGTTTTTTAGTGCTCTGGAGTCATTTCGTTGCAAGCGGGTTTTTAAGTGTTCTGGAGTCATTTCGTTGCAAGCCGGTTTTTAAGTGCTCTGGAGTCATTTCGTTGCAAGCGGGTTTTTAAGTGCTCTGGAGTCATTTCGTAGCAAGCGGGTTTTTAAGTGCTCTGGAGTCATTTCGTTGCAAGCGGGTTTTTAAGTGCTCTGGAGTCATTTCGTTGCAAGCTGGTTTTTAAGTGCTCTGGATTCATTTCGTTGCAAGCGGGTTTTTAAGTGCTCTGCAGTCATTTCGTTGCAAGCAGGTTTTTAAGTGCTCTGGAGTCATTTCGTTGCAAGCGGGTTTTTAAGTACTCTGGAGACATTTCGGTACAAGCGGGTTTTTAAGTGCTCTGGAGTCATTTCGTTGCAAGCGGGTTTTTACGTGTTCTGGAGTCATTTCGTTGCAAGCGGGTTTTTACATACTTCTCAGACATTTCACTGGAAGCGGGTTTTTTAAATGCTCTGTAGGCATTTCGTTGCAAGCGGGTTTTTAAGTGCTCTGGAGTCATTTCGTTGCAAGCGGGTTTTTACGTGTTCTGGAGTCATTTCGTTGCAAGCGGGTTTTTACATACTTCTCAGACATTTCACTGGAAGCGGGTTTTTTAAATGCTCTGTAGGCATTTCGTTGCAAGCGGGTTTTTAAGTACTCTGGAGTCATTTCGTTGCAAGCGGGTTTTTACGTGTTCTGGAGTCATTTCGTTGCAAGCGGGTTTTTAAGTGCTCTGGAGTCATTTCTTTGCAAGCGGGTTTTTAAGTGCTCTGGAGTCATTTCGTTGCAAGCGGGTTTTTAAGTGCTCTGGAGTCATTTCGTTGCAAGCGGGTTTTTAAGTGCTCTGGATTCATTTCGTTGCAAGCGGGTTTTTAAGTGCTCGGGAGTCATTTCGTTGCAAGCGGGTTTTTAAGTGCTCTGGAGTCATTTCGTTGCAAGCGGGTTTTTAAGTGCTCTGAAGGCATTTCGTTGCAAGCGGGTTTTTAAGTGCTCTGGAGTCATTTCGTTGCAAGCGGGTTTTTACGTGTTCTGGAGTCATTTCGTTGCAAGCGGGTTTTTACATACTTCTCAGACATCAGTGGAAGCGGGTTTTTTAAATGCTCTGTAGGCATTTTGTTGCAAGCGGGTTTTTAAGTGCTCTGGAGTCATTTCGTTGCAAGCGGGTTTTTAAGTGCTCTGAAGGCATTTTGTTGCAAGCGGGTTTTTAAGTGCTCTGGAGTCATTTCGTTGCAAGCGGGTTTTTACGTGTTCTGGAGTCATTTCGTTGCAAGCGGGTTTTTACATACTTCTCAGACATTTCACTGGAAGCGGGTTTTTTAAATGCTCTGTAGGCATTTCGTTGCAAGCGGGTTTTTAAGTGCTCTGGAGTCATTTCGTTGCAAGCGGGTTTTTACGTGTTCTGGAGTCATTTCGTTGCAAGCGGGTTTTTAAGTGCTCTGGAGTCATTTCGTTGCAAGCGGGTTTTTAAGTGCTCTGGAGTCATTTCGTTGCAAGCGGGTTTTTAAGTGCTCTGGATTCATTTCGTTGCAAGCGGGTTTTTACATGTTCTGGAGTCATTTCGTTGCAAGCGGGTTTTTACATACTTCTCAGACATTTCACTTAAAGCGGGTTTTTTAAATGCTCTATAGGCATTTCGTTGCAAGCGGGTTTTTAAGTGCTCTGGAGTCATTTCGTTGCAAGCGGGTTTTTACGTGTTCTGGAGTCATTTCGTTGCAAGCGGGTTTTTACATACTTCTCAGACATCAGTGGAAGCGGGTTTTTTAAATGCTCTGTAGGCATTTCGTTGCAAGCGGGTTTTTAAGTGCTCTGGAGTCATTTCGTTGCAAGCGGGTTTTTAAGTGCTCTGGAGTCATTTCGTTGCAAGCGGGTTTTTACGTGTTCTGGAGTCATTTCGTTGCAAGCGGGTTTTTACATACTTCTCAGACATCAGTGGAAGCGGGTTTTTTAAATGCTCTGTAGGCATTTCGTTGCAAGCGGGTTTTTTAGTGCTCTGGAGTCATTTCGTTGCAAGCGGGTTTTTAAGTGTTCTGGAATCATTTCGTTGCAAGCGGGTTTTTAAGTGCTCTGGAGTCATTTCGTTGCAAGCGGGTTTTTAAGTGCTCTGGAGTCCTTTCGTTGCATGCGGGTTTTTAAGTGCTCTGAAGGCATTTCGTTGTAAGCGGGTTTTTAAGTGCTCTGGAGTCATTTCGTTGCAAGCGGGTTTTTACGTGTTCTGGAGTCATTTCGTTGCAAGCGGCTTTTTACATACTTCTCAGACATTTCACTGGAAGCGGGTTTTTTAAATGCTCTGTAGGCATTTCGTTGCAAGCGGGTTTTTAAGTGCTCTGGAGTCATTACGTTGCAAGCGGGTTTTTAAGTGTTCTGGAGTCATTTCGTTGCAAGCGGGTTTTTAAGTGCTCTGGAGTCATTTCGTTGCAAGCGGGTTTTTAAGTGCTCTGGAGTCATTTCGTTGCAAGCGGGTTTTTAAGTGCTCTGGAGTCATTTCGTTGCAAGCGGGTTTTTAAGTGCTCTGGATTCATTTCGTTGCAAGCGGGTTTTTACATGTTCTGGAGTCATTTCGTTGCAAGCGGGTTTTTACATACTTCTCAGACATTTCACTTAAAGCGGGTTTTTTAAATGCTCTATAGGCATTTCGTTGCAAGCGGGTTTTTAAGTGCTCTGGAGTCATTTCGTTGCAAGCGGGTTTTTACGTGTTCTGGAGTCATTTCGTTGCAAGCGGGTTTTTACATACTTCTCAGACATCAGTGGAAGCGGGTTTTTTAAATGCTCTGTAGGCATTTCGTTGCAAGCGGGTTTTTAAGTGCTCTGGAGTCATTTCGTTGCAAGCGGGTTTTTAAGTGCTCTGGAGTCATTTCGGTGCAAGCGGGTTTTTACGTGTTCTGGAGTCATTTCGTTGCAAGCGGGTTTTTACATACTTCTCAGACATCAGTGGAAGCGGGTTTTTTAAATGCTCTGTAGGCATTTCGTTGCAAGCGGGTTTTTTAGTGCTCTGGAGTCATTTCGTTGCAAGCGGGTTTTTAAGTGTTCTGGAATCATTTCGTTGCAAGCGGGTTTTTAAGTGCTCTGGAGTCATTTCGTTGCAAGCGGGTTTTTAAGTGCTCTGGAGTCATTTCGTTGCATGCGGGTTTTTAAGTGCTCTGAAGGCATTTCGTTGTAAGCGGGTTTTTAAGTGCTCTGGAGTCATTTCGTTGCAAGCGGGTTTTTACGTGTTCTGGAGTCATTTCGTTGCAAGCGGCTTTTTACATACTTCTCAGACATTTCACTGGAAGCGGGTTTTTTAAATGCTCTGTAGGCATTTCGTTGCAAGCGGGTTTTTAAGTGCTCTGGAGTCATTACGTTGCAAGCGGGTTTTTAAGTGTTCTGGAGTCATTTCGTTGCAAGCGGGTTTTTAAGTGCTCTGGAGTCATTTCGTTGCAAGCGGGTTTTTAAGTGCTCTGGAGTCATTTCGTTGCAAGCGGGTTTTTAAGTGCTCTGGAGTCATTTCGTTGCAAGCGGGTTTTTAAGTCCTCTGGAGTCATTTCGTTGCAAGCGGGTTTTTAAGTGCTCTGGAGTCATTTCGTTGCAAGCGGGTTTTTAAGTGCTCTGGATTCATTTCGTTGCAAGCGGGTTTTTAAGTGCTCTGCAGTCATTTCGTTGAAAGCGGGTTTTTAAGTGCTCTGGAGTCATTTCGTTGCAAGCGGGTTTTTAAGTACTCTGGAGACATTTCGGTACAAGCGGGTTTTTAAGTGCTCTGGAGTCATTTCGTTGCAAGCGGGTTTTTAAGTGCTCTGGAGTCATTTCGTTGCAAGCGGGTTTTTACATACTTCTCAGACATCAGTGGAAGCGGGTTTTTTAAATGCTCTGTAGGCATTTTGTTGCAAGCGGTTTTTTAAGTGCTCTGGAGTCATTTCGTTGCAAGCGGGTTTTTAAGTGCTCTGAAGGCATTTTGTTGCAAGCGGGTTTTTAAGTGCTCTGGAGTCATTTCGTTGCAAGCGGGTTTTTACGTGTTCTGGAGTCATTTCGTTGCAAGCGGGTTTTTACATACTTCTCAGACATTTCACTGGAAGCGGGTTTTTTAAATGCTATGTAGGCATTTCGTTGCAAGCGGGTTTTTAAGTGCTCTGGAGTCATTTCGTTGCAAGCGGGTTTTTACGTGTTCTGGAGTCATTTCGTTGCAAGCGGGTTTTTACATACTTCTCAGACATTTCACTGGAAGTGGGTTTTTTAAATGCTCTGTAGGCATTTCGTTGCAAGCGGGTTTTTAAGTGCTCTGGAGTCATTTCGTTGCATGCGGGTTTTTAAGTGCTCTGAAGGCATTTCGTTGTAAGCTGGTTTTTAAGTGCTCTGGAGTCATTTCGTTGCAAGCGGGTTTTTACGTGTTCTGGAGTCATTTCGTTGCAAGCGGCTTTTTACATACTTCTCAGACATTTCACTGGAAGCGGGTTTTTTAAATGCTCTGTAGGCATTTCGTTCCAAGCGGGTTTTTAAGTGCTCTGGAGTCATTACGTTGCAAGCGGGTTTTTAAGTGTTCTGGAGTCATTTCGTTGCAAGCCGGTTTTTAAGTGCTCTGGAGTCATTTCGTTGCAAGCGGGTTTTTAAGTGCTCTGGAGTCATTTCGTTGCAAGCGGGTTTTTAAGTGCTCTGGAGTCATTTTGTTGCAAGCGGGTTTTTAAGTGCTCTGGAGTCATTTCGTTGCAAGCGGGTTTTTAAGTGCTCTGGAGTCATTTCGTTGCAAGCTGGTTTTTAAGTGCTCTGGATTCATTTCGTTGCAAGCGGGTTTTTAAGTGCTCTGCAGTCATTTCGTTGCAAGCAGGTTTTTAAGTGCTCTGGAGTCATTTCGTTGCAAGCGGGTTTTTAAGTACTCTGGAGACATTTCGGTACAAGCGGGTTTTTAAGTGCTCTGGAGTCATTTCGTTGCAAGCGGGTTTTTACGTGTTCTGGAGTCATTTCGTTGCAAGCGGGTTTTTACATACTTCTCAGACATTTCACTGGAAGCGGGTTTTTTAAATGCTCTGTAGGCATTTCGTTGCAAGCGGGTTTTTAAGTGCTCTGGAGTCATTTCGTTGCAAGCGGGTTTTTACGTGTTCTGGAGTCATTTCGTTGCAAGCGGGTTTTTACATACTTCTCAGACATTTCACTGGAAGCGGGTTTTTTAAATGCTCTGTAGGCATTTCGTTGCAAGCGGGTTTTTAAGTACTCTGGAGTCATTTCGTTGCAAGCGGGTTTTTACGTGTTCTGGAGTCATTTCGTTGCAAGCGGGTTTTTACGTGTTCTGGAGTCATTTCGTTGCAAGCGGGTTTTTAAGTGCTCTGGAGTCATTTCTTTGCAAGCGGGTTTTTAAGTGCTCTGGAGTCATTTCGTTGCAAGCGGGTTTTTAAGTGCTCTGGAGTCATTTCGTTGCAAGCGGGTTTTTAAGTGCTCTGGATTCATTTCGTTGCAAGCGGGTTTTTAAGTGCTCTGGAGTCATTTCGTTGCAAGCGGGTTTTTAAGTGCTCTGGAGTCATTTCGTTGCAAGCGGGTTTTTAAGTGCTCTGAAGGCATTTCGTTGCAAGCGGGTTTTTAAGTGCTCTGGAGTCATTTCGTTGCAAGCGGGTTTTTACGTGTTCTGGAGTCATTTCGTTGCAAGCGGGTTTTTACATACTTCTCAGACATTTCACTTGAAGCGGGTTTTTTAAATGCTCTGTAGGCATTTCGTTGCAAGCGGGTTTTTAAGTGCTCTGGAGTCATTTCGTTGCAAGCGGGTTTTTACGTGTTCTGGAGTCATTTCGTTGCAAGCGGGTTTTTACATACTTCTCAGACATCAGTGGAAGCGGGTTTTTTAAATGCTCTGTAGGCATTTTGTTGCAAGCGGGTTTTTAAGTGCTCTGGAGTCATTTCGTTGCAAGCGGGTTTTTAAGTGCTCTGAAGGCATTTTGTTGCAAGCGGGTTTTTAAGTGCTCTGGAGTCATTTCGTTGCAAGCGGGTTTTTACGTGTTCTGGAGTCATTTCGTTGCAAGCGGGTTTTTACATACTTCTCAGACATTTCACTGGAAGCGGGTTTTTTAAATGCTCTGTAGGCATTTCGTTGCAAGCGGGTTTTTAAGTGCTCTGGAGTCATTTCGTTGCAAGCGGGTTTTTACGTGTTCTGGAGTCATTTCGTTGCAAGCGGGTTTTTAAGTGCTCTGGAGTCATTTCGTTGCAAGCGGGTTTTTAAGTGCTCTGGAGTCATTTCGTTGCAAGCGGGTTTTTAAGTGCTCTGGAGTCATTTCGTTGCAAGCGGGTTTTTAAGTGCTCTGGATTCATTTCGTTGCAAGCGGGTTTTTAAGTGCTCTGGAGTCATTTCGTTGCAAGCGGGTTTTTACATGTTCTGGAGTCATTTCGTTGCAAGCGGGTTTTTACATACTTCTCAGACATTTCACTTAAAGCGGGTTTTTTAAATGCTCTATAGGCATTTCGTTGCAAGCGGGTTTTTAAGTGCTCTGGAGTCATTTCGTTGCAAGCGGGTTTTTACGTGTTCTGGAGTCATTTCGTTGCAAGCGGGTTTTTACATACTTCTCAGACATCAGTGGAAGCGGGTTTTTTAAATGCTCTGTAGGCATTTCGTTGCAAGCGGGTTTTTAAGTGCTCTGGAGTCATTTCGTTGCAAGCGGGTTTTTAAGTGCTCTGGAGTCATTTCGTTGCAAGCGGGTTTTTACGTGTTCTGGAGTCATTTCGTTGCAAGCGGGTTTTTACATACTTCTCAGACATCAGTGGAAGCGGGTTTTTTAAATGCTCTGTAGGCATTTCGTTGCAAGCGGGTTTTTTAGTGCTCTGGAGTCATTTCGTTGCAAGCGGGTTTTTAAGTGTTCTGGAATCATTTCGTTGCAAGCGGGTTTTTAAGTGCTCTGGAGTCATTTCGTTGCAAGCGGGTTTTTAAGTGCTCTGGAGTCATTTCGTTGCATGCGGGTTTTTAAGTGCTCTGAAGGCATTTCGTTGTAAGCGGGTTTTTAAGTGCTCTGGAGTCATTTCGTTGCAAGCGGGTTTTTACGTGTTCTGGAGTCATTTCGTTGCAAGCGGCTTTTTACATACTTCTCAGACATTTCACTGGAAGCGGGTTTTTTAAATGCTCTGTAGGCATTTCGTTGCAAGCGGGTTTTTAAGTGCTCTGGAGTCATTACGTTGCAAGCGGGTTTTTAAGTGTTCTGGAGTCATTTCGTTGCAAGCGGGTTTTTAAGTGCTCTGGAGTCATTTCGTTGCAAGCGGGTTTTTAAGTGCTCTGGAGTCATTTCGTTGCAAGCGGGTTTTTAAGTGCTCTGGATTCATTTCGTTGCAAGCGGGTTTTTAAGTGCTCTGCAGTCATTTCGTTGCAAGCGGGTTTTTAAGTGCTCTGGAGTCAGTTCGTTGCAAGCGGGTTTTTAAGTACTCTGGAGACATTTCGGTACAAGCGGGTTTTTAAGTGCTCTGGAGTCATTTCGTTGCAAGCGGGTTTTTAAGTGCTCTGGAGTCATTTCGTTGCAAGCGGGTTTTTACATACTTCTCAGACATCAGTGGAAGCGGGTTTTTTAAATGCTCTGTAGGCATTTTGTTGCAAGCGGTTTTTTAAGTGCTCTGGAGTCATTTCGTTGCAAGCGGGTTTTTAAGTGCTCTGAAGGCATTTTGTTGCAAGCGGGTTTTTAAGTGCTCTGGAGTCATTTCGTTGCAAGCGGGTTTTTACGTGTTCTGGAGTCATTTCGTTGCAAGCGGGTTTTTACATACTTCTCAGACATTTCACTGGAAGCGGGTTTTTTAAATGCTCTGTAGGCATTTCGTTGCAAGCGGGTTTTTATGTGCTCTGGAGTCATTTCGTTGCAAGCGGGTTTTTACGTGTTCTGGAGTCATTTCGTTGCAAGCGGGTTTTTACATACTTCTCAGACATTTCACTGGAAGTGGGTTTTTTAAATGCTCTGTAGGCATTTCGTTGCAAGCGGGTTTTTAAGTACTCTGGAGTCATTTCGTTGCAAGCGGGTTTTTACGTGTTCTGGAGTCATTTCGTTGCAAGCGGGTTTTTAAGTGCTCTGGAGTCATTTCGTTGCAAGCGGGTTTTTAAGTGCTCTGGAGTCATTTCGTTGCAAGCGGGTTTTTAAGTGCTCTGGAGTCATTTCGTTGCAAGCGGGTTTTTAAGTGCTCTGGATTCATTTCGTTGCAAGCGGGTTTTTAAGTGCTCTGTAGTCATTTCGTTGCAAGCGGGTTTTTAAGTGCTCTGGAGTCATTTCGTTGCAAGCGGGTTTTTAAGTGCTCTGAAGGCATTTCGTTGCAAGCGGGTTTTTAAGTGCTCTGGAGTCATTTCGTTGCAAGCGGGTTTTTACGTGTTCCGGAGTCATTTCGTTGCAAGCGGGTTTTTACATACTTCTCAGACATTTCACTTAAAGCGGGTTTTTTAAATGCTCTGTAGGCATTTCGTTGCAAGCGGGTTTTTAAGTGCTCTGGAGTCATTTTGTTGCAAGCGGGTTTTTACTTGTTCCTGAGTCATTTCGTTGCAAGCGGGTTTTTACATACTTCTCAGACATCAGTGGAAGCGGGTTTTTTAAATGCTCTGTAGGCATTTCGTTGCAAGCGGGTTTTTAAGTGCTCTGGAGTCATTTCGTTGCAAGCGGGTTTTTAAGTGCTCTGGAGTCATTTCGTTGCAAGCGGGTTTTTACGTGTTCTGGAGTCATTTCGTTGCAAGCGGGTTTTTACATACTTCTCAGACATCAGTGGAAGCGGGTTTTTTAAATGCTCTGTAGGCATTTCGTTGCAAGCAGGTTTTTAAGTGCTCTGGAGTCATTTCTTTGCAAGCGGGTTTTTAAGTGCTCTGGAGTCATTTCGTTGCAAGCGGGTTTTTACGTGTTCTGGAGTCATTTCGTTGCAAGCGGGTTTTTACATACTTCTCAGACATCAGTGGAAGTGGGTTTTTTAAATGCTCTGTAGGCATTTCGTTGCAAGCGGGTTTTTTAGTGCTCTGGAGTCATTTCGTTGCAAGCGGGTTTTTAAGTGTTCTGGAATCATTTCGTTGCAAGCGGGTTTTTAAGTGCTCTGGAGTCATTTCGTTGCAAGCGGGTTTTTAAGTGCTCTGGAGTCATTTCGTTGCATGAGGGTTTTTAAGTGCTCTGAAGGCATTTCGTTGTAAGCGGGTTTTTAAGTGCTCTGGAGTCATTTCGTTGCAAGCGGGTTTTTACGTGTTCTGGAGTCATTTCGTTGCAAGCGGCTTTTTACATACTTCTCAGACATTTCACTGGAAGCGGGTTTTTTAAGTGCTCTGTAGGCATTTCGTTGCAAGCGGGTTTTTAAGTGCTCTGGAGTCATTACGTTGCAAGCGGGTTTTTACGTGTTCTGGAGTCATTTCGTTGCAAGCCGGTTTTTAAGTGCTCTGGAGTCATTTCGATGCAAGCGGGTTTTTAAGTGCTCTGAAGGCATTTTGTTGCAAGCGGGTTTTTAAGTGCTCTGGAGTCATTTCGTTGCAAGCGGGTTTTTACGTGTTCTGGAGTCATTTCGTTGCAAGCGGGTTTTTACATACTTCTCAGACATTTCACTGGAAGCGGGTTTTTTAAATGCTCTGTAGGCATTTCGTTGCAAGCGGGTTTTTAAGTGCTCTGGAGTCATTTCGTTGCAAGCGGGTTTTTACGTGTTCTGGAGTCATTTCGTTGCAAGCGGGTTTTTAAGTGCTCTGGAGTCATTTCGTTGCAAGCGGGTTTTTAAGTGCTCTGGAGTCATTTCGTTGCAAGCGGGTTTTTAAGTGCTCTGGAGTCATTTCGTTGCAAGCGGGTTTTTAAGTGCTCTGGATTCATTTCGTTGCAAGCGGGTTTTTAAGTGCTCTGGAGTCATTTCGTTGCAAGCGGGTTTTTACATGTTCTGGAGTCATTTCGTTGCAAGCGGGTTTTTACATACTTCTCAGACATTTCACTTAAAGCGGGTTTTTTAAATGCTCTATAGGCATTTCGTTGCAAGCGGGTTTTTAAGTGCTCTGGAGTCATTTCGTTGCAAGCGGGTTTTTACGTGTTCTGGAGTCATTTCGTTGCAAGCGGGTTTTTACATACTTCTCAGACATCAGTGGAAGCGGGTTTTTTAAATGCTCTGTAGGCATTTCGTTGCAAGCGGGTTTTTAAGTGCTCTGGAGTCATTTCGTTGCAAGCGGGTTTTTAAGTGCTCTGGAGTCATTTCGTTGCAAGCGGGTTTTTACGTGTTCTGGAGTCATTTCGTTGCAAGCGGGTTTTTACATACTTCTCAGACATCAGTGGAAGCGGGTTTTTTAAATGCTCTGTAGGCATTTCGTTGCAAGCGGGTTTTTTAGTGCTCTGGAGTCATTTCGTTGCAAGCGGGTTTTTAAGTGTTCTGGAATCATTTCGTTGCAAGCGGGTTTTTAAGTGCTCTGGAGTCATTTCGTTGCAAGCGGGTTTTTAAGTGCTCTGGAGTCATTTCGTTGCATGCGGGTTTTTAAGTGCTCTGAAGGCATTTCGTTGTAAGCGGGTTTTTAAGTGCTCTGGAGTCATTTCGTTGCAAGCGGGTTTTTACGTGTTCTGGAGTCATTTCGTTGCAAGCGGCTTTTTACATACTTCTCAGACATTTCACTGGAAGCGGGTTTTTTAAATGCTCTGTAGGCATTTCGTTGCAAGCGGGTTTTTAAGTGCTCTGGAGTCATTACGTTGCAAGCGGGTTTTTAAGTGTTCTGGAGTCATTTCGTTGCAAGCGGGTTTTTAAGTGCTCTGGAGTCATTTCGTTGCAAGCGGGTTTTTAAGTGCTCTGGAGTCATTTCGTTGCAAGCGGGTTTTTAAGTGCTCTGGATTCATTTCGTTGCAAGCGGGTTTTTAAGTGCTCTGCAGTCATTTCGTTGCAAGCGGGTTTTTAAGTGCTCTGGAGTCATTTCGTTGCAAGCGGGTTTTTAAGTACTCTGGAGACATTTCGGTACAAGCGGGTTTTTAAGTGCTCTGGAGTCATTTCGTTGCAAGCGGGTTTTTAAGTGCTCTGGAGTCATTTCGTTGCAAGCGGGTTTTTACATACTTCTCAGACATCAGTGGAAGCGGGTTTTTTAAATGCTCTGTAGGCATTTTGTTGCAAGCGGTTTTTTAAGTGCTCTGGAGTCATTT
Source organism: Meriones unguiculatus (assembly GCF_030254825.1). Taxonomy (NCBI): domain Eukaryota; kingdom Metazoa; phylum Chordata; class Mammalia; order Rodentia; family Muridae; genus Meriones; species Meriones unguiculatus. The sequence goes on along the minus strand of NC_083352.1, from coordinate 66,475,413 downwards.
CGTTGCAAGCGGGTTTTTAAGTGCTCTGAAGGCATTTTGTTGCAAGCGGGTTTTTAAGTGCTCTGGAGTCATTTCGTTGCAAGCGGGTTTTTACGTGTTCTGGAGTCATTTCGTTGCAAGCGGGTTTTTACATACTTCTCAGACATTTCACTGGAAGCGGGTTTTTTAAATGCTCTGTAGGCATTTCGTTGCAAGCGGGTTTTTATGTGCTCTGGAGTCATTTCGTTGCAAGCGGGTTTTTACGTGTTCTGGAGTCATTTCGTTGCAAGCGGGTTTTTACATACTTCTCAGACATTTCACTGGAAGTGGGTTTTTTAAATGCTCTGTAGGCATTTCGTTGCAAGCGGGTTTTTAAGTACTCTGGAGTCATTTCGTTGCAAGCGGGTTTTTACGTGTTCTGGAGTCATTTCGTTGCAAGCGGGTTTTTAAGTGCTCTGGAGTCATTTCGTTGCAAGCGGGTTTTTAAGTGCTCTGGAGTCATTTCGTTGCAAGCGGGTTTTTAAGTGCTCTGGAGTCATTTCGTTGTAAGCGGGTTTTTAAGTGCTCTGGATTCATTTCGTTGCAAGCGGGTTTTTAAGTGCTCTGTAGTCATTTCGTTGCAAGCGGGTTTTTAAGTGCTCTGGAGTCATTTCGTTGCAAGCGGGTTTTTAAGTGCTCTGGAGTCATTTCGTTGCAAGCGGGTTTTTAAGTGCTCTGGAGTCATTTCGTTGCAAGCGGGTTTTTACGTGTTCTGGAGTCATTTCGTTGCAAGCGGGTTTTTACATACTTCTCAGACATTTCACTTAAAGCGGGTTTTTTAAATGCTCTGTAGGCATTTCGTTGCAAGCGGGTTTTTAAGTGCTCTGGAGTCATTTCGTTGCAAGCGGGTTTTTACTTGTTCTGGAGTCATTTCGTTGCAAGCGGGTTTTTACATACTTCTCAGACATCAGTGGAAGCGGGTTTTTTAAATGCTCTGTAGGCATTTCGTTGCAAGCGGGTTTTTAAGTGCTCTGGAGTCATTTCGTTGCAAGCGGGTTTTTAAGTGCTCTGGAGTCATTTCGTTGCAAGCGGGTTTTTACGTGTTCTGGAGTCATTTCGTTGCAAGCGGGTTTTTACATACTTCTCAGACATCAGTGGAAGCGGGTTTTTTAAATGCTCTGTAGGCATTTCGTTGCAAGCAGGTTTTTAAGTGCTCTGGAGTCATTTCTTTGCAAGCGGGTTTTTAAGTGCTCTGGAGTCATTTCGTTGCAAGCGGGTTTTTACGTGTTCTGGAGTCATTTCGTTGCAAGCGGGTTTTTACATACTTCTCAGACATCAGTGGAAGTGGGTTTTTTAAATGCTCTGTAGGCATTTCGTTGCAAGCGGGTTTTTTAGTGCTCTGGAGTCATTTCGTTGCAAGCGGGTTTTTAAGTGTTCTGTAATCATTTCGTTGCAAGCGGGTTTTTAAGTGCTCTGGAGTCATTTCGTTGCAAGCGGGTTTTTAAGTGCTCTGGAGTCATTTCGTTGCAAGCGGGTTTTTAAGTGCTCTGGAGTCATTTCGTTGCAAGCGGGTTTTTAAGTGCTCTGGATTCATTTCGTTGCAAGCGGGTTTTTAAGTGCTCTGTAGTCATTTCGTTGCAAGCGGGTTTTTAAGTGCTCTGGAGTCATTTCGTTGCAAGCGGGTTTTTAAGTGCTCTGAAGGCATTTCGTTGCAAGCGGGTTTTTAAGTGCTCTGGAGTCATTTCGTTGCAAGCGGGTTTTTACGTGTTCCGGAGTCATTTCGTTGCAAGCGGGTTTTTACATACTTCTCAGACATTTCACTTAAAGCGGGTTTTTTAAATGCTCTGTAGGCATTTCGTTGCAAGCGGGTTTTTAAGTGCTCTGGAGTCATTTTGTTGCAAGCGGGTTTTTACTTGTTCCTGAGTCATTTCGTTGCAAGCGGGTTTTTACATACTTCTCAGACATCAGTGGAAGCGGGTTTTTTAAATGCTCTGTAGGCATTTCGTTGCAAGCGGGTTTTTAAGTGCTCTGGAGTCATTTCGTTGCAAGCGGGTTTTTAAGTGCTCTGGAGTCATTTCGTTGCAAGCGGGTTTTTACGTGTTCTGGAGTCATTTCGTTGCAAGCGGGTTTTTACATACTTCTCAGACATCAGTGGAAGCGGGTTTTTTAAATGCTCTGTAGGCATTTCGTTGCAAGCAGGTTTTTAAGTGCTCTGGAGTCATTTCTTTGCAAGCGGGTTTTTAAGTGCTCTGGAGTCATTTCGTTGCAAGCGGGTTTTTACGTGTTCTGGAGTCATTTCGTTGCAAGCGGGTTTTTACATACTTCTCAGACATCAGTGGAAGTGGGTTTTTTAAATGCTCTGTAGGCATTTCGTTGCAAGCGGGTTTTTTAGTGCTCTGGAGTCATTTCGTTGCAAGCGGGTTTTTAAGTGTTCTGGAATCATTTCGTTGCAAGCGGGTTTTTAAGTGCTCTGGAGTCATTTCGTTGCAAGCGGGTTTTTAAGTGCTCTGGAGTCATTTCGTTGCATGAGGGTTTTTAAGTGCTCTGAAGGCATTTCGTTGTAAGCGGGTTTTTAAGTGCTCTGGAGTCATTTCGTTGCAAGCGGGTTTTTACGTGTTCTGGAGTCATTTCGTTGCAAGCGGCTTTTTACATACTTCTCAGACATTTCACTGGAAGCGGGTTTTTTAAGTGCTCTGTAGGCATTTCGTTGCAAGCGGGTTTTTAAGTGCTCTGGAGTCATTACGTTGCAAGCGGGTTTTTAAGTGTTCTGGAGTCATTTCGTTGCAAGCCGGTTTTTAAGTGCTCTGGAGTCATTTCGATGCAAGCGGGTTTTTAAGTGCTCTGGAGTCATTTCGTTGCAAGCGGGTTTTTAAGTGCTCTGGAGTCATTTTGTTGCAAGCGGGTTTTTAAGTGCTCTGGAGTCATTTCGTTGCAAGCGGGTTTTTAAGTGCTCTGGAGTCATTTCGTTGCAAGCGGGTTTTTAAGTGCTCTGGAGTCATTTCGTTGCAAGCGGGTTTTTAAGTGCTCTGGATTCATTTCGTTGCAAGCGGGTTTTTAAGTGCTCTGCAGTCATTTCGTTGCAAGCAGGTTTTTAAGTGCTCTGGAGTCATTTCGTTGCAAGCGGGTTTTTAAGTACTCTGGAGACATTTCGGTACAAGCGGGTTTTTAAGTGCTCTGGAGTCATTTCGTTGCAAGCGGGTTTTTAAGTGCTCTGGAGTCATTTCGTTGCAAGCGGGTTTTTAAGTGCTCTGAAGTTATTTTGTTGCAAGCGGGTTTTTAAGTGCTCTGGAGTCATTTCGTTGCAAGCGGGTTTTTACGTGTTCTGGAGTCATTTCGTTGCAAGCGGGTTTTTACATACTTCTCAGACATTTCACTGGAAGCGGGTTTTTTAAATGCTCTGTAGGCATTTCGTTGCAAGCGGGTTTTTAAGTGCTCTGGAGTCATTACGTTGCAAGCGGGTTTTTAAGTGCTCTGGAGTCATTTCATTGCAAGCGGGTTTTTAAGTGCTCTGGAGTCATTTCGTTGCAAGCGGGTTTTTAAGTGCTCTGGAGTCATTTCGTTGCAAGCGGGTTTTTAAGTGCTCTGGAGTCATTTCGTTGCAAGCGGGTTTTTAAGTGCTCTGGAGTCATTTCGTTGCAAGCGGGTTTTTAAGTGTTCTGGAGTCATTTCGTTGCAAGCGAGTTTTTACATACTTCTCAGACATTTCACTGGAAGCGGGTTTTTTAAATGCTCTGTAGGCATTTCGTTGCAAGCGGGTTTTTAAGTGCTCTGGAGTCATTTCGTTGCAAGCGGGTTTTTACGTGTTCTGGAGTCATTTCGTTGCAAGCGGGTTTTTACATACTTCTCAGACATTTCACGGGAAGCGGGTTTTTTAAATGCTCTGTAGGCATTTCGTTGCAAGCTGGTTTTTAAGTGCTCTGGAGTCATTTCGTTGCAAGCGGGTTTTTAAGTGCTCTGGAGACATTTTGTTGCAAGCGGGTTTTTAAGTGCTCTGGATTCATTTCGTTGCAAGCGGGTTTTTAAGTGCTCTGCAGTCATTTCGTTGCAAGCAGGTTTTTAAGTGCTCTGGAGTCATTTCGTTGCAAGCGGGTTTTTAAGTACTCTGGAGACATTTCGGTACAAGCGGGTTTTTAAGTGCTCTGGAGTCATTTCGTTGCAAGCGGGTTTTTAAGTGCTCTGGAGTCATTTCGTTGCAAGCGGGTTTTTAAGTGCTCTGAAGGCATTTTGTTGCAAGCGGGTTTTTAAGTGCTCTGGAGTCATTTCGTTGCAAGCGGGTTTTTACGTGTTCTGGAGTCATTTCGTTGCAAGCGGGTTTTTACATACTTCTCAGACATTTCACTGGAAGCGGGTTTTTTAAATGCTCTGTAGGCATTTCGTTGCAAGCGGGTTTTTAAGTGCTCTGGAGTCATTTCGTTGCAAGCGGGTTTTTACGTGTTCTGGAGTCATTTCGTTGCAAGCGGGTTTTTACATACTTCTCAGACATTTCACTGGAAGCGGGTTTTTTAAATGCTCTGTAGGCATTTCGTTGCAAGCGGGTTTTTAAGTACTCTGGAGTAATTTCGTTGCAAGCGGGTTTTTACGTGTTCTGGAGTCATTTCGTTGCAAGCGGGTTTTTAAGTGCTCTGGAGTCATTTCGTTGCAAGCGGGTTTTTAAGTGCTCTGGAGTCATTTCGTTGCAAGCGGGTTTTTAAGTGCTCTGGAGTCATTTCGTTGCAAGCGGGTTTTTAAGTGCTCTGGATTCATTTCGTTGCAAGCGGGTTTTTAAGTGCTCTGTAGTCATTTCGTTGCAAGCGGGTTTTTAAGTGCTCTGGAGTCATTTCGTTGCAAGCGGGTTTTTAAGTGCTCTGAAGGCATTTCGTTGCAAGCGGGTTTTTAAGTGCTCTGGAGTCATTTCGTTGCAAGTGGGTTTTTACGTGTTCTGGAGTCATTTCGTTGCAAGCGGGTTTTTACATACTTCTCAGACATTTCACTTGAAGCGGGTTTTTTAAATGCTCTGTAGGCATTTCGTTGCAAGCGGGTTTTTAAGTGCTCTGGAGTCATTTCGTTGCAAGCGGGTTTTTACGTGTTCTGGAGTCATTTCGTTGCAAGCGGGTTTTTACATACTTCTCAGACATCAGTGGAAGCGGGTTTTTTAAATGCTCTGTAGGCATTTCGTTGCAAGCGGGTTTTTAAGTGCTCTGGAGTCATTTCTTTGCAAGCGGGTTTTTAAGTGCTCTGGAGTCATTTCGTTGCAAGCGGGTTTTTACGTGTTCTGGAGTCATTTCGTTGCAAGCGGGTGTTTACATACTTCTCAGACATCAGTGGAAGTGGGTTTTTTAAATGCTCTGTAGGCATTTCGTTGCAAGCCGGTTTTTTAGTGCTCTGGAGTCATTTCGTTGCAAGCGGGTTTTTACGTGTTCTGGAGTCATTTCGTTGCAAGCGGGTTTTTAAGTGCTCTGGAGTCATTTCGTTGCAAGCGGGTTTTTAAGTGCTCTGGAGTCATTTCGTTGCAAGCGGGTTTTTACGTGTTCTGGAGTCATTTCGTTGCAAGCGGGTTTTTAAGTGCTCTGGAGTCATTTCGTTGCAAGCGGGTTTTTAAGTGCTCTGGAGTCATTTCGTTGCATGCGGGTTTTTAAGTGCTCTGAAGGCATTTCGTTGTAAGCGGGTTTTTAAGTGCTCTGGAGTCATTTCGTTGCAAGCGGGTTTTTACGTGTTCTGGAGTCATTTCGTTGCAAGCGGCTTTTTACATACTTCTCAGACATTTCACTGGAAGCGGGTTTTTTAAATGCTCTGTAGGCATTTCGTTGCAAGCGGGTTTTTAAGTGCTCTGGAGTCATTACGTTGCAAGCGGGTTTTTAAGTGTTCTGGAGTCATTTCGATGCAAGCCGGTTTTTAAGTGCTCTGGAGTCATTTCGTTGCAAGCGGGTTTTTAAGTGCTCTGGAGTCATTTCGTTGCAAGCGGGTTTTTAAGTGCTCTGGAGTCATTTCGTTGCAAGCGGGTTTTTAAGTGCTCTGGAGTCATTTCGTTGCAAGCGGGTTTTTAAGTGCTCTGGAGTCATTTCGTTGCAAGCGGGTTTTTAAGTGCTCTGGTGTCATTTCGTTGCAAGCGGGTTTTTACGTGTTCTGGAGTCATTTCGTTGCAAGCGGGTTTTTACATACTTCTCAGACATTTCACTGGAAGCGGGTTTTTTAAATGCTCTGTAGGCATTTCGTTGCAAGCGGGTTTTTAAGTGCTCTGGAGTCATTTCGTTGCAAGCGGGTTTTTACGTGTTCTGGAGTCATTTCGTTGCAAGCGGGTTTTTACATACTTCTCAGACATTTCACTGGAAGCGGGTTTTTTAAATGCTCTGTAGGCATTTCGTTTCAAGCGGGTTTTTAAGTACTCTGGAGTCATTTCGTTGCAAGCGGGTTTTTACGTGTTCTGGAGTCATTTCGTTGCAAGCGGGTTTTTAAGTGCTCTGGAGTCATTTCGTTGCAAGCGGGTTTTTAAGTGCTCTGGAGTCATTTCGTTGCTAGCGGGTTTTTAAGTGCTCTGGAGTCATTTCGTTGCAAGCGGGTTTTTAAGTGCTCTGGATTCATTTCGTTGCAAGCGGGTTTTTAAGTGCTCTGTAGTCATTTCGTTGCAAGCGGGTTTTTAAGTGCTCTGGAGTCATTTCGTTGCAAGCGGGTTTTTAAGTGCTCTGAAGGCATTTCGTTGCAAGCGGGTTTTTAAGTGCTCTGGAGTCATTTCGTTGCAAGCGGGTTTTTACGTGTTCAGGAGTCATTTCGTTGCAAGCGGGTTTTTACATACTTCTCAGACATTTCACTTAAAGCGGGTTTTTTAAATGCTCTGTAGGCATTTCGTTGCAAGCGGGTTTTTAAGTGCTCTGGAGTCATTTCGTTGCAAGCGGGTTTTTACGTGTTCTGGAGTCATTTCGTTGCAAGCGGGTTTTTACATACTTCTCAGACATCAGTGGAAGCGGGTTTTTTAAATGCTCTGTAGGCATTTCGTTGCAAGCGGGTTTTTAAGTGCTCTGGAGTCATTTCGTTGCAAGCGGGTTTTTAAGTGCTCTGGAGTCATTTCGTTGCAAGCGGGTTTTTACATACTTCTCAGACATCAGTGGAAGCGGGTTTTTTAAATGCTCTGTAGGCATTTCGTTGCAAGCGGGTTTTTAAGTGCTCTGGAGTCATTTCTTTGCAAGCGGGTTTTTAAGTGCTCTGGAGTCATTTCGTTGCAAGCGGGTTTTTACGTGTTCTGGAGTCATTTCGTTGCAAGCGGGTTTTTACATACTTCTCAGACATCAGTGGAAGTGGGTTTTTTAAATGCTCTGTAGGCATTTCGTTGCAAGCGGGTTTTTTAGTGCTCTGGAGTCATTTCGTTGCAAGCGGGTTTTTAAGTGTTCTGGAATCATTTCTTTGCAAGCGGGTTTTTAAGTGCTCTGGAGTCATTTCGTTGCAAGCGGGTTTTTAAGTGCTCTGGAGTCATTTCGTTGCATGCGGGTTTTTAAGTGCTCTGAAGGCATTTCGTTGTAAGCGGGTTTTTAAGTGCTCTGGAGTCATTTCGTTGCAAGCGGGTTTTTACGTGTTCTGGAGTCATTTCGTTGCAAGCGGCTTTTTACATACTTCTCAGACATTTCACTGGAAGCGGGTTTTTTAAATGCTCTGTAGGCATTTCGTTGCAAGCGGGTTTTTAAGTGCTCTGGAGTCATTTCGTTGCAAGCGGGTTTTTAAGTGCTCTGGAGTCATTTCGTTGCAAGCGGGTTTTTACGTGTTCTGGAGTCATTTCGTTGCAAGCGGGTTTTTAAGTGCTCTGGAGTCATTTCGTTGCATGCGGGTTTTTAAGTGCTCTGAAGGCATTTCGTTGTAAGCGGGTTTTTAAGTGCTCTGGAGTCATTTCGTTGCAAGCGGGTTTTTACGTGTTCTGGAGTCATTTCGTTGCAAGCGGGTTTTTACATACTTCTCAGACATCAGTGGAAGTGGGTTTTTTAAATGCTCTGTAGGCATTTCGTTGCAAGCGGGTTTTTTAGTGCTCTGGAGTCATTTCGTTGCAAGCGGGTTTTTAAGTGTTCTGGAATCATTTCGTTGCAAGCGGGTTTTTAAGTGCTCTGGAGTCATTTCGTTGCAAGCGGGTTTTTAAGTGCTCTGGAGTCATTTCGTTGCAAGCGGGTTTTTAAGTGCTCTGGAGTCATTTCGTTGCAAGCGGGTTTTTAAGTGCTCTGGATTCATTTCGTTGCAAGCGGGTTTTTAAGTGCTCTGTAGTCATTTCGTTGCAAGCGGGTTTTTAAGTGCTCTGGAGTCATTTCGTTGCAAGCAGGTTTTTAAGTGCTCTGAAGGCATTTCGTTGCAAGCGGGTTTTTAAGTGCTCTGGAGTCATTTCGTTGCAAGCGGGTTTTTACGTGTTCTGGAGTCATTTCGTTGCAAGCGGGTTTTTACATACTTCTCAGACATTTCACTTAAAGCGGGTTTTTTAAATGCTCTGTAGGCATTTCGTTGCAAGCGGGTTTTTAAGTGCTCTGGAGTCATTTCGTTGCAAGCGGGTTTTTACTTGTTCCTGAGTCATTTCGTTGCAAGCGGGTTTTTACATACTTCTCAGACATCAGTGGAAGCGGGTTTTTTAAATGCTCTGTAGGCATTTCGTTGCAAGCGGGTTTTTAAGTGCTCTGGAGTCATTTCGTTGCAAGCGGGTTTTTAAGTGCTCTGGAGTCATTTCGTTGCAAGCGGGTTTTTACGTGTTCTGGAGTCATTTCGTTGCAAGCGGGTTTTTACATACTTCTCAGACATCAGTGGAAGCGGGTTTTTTAAATGCTCTGTAGGCATTTCGTTGCAAGCAGGTTTTTAAGTGCTCTGGAGTCATTTCTTTGCAAGCGGGTTTTTAAGTGCTCTGGAGTCATTTCGTTGCAAGCGGGTTTTTACGTGTTCTGGAGTCATTTCGTTGCAAGCGGGTTTTTACATACTTCTCAGAAATCAGTGGAAGTGGGTTTTTTAAATGCTCTGTAGGCATTTCGTTGCAAGCGGGTTTTTTAGTGCTCTGGAGTCATTTCGTTGCAAGCGGGTTTTTAAGTGTTCTGGAATCATTTCGTTGCAAGCGGGTTTTTAAGTGCTCTGGAGTCATTTCGTTGCAAGCGGGTTTTTAAGTGCTCTGGAGTCATTTCGTTGCAAGCGGGTTTTTAAGTGCTCTGGAGTCATTTCGTTGCAAGCGGGTTTTTAAGTGCTCTGGATTCATTTCGTTGCAAGCGGGTTTTTAAGTGCTCTGTAGTCATTTCGTTGCAAGCGGGTTTTTAAGTGCTCTGGAGTCATTTCGTTGCAAGCGGGTTTTTAAGTGCTCTGAAGGCATTTCGTTGCAAGCGGGTTTTTAAGTGCTCTGGAGTCATTTCGTTGCAAGCGGGTTTTTACGTGTTCTGGAGTCATTTCGTTGCAAGCGGGTTTTTACATACTTCTCAGACATTTCACTTAAAGCGGGTTTTTTAAATGCTCTGTAGGCATTTCGTTGCAAGCGGGTTTTTAAGTGCTCTGGAGTCATTTCGTTGCAAGCGGGTTTTTACTTGTTCCTGAGTCATTTCGTTGCAAGCGGGTTTTTACATACTTCTCAGACATCAGTGGAAGCGGGTTTTTTAAATGCTCTGTAGGCATTTCGTTGCAAGCGGGTTTTTAAGTGCTCTGGAGTCATTTCGTTGCAAGCGGGTTTTTAAGTGCTCTGGAGTCATTTCGTTGCAAGCGGGTTTTTACGTGTTCTGGAGTCATTTCGTTGCAAGCGGGTTTTTACATACTTCTCAGACATCAGTGGAAGCGGGTTTTTTAAATGCTCTGTAGGCATTTCGTTGCAAGCAGGTTTTTAAGTGCTCTGGAGTCATTTCTTTGCAAGCGGGTTTTTAAGTGCTCTGGAGTCATTTCGTTGCAAGCGGGTTTTTACGTGTTCTGGAGTCATTTCGTTGCAAGCGGGTTTTTACATACTTCTCAGACATCAGTGGAAGTGGGTTTTTTAAATGCTCTGTAGGCATTTCGTTGCAAGCGGGTTTTTTAGTGCTCTGGAGTCATTTCGTTGCAAGAGGGTTTTTAAGTGTTCTGGAATCATTTCGTTGCAAGCGGGTTTTTAAGTGCTCTGGAGTCATTTCGTTGCAAGCGGGTTTTTAAGTGCTCTGGAGTCATTTCGTTGCATGAGGGTTTCTAAGTGCTCTGAAGGCATTTCGTTGTAAGCGGGTTTTTAAGTGCTCTGGAGTCATTTCGTTGCAAGCGGGTTTTTACGTGTTCTGGAGTCATTTCGTTGCAAGCGGCTTTTTACATACTTCTCAGACATTTCACTGGAAGCGGGTTTTTTAAATGCTCTGTAGGCATTTCGTTGCAAGCGGGTTTTTAAGTGCTCTGGAGTCATTACGTTGCAAGCGGGTTTTTAAGTGCTCTGGAGTCATTTCATTGCAAGCGGGTTTTTAAGTGCTCTGGAGTCATTTCGTTGCAAGCGGGTTTTTAAGTGCTCTGGAGTCATTTCGTTGCAAGCGGGTTTTTAAGTGCTCTGGAGTCATTTCGTTGCAAGCGGGTTTTTAAGTGCTCTGGAGTCATTTCGTTGCAAGCGGGTTTTTAAGTGTTCTGGAGTCATTTCGTTGCAAGCGAGTTTTTACATACTTCTCAGACATTTCACTGGAAGCGGGTTTTTTAAATGCTCTGTAGGCATTTCGTTGCAAGCGGGTTTTTAAGTGCTCTGGAGTCATTTCGTTGCAAGCGGGTTTTTACGTGTTCTGGAGTCATTTCGTTGCAAGCGGGTTTTTACATACTTCTCAGACATTTCACGGGAAGCGGGTTTTTTAAATGCTCTGTAGGCATTTCGTTGCAAGCGGGTTTTTAAGTACTCTGGAGTCATTTCGTTGCAAGCGGGTTTTTACGTGTTCTGGAGTCATTTCGTTGAAAGCGGGTTTTTAAGTGCTCTGGAGTCATTTCGTTGCAAGCGGGTTTTTAAGTGCTCTGAAGGCATTTCGTTGCAAGCGGGTTTTTAAGTGCTCTGAAGGCATTTCGTTGCAAGCTGGTTTTTAAGTGCTCTGGAGTCATTTCGTTGCAAGCGGGTTTTTAAGTGCTCTGGAGTCATTTTGTTGCAAGCGGGTTTTTAAGTGCTCTGGAGACATTTTGTTGCAAGCGGGTTTTTAAGTGCTCTGGATTCATTTCGTTGCAAGCGGGTTTTTAAGTGCTCTGCAGTCATTTCGTTGCAAGCAGGTTTTTAAGTGCTCTGGAGTCATTTCGTTGCAAGCGGGTTTTTAAGTACTCTGGAGACATTTCGGTACAAGCGGGTTTTTAAGTGCTCTGGAGTCATTTCGTTGCAAGCGGGTTTTTAAGTGCTCTGGAGTCATTTCGTTGCAAGCGGGTTTTTAAGTGCTCTGAAGGCATTTTGTTGCAAGCGGGTTTTTAAGTGCTCTGGAGTCATTTCGTTGCAAGCGGGTTTTTACGTGTTCTGGAGTCATTTCGTTGCAAGCGGGTTTTTACATACTTCTCAGACATTTCACTGGAAGCGGGTTTTTTAAATGCTCTGTAGGCATTTCGTTGCAAGCGGGTTTTTAAGTGCTCTGGAGTCATTTCGTTGCAAGCGGGTTTTTACGTGTTCTGGAGTCATTTCGTTGCAAGCGGGTTTTTACATACTTCTCAGACATTTCACTGGAAGCGGGTTTTTTAAATGCTCTGTAGGCATTTCGTTGCAAGCGGGTTTTTAAGTACTCTGGAGTAATTTCGTTGCAAGCGGGTTTTTACGTGTTCTGGAGTCATTTCGTTGCAAGCGGGTTTTTAAGTGCTCTGGAGTCATTTCGTTGCAAGCGGGTTTTTAAGTGCTCTGGAGTCATTTCGTTGCAAGCGGGTTTTTAAGTGCTCTGGAGTCATTTCGTTGCAAGCGGGTTTTTAAGTGCTCTGGATTCATTTCGTTGCAAGCGGGTTTTTAAGTGCTCTGTAGTCATTTCGGTGCAAGCGGGTTTTTAAGTGCTCTGGAGTCATTTCGTTGCAAGCGGGTTTTTAAGTGCTCTGAAGGCATTTCGTTGCAAGCGGGTTTTTAAGTGCTCTGGAGTCATTTCGTTGCAAGTGGGTTTTTACGTGTTCTGGAGTCATTTCGTTGCAAGCGGGTTTTTACATACTTCTCAGACATTTCACTTGAAGCGGGTTTTTTAAATGCTCTGTAGGCATTTCGTTGCAAGCGGGTTTTTAAGTGCTCTGGAGTCATTTCGTTGCCAGCGGGTTTTTACGTGTTCTGGAGTCATTTCGTTGCAAGCAGGTTTTTACATACTTCTCAGACATCAGTGGAAGCGGGTTTTTTAAATGCTCTGTAGGCATTTCGTTGCAAGCGGGTTTTTAAGTGCTCTGGAGTCATTTCTTTGCAAGCGGGTTTTTAAGTGCTCTGGAGTCATTTCGTTGCAAGTGGGTTTTTACGTGTTCTGGAGTCATTTCGTTGCAAGCGGGTTTTTACATACTTCTCAGACATCAGTGGAAGTGGGTTTTTTAAATGCTCTGTAGGCATTTCGTTGCAAGCCGGTTTTTTAGTGCTCTGGAGTCATTTCGTTGCAAACGGGTTTTTAAGTGCTCTGGAGTCATTTTGTTGCAAGCGGGTTTTTAAGTGCTCTGGAGTCATTTCGTTGCAAGCGGGTTTTTAAGTGCTCTGGAGTCATTTCGTTGCAAGCGGGTTTTTAAGTGCTCTGGATTCATTTCGTTGCAAGCGGGTTTTTAAGTGCTCTGCAGTCATTTCGTTGCAAGCAGGTTTTTAAGTGCTCTGGAGTCATTTCGTTGCAAGCGGGTTTTTAAGTACTCTGGAGACATTTCGGTACAAGCGGGTTTTTAAGTGCTCTGGAGTCATTTCGTTGCAAGCGGGTTTTTAAGTGCTCTGGAGTCATTTCGTTGCAAGCGGGTTTTTACGTGTTCTGGAGTCATTTCGTTGCAAGCGGGTTTTTAAGTGCTCTGGAGTCATTTCGTTGCAAGCGGGTTTTTAAGTGCTCTGGAGTCATTTCGTTGCATGCGGGTTTTTAAGTGCTCTGAAGGCATTTCGTTGTAAGCGGGTTTTTAAGTGCTCTGGAGTCATTTCGTTGCAAGCGGGTTTTTACGTGTTCTGGAGTCATTTCGTTGCAAGCGGCTTTTTACATACTTCTCAGACATTTCACTGGAAGCGGGTTTTTTAAATGCTCTGTAGGCATTTCGTTGCAAGCGGGTTTTTAAGTGCTCTGGAGTCATTACGTTGCAAGCGGGTTTTTAAGTGTTCTGGATTCATTTCGATGCAAGCCGGTTTTTAAGTGCTCTGGAGTCATTTCGTTGCAAGCGGGTTTTTAAGTGCTCTGGAGTCATTTCGTTGCAAGCGGGTTTTTAAGTGCTCTGGAGTCATTTTGTTGCAAGCGGGTTTTTAAGTGCTCTGGAGTCATTTCGTTGCATGCGGGTTTTTAAGTGCTCTGAAGGCATTTCGTTGTAAGCGGGTTTTTAAGTGCTCTGGAGTCATTTTGTTGCAAGCGGGTTTTTACGTGTTCTGGAGTCATTTCGTTGCAAGCGGCTTTTTACATACTTCTCAGACATTTCACTGGAAGCGGGTTTTTTAAATGCTCTGTAGGCATTTCGTTGCAAGCGGGTTTTTAAGTGCTCTGGAGTCATTACGTTGCAAGCGGGTTTTTAAGTGTTCTGGATTCATTTCGATGCAAGCCGGTTTTTAAGTGCTCTGGAGTCATTTCGTTGCAAGCGGGTTTTTAAGTGCTCTGGAGTCATTTCGTTGCAAGCGGGTTTTTAAGTGCTCTGGAGTCATTTTGTTGCAAGCGGGTTTTTAAGTGCTCTGGAGTCATTTCGTTGCATGCGGGTTTTTAAGTGCTCTGAAGGCATTTCGTTGTAAGCGGGTTTTTAAGTGCTCTGGAGTCATTTCGTTGCAAGCGGGTTTTTACGTGTTCTGGAGTCATTTCGTTGCAAGCGGCTTTTTACATACTTCTCAGACATTTCACTGGAAGCGGGTTTTTTAAATGCTCTGTAGGCATTTCGTTGCAAGCGGGTTTTTAAGTGCTCTGGAGTCATTACGTTGCAAGCGGGTTTTTAAGTGTTCTGGAGTCATTTCGATGCAAGCCGGTTTTTAAGTGCTCTGGAGTCATTTCGTTGCAAGCGGGTTTTTATGTGCTCTGGAGTCATTTCGTTGCAAGCGGGTTTTTAAGTGCTCTGGAGTCATTTTGTTGCAAGCGGGTTTTTAAGTTCTCTGGAGTCATTTCGTTGCAAGCGGGTTTTTAAGTGCTCTGGAGTCATTTCGTTGCAAGCGGGTTTTTAAGTGCTCTGGTGTCATTTCGTTGCAAGCGGGTTTTTACGTGTTCTGGAGTCATTTCGTTGCAAGCGGGTTTTTACATACTTCTCAGACATTTCACTGGAAGCGGGTTTTTTAAATGCTCTGTAGGCATTTCGTTGCAAGCGGGTTTTTAAGTGCTCTGGAGTCATTTCGTTGCAAGCAGGTTTTTACGTGTTCTGGAGTCATTTCGTTGCAAGCGGGTTTTTACATACTTCTCAGACATTTCACTGGAAGCGGGTTTTTTAAATGCTCTGTAGGCATTTCGTTTCAAGCGGGTTTTTAAGTACTCTGGAGTCATTTCGTTGCAAGCGGGTTTTCGTGTTCTGGAGTCATTTCGTTGCAAGCGGGTTTTTAAGTGCTCTGGAGTCATTTCGTTGCAAGCGGGTTTTTAAGTGCTCTGGAGTCATTTCGTTGCTAGCGGGTTTTTAAGTGCTCTGGAGTCATTTCGTTGCAAGCGGGTTTTTAAGTGCTCTGGATTCATTTCGTTGCAAGCGGGTTTTTAAGTGCTCTGTAGTCATTTCGTTGCAAGCGGGTTTTTAAGTGCTCTGGAGTCATTTCGTTGCAAGCGGGTTTTTAAGTGCTCTGAAGGCATTTCGTTGCAAGCGGGTTTTTACATACTTCTCAGACATCAGTGGAAGCGGGTTTTTTAAATGCTCTGTAGGCATTTCGTTGCAAGCGGGTTTTTAAGTGCTCTGGAGTCATTTCGTTGCTAGCGGGTTTTTAAGTGCTCTGGAGTCATTTCGTTGCAAGCGGGTTTTTAAGTGCTCTGGATTCATTTCGTTGCAAGCGGGTTTTTAAGTGCTCTGTAGTCATTTCGTTGCAAGCGGGTTTTTAAGTGCTCTGGAGTCATTTCGTTGCAAGCGGGTTTTTACGTGTTCTGGAGTCATTTCGTTGCAAGCGGGTTTTTACATACTTCTCAGACATCAGTGGAAGCGGGTTTTTTAAATGCTCTGTAGGCATTTCGTTGCAAGCGGGTTTTTAAGTGCTCTGGAGTCATTTCGTTGCAAGCGGGTTTTTAAGTGCTCTGGAGTCATTTCGTTGCAAGCGGGTTTTTACATACTTCTCAGACATCAGTGGAAGCGGGTTTTTTAAATGCTCTGTAGGCATTTCGTTGCAAGCGGGTTTTTAAGTGCTCTGGAGTCATTTCTTTGCAAGCGGGTTTTTAAGTGCTCTGGAGTCATTTCGTTGCAAGCGGGTTTTTACGTGTTCTGGAGTCATTTCGTTGCAAGCGGGTTTTTACATACTTCTCAGACATCAGTGGAAGTGGGTTTTTTAAATGCTCTGTAGGCATTTCGTTGCAAGCGGGTTTTTTAGTGCTCTGGAGTCATTTCGTTGCAAGCGGGTTTTTAAGTGTTCTGGAATCATTTCGTTGCAAGCGGGTTTTTAAGTGCTCTGGAGTCATTTCGTTGCAAGCGGGTTTTTAAGTGCTCTGGAGTCATTTCGTTGCATGCGGGTTTTTAAGTGCTCTGAAGGCATTTCGTTGTAAGCGGGTTTTTAAGTGCTCTGGAGTCATTTCGTTGCAAGCGGGTTTTTACGTGTTCTGGAGTCATTTCGTTGCAAGCGGCTTTTTACATACTTCTCAGACATTTCACTGGAAGCGGGTTTTTTAAATGCTCTGTAGGCATTTCGTTGCAAGCGGGTTTTTAAGTGCTCTGGAGTCATTACGTTGCAAGCGGGTTTTTAAGTGTTCTGGAGTCATTTCGTTGCAAGCCGGTTTTTAAGTGCTCTGGAGTCATTTCGTTGCAAGCGGGTTTTTAAGTGCTCTGGAGTCATTTCGTTGCAAGCGGGTTTTTAAGTGCTCTGGAGTCATTTCGTTGCAAGCGGGTTTTTAAGTGCTCTGGAGTCATTTCGTTGCAAGCGGGTTTTTAAGTGCTCTGGAGTCATTTCGTTGCAAGCGGGTTTTTAAGT
The DNA here is from genome assembly GCF_030254825.1 of Meriones unguiculatus. Taxonomy (NCBI): domain Eukaryota; kingdom Metazoa; phylum Chordata; class Mammalia; order Rodentia; family Muridae; genus Meriones; species Meriones unguiculatus. The sequence continues at coordinate 66,459,329 of NC_083352.1, read as the reverse complement.
GCTCTGGAGTCATTTCGTTGCAAGCGGGTTTTTACGTGTTCTGGAGTCATTTCGTTGCAAGCGGGTTTTTACATACTTCTCAGACATTTCACTGGAAGCGGGTTTTTTAAATGCTCTGTAGGCATTTCGTTGCAAGCGGGTTTTTAAGTGCTCTGGAGTCATTACGTTGCAAGCGGGTTTTTAAGTGCTCTGGAGTCATTTCGTTGCAAGCGGGTTTTTAAGTGCTCTGGAGTCATTTCGTTGCAAGCGGGTTTTTAAGTGCTCTGGAGTCATTTCGTTGCAAGCGGGTTTTTAAGTGTTCTGGAGTCATTTCGTTGCAAGCGGGTTTTTAAGTGCTCTGGAGTCATTTCGTTGCAAGCGGGTTTTTAAGTGCTCTGGAGTCATTTCGTTGCAAGCGGGTTTTTAAGTGCTCTGGAGTCATTTCGTTGCAAGCGGGTTTTTAAGTGCTCTGGAGTCATTTCGTTGCAAGCGGGTTTTACATACTTCTCAGACATTTCACTGGAAGCGGGTTTTTTAAATGCTCTGTAGGCATTTCGTTGCAAGCGGGTTTTTAAGTGCTCTGGAGTCATTTCGTTGCAAGCGGGTTTTTACGTGTTCTGGAGTCATTTCGTTGCAAGCGGGTTTTTACATACTTCTCAGACATTTCACGGGAAGCGGGTTTTTTAAATGCTCTGTAGGCATTTCGTTGCAAGCGGGTTTTTAAGTACTCTGGAGTCATTTCGTTGCAAGCGGGTTTTTACGTGTTCTGGAGTCATTTCGTTGCAAGCGGGTTTTTAAGTGCTCTGGAGTCATTTCGTTGCAAGCGGGTTTTTAAGTGCTCTGAAGGCATTTCGTTGCAAGGGGGTTTTTAAGTGCTCTGAAGGCATTTCGTTGCAAGCGGGTTTTTAAGTGCTCTGGAGTCATTTCGTTCCAAGCGGGTTTTTAAGTACTCTGGAGACATTTCGTTGCAAGCGGGTTTTTAAGTGCTCTGGATTCATTTCGTTGCAAGCGGGTTTTTAAGTGCTCTGCAGACATTTCGTTGCAAGCAGGTTTTTAAGTGCTCTGGAGTCATTTCGTTGCAAGCGGGTTTTTAAGTACTCTGGAGACATTTCGGTACAAGCGGGTTTTTAAGTGCTCTGGAGTCATTTCGTTGCAAGCGGGTTTTTACGTGTTCTGGAGTCATTTCGTTGCAAGCGGGTTTTTACATACTTCTCAGACATTTCACTGGAAGCGGGTTTTTTAAATGCTCTGTAGGCATTTCGTTGCAAGCGGGTTTTTAAGTGCTCTGGAGTCATTTCGTTGCAAGCGGGTTTTTACGTGTTCTGGAGTCATTTCGTTGCAAGCGGGTTTTTACATACTTCTCAGACATTTCACTGGAAGCGGGTTTTTTAAATGCTCTGTAGGCATTTCGTTGCAAGCGGGTTTTTAAGTACTCTGGAGTCATTTCGTTGCAAGCGGGTTTTTACGTGTTCTGGAGTCATTTCGTTGCAAGCGGGTTTTTAAGTGCTCTGGAGTCATTTCGTTGCAAGCGGGTTTTTAAGTGCTCTGGAGTCATTTCGTTGCAAGCGGGTTTTTAAGTGCTCTGGAGTCATTTCGTTGCAAGCGGGTTTTTAAGTGCTCTGGATTCATTTCGTTGCAAGCGGGTTTTTAAGTGCTCTGTAGTCATTTCGTTGCAAGCGGGTTTTTAAGTGCTCTGGAGTCATTTCGTTGCAAGCGGGTTTTTAAGTGCTCTGAAGGCATTTCGTTGCAAGCGGGTTTTTAAGTGCTCTGGAGTCATTTCGTTGCAAGCGGGTTTTTACGTGTTCTGGAGTCATTTCGTTGCAAGCGGGTTTTTACATACTTCTCAGACATTTCACTTGAAGCGGGTTTTTTAAATGCTCTGTAGGCATTTCGTTGCAAGCGGGTATTTAAGTGCTCTGGAGTCATTTCGTTGCAAGCGGGTTTTTACGTGTTCTGGAGTCATTTCGTTGCAAGCGGGTTTTTACATACTTCTCAGACATTTCACTTGAAGCGGGTTTTTTAAATGCTCTGTAGGCATTTCGTTGCAAGCGGGTTTTTAAGTGCTCTGGAGTCATTTCTTTGCAAGCGGGTTTTTAAGTGCTCTTGAGTCATTTCGTTGCAAGCGGGTTTTTACGTGTTCTGGAGTCATTTCTTTGCAAGCGGGTTTTTACATACTTCTCAGACATCAGTGGAAGTGGGTTTTTTAAATGCTCTGTAGGCATTTCGTTGCAAGCCGGTTTTTTAGTGCTCTGGAGTCATTTCGTTGCAAGCGGGTTTTTAAGTGTTCTGGAATCATTTCGTTGCAAGCGGGTTTTTAAGTGCTCTGGAGTCATTTCGTTGCAAGCGGGTTTTTAAGTGCTCTGGAGTCATTTCGTTGCATGCGGGTTTTTAAGTCCTCTGAAGCCATTTCGTTGTAAGCGGGTTTTTAAGTGCTCTGGAGTCATTTCGTTGCAAGCGGGTTTTTACGTGTTCTGGAGTCATTTCGTAGCAAGCGGCTTTTTACATACTTCTCAGACATTTCACTGGAAGCGGGTTTTTTAAATGCTCTGTAGGCATTTCGTTGCAAGCGGGTTTTTAAGTGCTCTGGAGTCATTACGTTGCAAGCGGGTTTTTAAGTGCTCTGGATTCATTTCGTTGCAAGCGGGTTTTTAAGTGCTCTGCAGTCATTTCGTTGCAAGCAGGTTTTTAAGTGCTCTGGAGTCATTTCGTTGCAAGCGGGTTTTTAAGTACTCTGGAGACATTTCGGTACAAGCGGGTTTTTAAGTGCTCTGGAGTCATTTCGTTGCAAGCGGGTTTTTACGTGTTCTGGAGTCATTTCGTTGCAAGCGGGTTTTTACATACTTCTCAGACATTTCACTGGAAGCGGGTTTTTTAAATGCTCTGTAGGCATTTCGTTGCAAGCGGGTTTTTAAGTGCTCTGGAGTCATTTCGTTGCAAGCGGGTTTTTACGTGTTCTGGAGTCATTTCGTTGCAAGCGGGTTTTTACATACTTCTCAGACATTTCACTGGAAGCGGGTTTTTTAAATGCTCTGTAGGCATTTCGTTGCAAGCGGGTTTTTAAGTACTCTGGAGTCATTTCGTTGCAAGCGGGTTTTTACGTGCTCTGGAGTCATTTCGTTGCAAGCGGGTTTTTAAGTGCTCTGGAGTCATTTCGTTGCATGCGGGTTTTTAAGTGCTCTGAAGGCATTTCGTTGTAAGCGGGTTTTTAAGTGCTCTGGAGTCATTTCGTTGCAAGCGGGTTTTTACGTGTTCTGGAGTCATTTCGTTGCAAGCGGGTTTTTACATACTTCTCAGACATTTCACTTAAAGCGGGTTTTTTAAATGCTCTGTAGGCATTTCGTTGCAAGCGGGTTTTTAAGTGCTCTGGAGTCATTTCGTTGCAAGCGGGTTTTTAAGTGCTCTGGAGTCATTTCGTTGCATGCGGGTTTTTAAGTGCTCTGAAGGCATTTCGTTGTAAGCGGGTTTTTAAGTGCTCTGGAGTCATTTCGTTGCAAGCGGGTTTTTACGTGTTCTGGAGTCATTTCGTTGCAAGCGGCTTTTTACATACTTCTCAGACATTTCACTGGAAGCGGGTTTTTTAAATGCTCTGTAGGCATTTCGTTGCAAGCGTGTTTTTAAGTACTCTGGAGTCATTTCGTTGCAAGCGGGTTTTTAAGTGCTCTGGAGTCATTTCGTTGCATGCGGGTTTTTAAGTCCTCTGAAGCCATTTCGTTGTACGCGGGTTTTTAAGTGCTCTGGAGTCATTTCGTTGCAAGCGGGTTTTTACGTGTTCTGGAGTCATTTCGTAGCAAGCGGCTTTTTACATACTTCTCAGACATTTCACTGGAAGCGGGTTTTTTAAATGCTCTGTAGGCATTTCGTTGCAAGCGGGTTTTTAAGTGCTCTGGAGTCATTACGTTGCAAGCGGGTTTTTAAGTGTTCTGGAGTCATTTCGTTGCAAGCCGGTTTTTAAGTGCTCTGGAGTCATTTCGTTGCAAGCGGGTTTTTAAGTGCTCTGGAGTCATTTCGTTGCAAGCGGGTTTTTAAGTGCTCTGGAGTCATTTCGTTGCAAGCGGGTTTTTAAGTGCTCTGGAGTCATTTCGTTGCAAGCGGGTTTTTAAGTGCTCTGGAGTCATTTCGTTGCAAGCGGGTTTTTAAGTGCTCTGGATTCATTTCGTTGCAAGCGGGTTTTTAAGTGCTCTGCAGTCATTTCGTTGCAAGCAGGTTTTTAAGTGCTCTGGAGTCATTTCGTTGCAAGCGGGTTTTTAAGTACTCTGGAGACATTTCGGTACAAGCGGGTTTTTAAGTGCTCTGGAGTCATTTCGTTGCAAGCGGGTTTTTACGTGTTCTGGAGTCATTTCGTTGCAAGCGGGTTTTTACATACTTCTCACACATTTCACTGGAAGCGGGTTTTTTAAATGCTCTGTAGGCATTTCGTTGCAAGCGGGTTTTTAAGTGCTCTGGAGTCATTTCGTTGCAAGCGGGTTTTTACGTGTTCTGGAGTCATTTCGTTGCAAGCGGGTTTTTACATACTTCTCAGACATTTCACTTGAAGCGGGTTTTTTAAATGCTCTGTAGGCATTTCGTTGCAAGCGGGTATTTAAGTGCTCTGGAGTCATTTCGTTGCAAGCGGGTTTTTACGTGTTCTGGAGTCATTTCGTTGCAAGCGGGTTTTTACATACTTCTCAGACATTTCACTTGAAGCGGGTTTTTTAAATGCTCTGTAGGCATTTCGTTGCAAGCGGGTTTTTAAGTGCTCTGGAGTCATTTCTTTGCAAGCGGGTTTTTAAGTGCTCTTGAGTCATTTCGTTGCAAGCGGGTTTTTACGTGTTCTGGAGTCATTTCTTTGCAAGCGGGTTTTTACATACTTCTCAGACATCAGTGGAAGTGGGTTTTTTAAATGCTCTGTAGGCATTTCGTTGCAAGCCGGTTTTTTAGTGCTCTGGAGTCATTTCGTTGCAAGCGGGTTTTTAAGTGTTCTGGAATCATTTCGTTGCAAGCGGGTTTTTAAGTGCTCTGGAGTCATTTCGTTGCAAGCGGGTTTTTAAGTGCTCTGGAGTCATTTCGTTGCATGCGGGTTTTTAAGTCCTCTGAAGCCATTTCGTTGTAAGCGGGTTTTTAAGTGCTCTGGAGTCATTTCGTTGCAAGCGGGTTTTTACGTGTTCTGGAGTCATTTCGTAGCAAGCGGCTTTTTACATACTTCTCAGACATTTCACTGGAAGCGGGTTTTTTAAATGCTCTGTAGGCATTTCGTTGCAAGCGGGTTTTTAAGTGCTCTGGAGTCATTACGTTGCAAGCGGGTTTTTAAGTGCTCTGGATTCATTTCGTTGCAAGCGGGTTTTTAAGTGCTCTGCAGTCATTTCGTTGCAAGCAGGTTTTTAAGTGCTCTGGAGTCATTTCGTTGCAAGCGGGTTTTTAAGTACTCTGGAGACATTTCGGTACAAGCGGGTTTTTAAGTGCTCTGGAGTCATTTCGTTGCAAGCGGGTTTTTACGTGTTCTGGAGTCATTTCGTTGCAAGCGGGTTTTTACATACTTCTCAGACATTTCACTGGAAGCGGGTTTTTTAAATGCTCTGTAGGCATTTCGTTGCAAGCGGGTTTTTAAGTGCTCTGGAGTCATTTCGTTGCAAGCGGGTTTTTACGTGTTCTGGAGTCATTTCGTTGCAAGCGGGTTTTTACATACTTCTCAGACATTTCACTGGAAGCGGGTTTTTTAAATGCTCTGTAGGCATTTCGTTGCAAGCGGCTTTTTAAGTACTCTGGAGTCATTTCGTTGCAAGCGGGTTTTTACGTGCTCTGGAGTCATTTCGTTGCAAGCGGGTTTTTAAGTGCTCTGGAGTCATTTCGTTGCAAGCGGGTTTTTACGTGCTCTGGAGTCATTTCGTTGCAAGCGGGTTTTTAAGTGCTCTGGAGTCATTTCGTTGCAAGCGGGTTTTTAAGTGCTCTGGATTCATTTCGTTGCAAGCGGGTTTTTAAGTGCTCTGTAGTCATTTCGTTGCAAGCGAGTTTTTAAGTGCTCTGGAGTCATTTCGTTGCAAGCGGGTTTTTAAGTGCTCTGAAGGCATTTCGTTGCAAGCGGGTTTTTACATACTTCTCAGACATTTCACTTAAAGCGGGTTTTTTAAATGCTCTGTAGGCATTTCGTTGCAAGCGGGTTTTTAAGTGCTCTGGAGTCATTTCGTTGCAAGCGGGTTTTTAAGTGCTCTGGAGTCATTTCGTTGCATGCGGGTTTTTAAGTGCTCTGAAGGCATTTCGTTGTAAGCGGGTTTTTAAGTGCTCTGGAGTCATTTCGTTGCAAGCGGGTTTTTACGTGTTCTGGAGTCATTTCGTTGCAAGCGGGTTTTTACATACTTCTCAGACATTTCACTTAAAGCGGGTTTTTTAAATGCTCTGTAGGCATTTCGTTGCAAGCGGGTTTTTAAGTGCTCTGGAGTCATTTCGTTGCAAGCGGGTTTTTAAGTGCTCTGGAGTCATTTCGTTGCATGCGGGTTTTTAAGTGCTCTGAAGGCATTTCGTTGTAAGCGGGTTTTTAAGTGCTCTGGAGTCATTTCGTTGCAAGCGGGTTTTTACGTGTTCTGGAGTCATTTCGTTGCAAGCGGCTTTTTACATACTTCTCAGACATTTCACTGGAAGCGGGTTTTTTAAATGCTCTGTAGGCATTTCGTTGCAAGCGTGTTTTTAAGTACTCTGGAGTCATTTCGTTGCAAGCGGGTTTTTAAGTGCTCTGGAGTCATTTCGTTGCATGCGGGTTTTTAAGTCCTCTGAAGCCATTTCGTTGTACGCGGGTTTTTAAGTGCTCTGGAGTCATTTCGTTGCAAGCGGGTTTTTACGTGTTCTGGAGTCATTTCGTAGCAAGCGGCTTTTTACATACTTCTCAGACATTTCACTGGAAGCGGGTTTTTTAAATGCTCTGTAGGCATTTCGTTGCAAGCGGGTTTTTAAGTGCTCTGGAGTCATTACGTTGCAAGCGGGTTTTTAAGTGTTCTGGAGTCATTTCGTTGCAAGCCGGTTTTTAAGTGCTCTGGAGTCATTTCGTTGCAAGCGGGTTTTTAAGTGCTCTGGAGTCATTTCGTTGCAAGCGGGTTTTTAAGTGCTCTGGAGTCATTTCGTTGCAAGCGGGTTTTTAAGTGCTCTGGAGTCATTTCGTTGCAAGCGGGTTTTTAAGTGCTCTGGAGTCATTTCGTTGCAAGCGGGTTTTTAAGTGCTCTGGATTCATTTCGTTGCAAGCGGGTTTTTAAGTGCTCTGCAGTCATTTCGTTGCAAGCAGGTTTTTAAGTGCTCTGGAGTCATTTCGTTGCAAGCGGGTTTTTAAGTACTCTGGAGACATTTCGGTACAAGCGGGTTTTTAAGTGCTCTGGAGTCATTTCGTTGCAAGCGGGTTTTTACGTGTTCTGGAGTCATTTCGTTGCAAGCGGGTTTTTACATACTTCTCACACATTTCACTGGAAGCGGGTTTTTTAAATGCTCTGTAGGCATTTCGTTGCAAGCGGGTTTTTAAGTGCTCTGGAGTCATTTCGTTGCAAGCGGGTTTTTACGTGTTCTGGAGTCATTTCGTTGCAAGCGGGTTTTTACACACTTCTCAGACATCAGTGGAAGCGGGTTTTTTAAATGCTCTGTAGGCATTTTGTTGCAAGCGGGTTTTTAAGTGCTCTGGAGTCATTTCGTTGCAAGCGGGTTTTTAAGTGCTCTGAAGGCATTTTGTTGCAAGCGGGTTTTTAAGTGCTCTGGAGTCATTTCGTTGCAAGCGGGTTTTTACGTGTTCTGGAGTCATTTCGTTGCAAGCAGGTTTTTACATACTTCTCAGACATTTCACTGGAAGCGGGTTTTTTAAATGCTCTGTAGGCATTTCGTTGCAAGCGGGTTTTTAAGTGCTCTGGAGTCATTTCGTTGCAAGCGGGTTTTTACGTGTTCTGGAGTCATTTCGTTGCAAGCGGGTTTTTACATACTTCTCAGACATTTCACTGGAAGCGGGTTTTTTAAATGCTCTGTAGGCATTTCGTTGCAAGCGGGTTTTTAAGTACTCTGGAGTCATTTCGTTGCAAGCGGGTTTTTAAGTGCTCTGGAGTCATTTCGTTGCAAGCGGGTTTTTAAGTGCTCTGGAGTCATTTCGTTGCAAGCGGGTTTTTAAGTGCTCTGGAGTCATTTCGTTGCAAGCGGGTTTTTAAGTGCTCTGGATTCATTTCGTTGCAAGCGGGTTTTTAAGTGCTCTGTAGTCATTTCGTTGCAAGCGGGTTTTTAAGTGCTCTGGAGTCATTTCGTTGCAAGCGGGTTTTTAAGTGCTCTGAAGGCATTTCGTTGCAAGCGGGTTTTTAAGTGCTCTGGAGTCATTTCGTTGCAAGCGGCTTTTTACGTGTTCTGGAGTCATTTCGTTGCAAGCGGGTTTTTACATACTTCTCAGACATTTCACTTAAAGCGGGTTTTTTAAATGCTCTGTAGGCATTTCGTTGCAAGCGGGTTTTTAAGTGCTCTGGAGTCATTTCGTTGCAAGCAGGTTTTTACGTGTTCTGGAGTCATTTCGTTGCAAGCGGGTTTTTACGTGTTCTGGAGTCATTTCGTTGCAAGCGGGTTTTTACATACTTCTCAGACATCAGTGGAAGTGGGTTTTTTAAATGCTCTGTAGGCATTTCGTTGCAAGCGGGTTTTTTAGTGCTCTGGAGTCATTTCGTTGCAAGCAGGTTTTTAAGTGTTCTGGAATCATTTCGTTGCAAGCGGGTTTTTAAGTGCTCTGGTGTCATTTCGTTGCAAGCGGGTTTTTAAGTGCTCTGGAGTCATTTCGTTGCATGCGGGTTTTTAAGTGCTCTGAAGGCATTTCGTTGTAAGCGGGTTTTTAAGTGCTCTGGAGTAATTTCGTTGCAAGCGGGTTTTTACGTGTTCTGGAGTCATTTCGTTGCAAGCGGCTTTTTACATACTTCTCAGACATTTCACTGGAAGCGGGTTTTTTAAATGCTCTGTAGGCATTTCGTTGCAAGCGGGTTTTTAAGTGCTCTGGAGTCATTTCGTTGCAAGCGGGTTTTTAAGTGCTCTGGAGTCATTTCGTTGCAAGCGGGTTTTTAAGTGTTCTGGAGTCATTTCTTTGCAAGCGGGTTTTTAAGTGCTCTGGAGTCATTTCGTTGCAAGCGGGTTTTTAAGTGCTCTGGAGTCATTTCGTTGCAAGCGGGTTTTTAAGTGCTCTGGAGTCATTTCGTTGCAAGCGGGTTTTTAAGTGCTCTGCAGTCATTTCGTTGCAAGCGGGTTTTTAAGTGCTCTGGAGTCATTTCGTTGCAAGCGGGTTTTTAAGTACTCTGGAGACATTTCGGTACAAGCGGGTTTTTAAGTGCTCTGGAGTCATTTCGTTGCAAGCGGGTTTTTATGTGTTCTGGAGTCATTTCGTTGCAAGCGGATTTTTACATACTTCTCAGACATTTCACTGGAAGCGGGTTTTTTAAATGCTCTGTAGGCATTTCGTTGCAAGCGGGTTTTTAAGTGCTCTGGAGTCATTTCGTTGCAAGCGGGTTTTTACGTGTTCTGGAGTCATTTCGTTGCAAGCGGGTTTTTACATACTTCTCAGACATTTCACTGGAAGCGGGTTTTTTAAATGCTCTGTAGGCATTTCGTTGCAAGCGGGTTTTTAAGTACTCTGGAGTCATTTCGTTGCAAGCGGGTTTTTACGTGTTCTGGAGTCATTTCGTTGCAAGCGGGTTTTTAAGTGCTCTGGAGTCATTTCGTTGCAAGCGGGTTTTTAAGTGCTCTGGAGTCATTTCGTTGCAAGCGGGTTTTTAAGTGCTCTGGAGTCATTTCGTTGCAAGCGGGTTTTTAAGTGCTCTGGATTCATTTCGTTGCAAGCGGGTTTTTAAGTGCTCTGTAGTCATTTCGTTGCAAGCGGGTTTTTAAGTGCTCTGGAGTCATTTCGTTGCAAGCGGGTTTTTAAGTGCTCTGGATTCATTTCGTTGCAAGCGGGTTTTTAAGTGCTCTGCAGTCATTTCGTTGCAAGCAGGTTTTTAAGTGCTCTGGAGTCATTTCGTTGCAAGCGGGTTTTTAAGTACTCTGGAGACATTTCGGTACAAGCGGGTTTTTAAGTGCTCTGGAGTCATTTCGTTGCAAGCGGGTTTTTACGTGTTCTGGAGTCATTTCGTTGCAAGCGGGTTTTTACATACTTCTCAGACATTTCACTGGAAGGGGGTTTTTTAAATGCTCTGTAGGCATTTCGTTGCAAGCGGGTTTTTAAGTGCTCTGGAGTCATTTCGTTGCAAGCGGGTTTTTACGTGTTCTGCAGTCATTTCGTTGCAAGCGGGTTTTTACATACTTCTCAGACATTTCACTGGAAGCGGGTTTTTTAAATGCTCTGTAGGCATTTCGTTGCAAGCCGGTTTTTAAGTGCTCTGGAGTCATTTCATTGCAAGCGGGTTTTTAAGTGCTCTGGAGTCATTTCGTTGCAAGCGGGTTTTTAAGTGTTCTGGAGTCATTTCTTTGCAAGCGGGTTTTTAAGTGCTCTGGAGTCATTTCGTTGCAAGCGGGTTTTTAAGTGCTCTGGAGTTATTTCGTTGCAAGCGGGTTTTTAAGTGCTCTGGAGTCATTTCGTTGCAAGCGGGTTTTTAAGTGTTCTGGAGTCATTTCGTTGCAAGCGGGTTTTACATACTTCTCAGACATTTCACTAGAAGCGGGTTTTTTAAATGCTCTGTAGGCATTTCGTTGCAAGCGGGTTTTTAAGTACTCTGGAGTCATTTCGTTTCAAGCGGTTTTTTACGTGTTCTGGAGTCATTTCGTTGCAAGCGGGTTTTTAAGTGCTCTGGAGTCATTTCGTTGTTAGCGGGTTTTTAAGTGCTCTGGAGTCATTTCGTTGCAAGCGGGTTTTTAAGTGCTCTGGAGTCATTTCGTTGCAAGCGGGTTTTTAAGTGCTCTGGATTCATTTCGTTGCAAGCGGGTTTTTAAGTGCTCTGTAGTCATTTCGTTGCAAGCGGGTTTTTAAGTGCTCTGGAGTCATTTCGTTGCAAGCGGGTTTTTAAGTGCTCTGGATTCATTTCGTTGCAAGCGGGTTTTTAAGTGCTCTGCAGTCATTTCGTTGCAAGCAGGTTTTTAAGTGCTCTGGAGTCATTTCGTTGCAAGCGGGTTTTTAAGTACTCTGGAGACATTTCGGTACAAGCGGGTTTTTAAGTGCTCTGGAGTCATTTCGTTGCAAGCGGGTTTTTACGTGTTCTGGAGTCATTTCGTTGCAAGCGGGTTTTTACATACTTCTCAGACATTTCACTGGAAGGGGGTTTTTTAAATGCTCTGTAGGCATTTCGTTGCAAGCGGGTTTTTAAGTGCTCTGGAGTCATTTCGTTGCAAGCGGGTTTTTACGTGTTCTGCAGTCATTTCGTTGCAAGCGGGTTTTTACATACTTCTCAGACATTTCACTGGAAGCGGGTTTTTTAAATGCTCTGTAGGCATTTCGTTGCAAGCGGGTTTTTAAGTACTCTGGAGTCATTTCGTTGCAAGCAGGTTTTTACGTGCTCTGGAGTCATTTCGTTGCAAGCGGGTTTTTAAGTGCTCTGGAGTCATTTCGTTGCAAGCGGGTTTTTAAGTGCTCTGGAGTCATTTCGTTGCAAGCGGGTTTTTAAGTGCTCTGGAGTCATTTCGTTGCAAGCGGGTTTTTAAGTGCTCTGGATTCATTTCGTTGCAAGCGGGTTTTTAAGTGCTCTGGAGTCATTTCGTTGCAAGCGGGTTTTTAAGTGCTCTGGAGTCATTTCGTTGCAAGCGGGTTTTTAAGTGCTCTGAAGGCATTTCGTTGCAAGCGGGTTTTTACATACTTCTCAGACATTTCACTTAAAGCGGGTTTTTTAAATGCTCTGTAGGCATTTCGTTGCAAGCGGGTTTTTAAGTGCTCTGGAGTCATTTCGTTGCAAGCGGGTTTTTAAGTGCTCTGGAGTCATTTCGTTGCATGCGGGTTTTTAAGTGCTCTGAAGGCATTTCGTTGTAAGCGGGTTTTTAAGTGCTCTGGAGTCATTTCGTTGCAAGCGGGTTTTTACGTGTTCTGGAGTCATTTCGTTGCAAGCGGCTTTTTACATACTTCTCAGACATTTCACTGGAAGCGGGTTTTTTAAATGCTCTGTAGGCATTTCGTTGCAAGCGGGTTTTTAAGTGCTCTGGAGTCATTACGTTGCAAGCGGGTTTTTAAGTGTTCTGGAGTCATTTCGTTGCAAGCCGGTTTTTAAGTGCTCTGGAGTCATTTCGTTGCAAGCGGGTTTTTAAGTGCTCTGGAGTCATTTCGTTGCAAGCGGGTTTTTAAGTGCTCTGGAGTCATTTCGTTGCAAGCGGGTTTTTAAGTGCTCTGGAGTCATTTCGTTGCAAGCGGGTTTTTAAGTGCTCTGGAGTCATTTCGTTGCAAGCGGGTTTTTAAGTTCTCTGGATTCATTTCGTTGCAAGCGGGTTTTTAAGTGCTCTGCAGTCATTTCGTTGCAAGCAGGTTTTTAAGTGCTCTGGAGTCATTTCGTTGCAAGCGGGTTTTTAAGTACTCTGGAGACATTTCGGTACAAGCGGGTTTTTAAGTGCTCTGGAGTCATTTCGTTGCAAGCGGGTTTTTACGTGTTCTGGAGTCATTTCGTTGCAAGCGGGTTTTTACATACTTCTCAGACATTTCACTGGAAGCGGGTTTTTTAAATGCTCTGTAGGCATTTCGTTGCAAGCGGGTTTTTAAGTGCTCTGGAGTCATTTCGTTGCAAGCGGGTTTTTACGTGTTCTGGAGTCATTTCGTTGCAAGCGGGTTTTTACATACTTCTCAGACATTTCACTGGAAGCGGGTTTTTTAAATGCTCTGTAGGCATTTCGTTGCAAGCGGGTTTTTAAGTACTCTGGAGTCATTTCGTTGCAAGCGGGTTTTTACGTGTTCTGGAGTCATTTCGTTTCAAGCGGGTCTTTAAGTGCTCTGGAGTCATTTCGTTGCAAGCGGGTTTTTAAGTGCTCTGGAGTCATTTCGTTGCAAGCGGGTTTTTAAGTGCTCTGGAGTCATTTCGTTGCAAGCGGGTTTTTAAGTGCTCTGGATTCATTTCGTTGCAAGCGGGTTTTTAAGTGCTCTGTAGTCATTTCGTTGCAAGCGGGTTTTTAAGTGCTCTGGAGTCATTTCGTTGCAAGCGGATTTTTAAGTGCTCTGAAGGCATTTCGTTGCAAGCGGGTTTTTAAGTGCTCTGGAGTCATTTCGTTGCAAGCGGGTTTTTACGTGTTCTGGAGTCATTTCGTTGCAAGCGGGTTTTTACATACTTCTCAGACATTTCACTTAAAGCGGGTTTTTTAAATGCTCTGTAGGCATTTCGTTGCAAGCGGGTTTTTAAGTGCTCTGGAGTCATTTCGTTGCAAGCGGGTTTTTACGTGTACTGGAGTCATTTCGTTGCAAGCGGGTTTTTACATACTTCTCAGACATCAGTGGAAGCGGATTTTTTAAATGCTCTGTAGGCATTTTGTTGCAAGCGGGTTTTTAAGTGCTCTGGAGTTATTTCGTTGCAAGCGGGTTTTTAAGTGCTCTGAAGGCATTTTGTTGCAAGCGGGTTTTTAAGTGCTCTGGAGTCATTTCGTTGCAAGCGGGTTTTTACGTGTTCTGGAGTCATTTCGTTGCAAGCGGGTTTTTACATACTTCTCAGACATTTCACTGGAAGCGGGTTTTTTAAATGCTCTGTAGGCATTTCGTTGCAAGCGGGTTTTTAAGTGCTCTGGAGTCATTTCGTTGCAAGCGGGTTTTTACGTGTTCTGGAGTCATTTCGTTGCAAGCGGGTTTTTACATACTTCTCAGACATTTCACTGGAAGCGGGTTTTTTAAATGCTCTGTAGGCATTTCGTTGCAAGCGGGTTTTTAAGTACTCTGGAGTCATTTCGTTGCAAGCGGGTTTTTACGTGTTCTGGAGTCATTTCGTTGCAAGCGGGTTTTTAAGTGCTCTGGAGTCATTTCGTTGCAAGCGGGTTTTTAAATGCTCTGCAGTCATTTCGTTGCAAGCGGGTTTTTAAGTGCTCTGGAGTCATTTCGTTGCAAGCGGGTTTTTAAGTGCTCTGGATTCATTTCGTTGCAAGCGCGTTTTTAAGTGCTCTGTAGTCATTTCGTTGCAAGCGGGTTTTTAAGTGCTCTGGAGTCATTTCGTTGCAAGCGGGTTTTTAAGTGCTCTGAAGGCATTTCGTTGCAAGCGGGTTTTTAAGTGCTCTGGAGTCATTTCGTTGCAAGCGGGTTTTTACGTGTTCTGGAGTCATTTCGTTGCAAGCGGGTTTTTACATACTTCTCAGACATTTCACTTAAAGCGGGTTTTTTAAATGCTCTGTAGGCATTTCGTTGCAAGCGGGTTTTTAAGTGCTCTGGAGTCATTTCGTTGCAAGCGGGTTTTTACGTGTTCTGGAGTCATTTCGTTGCAAGCGGGTTTTTACATACTTCTCAGACATCAGTGGAAGCGGGTTTTTTAAATGCTCTGTAGGCATTTCGTTGCAAGCGGGTTTTTAAGTGCTCTGGAGTCATTTCGTTGCAAGCGGGTTTTTAAGTGCTCTGGAGTCATTTCGTTGCAAGCGGGTTTTTACGTGTTCTGGAGTCATTTCGTTGCAAGCGGGTTTTTACATACTTCTCAGACATCAGTGGAAGCGGGTTTTTTAAATGCTCTGTAGGCATTTCGTTGCAAGCGGGTTTTTAAGTGCTCTGGAGTCATTTCTTTGCAAGCGGGTTTTTAAGTGCTCTGGAGTCATTTCGTTGCAAGCGGGTTTTTACGTGTTCTGGAGTCATTTCGTTGCAAGCGGGTTTTTACATACTTCTCAGACATTTCACTGGAAGCGGGTTTTTTAAATGCTCTGTAGGCATTTCGTTGCAAGCGGGTTTTTAAGTGCTCTGGAGTCATTTCGTTGCAAGCGGGTTTTTAAGTGCTCTGGAGTCATTTCGTTGCATGCGGGTTTTTAAGTGCTCTGAAGGCATTTCGTTGTAAGTGGGTTTTTAAGTGCTCTGGTGTCATTTTGTTGCAAGCGGGTTTTTACGTGTTCTGGAGTCATTTCGTTGCAAGCGGGTTTTTACATACTTCTCAGACATTTCACTGGAAGCGGGTTTTTTAAATGCTCTGTAGGCATTTCGTTGCAAGCGGGTTTTTAAGTGCTCTGGAGTCATTTCGTTGCAAGCGGGTTTTTAAGTGCTCTGGAGTCATTTCGTTGCAAGCGGGTTTTTAAGTGTTCTGGAGTCATTTCTTTGCAAGCGGGTTTTTAAGTGCTCTGGAGTCATTTCGTTGCAAGCGGGTTTTTAAGTGCTCTGGAGTCATTTCGTTGCAAGCGGGTTTTTAAGTGCTCTGGAGTCATTTCGTTGCAAGCGGGTTTTACATACTTCTCAGACATTTCACTGGAAGCGGGTTTTTTAAATGCTCTGTAGGCATTTCGTTGCAAGCGGGTTTTTAAGTACTCTGGAGTCATTTCGTTGCAAGCGGGTTTTTACGTGTTCTGGAGTCATTTCGTTGCAAGCGGGTTTTTAAGTGCTCTGGATTCATTTCGTTGCAAGCGGGTTTTTAAGTGCTCTGTAGTCATTTCGTTGCAAGCGGGTTTTTAAGTGCTCTGGAGTCATTTCGTTGCAAACGGGTTTTTAAGTGCTCTGAAGGCATTTCGTTGCAAGCGGGTTTTTAAGTGCTCTGGAGTCATTTCGTTGCAAGCGGGTTTTTACGTGTTCTGGAGTCATTTCGTTGCAAGCGTGTTTTTACATACTTCTCAGACATTTCACTTGAAGTGGGTTTTTTAAATGCTCTGTAGGCATTTCGTTGCAAGCGGGTTTTTAAGTGCTCTGGAGTCATTTCTTTGCAAGCGGGTTTTTAAGTGCTCTGGAGTCATTTCGTTGCAAGCGGGTTTTTACGTGTTCTGGAGTCATTTCGTTGCAAGCGGGTTTTTACATACTTCTCAGACATCAGTGGAAGTGGGTTTTTTAAATGCTCTGTAGGCATTTCTTTGCAAGCCGGTTTTTTAGTGCTCTGGAGTCATTTCGTTGCAAGCGGGTTTTTAAGTGTTCTGGAATCATTTCGTTGCAAGCGGGTTTTTAAGTGCTCTGGAGTCATTTCGTTGCATGCGGGTTTTTAAGTGCTCTGAAGGCATTTCGTTGTAAGCGGGTTTTTAAGTGCTCTGGAGTCATTTCGTTGCAAGCGGGTTTTTACGTGTTCTGGAGTCATTTCGTTGCAAGCGGCTTTTTACATACTTCTCAGACATTTCACTGGAAGCGGGTTTTTTAAATGCTCTGTAGGCATTTCGTTGCAAGCGGGTTTTTAAGTGCTCTGGAGTCATTACGTTGCAAGCGGGTTTTTAAGTGTTCTGGAGTCATTTCGTTGCAAGCCGGTTTTTAAGTGCTCTGGAGTCATTTCGTTGCAAGCGGGTTTTTAAGTGCTCTGGAGTCATTTCGTTGTAAGCGGGTTTTTAAGTGCTCTGGAGTCATTTCGTTGCAAGCGGGTTTTTAAGTGCTCTGGAGTCATTTCGTTGCAAGCGGGTTTTTAAGTGCTCTGGAGTCATTTCGTTGCAAGCGGGTTTTTAAGTGCTCTGGATTCATTTCGTTGCAAGCGGGTTTTTAAGTGCTCTGCAGTCATTTCGTTGCAAGCGGGTTTTTAAGTGCTCTGGAGTCATTTCGTTGCAAGCGGGTTTTTAAGTGCTCTGGATTCATTTCGTTGCAAGCGGGTTTTTAAGTGCTCTGCAGTCATTTCGTTGCAAGCAGGTTTTTAAGTGCTCTGGAGTCATTTCGTTGCAAGCGGGTTTTTAAGTACTCTGGAGACATTTCGGTACAAGCGGGTTTTTAAGTGCTCTGGAGTCATTTCGTTGCAAGCGGGTTTTTATGTGTTCTGGAGTCATTTCGTTGCAAGCGGATTTTTACATACTTCTCAGACATTTCACTGGAAGCGGGTTTTTTAAATGCTCTGTAGACATTTCGTTGCAAGCGGGTTTTTAAGTGCTCTGGAGTCATTTCGTTGCAAGCGGGTTTTTACGTGTTCTGGAGTCATTTCGTTGCAAGCGGGTTTTTACATACTTCTCAGACATTTCACTGGAAGCGGGTTTTTTAAATGCTCTGTAGGCATTTCGTTGCAAGCGGGTTTTTAAGTACTCTGGAGTCATTTCGTTGCAAGCGGGTTTTTACGTGTTCTGGAGTCATTTCGTTGCAAGCGGGTTTTTAAGTGCTCTGGAGTCATTTCGTTGCAAGCGGGTTTTTAAGTGCTCTGGAGTCATTTCGTTGCAAGCGGGTTTTTAAGTGCTCTGGAGTCATTTGGTTGCAAGCGGGTTTTTAAGTGCTCTGGATTCATTTCGTTGCAAGCGGGTTTTTAAGTGCTCTGTAGTCATTTCGTTGCAAGCGGGTTTTTAAGTGCTCTGGAGTCATTTCGTTGCAAGCGGGTTTTTAAGTGCTCTGAAGGCATTTCGTTGCAAGCGGGTTTTTACATACTTCTCAGACATTTCACTTAAAGCGGGTTTTTTAAATGCTCTGTAGGCATTTCGTTGCAAGCGGGTTTTTAAGTGCTCTGGAGTCATTTCATTGCAAGCGGGTTTTTAAGTGCTCTGGAGTCATTTCGTTGCATGCGGGTTTTTAAGTGCTCTGAAGGCATTTCGTTGTAAGCGGGTTTTTAAGTGCTCTGGAGTCATTTCGTTGCAAGCGGGTTTTTACGTGTTCTGGAGTCATTTCGTTGCAAGCGGCTTTTTACATACTTCTCAGACATTTCACTAGAAGCGGGTTTTTTAAATGCTCTGTAGGCATTTCGTTGCAAGCGGGTTTTTAAGTGCTCTGGAGTCATTACGTTGCAAGCGGGTTTTTAAGTGTTCTGGAGTCATTTCGTTGCAAGCCGGTTTTTAAGTGCTCTGGAGTCATTTCGTTGCAAGCGGGTTTTTAAGTGCTCTGGAGTCATTTCGTTGCAAGCGGGTTTTTAAGTGCTCTGGAGTCATTTCGTTGCAAACGGGTTTTTACGTGTTCTGGAGTCATTTCGTTGCAAGCGGGTTTTTACATACTTCTCAGACATCAGTGGAAGTGGGTTTTTTAAATGCTCTGTAGGCATTTCTTTGCAAGCCGGTTTTTTAGTGCTCTGGAGTCATTTCGTTGCAAGCGGGTTTTTAAGTGTTCTGGAATCATTTCGTTGCAAGCGGGTTTTTAAGTGCTCTGGAGTCATTTCGTTGCAAGCGGGTTTTTAAGTGCTCTGGAGTCATTTCGTTGCATGCGGGTTTTTAAGTGCTCTGAAGGCATTTCGTTGTAAGCGGGTTTTTAAGTACTTGGGAGTCATTTCGTTGCAAGCGGGTTTTTACGTGTTCTGGAGTCATTTCGTTGCAAGCGGCTTTTTACATACTTCTCAGACATTTCACTGGAAGCGGGTTTTTTAAATGCTCTGTAGGCATTTCGTTGCAAGCGGGTTTTTAAGTGCTCTGGAGTCATTTCGTTGCAAGCGGGTTTTTAAGTGCTCTGGAGTCATTTCGTTGCAAGCGGGTTTTTAAGTGTTCTGGAGTCATTTCTTTGCAAGCGGGTTTTTAAGTGCTCTGGAGTCATTTCGTTGCAAGCGGGTTTTTAAGTGCTCTGGAGTCATTTCGTTGCAAGCGGGTTTTTAAGTGCTCTGGAGTCATTTCGTTGCAAGCGGGTTTTACATACTTCTCAGACATTTCACTGAAAGCGGGTTTTTTAAATGCTCTGTAGGCATTTCGTTGCAAGCGGGTTTTTAAGTACTCTGGAGTCATTTCGTTGCAAGCGGGTTTTTACGTGTTCTGGAGTCATTTCGTTGCAAGCGGGTTTTTAAGTGCTCTGGATTCATTTCGTTGCAAGCGGGTTTTTAAGTGCTCTGTAGTCATTTCGTTGCAAGCGGGTTTTTAAGTGCTCTGGAGTCATTTCGTTGCAAACGGGTTTTTAAGTGCTCTGAAGGCATTTCGTTGCAAGCGGGTTTTTCAGTGCTCTGGAGTCATTTCGTTGCAAGCGGGTTTTTACGTGTTCTGGAGTCATTTCGTTGCAAGCGGGTTTTTACATACTTCTCAGACATTTCACTTGAAGTGGGTTTTTTAAATGCTCTGTAGGCATTTCGTTGCAAGCGGGTTTTTAAGTGCTCTGGAGTCATTTCGTTGCAAGCGGTTTTTTACGTGTTCTGGAGTCATTTCGTTGCAAGCGGGTTTTTACATACTTCTCAGACATCAGTGGAAGCGGGTTTTTTAAATGCTCTGTAGGCATTTCTTTGCAAGCGGGTTTTTAAGTGCTCTGGAGTCATTTCTTTGCAAGCGGGTTTTTAAGTGCTCTGGAGTCATTTCGTTGCAAGCGGGTTTTTACGTGTTCTGGAGTCATTTCGTTGCAAGCGGGTTTTTACATACTTCTCAGACATCAGTGGAAGTGGGTTTTTTAAATGCTCTGTAGGCATTTCTTTGCAAGCCGGTTTTTTAGTGCTCTGGAGTCATTTCGTTGCAAACGGGTTTTTAAGTGTTCTGGAATCATTTCGTTGCAAGCGGGTTTTTAAGTGCTCTGGAGTCATTTCGTTGCATGCGGGTTTTTAAGTGCTCTGAAGGCATTTCGTTGTAAGCGGGTTTTTAAGTGCTCTGGAGTCATTTCGTAGCAAGCGGGTTTTTACGTGTTCTGGAGTCATTTCGTTGCAAGCGGCTTTTTACATACTTCTCAGACATTTCACTGGAAGCGGGTTTTTTAAATGCTCTGTAGGCATTTCGTTGCAAGCGGGTTTTTAAGTGCTCTGGAGTCATTACGTTGCAAGCGGGTTTTTAAGTGTTCTGGAGTCATTTCGTTGCAAGCCGGTTTTTAAGTGCTCTGGAGTCATTTCGTTGCAAGCGGGTTTTTAAGTGCTCTGGAGTCATTTCGTTGTAAGCGGGTTTTTAAGTGCTCTGGAGTCATTTAGTTGCAAGCGGGTTTTTAAGTGCTCTGGAGTCATTTCGTTGCAAGCGGGTTTTTAAGTGCTCTGGAGTCATTTCGTTGCAAGCGGGTTTTTAAGTGCTCTGGATTCATTTCGTTGCAAGCGGGTTTTTAAGTGCTCTGCAGTCATTTCGTTGCAAGCGGGTTTTTAAGTGCTCTAGAGTCATTTCGTTGCAAGCGGGTTTTTAAGTGCTCTGGATTCATTTCGTTGCAAGCGGGTTTTTAAGTGCTCTGCAGTCATTTCGTTGCAAGCAGGTTTTTAAGTGCTCTGGAGTCATTTCGTTGCAAGCGGGTTTTTAAGTACTCTGGAGACATTTCGGTACAAGCGGGTTTTTAAGTGCTCTGGAGTCATTTCGTTGCAAGCGGGTTTTTATGTGTTCTGGAGTCATTTCGTTGCAAGCGGATTTTTACATACTTCTCAGACATTTCACTGGAAGCGGGTTTTTTAAATGCTCTGTAGGCATTTCGTTGCAAGCGGGTTTTTAAGTGCTCTGGAGTCATTTCGTTGCAAGCGGGTTTTTACGTGTTCTGGAGTCATTTCGTTGCAAGCGGGTTTTTACATACTTCTCAGACATTTCACTGGAAGCGGGTTTTTTAAATGCTCTGTAGGCATTTCGTTGCAAGCGGGTTTTTAAGTGCTCTGGAGTCATTTCGTTGCAAGCGGGTTTTTAAGTGCTCTGGAGTCATTTCGTTGCAAGCGGGTTTTTACGTGTTCTGGAGTCATTTCGTTGCAAGCGGGTTTTTACATACTTCTCAGACATCAGTGGAAGTGGGTTTTTTAAATGCTCTGTAGGCATTTCTTTGCAAGCCGGTTTTTTAGTGCTCTGGAGTCATTTCGTTGCAAACGGGTTTTTAAGTGTTCTGGAATCATTTCGTTGCAAGCGGGTTTTTAAGTGCTCTGGAGTCATTTCGTTGCATGCGGGTTTTTAAGTGCTCTGAAGGCATTTCGTTGTAAGCGGGTTTTTAAGTGCTCTGGAGTCATTTCGTAGCAAGCGGGTTTTTACGTGTTCTGGAGTCATTTCGTTGCAAGCGGCTTTTTACATACTTCTCAGACATTTCACTGGAAGCGGGTTTTTTAAATGCTCTGTAGGCATTTCGTTGCAAGCGGGTTTTTAAGTGCTCTGGAGTCATTACGTTGCAAGCGGGTTTTTAAGTGTTCTGGAGTCATTTCGTTGCAAGCCGGTTTTTAAGTGCTCTGGAGTCATTTCGTTGCAAGCGGGTTTTTAAGTGCTCTGGAGTCATTTCGTTGTAAGCGGGTTTTTAAGTGCTCTGGAGTCATTTAGTTGCAAGCGGGTTTTTAAGTGCTCTGGAGTCATTTCGTTGCAAGCGGGTTTTTAAGTGCTCTGGAGTCATTTCGTTGCAAGCGGGTTTTTAAGTGCTCTGGATTCATTTCGTTGCAAGCGGGTTTTTAAGTGCTCTGCAGTCATTTCGTTGCAAGCGGGTTTTTAAGTGCTCTAGAGTCATTTCGTTGCAAGCGGGTTTTTAAGTGCTCTGGATTCATTTCGTTGCAAGCGGGTTTTTAAGTGCTCTGCAGTCATTTCGTTGCAAGCAGGTTTTTAAGTGCTCTGGAGTCATTTCGTTGCAAGCGGGTTTTTAAGTACTCTGGAGACATTTCGGTACAAGCGGGTTTTTAAGTGCTCTGGAGTCATTTCGTTGCAAGCGGGTTTTTATGTGTTCTGGAGTCATTTCGTTGCAAGCGGATTTTTACATACTTCTCAGACATTTCACTGGAAGCGGGTTTTTTAAATGCTCTGTAGGCATTTCGTTGCAAGCGGGTTTTTAAGTGCTCTGGAGTCATTTCGTTGCAAGCGGGTTTTTACGTGTTCTGGAGTCATTTCGTTGCAAGCGGGTTTTTACATACTTCTCAGACATTTCACTGGAAGCGGGTTTTTTAAATGCTCTGTAGGCATTTCGTTGCAAGCGGGTTTTTAAGTACTCTGGAGTCATTTCGTTGCAAGCGGGTTTTTACGTGTTCTGGAGTCATTTCGTTGCAAGCGGGTTTTTAAGTGCTCTGGAGTCATTTCGTTGCAAGCGGGTTTTTAAGTGCTCTGGAGTCATTTCGTTGCAAGCGGGTTTTTAAGTGCTCTGGAGTCATTTGGTTGCAAGCGGGTTTTTAAGTGCTCTGGATTCATTTCGTTGCAAGCGGGTTTTTAAGTGCTCTGTAGTCATTTCGTTGCAAGCGGGTTTTTAAGTGCTCTGGAGTCATTTCGTTGCAAGCGGGTTTTTAAGTGCTCTGAAGGCATTTCGTTGCAAGCGGGTTTTTACATACTTCTCAGACATTTCACTTAAAGCGGGTTTTTTAAATGCTCTGTAGGCATTTCGTTGCAAGCGGGTTTTTAAGTGCTCTGGAGTCATTTCGTTGCAAGCGGGTTTTTAAGTGCTCTGGAGTCATTTCGTTGCATGCGGGTTTTTAAGTGCTCTGAAGGCATTTCGTTGTAAGCGGGTTTTTAAGTGCTCTGGAGTCATTTCGTTGCAAGCGGGTTTTTACGTGTTCTAGAGTCATTTCGTTGCAAGCGGGTTTTTACATACTTCTCAGACATTTCACTTAAAGCGGGTTTTTTAAATGCTCTGTAGGCATTTCGTTGCAAGCGGGTTTTTAAGTGCTCTGGAGTCATTTCGTTGCAAGCGGGTTTTTAAGTGCTCTGGAGTCATTTCGTTGCATGCGGGTTTTTAAGTGCTCTGAAGGCATTTCGTTGTAAGCGGGTTTTTAAGTGCTCTGGAGTCATTTCGTTGCAAGCGGGTTTTTACGTGTTCTGGAGTCATTTCGTTGCAAGCGGCTTTTTACATACTTCTCAGACATTTCACTAGAAGCGGGTTTTTTAAATGCTCTGTAGGCATTTCGTTGCAAGCCGGTTTTTAAGTGCTCTGGAGTCATTTCGTTGCAAGCGGGTTTTTAAGTGCTCTGGAGTCATTTCGTTGCAAGCGGGTTTTTAAGTGCTCTGGAGTCATTTCGTTGCAAGCGGGTTTTTACGTGTTCTGGAGTCATTTCGTTGCAAGCGGGTTTTTACATACTTCTCAGACATCAGTGGAAGTGGGTTTTTTAAATGCTCTGTAGGCATTTCTTTGCAAGCCGGTTTTTTAGTGCTCTGGAGTCATTTCGTTGCAAGCGGGTTTATAAGTGTTCTGGAATCATTTCGTTGCAAGCGGGTTTTTAAGTGCTCTGGAGTCATTTCGTTGCAAGCGGGTTTTTAAGTGCTCTGGAGTCATTTCGTTGCATGCGGGTTTTTAAGTGCTCTGAAGGCATTTCGTTGTAAGCGGGTTTTTAAGTGCTCTGGAGTCATTTCGTTGCAAGCGGGTTATTACGTGTTCTGGAGTCATTTCGTTGCAAGCGGCTTTTTACATACTTCTCAGACATTTCACTGGAAGCGGGTTTTTTAAATGCTCTGTAGGCATTTCGTTGCAAGCGGGTTTTTAAGTGCTCTGGAGTCATTACGTTGCAAGCGGGTTTTTAAGTGTTCTGGAGTCATTTCGTTGCAAGCCGGTTTTTAAGTGCTCTGGAGTCATTTCGTTGCAAGCGGGTTTTTAAGTGCTCTGGAGTCATTTCGTTGTAAGCGGGTTTTTAAGTGCTCTGGAGTCATTTTGTTGCAAGCGGGTTTTTAAGTGCTCTGGAGTCATTTCGTTGCAAGCGGGTTTTTAAGTGCTCTGGAGTCATTTCGTTGCAAGCGGGTTTTTAAGTGCTCTGGAGTCATTTCGTTGCAAGCGGGTTTTTAAGTGCTCTGCAGTCATTTCGTTGCAAGCAGGTTTTTAAGTGCTCTGGAGTCATTCGTTGCAAGCGGGTTTTTAAGTACTCTGGAGACATTTCGGTACAAGCGGGTTTTTAAGTGCTCTGGAGTCATTTCGTTGCAAGCGGGTTTTTATGTGTTCTGGAGTCATTTCGTTGCAAGCGGATTTTTACATACTTCTCAGACATTTCACTGGAAGCGGGTTTTTTAAATGCTCTGTAGGCATTTCGTTGCAAGCGGATTTTTAAGTGCTCTGGAGTCATTTCGTTGCAAGCGGGTTTTTACGTGTTCTGGAGTCATTTCGTTGCAAGCGGGTTTTTACATACTTCTCAGACATTTCACTGGAAGCGGGTTTTTTAAATGCTCTGTAGACATTGCGTTGCAAGCGGGTTTTTAAGTACTCTGGAGTCATTTCGTTGCAAGCGGGTTTTTACGTGTTCTGGAGTCATTTCGTTGCAAGCGGGTTTTTAAGTGCTCTGGAGTCATTTCGTTGCAAGCGGGTTTTTAAGTGCTCTGGAGTCATTTCGTTGCAAGCGGGTTTTTAAGTGCTCTGGAGTCATTTCGTTGCAAGCGGGTTTTTAAGTGCTCTGGATTCATTTCGTTGCAAGCGGGTTTTTAAGTGCTCTGTAGTCATTTCGTTGCAAGCGGGTTTTTAAGTGCTCTGGAGTCATTTCGTTGCAAGCGGGTTTTTAAGTGCTCTGAAGGCATTTCGTTGCAAGCGGGTTTTTACATACTTCTCAGACATTTCACTTAAAGCGGGTTTTTTAAATGCTCTGTAGGCATTTCGTTGCAAGCGGGTTTTTAAGTGCTCTGGAGTCATTTCGTTGCAAGCGGGTTTTTAAGTGCTCTGGAGTCATTTCGTTTCATGCGGGTTTTTAAGTGCTCTGAAGGCATTTCGTTGTAAGCGGGTTTTTAAGTGCTCTGGAGTCATTTCGTTGCAAGCGGGTTTTTACGTGTTCTAGAGTCATTTCGTTGCAAGCGGGTTTTTACATACTTCTCAGACATTTCACTTAAAGCGGGTTTTTTAAATTCTCTGTAGGCATTTCGTTGCAAGCGGGTTTTTAAGTGCTCTGGAGTCATTTCGTTGCAAGCGGGTTTTTAAGTGCTCTGGAGTCATTTCGTTGCATGCGGGTTTTTAAGTGCTCTGAAGGCATTTCGTTGTAAGCGGGTTTTTAAGTGCTCTGGAGTCATTTCGTTGCAAGCGGGTTTTTACGTGTTCTGGAGTCATTTCGTTGCAAGCGGCTTTTTACATACTTCTCAGACATTTCACTAGAAGCGGGTTTTTTAAATGCTCTGTAGGCATTTCGTTGCAAGCGGGTTTTTAAGTGCTCTGGAGTCATTACGTTGCAAGCGGGTTTTTAAGTGTTCTGGAGTCATTTCGTTGTAAGCCGGTTTTTAAGTCCTCTGGAGTCATTTCGTTGCAAGCGGGTTTTTAAGTGCTCTGGAGTCATTTCGTTGCAAGCGGGTTTTTAAGTGCTCTGGAGTCATTTCGTTGCAAGCGGGTTTTTAAGTGCTCTGGATTCATTTCGTTGCAAGCGGGTTTTTAAGTGCTCTGCAGTCATTTCATTGCAAGCAGGTTTTTAAGTGCTCTGGAGTCATTTCGTTGCAAGCGGGTTTTTAAGTACTCTGGAGACATTTCGGTACAAGCGGGTTTTTAAGTGCTCTGGAGTCATTTCGTTGCAAGCGGGTTTTTACGTGTTCTGGAGTCATTTCTTTGCAAGCGGGTTTTTACATACTTCTCAGACATTTCACTGGAAGCGGGTTTTTTAAATGTCTGTAGGCATTTCGTTGCAAGCGGGTTTTTAAGTGCTCTGGAGTCATTTCATTGCAAGCGGGTTTTTACGTGTTCTGGAGTCATTTCGTTGCAAGCGGGTTTTTACATACTTCTCAGACATTTCACTGGAAGCGGGTTTTTTAAATGCTCTGTAGGCATTTCGTTGCAAGCGGGTTTTTAAGTACTCTGGAGTCATTTCGTTGCAAGCGGGTTTTTACGTGCTCTGGAGTCATTTCGTTGCAAGCGGGTTTTTCAGTGCTCTGGATTCATTTCGTTGCAAGCGGGTTTTTAAGTGCTCTGTAGTCATTTCGTTGCAAGCGGGTTTTTAAGTGCTCTGGAGTCATTTCGTTGCAAGCGGGTTTTTAAGTGCTCTGAAGGCATTTCGTTGCAAGCGGGTTTTTAAGTGCTCTGGAGTCATTTCGTTGCAAGCGGGTTTTTACGTATTCTGGAGTCATTTCGTTGCAAGCGGGTTTTTACGTGTTCTGGAGTCATTTCGTTGCAAGCGGGTTTTTAAGTGCTCTGGAGTCATTTCGTTGCAAGCGGGTTTTTAAGTGCTCTGGAGTCATTTCGTTTCAAGCGGGTTTTTAAGTGCTCTGGAGTCATTTCGTTGCAAGCGGGTTTTTAAGTGCTCTGAAGGCATTTCGTTGCAAGCGGGTTTTTAAGTGCTCTGGAGTCATTTCGTTGCAAGCGGGTTTTTACGTGTTCTGTAGTCATTTCGTTGCAAGCGGGTTTTTACATACTTCTCAGACATTTCACTTAAAGCGGGTTTTTTAAATGCTCTGTAGGCATTTCGTTGCAAGCGGGTTTTTAAGTGCTCTGGAGTCATTTCTTTGCAAGCGGGTTTTTAAGAGCTCTGGAGTCATTTCGTTGCAAGCGGGTTTTTACGTGTTCTGGAGTCATTTCGTTGCAAGCGGGTTTTTAAGTGCTCTGGAGTCATTTCGTTGCATGCGGGTTTTTAAGTGCTCTGAAGGCATTTCGTTGTAAGCGGGTTTTTAAGTGCTCTGGAGTCATTTCGTTGCAAGCGGGTTTTTACGTGTTCTGGAGTCATTTCGTTGCAAGCGGCTTTTTACATACTTCTCAGACATTTCACTGGAAGCGGGTTTTTTAAATGCTCTGTAGGCATTTCGTTGCAAGCGGGTTTTTAAGTGCTCTGTAGTCATTTCGTTGCAAGCGGGTTTTTAAGTGCTCTGGAGTCATTTCGTTGCAAGCGGGTTTTTAAGTGCTCTGGAGTCATTTCGTTGCAAGCGGGTTTTTAAGTGCTCTGGAGTCATTTCGTTGCAAGCGGGTTTTTAAGTGCTCTGAAGGCATTTCGTTGTAAGCGGGTTTTTAAGTGCTCTGGAGTCATTTCGTTACAAGCGGGTTTTTACGTGTTCTAGAGTCATTTCGTTACAAGCGGGTTTTTACGTGTTCTAGAGTCATTTCGTTGCAAGCGGGTTTTTACATACTTCTCAGACATTTCACTTAAAGCGGGTTTTTTAAATGCTCTGTAGGCATTTCGTTGCAAGCGGGTTTTTAAGTGCTCTGGAGTCATTTCGTTGCAAGCGGGTTTTTAAGTGCTCTGGAGTCATTTCGTTGCATGCGGGTTTTTAAGTGCTCTGAAGGCATTTCGTTGTAAGCGGGTTTTTAAGTGCTCTGGAGTCATTTCGTTGCAAGCGGGTTTTTACGTGTTCTGGAGTCATTTCGTTGCAAGCGGCTTTTTACATACTTCTCAGACATTTCACTGGAAGCGGGTTTTTTAAATGCTCTGTAGGCATTTCGTTGCAAGCGGGTTTTTAAGTGCTCTGGAGTCATTACGTTGCAAGCGGGTTTTTAAGTGTTCTGGAGTCATTTCGTTGCAAGCCGGTTTTTAAGTGCTCTGGAGTCATTTCGTTGCAAGCGGGTTTTTAAGTGCTCTGGAGTCATTTCGTTGCAAGCGGGTTTTTAAGTGCTCTGGAGTCATTTCGTTGCAAGCGGGTTTTTAAGTGCTCTGGATTCATTTCGTTGCAAGCGGGTTTTTAAGTGCTCTGCAGTCATTTCGTTGCAAGCAGGTTTTTAAGTGCTCTGGAGTCATTTCGTTGCAAGCGGGTTTTTAAGTACTCTGGAGACATTTCGGTACAAGCGGGTTTTTAAGTGCTCTGGAGTCATTTCGTTGCAAGCGGGTTTTTAAGTGCTCTGAAGGCATATCGTTGCAAGCGGGTTTTTAAGTGCTCTGGAGTCATTTCGTTGCAAGCGGGTTTTTACGTATTCTGGAGTCATTTCGTTGCAAGCGGGTTTTTACGTGTTCTGGAGTCATTTCGTTGCAAGCGGGTTTTTAAGTGCTCTGGAGTCATTTCGTTGCAAGCGGGTTTTTAAGTGCTCTGGAGTCATTTCGTTTCAAGCGGGTTTTTAAGTGCTCTGGAGTCATTTCGTTGCAAGCGGGTTTTTAAGTGCTCTGAAGGCATTTCGTTGCAAGCGGGTTTTTAAGTGCTCTGGAGTCATTTCGTTGCAAGCGGGTTTTTACGTGTTCTGTAGTCATTTCGTTGCAAGCGGGTTTTTACATACTTCTCAGACATTTCACTTAAAGCGGGTTTTTTAAATGCTCTGTAGGCATTTCGTTGCAAGCGGGTTTTTAAGTGCTCTGGAGTCATTTCGTTGCAAGCGGTTTTTTACGTGTTCTGGAGTCATTTCGTTGCAAGCGGGTTTTTACATACTTCTCAGACATCAGTGGAAGCGGGTTTTTTAAATGCTCTGTAGGCATTTCGTTGCAAGCGGGTTTTTAAGTGCTCTGGAGTCATTTCTTTGCAAGCGGGTTTTTAAGTGCTCTGGAGTCATTTCGTTGCAAGCGGGTTTTTACGTGTTCTGGAGTCATTTCGTTGCAAGCGGGTTTTTAAGTGCTCTGGATTCATTTCGTTGCAAGCGGGTTTTTAAGTGCTCTGCAGTCATTTCGTTGCAAGCAGGTTTTTAAGTGCTCTGGAGTCATTTCGTTGCAAGCGGGTTTTTAAGTACTCTGGAGACATTTCGGTACAAGCGGGTTTTTAAGTGCTCTGGAGTCATTTCGTTGCAAGCGGGTTTTTATGTGTTCTGGAGTCATTTCGTTGCAAGCGGATTTTTACATACTTCTCAGACATTTCACTGGAAGCGGGTTTTTTAAATGCTCTGTAGGCATTTCGTTGCAAGCGGGTTTTTAAGTGCTCTGGAGTCATTTCGTTGCAAGCGGGTTTTTACGTGTTCTGGAGTCATTTCGTTGCAAGCGGGTTTTTACATACTTCTCAGACATTTCACTGGAAGCGGGTTTTTTAAATGCTCTGTAGGCATTTCGTTGCAAGCGGGTTTTTAAGTACTCTGGAGTCATTTCGTTGCAAGCGGGTTTTTACGTGTTCTGGAGTCATTTCGTTGCAAGCGGGTTTTTAAGTGCTCTGGAGTCATTTCGTTGCAAGCGGGTTTTTAAGTGCTCTGGAGTCATTTCGTTGCAAGCGGGTTTTTAAGTGCTCTGGAGTCATTTGGTTGCAAGCGGGTTTTTAAGTGCTCTGGATTCATTTCGTTGCAAGCGGGTTTTTAAGTGCTCTGTAGTCATTTCGTTGCAAGCGGGTTTTTAAGTGCTCTGGAGTCATTTCGTTGCAAGCGGGTTTTTAAGTGCTCTGAAGGCATTTCGTTGCAAGCGGGTTTTTACATACTTCTCAGACATTTCACTTAAAGCGGGTTTTTTAAATGCTCTGTAGGCATTTCGTTGCAAGCGGGTTTTTAAGTGCTCTGGAGTCATTTCGTTGCAAGCGGGTTTTTAAGTGCTCTGGAGTCATTTCGTTGCATGCGGGTTTTTAAGTGCTCTGAAGGCATTTCGTTGTAAGCGGGTTTTTAAGTGCTCTGGAGTCATTTCGTTGCAAGCGGGTTTTTACGTGTTCTAGAGTCATTTCGTTGCAAGCGGGTTTTTACATACTTCTCAGACATTTCACTTAAAGCGGGTTTTTTAAATGCTCTGTAGGCATTTCGTTGCAAGCGGGTTTTTAAGTGCTCTGGAGTCATTTCGTTGCAAGCGGGTTTTTAAGTGCTCTGGAGTCATTTCGTTGCATGCGGGTTTTTAAGTGCTCTGAAGGCATTTCGTTGTAAGCGGGTTTTTAAGTGCTCTGGAGTCATTTCGTTGCAAGCGGGTTTTTACGTGTTCTGGAGTCATTTCGTTGCAAGCGGCTTTTTACATACTTCTCAGACATTTCACTAGAAGCGGGTTTTTTAAATGCTCTGTAGGCATTTCGTTGCAAGCCGGTTTTTAAGTGCTCTGGAGTCATTTCGTTGCAAGCGGGTTTTTAAGTGCTCTGGAGTCATTTCGTTGCAAGCGGGTTTTTAAGTGCTCTGGAGTCATTTCGTTGCAAGCGGGTTTTTACGTGTTCTGGAGTCATTTCGTTGCAAGCGGGTTTTTACATACTTCTCAGACATCAGTGGAAGTGGGTTTTTTAAATGCTCTGTAGGCATTTCTTTGCAAGCCGGTTTTTTAGTGCTCTGGAGTCATTTCGTTGCAAGCGGGTTTATAAGTGTTCTGGAATCATTTCGTTGCAAGCGGGTTTTTAAGTGCTCTGGAGTCATTTCGTTGCAAGCGGGTTTTTAAGTGCTCTGGAGTCATTTCGTTGCATGCGGGTTTTTAAGTGCTCTGAAGGCATTTCGTTGTAAGCGGGTTTTTAAGTGCTCTGGAGTCATTTCGTTGCAAGCGGGTTATTACGTGTTCTGGAGTCATTTCGTTGCAAGCGGCTTTTTACATACTTCTCAGACATTTCACTGGAAGCGGGTTTTTTAAATGCTCTGTAGGCATTTCGTTGCAAGCGGGTTTTTAAGTGCTCTGGAGTCATTACGTTGCAAGCGGGTTTTTAAGTGTTCTGGAGTCATTTCGTTGCAAGCCGGTTTTTAAGTGCTCTGGAGTCATTTCGTTGCAAGCGGGTTTTTAAGTGCTCTGGAGTCATTTCGTTGTAAGCGGGTTTTTAAGTGCTCTGGAGTCATTTTGTTGCAAGCGGGTTTTTAAGTGCTCTGGAGTCATTTCGTTGCAAGCGGGTTTTTAAGTGCTCTGGAGTCATTTCGTTGCAAGCGGGTTTTTAAGTGCTCTGGAGTCATTTCGTTGCAAGCGGGTTTTTAAGTGCTCTGCAGTCATTTCGTTGTAAGCAGGTTTTTAAGTGCTCTGGAGTCATTCGTTGCAAGCGGGTTTTTAAGTACTCTGGAGACATTTCGGTACAAGCGGGTTTTTAAGTGCTCTGGAGTCATTTCGTTGCAAGCGGGTTTTTATGTGTTCTGGAGTCATTTCGTTGCAAGCGGATTTTTACATACTTCTCAGACATTTCACTGGAAGCGGGTTTTTTAAATGCTCTGTAGGCATTTCGTTGCAAGCGGATTTTTAAGTGCTCTGGAGTCATTTCGTTGCAAGCGGGTTTTTACGTGTTCTGGAGTCATTTCGTTGCAAGCGGGTTTTTACATACTTCTCAGACATTTCACTGGAAGCGGGTTTTTTAAATGCTCTGTAGACATTTCGTTGCAAGCGGGTTTTTAAGTACTCTGGAGTCATTTCGTTGCAAGCGGGTTTTTACGTGTTCTGGAGTCATTTCGTTGCAAGCGGGTTTTTAAGTGCTCTGGAGTCATTTCGTTGCAAGCGGGTTTTTAAGTGCTCTGGAGTCATTTCGTTGCAAGCGGGTTTTTAAGTGCTCTGGAGTCATTTCGTTGCAAGCGGGTTTTTAAGTGCTCTGGATTCATTTCGTTGCAAGCGGGTTTTTAAGTGCTCTGTAGTCATTTCGTTGCAAGCGGGTTTTTAAGTGCTCTGGAGTCATTTCGTTGCAAGCGGGTTTTTAAGTGCTCTGAAGGCATTTCGTTGCAAGCGGGTTTTTACATACTTCTCAGACATTTCACTTAAAGCGGGTTTTTTAAATGCTCTGTAGGCATTTCGTTGCAAGCGGGTTTTTAAGTGCTCTGGAGTCATTTCGTTGCAAGCGGGTTTTTAAGTGCTCTGGAGTCATTTCGTTTCATGCGGGTTTTTAAGTGCTCTGAAGGCATTTCGTTGTAAGCGGGTTTTTAAGTGCTCTGGAGTCATTTCGTTGCAAGCGGGTTTTTACGTGTTCTAGAGTCATTTCGTTGCAAGCGGGTTTTTACATACTTCTCAGACATTTCACTTAAAGCGGGTTTTTTAAATTCTCTGTAGGCATTTCGTTGCAAGCGGGTTTTTAAGTGCTCTGGAGTCATTTCGTTGCAAGCGGGTTTTTAAGTGCTCTGGAGTCATTTCGTTGCATGCGGGTTTTTAAGTGCTCTGAAGGCATTTCGTTGTAAGCGGGTTTTTAAGTGCTCTGGAGTCATTTCGTTGCAAGCGGGTTTTTACGTGTTCTGGAGTCATTTCGTAGCAAGCGGCTTTTTACATACTTCTCAGACATTTCACTAGAAGCGGGTTTTTTAAATGCTCTGTAGGCATTTCGTTGCAAGCGGGTTTTTAAGTGCTCTGGAGTCATTACGTTGCAAGCGGGTTTTTAAGTGTTCTGGAGTCATTTCGTTGTAAGCCGGTTTTTAAGTCCTCTGGAGTCATTTCGTTGCAAGCGGGTTTTTAAGTGCTCTGGAGTCATTTCGTTGCAAGCGGGTTTTTAAGTGCTCTGGAGTCATTTCGTTGCAAGCGGGTTTTTAAGTGCTCTGGATTCATTTCGTTGCAAGCGGGTTTTTAAGTGCTCTGCAGTCATTTCATTGCAAGCAGGTTTTTAAGTGCTCTGGAGTCATTTCGTTGCAAGCGGGTTTTTAAGTACTCTGGAGACATTTCGGTACAAGCGGGTTTTTAAGTGCTCTGGAGTCATTTCGTTGCAAGCGGGTTTTTACGTGTTCTGGAGTCATTTCTTTGCAAGCGGGTTTTTACATACTTCTCAGACATTTCACTGGAAGCGGGTTTTTTAAATGTCTGTAGGCATTTCGTTGCAAGCGGGTTTTTAAGTGCTCTGGAGTCATTTCATTGCAAGCGGGTTTTTACGTGTTCTGGAGTCATTTCGTTGCAAGCGGGTTTTTACATACTTCTCAGACATTTCACTGGAAGCGGGTTTTTTAAATGCTCTGTAGGCATTTCTTTGCAAGCGGGTTTTTAAGTACTCTGGAGTCATTTCGTTGCAAGCGGGTTTTTACGTGCTCTGGAGTCATTTCGTTGCAAGCGGGTTTTTCAGTGCTCTGGATTCATTTCGTTGCAAGCGGGTTTTTAAGTGCTCTGTAGTCATTTCGTTGCAAGCGGGTTTTTAAGTGCTCTGGAGTCATTTCGTTGCAAGCGGGTTTTTAAGTGCTCTGAAGGCATTTCGTTGCAAGCGGGTTTTTAAGTGCTCTGGAGTCATTTCGTTGCAAGCGGGTTTTTACGTATTCTGGAGTCATTTCGTTGCAAGCGGGTTTTTACGTGTTCTGGAGTCATTTCGTTGCAAGCGGGTTTTTAAGTGCTCTGGAGTCATTTCGTTGCAAGCGGGTTTTTAAGTGCTCTGGAGTCATTTCGTTTCAAGCGGGTTTTTAAGTGCTCTGGAGTCATTTCGTTGCAAGCGGGTTTTTAAGTGCTCTGAAAGCATTTCGTTGCAAGCGGGTTTTTAAGTGCTCTGGAGTCATTTCGTTGCAAGCGGGTTTTTACGTGTTCTGTAGTCATTTCGTTGCAAGCGGGTTTTTACATACTTCTCAGACATTTCACTTAAAGCGGGTTTTTTAAATGCTCTGTAGGCATTTCGTTGCAAGCGGGTTTTTAAGTGCTCTGGAGTCATTTCTTTGCAAGCGGGTTTTTAAGAGCTCTGGAGTCATTTCGTTGCAAGCGGGTTTTTACGTGTTCTGGAGTCATTTCGTTGCAAGCGGGTTTTTAAGTGCTCTGGAGTCATTTCGTTGCATGCGGGTTTTTAAGTGCTCTGAAGGCATTTCGTTGTAAGCGGGTTTTTAAGTGCTCTGGAGTCATTTCGTTGCAAGCGGGTTTTTACGTGTTCTGGAGTCATTTCGTTGCAAGCGGCTTTTTACATACTTCTCAGACATTTCACTGGAAGCGGGTTTTTTAAATGCTCTGTAGGCATTTCGTTGCAAGCGGGTTTTTAAGTGCTCTGTAGTCATTTCGTTGCAAGCGGGTTTTTAAGTGCTCTGGAGTCATTTCGTTGCAAGCGGGTTTTTAAGTGCTCTGGAGTCATTTCGTTGCAAGCGGGTTTTTAAGTGCTCTGGAGTCATTTCGTTGCAAGCGGGTTTTTAAGTGCTCTGAAGGCATTTCGTTGTAAGCGGGTTTTTAAGTGCTCTGGAGTCATTTCGTTACAAGCGGGTTTTTACGTGTTCTAGAGTCATTTCGTTACAAGCGGGTTTTTACGTGTTCTAGAGTCATTTCGTTGCAAGCGGGTTTTTACATACTTCTCAGACATTTCACTTAAAGCGGGTTTTTTAAATGCTCTGTAGGCATTTCGTTGCAAGCGGGTTTTTAAGTGCTCTGGAGTCATTTCGTTGCAAGCGGGTTTTTAAGTGCTCTGGAGTCATTTCGTTGCATGCGGGTTTTTAAGTGCTCTGAAGGCATTTCGTTGTAAGCGGGTTTTTAAGTGCTCTGGAGTCATTTCGTTGCAAGCGGGTTTTTACGTGTTCTGGAGTCATTTCGTTGCAAGCGGCTTTTTACATACTTCTCAGACATTTCACTGGAAGCGGGTTTTTTAAATGCTCTGTAGGCATTTCGTTGCAAGCGGGTTTTTAAGTGCTCTGGAGTCATTACGTTGCAAGCGGGTTTTTAAGTGTTCTGGAGTCATTTCGTTGCAAGCCGGTTTTTAAGTGCTCTGGAGTCATTTCGTTGCAAGCGGGTTTTTAAGTGCTCTGGAGTCATTTCGTTGCAAGCGGGTTTTTAAGTGCTCTGGAGTCATTTCGTTGCAAGCGGGTTTTTAAGTGCTCTGGATTCATTTCGTTGCAAGCGGGTTTTTAAGTGCTCTGCAGTCATTTCGTTGCAAGCAGGTTTTTAAGTGCTCTGGAGTCATTTCGTTGCAAGCGGGTTTTTAAGTACTCTGGAGACATTTCGGTACAAGCGGGTTTTTAAGTGCTCTGGAGTCATTTCGTTGCAAGCGGGTTTTTAAGTGCTCTGAAGGCATATCGTTGCAAGCGGGTTTTTAAGTGCTCTGGAGTCATTTCGTTGCAAGCGGGTTTTTACGTATTCTGGAGTCATTTCGTTGCAAGCGGGTTTTTACGTGTTCTGGAGTCATTTCGTTGCAAGCGGGTTTTTAAGTGCTCTGGAGTCATTTCGTTGCAAGCGGGTTTTTAAGTGCTCTGGAGTCATTTCGTTTCAAGCGGGTTTTTAAGTGCTCTGGAGTCATTTCGTTGCAAGCGGGTTTTTAAGTGCTCTGAAGGCATTTCGTTGCAAGCGGGTTTTTAAGTGCTCTGGAGTCATTTCGTTGCAAGCGGGTTTTTACGTGTTCTGTAGTCATTTCGTTGCAAGCGGGTTTTTACATACTTCTCAGACATTTCACTTAAAGCGGGTTTTTTAAATGCTCTGTAGGCATTTCGTTGCAAGCGGGTTTTTAAGTGCTCTGGAGTCATTTCGTTGCAAGCGGTTTTTTACGTGTTCTGGAGTCATTTCGTTGCAAGCGGGTTTTTACATACTTCTCAGACATCAGTGGAAGCGGGTTTTTTAAATGCTCTGTAGGCATTTCGTTGCAAGCGGGTTTTTAAGTGCTCTGGAGTCATTTCTTTGCAAGCGGGTTTTTAAGTGCTCTGGAGTCATTTCGTTGCAAGCGGGTTTTTACGTGTTCTGGAGTCATTTCGTTGCAAGCGGGTTTTTAAGTGCTCTGGAGTCATTTCGTTGCATGCGGGTTTTTAAGTGCTCAGAAGGCATTTCGTTGTAAGCGGGTTTTTAAGTGCTCTGGAGTCATTTCGTTGCAAGCGGGTTTTTACGTGTTCTGGAGTCATTTCGTTGCAAGCGGCTTTTTACATACTTCTCAGACATTTCACTGGAAGCGGGTTTTTTAAATGCTCTGTAGGCATTTCGTTGCAAGCGGGTTTTTAAGTGCTCTGTATTCATTTCGTTGCAAGCGGGTTTTTAAGTGCTCTGGAGTCATTTCGTTGCAAGCGGGTTTTTAAGTGCTCTGGAGTCATTTCGTTGCAAGCGGGTTTTTAAGTGCTCTGGAGTCATTTCGTTGCAAGCGGGTTTTTAAGTGCTCTGAAGGCATTTCGTTGTAAGCGGGTTTTTAAGTGCTCTGGAGTCATTTCGTTGCAAGCGGGTTTTTACGTGTTCTAGAGTCATTTCGTTGCAAGCGGGTTTTTACATACTTCTCAGACATTTCACTTAAAGCGGGTTTTTTAAATGCTCTGTAGGCATTTCGTTGCAAGCGGGTTTTTAAGTGCTCTGGAGTCATTTCGTTGCAAGCGGGTTTTTAAGTGCTCTGGAGTCATTTCGTTGCATGCGGGTTTTTAAGTGCTCTGAAGGCATTTCGTTGTAAGCGGGTTTTTAAGTGCTCTGGAGTCATTTCGTTGCAAGCGGGTTTTTACGTGTTCTGGAGTCATTTCGTTGCAAGCGGCTTTTTACATACTTCTCAGACATTTCACTGGAAGCGGGTTTTTTAAATGCTCTGTAGGCATTTCGTTGCAAGCGGGTTTTTAAGTGCTCTGGAGTCATTACGTTGCAAGCGGGTTTTTAAGTGTTCTGGAGTCATTTCGTTGCAAGCCGGTTTTTAAGTGCTCTGGAGTCATTTCGTTGCAAGCGGGTTTTTAAGTGCTCTGGAGTCATTTCGTTGCAAGCGGGTTTTTAAGTGCTCTGGAGTCATTTCGTTGCAAGCGGGTTTTTAAGTGCTCTGGATTCATTTCGTTGCAAGCGGGTTTTTAAGTGCTCTGCAGTCATTTCGTTGCAAGCAGGTTTTTAAGTGCTCTGGAGTCATTTCGTTGCAAGCGGGTTTTTAAGTACTCTGGAGACATTTCGGTACAAGCGGGTTTTTAAGTGCTCTGGAGTCATTTCGTTGCAAGCGGGTTTTTACGTGTTCTGGAGTCATTTCGTTGCAAGCGGGTTTTTACATACTTCTCAGACATTTCACTGGAAGCGGGTTTTTTAAATGCTCTGTAGGCATTTCGTTGCAAGCGGGTTTTTACGTGCTCTGGAGTCATTTCGTTGCAAGCGGGTTTTTAAGTGCTCTGGAGTCATTTCGTTGCAAGCGGGTTTTTAAGTGCTCTGGAGTCATTTCGTTGCAAGCGGGTTTTTAAGTGCTCTGGAGTCATTTCGTTGCAAGCGGGTTTTTAAGTGCTCTGGATTCATTTCGTTGCAAGCGGGTTTTTAAGTGCTCTGTAGTCATTTCGTTGCAAGCGGGTTTTTAAGTGCTCTGGAGTCATTTCGTTGCAAGCGGGTTTTTAAGTGCTCTGAAGGCATTTCGTTGCAAGCGGGTTTTTAAGTGCTCTGGAGTCATTTCGTTGCAAGCGGGTTTTTACGTATTCTGGAGTCATTTCGTTGCAAGCGGGTTTTTACATACTTCTCAGACATTTCACTTAAAGCGGGTTTTTTAAATGCTCTGTAGGCATTTCGTTGCAAGCGGGTTTTTAAGTGCTCTGGAGTCATTTCGTTGCAAGCGGGTTTTTACGTGTTCTGGAGTCATTTCGTTGCAAGCGGGTTTTTACATACTTCTCAGACATTTCACTTAAAGCGGGTTTTTTAAATGCTCTGTAGGCATTTCGTTGCAAGCGGGTTTTTAAGTGCTCTGGAGTCATTTCGTTGCAAGCGGGTTTTTACGTGTTCTGGAGTCATTTCGTTGCAAGCGGGTTTTTACATACTTCTCAGACATTTCACTGGAAGCGGGTTTTTTAAATGCTCTGTAGGCATTTCGTTGCAAGCGGGTTTTTAAGTGCTCTGGAGTCATTTCGTTGCAAGCGGGTTTTTAAGTACTCTGGAGACATTTCGGTACAAGCGGGTTTTTAAGTGCTCTGGAGTCATTTCGTTGCAAGCGGGTTTTTACGTGTTCTGGAGTCATTTCGTTGCAAGCGGGTTTTTACATACTTCTCAGACATTTCACTGGAAGCGGGTTTTTTAAATGCTCTGTAGGCATTTCGTTGCAAGCGGGTTTTTAAGTGCTCTGGAGTCATTTCATTGCAAGCGGGTTTTTACGTGTTCTGGAGTCATTTCGTTGCAAGCGGGTTTTTACATACTTCTCAGACATTTCACTGGAAGCGGGTTTTTTAAATGCTCTGTAGGCATTTCGTTGCAAGCGGGTTTTTAAGTACTCTGGAGTCATTTCGTTGCAAGCGGGTTTTTACGTGCTCTGGAGTCATTTCGTTGCAAGCGGGTTTTTAAGTGCTCTGGATTCATTTCGTTGCAAGCGGGTTTTTAAGTGCTCTGCAGTCATTTCGTTGCAAGCAGGTTTTTAAGTGCTCTGGAGTCATTTCGTTGCAAGCGGGTTTTTAAGTACTCTGGAGACATTTCGGTACAAGCGGGTTTTTAAGTGCTCTGGAGTCATTTCGTTGCAAGCGGGTTTTTACGTGTTCTGGAGTCATTTCGTTGCAAGCGGGTTTTTACATACTTCTCAGACATTTCACTGGAAGCGGGTTTTTTAAATGCTCTGTAGGCATTTCGTTGCAAGCGGGTTTTTAAGTGCTCTGGAGTCATTTCATTGCAAGCGGGTTTTTACGTGTTCTGGAGTCATTTCGTTGCAAGCGGGTTTTTACATACTTCTCAGACATTTCACTGGAAGCGGGTTTTTTAAATGCTCTGTAGGCATTTCGTTGCAAGCGGGTTTTTAAGTACTCTGGAGTCATTTCGTTGCAAGTGGGTTTTTACGTGCTCTGGAGTCATTTCGTTGCAAGCGGGTTTTTAAGTGCTCTGGAGTCATTTCGTTGCAAGCGGGTTTTTAAGTGCTCTGGAGTCATTTCGTTGCAAGCGGGTTTTTAAGTGCTCTGGAGTCATTTCGTTGCAAGCGGGTTTTTAAGTGCTCTGGATTCATTTCGTTGCAAGCGGGTTTTTAAGTGCTCTGTAGTCATTTCGTTGCAAGCGGGTTTTTAAGTGCTCTGGAGTCATTTCGTTGCAAGCGGGTTTTTAAGTGCTCTGAAGGCATTTCGTTGCAAGCGGGTTTTTAAGTGCTCTGGAGTCATTTCGTTGCAAGCGGGTTTTTACGTATTCTGGAGTCATTTCGTTGCAAGCGGGTTTTTACATACTTCTCAGACATTTCACTTAAAGCGGGTTTTTTAAATGCTCTGTAGGCATTTCGTTGCAAGCGGGTTTTTAAGTGCTCTGCAGTCATTTCGTTGCAAGCAGGTTTTTAAGTGCTCTGGAGTCATTTCGTTGCAAGCGGGTTTTTAAGTACTCTGGAGACATTTCGGTACAAGCGGGTTTTTAAGTGCTCTGGAGTCATTTCGTTGCAAGCGGGTTTTTATGTGTTCTGGAGTCATTTCGTTGCAAGCGGATTTTTACATACTTCTCAGACATTTCACTGGAAGCGGGTTTTTTAAATGCTCTGTAGGCATTTCGTTGCAAGCGGGTTTTTAAGTGCTCTGGATTCATTTCGTTGCAAGCGGGTTTTTACGTGTTCTGGAGTCATTTCGTTGCAAGCGGGTTTTTACATACTTCTCAGACATTTCACTGGAAGCGGGTTTTTTAAATGCTCTGTAGGCATTTCGTTGCAAGCGGGTTTTTAAGTACTCTGGAGTCATTTCGTTGCAAGCGGGTTTTTACGTGTTCTGGAGTCATTTCGTTGCAAGCGGGTTTTTAAGTGCTCTGGAGTCATTTCGTTGCAAGCGGGTTTTTAAGTGCTCTGGAGTCATTTCGTTGCAAGCGGGTTTTTAAGTGCTGTGGAGTCATTTCGTTGCAAGCGGGTTTTTAAGTGCTCTGGATTCATTTCGTTGCAAGCGGGTTTTTAAGTGCTCTGGAGTCATTTCGTTGCAAGCGGGTTTTTAAGTGCTCTGAAGGCATTTCGTTGCAAGCGGGTTTTTACATACTTCTCAGACATTTCACTTAAAGCGGGTTTTTTAAATGCTCTGTAGGCATTTCGTTGCAAGCGGGTTTTTAAGTGCTCTGGAGTCATTTCGTTGCAAGCGGGTTTTTAAGTGCTCTGGAGTCATTTCGTTGCATGCGGGTTTTTAAGTGCTCTGAAGGCATTTCGTTGTAAGCGGGTTTTTAAGTGCTCTGGAGTCATTTCGTTGCAAGCGGGTTTTTACGTGTTCTAGAGTCATTTCGTTGCAAGCGGGTGTTTACATACTTCTCAGACATTTCACTTAAAGCGGGTTTTTTAAATGCTCTGTAGGCATTTCGTTGCAAGCGGGTTTTTAAGTGCTCTGGAGTCATTTCGTTGCAAGCGGGTTTTTAAGTGCTCTGGAGTCATTTCGTTGCATGCGGGTTTTTAAGTGCTCTAAAGGCATTTCGTTGTAAGCGGGTTTTTAAGTGCTCTGGAGTCATTTCGTTGCAAGCGGGTTTTTACGTGTTCTGGAGTCATTTCGTTGCAAGCGGCTTTTTACATACTTCTCAGACATTTCACTGGAAGCGGGTTTTTTAAATGCTCTGTAGGCATTTCGTTGCAAGCGGGTTTTTAAGTGCTCTGGAGTCATTACGTTGCAAGCGGGTTTTTAAGTGTTCTGGAGTCATTTCGTTGCAAGCCGGTTTTTAAGTGCTCTGGAGTCATTTCGTTGCAAGCGGGTTTTTAAGTGCTCTGGAGTCATTTCGTTGCAAGCGGGTTTTTAAGTGCTCTGGAGTCATTTCGTTGCAAGCGGGTTTTTATGTGCTCTGGATTCATTTCGTTGCAAGCGGGTTTTTAAGTGCTCTGCAGTCATTTCGTTGCAAGCAGGTTTTTAAGTGCTCTGGAGTCATTTCGTTGCAAGCGGGTTTTTAAGTACTCTGGAGACATTTCGGTACAAGCGGGTTTTTAAGTGCTCTGGAGTCATTTCGTTGCAAGCGGGTTTTTACGTGTTCTGGAGTCATTTCGTGGCAAGCGGGTTTTTACATACTTCTCAGACATTTCACTGGAAGCGGGTTTTTTAAATGCTCTGTAGGCATTTCGTTGCAAGCGGGTTTTTAAGTGCTCTGGAGTCATTTCATTGCAAGCGGGTTTTTACGTGTTCTGGAGTCATATCGTTGCAAGCGGGTTTTTACATACTTCTCAGACATTTCACTGGAAGCGGGTTTTTTAAATGCTCTGTAGGCATTTCGTTGCAAGCGGGTTTTTAAGTACTCTGGAGTCATTTCGTTGCAAGCGGGTTTTTACGTGCTCTGGAGTCATTTCGTTGCAAGCGGGTTTTTAAGTGCTCTGGAGTCATTTCGTTGCAAGCGGGTTTTTAAGTGCTCTGGAGTCATTTCGTTGCAAGCGGGTTTTTAAGTGCTCTGGAGTCATTTCGTTGCAAGCGGGTTTTTAAGTGCTCTGGATTCATTTCGTTGCAAGCGGGTTTTTAAGTGCTCTGTAGTCATTTCGTTGCAAGCGGGTTTTTAAGTGCTCTGGAGTCATTTCGTTGCAAGCGGGTTTTTAAGTGCTCTGAAGGCATTTCGTTGCAAGCGGGTTTTTAGGTGCTCTGGAGTCATTTCGTTGCAAGCGGGTTTTTACGTATTCTGGAGTCATTTCGTTGCAAGCGGGTTTTTACATACTTCTCAGACATTTCACTTAAAGCGGGTTTTTTAAATGCTCTGTAGGCATTTCGTTGCAAGCGGGTTTTTAAGTGCTCTGGAGTCATTTCGTTGCAAGCGGGTTTTTACGTGTTCTGGAGTCATTTCGTTGCAAGCGGGTTTTTACATACTTCTCAGACATCAGTGGAAGCGGGTTTTTTAAAAGCTCTGTAGGCATTTCGTTGCAAGCGGGTTTTTAAGTGCTCTGGAGTCATTTCGTTGCAAGCGGGTTTTTAAGTGCTCTGAAGGCATTTTGTTGCAAGCGGGTTTTTAAGTGCTCTGGAGTCATTTCGTTGCAAGCGGGTTTTTACGTGTTCTGGAGTCATTTCGTTGCAAGCGGGTTTTTACATACTTCTCAGACATTTCACTGGAAGCGGGTTTTTTAAATGCTCTGTAGGCATTTCGTTGCAAGCGGGTTTTTAAGTGCTCTGGAGTCATTTCGTTGCAAGCGGGTTTTTACGTGTTCTGGAGTCATTTCGTTGCAAGCGGGTTTTTACATACTTCTCAGACATTTCACTGGAAGCGGGTTTTTTAAATGCTCTGTAGGCATTTCGTTGCAAGCGGGTTTTTAAGTACTCTGGAGTCATTTCGTTGCAAGCGGGTTTTTACGTGTTCTGGAGTCATTTCGTTGCAAGCGGGTTTTTAAGTGCTCTGGAGTCATTTCGTTGCAAGCGGGTTTTTAAGTGCTCTGGAGTCATTTCGTTGCAAGCGGGTTTTTAAGTGCTCTGGAGTCATTTCGTTGCAAGCGGGTTTTTAAGTGCTCTGAAGGCATTTCGTTGCAAGCGGGTTTTTAAGTGCTCTGGAGTCATTTCGTTGCAAGCGGGTTTTTACGTGTTCTGGAGTCATTTCGTTGCAAGCGGGTTTTTACATACTTCTCAGACATTTCACTTAAAGCGGGTTTTTTAAATGCTCTGTAGGCATTTCGTTGCAAGCGGGTTTTTAAGTGCTCTGGAGTCATTTCGTTGCAAGCGGGTTTTTACGTGTTCTGGAGTCATTTCGTTGCAAGCGGGTTTTTACATACTTCTCAGACATTTCACTGGAAGCGGGTTTTTTAAATGCTCTGTAGGCATTTCGTTGCAAGCGGGTTTTTAAGTGCTCTGGAGTCATTTCGTTGCAAGCGGGTTTTTAAGTACTCTGGAGACATTTCGGTACAAGCGGGTTTTTAAGTGCTCTGGAGTCATTTCGTTGCAAGCGGGTTTTTACGTGTTCTGGAGTCATTTCGTTGCAAGCGGGTTTTTACATACTCCTCAGACATTTCACTGGAAGCGGGTTTTTTAAATGCTCTGTAGGCATTTCGTTGCAAGCGGGTTTTTAAGTGCTCTGGAGTCATTTCATTGCAAGCGGGTTTTTACGTGTTCTGGAGTCATTTCGTTGCAAGCGGGTTTTTACATACTTCTCAGACATTTCACTGGAAGCGGGTTTTTTAAATGCTCTGTAGGCATTTCGTTGCAAGCGGGTTTTTAAGTACTCTGGAGTCATTTCGTTGCAAGCGGGTTTTTACGTGCTCTGGAGTCATTTCGTTGCAAGCGGGTTTTTAAGTGCTCTGGATTCATTTCGTTGCAAGCGGGTTTTTAAGTGCTCTGCAGTCATTTCGTTGCAAGCAGGTTTTTAAGTGCTCTGGAGTCATTTCGTTGCAAGCGGGTTTTTAAGTACTCTGGAGACATTTCGGTACAAGCGGGTTTTTAAGTGCTCTGGAGTCATTTCGTTGCAAGCGGGTTTTTACGTGTTCTGGAGTCATTTCGTTGCAAGCGGGTTTTTACATACTTCTCAGACATTTCACTGGAAGCGGGTTTTTTAAATGCTCTGTAGGCATTTCGTTGCAAGCGGGTTTTTAAGTGCTCTGGAGTCATTTCATTGCAAGCGGGTTTTTACGTGTTCTGGAGTCATTTCGTTGCAAGCGGGTTTTTACATACTTCTCAGACATTTCACTGGAAGCGGGCTTTTTAAATGCTCTGTAGGCATTTCGTTGCAAGCGGGTTTTTAAGTACTCTGGAGTCATTTCGTTGCAAGCGGGTTTTTACGTGCTCTGGAGTCATTTCGTTGCAAGCGGATTTTTAAGTGCTCTGGAGTCATTTCGTTGCAAGCGGGTTTTTAAGTGCTCTGGAGTCATTTCGTTGCAAGCGGGTTTTTAAGTGCTCTGGAGTCATTTCGTTGCAAGCGGGTTTTTAAGTGCTCTGGATTCATTTCGTTGCAAGCGGGTTTTTAAGTGCTCTGTAGTCATTTCGTTGCAAGCGGGTTTTTAAGTGCTCTGGAGTCATTTCGTTGCAAGCGGGTTTTTAAGTGCTCTGAAGGCATTTCGTTGCAAGCGGGTTTTTAAGTGCTCTGGAGTCATTTCGTTGCAAGCGGGTTTTTACGTATTCTGGAGTCATTTCGTTGCAAGCGGGTTTTTACATACTTCTCAGACATTTCACTTAAAGCGGGTTTTTTAAATGCTCTGTAGGCATTTCGTTGCAAGCGGGTTTTTAAGTGCTCTGGAGTCATTTCGTTGCAAGCGGGTTTTTACGTGTTCTGGAGTCATTTCGTTGCAAGCGGGTTTTTACATACTTCTCAGACATCAGTGGAAGCGGGTTTTTTAAATGCTCTGTAGGCATTTCGTTGCAAGCGGGTTTTTAAGTGCTCTGGAGTCATTTCGTTGCAAGCGGGTTTTTAAGTGCTCTGAAGGCATTTTGTTGCAAGCGGGTTTTTAAGTGCTCTGGAGTCATTTCGTTGCAAGCGGGTTTTTACGTGTTCTGGAGTCATTTCGTTGCAAGCGGGTTTTTACATACTTCTCAGACATTTCACTGGAAGCGGGTTTTTTAAATGCTCTGTAGGCATTTCGTTGCAAGCGGGTTTTTAAGTGCTCTGGAGTCATTTCGTTGCAAGCGGGTTTTTACGTGTTCTGGAGTCATTTCGTTGCAAGCGGGTTTTTACATACTTCTCAGACATTTCACTGGAAGCGGGTTTTTTAAATGCTCTGTAGGCATTTCGTTGCAAGCGGGTTTTTAAGTACTCTGGAGTCATTTCGTTGCAAGCGGGTTTTTACGTGTTCTGGAGTCATTTCGTTGCAAGCGGGTTTTTAAGTGCTCTGGAGTCATTTCGTTGCAAGCGGGTTTTTAAGTGCTCTGGAGTCATTTCGTT
The DNA here is from genome assembly GCF_030254825.1 of Meriones unguiculatus. NCBI lineage: Eukaryota > Metazoa > Chordata > Mammalia > Rodentia > Muridae > Meriones > Meriones unguiculatus. Next base: position 66,415,476 of record NC_083352.1, on the reverse strand, counting down.
GCAAGCGGGTTTTTAAGTGCTCTGAAGGCATTTCGTTGCAAGCGGGTTTTTAAGTGCTCTGGAGTCATTTCGTTGCAAGCGGGTTTTTACGTGTTCTGGAGTCATTTCGTTGCAAGCGGGTTTTTACATACTTCTCAGACATTTCACTTAAAGCGGGTTTTTTAAATGCTCTGTAGGCATTTCGTTGCAAGCGGGTTTTTAAGTGCTCTGGAGTCATTTCGTTGCAAGCGGGTTTTTACGTGTTCTGGAGTCATTTCGTTGCAAGCGGGTTTTTACATACTTCTCAGACATTTCACTGGAAGCGGGTTTTTTAAATGCTCTGTAGGCATTTCGTTGCAAGCGGGTTTTTAAGTGCTCTGGAGTCATTTCGTTGCAAGCGGGTTTTTAAGTGCTCTGGAGTCATTTCGTTGCAAGCGGGTTTTTAAGTGTTCTGGAGTCATTTCGTTGCAAGCGGGTTTTACATACTTCTCAGACATTTCACTGGAAGCGGGTTTTTTAAATGCTCTGTAGGCATTTCGTTGCAAGCGGGTTTTTAAGTACTCTGGAGTCATTTCGTTGCAAGCGGGTTTTTACGGGTTCTGGAGTCATTTCGTTGCAAGCGGGTTTTTAAGTGCTCTGGAGTCATTTCGTTGCAAGCGGGTTTTTAAGTGCTCTGGAGTCATTTCGTTGCAAGCGGGTTTTTAAGTGCTCTGGAGTCATTTCGTTGCAAGCGGGTTTTTAAGTGCTCTGGATTCATTTCGTTGCAAGCGGGTTTTTAAGTGCTCTGTAGTCATTTCTTTGCAAGCGGGTTTTTAAGTGCTCTGGAGTCATTTCGTTGCAAACGGGTTTTTAAGTGCTCTGAAGGCATTTCGTTGCAAGCGGGTTTTTAAGTGCTCTGGAGTCATTTCGTTGCAAGCGGGTTTTTACGTGTTCTGGAGTCATTTCGTTGCAAGCGGGTTTTTACATACTTCTCAGACATTTCACTTGAAGCGGGTTTTTTAAATGCTCTGTAGGCATTTCGTTGCAAGCGGGTTTTTAAGTGCTCTGGAGTCATTTCGTTGCAAGCGGTTTTTTACGTGTTCTGGAGTCATTTCGTTGCAAGCGGGTTTTTACATACTTCTCAGACATCAGTGGAAGCGGGTTTTTTAAATGCTCTGTAGGCATTTCGTTGCAAGCGGGTTTTTAAGTGCTCTGGAGTCATTTCTTTGCAAGCGGGTTTTTAAGTGCTCTGGAGTCATTTCGTTGCAAGTGGGTTTTTACGTGTTCTGGAGTCATTTCGTTGCAAGCGGGTTTTTACATACTTCTCAGACATCAGTGGAAGTGGGTTTTTTAAATGCTCTGTAGGCATTTCTTTGCAAGCCGGTTTTTTAGTGCTCTGGAGTCATTTCGTTGCAAGCGGGTTTTTAAGTGTTCTGGAATCATTTCGTTGCAAGCAGGTTTTTAAGTGCTCTGGAGTCATTTCGTTGCAAGCGGGTTTTTAAGTGCTCTGGAGTCATTTCGTTGCATGCGGGTTTTTAAGTGCTCTGAAGGCATTTCGTTGTAAGCGGGTTTTTAAGTGCTCTGGAGTCATTTCGTTGCAAGCGGGTTTTTACGTGTTCTGGAGTCATTTCGTTGCAAGCGGCTTTTTACATACTTCTCAGACATTTCACTGGAAGCGGGTTTTTTAAATGCTCTGTAGGCATTTCGTTGCAAGCGGGTTTTTAAGTGCTCTGGAGTCTTTACGTTGCAAGCGGGTTTTTAAGTGTTCTGGAGTCATTTCGTTGCAAGCCGGTTTTTAAGTGCTCTGGAGTCATTTCGTTGCAAGCGGGTTTTTAAGTGCTCTGGAGTCATTTCGTTGCAAGCGGGTTTTTAAGTGCTCTGGAGTCATTTCGTTGCAAGCGGGTTTTTAAGTGCTCTGGAGTCATTTCGTTGCAAGCGGGTTTTTAAGTGCTCTGGAGTCATTTCGTTGCAAGCGGGTTTTTAAGTGCTCTGCATTCATTTCGTTGCAAGCGGGTTTTTAAGTGCTCTGCAGTCATTTCGTTGCAAGCAGGTTTTTAAGTGCTCTGGAGTCATTTCGTTGCAAGCGGGTTTTTAAGTACTCTGGAGACATTTCGGTACAAGCGGGTTTTTAAGTGCTCTGGAGTCATTTCGTTGCAAGCGGGTTTTTATGTGTTCTGGAGTCATTTCGTTGCAAGCGGATTTTTACATACTTCTCAGACATTTCACTGGAAGCGGGTTTTTTAAATGCTCTGTAGGCATTTCGTTGCAAGCGGGTTTTTAAGTGCTCTGGAGTCATTTCGTTGCAAGCGGGTTTTTACGTGTTCTGGAGTCATTTCGTTGCAAGCGGGTTTTTACATACTTCTCAGACATTTCACTGGAAGCGGGTTTTTTAAATGCTCTGTAGGCATTTCGTTGCAAGCGGGTTTTTAAGTACTCTGGAGTCATTTCGTTGCAAGCGGGTTTTTACGTGCTCTGGAGTCATTTCGTTGCAAGCGGATTTTTAAGTGCTCTGGAGTCATTTCGTTGCAAGCGGGTTTTTAAGTGCTCTGGAGTCATTTCGTTGCAAGCGGGTTTTTAAGTGCTCTGAAGGCATTTCGTTGCAAGCGGGTTTTTAAGTGCTCTGGAGTCATTTCGTTGCAAGCGGGTTTTTACGTATTCTGGAGTCATTTCGTTGCAAGCGGGTTTTTACATACTTCTCAGACATTTCACTTAAAGCGGGTTTTTTAAATGCTCTGTAGGCATTTCGTTGCAAGCGGGTTTTTAAGTGCTCTGGAGTCATTTCGTTGCAAGCGGGTTTTTACGTGTTCTGGAGTCATTTCGTTGCAAGCGGGTTTTTACATACTTCTCAGACATCAGTGGAAGCGGGTTTTTTAAATGCTCTGTAGGCATTTCGTTGCAAGCGGGTTTTTAAGTGCTCTGGAGTCATTTCGTTGCAAGCGGGTTTTTAAGTGCTCTGAAGGCATTTTGTTGCAAGCGGGTTTTTAAGTGCTCTGGAGTCATTTCGTTGCAAGCGGGTTTTTACGTGTTCTGGAGTCATTTCGTTGCAAGCGGGTTTTTACATACTTCTCAGACATTTCACTGGAAGCGGGTTTTTTAAATGCTCTGTAGGCATTTCGTTGCAAGCGGGTTTTTAAGTGCTCTGGAGTCATTTCGTTGCAAGCGGGTTTTTACGTGTTCTGGAGTCATTTCGTTGCAAGCGGGTTTTTACATACTTCTCAGACATTTCACTGGAAGCGGGTTTTTTAAATGCTCTGTAGGCATTTCGTTGCAAGCGGGTTTTTAAGTACTCTGGAGTCATTTCGTTGCAAGCGGGTTTTTACGTGTTCTGGAGTCATTTCGTTGCAAGCGGGTTTTTAAGTGCTCTGGAGTCATTTCGTTGCAAGCGGGTTTTTAAGTGCTCTGGAGTCATTTCGTTGCAAGCGGGTTTTTAAGTGCTCTGAAGGCATTTCGTTGCAAGCGGGTTTTTAAGTGCTCTGGAGTCATTTCGTTGCAAGCGGGTTTTTACGTGTTCTGGAGTCATTTCGTTGCAAGCGGGTTTTTACATACTTCTCAGACATTTCACTTAAAGCGGGTTTTTTAAATGCTCTGTAGGCATTTCGTTGCAAGCGGGTTTTTAAGTGCTCTGGAGTCATTTCGTTGCAAGCGGGTTTTTACGTGTTCTGGAGTCATTTCGTTGCAAGCGGGTTTTTACATACTTCTCAGACATTTCACTGGAAGCGGGTTTTTTAAATGCTCTGTAGGCATTTCGTTGCAAGCGGGTTTTTAAGTGCTCTGGAGTCATTTCGTTGCAAGCGGGTTTTTAAGTGCTCTGGAGTCATTTCGTTGCAAGCGGGTTTTTAAGTGTTCTGGAGTCATTTCGTTGCAAGCGGGTTTTACATACTTCTCAGACATTTCACTGGAAGCGGGTTTTTTAAATGCTCTGTAGGCATTTCGTTGCAAGCGGGTTTTTAAGTACTCTGGAGTCATTTCGTTGCAAGCGGGTTTTTACGGGTTCTGGAGTCATTTCGTTGCAAGCGGGTTTTTAAGTGCTCTGGAGTCATTTCGTTGCAAGCGGGTTTTTAAGTGCTCTGGAGTCATTTCGTTGCAAGCGGGTTTTTAAGTGCTCTGGAGTCATTTCGTTGCAAGCGGGTTTTTAAGTGCTCTGGATTCATTTCGTTGCAAGCGGGTTTTTAAGTGCTCTGGAGTCATTTCTTTGCAAGCGGGTTTTTAAGTGCTCTGGAGTCATTTCGTTGCAAACGGGTTTTTAAGTGCTCTGAAGGCATTTCGTTGCAAGCGGGTTTTTAAGTGCTCTGGAGTCATTTCGTTGCAAGCGGGTTTTTACGTGTTCTGGAGTCATTTCGTTGCAAGCGGGTTTTTACATACTTCTCAGACATTTCACTTGAAGCGGGTTTTTTAAATGCTCTGTAGGCATTTCGTTGCAAGCGGGTTTTTAAGTGCTCTGGAGTCATTTCGTTGCAAGCGGTTTTTTACGTGTTCTGGAGTCATTTCGTTGCAAGCGGGTTTTTACATACTTCTCAGACATCAGTGGAAGCGGGTTTTTTAAATGCTCTGTAGGCATTTCGTTGCAAGCGGGTTTTTAAGTGCTCTGGAGTCATTTCTTTGCAAGCGGGTTTTTAAGTGCTCTGGAGTCATTTCGTTGCAAGTGGGTTTTTACGTGTTCTGGAGTCATTTCGTTGCAAGCGGGTTTTTACATACTTCTCAGACATCAGTGGAAGTGGGTTTTTTAAATGCTCTGTAGGCATTTCTTTGCAAGCCGGTTTTTTAGTGCTCTGGAGTCATTTCGTTGCAAGCGGGTTTTTAAGTGTTCTGGAATCATTTCGTTGCAAGCAGGTTTTTAAGTGCTCTGGAGTCATTTCGTTGCAAGCGGGTTTTTAAGTGCTCTGGAGTCATTTCGTTGCATGCGGGTTTTTAAGTGCTCTGAAGGCATTTCGTTGTAAGCGGGTTTTTAAGTGCTCTGGAGTCATTTCGTTGCAAGCGGGTTTTTACGTGTTCTGGAGTCATTTCGTTGCAAGCGGCTTTTTACATACTTCTCAGACATTTCACTGGAAGCGGGTTTTTTAAATGCTCTGTAGGCATTTCGTTGCAAGCGGGTTTTTAAGTGCTCTGGAGTCTTTACGTTGCAAGCGGGTTTTTAAGTGTTCTGGAGTCATTTCGTTGCAAGCCGGTTTTTAAGTGCTCTGGAGTCATTTCGTTGCAAGCGGGTTTTTAAGTGCTCTGGAGTCATTTCGTTGCAAGCGGGTTTTTAAGTGCTCTGGAGTCATTTCGTTGCAAGCGGGTTTTTAAGTGCTCTGGAGTCATTTCGTTGCAAGCGGGTTTTTAAGTGCTCTGGAGTCATTTCGTTGCAAGCGGGTTTTTAAGTGCTCTGCATTCATTTCGTTGCAAGCGGGTTTTTAAGTGCTCTGCAGTCATTTCGTTGCAAGCAGGTTTTTAAGTGCTCTGGAGTCATTTCGTTGCAAGCGGGTTTTTAAGTACTCTGGAGACATTTCGGTACAAGCGGGTTTTTAAGTGCTCTGGAGTCATTTCGTTGCAAGCGGGTTTTTATGTGTTCTGGAGTCATTTCGTTGCAAGCGGATTTTTACATACTTCTCAGACATTTCACTGGAAGCGGGTTTTTTAAATGCTCTGTAGGCATTTCGTTGCAAGCGGGTTTTTAAGTGCTCTGGAGTCATTTCGTTGCAAGCGGGTTTTTACGTGTTCTGGAGTCATTTCGTTGCAAGCGGGTTTTTACATACTTCTCAGACATTTCACTGGAAGCGGGTTTTTTAAATGCTCTGTAGGCATTTCGTTGCAAGCGGGTTTTTAAGTACTCTGGAGTCATTTCGTTGCAAGCGGGTTTTTACGTGTTCTGGAGTCATTTCGTTGCAAGCGGGTTTTTAAGTGCTCTGGAGTCATTTCGTTGCAAGCGGGTTTTTAAGTGCTCTGGAGTCATTTCGTTGCAAGCGGGTTTTTAAGTGCTCTGGAGTCATTTCGTTGCAAGCGGGTTTTTAAGTGCTCTGGATTCATTTCGTTGCAAGCGGGTTTTTAAGTGCTCTGTAGTCATTTCGTTGCAAGCGGGTTTTTAAGTGCTCTGGAGTCATTTCGTTGCAAGCGGGTTTTTAAGTGCTCTGAAGGCATTTCGTTGCAAGCGGGTTTTTACATACTTCTCAGACATTTCACTTAAAGCGGGTTTTTTAAATGCTCTGTAGGCATTTCGTTGCAAGCGGGTTTTTAAGTGCTCTGGAGTCATTTCGTTGCAAGCGGGTTTTTAAGTGCTCTGGAGTCATTTCGTTGCATGCGGGTTTTTAAGTGCTCTGAAGGCATTTCGTTGTAAGCGGGTTTTTAAGTGCTCTGGAGTCATTTCGTTGCAAGCGGGTTTTTACGTGTTCTAGAGTCATTTCGTTGCAAGCGGGTTTTTACATACTTCTCAGACATTTCACTTAAAGCGGGTTTTTTAAATGCTCTGTAGGCATTTCGTTGCAAGCGGGTTTTTAAGTGCTCTGGAGTCATTTCGTTGCAAGCGGGTTTTTAAGTGCTCTGGAGTCATTTCGTTGCATGCGGGTTTTTAAGTGCTCTGAAGGCATTTCGTTGTAAGCGGGTTTTTAAGTGCTCTGGAGTCATTTCGTTGCAAGCGGGTTTTTACGTGTTCTGGAGTCATTTCGTTGCAAGCGGCTTTTTACATACTTCTCAGACATTTCACTGGAAGCGGGTTTTTTAAATGCTCTGTAGGCATTTCGTTGCAAGCGGGTTTTTAAGTGCTCTGGAGTCATTACGTTGCAAGCGGGTTTTTAAGTGTTCTGGAGTCATTTCGTTGCAAGCCGGTTTTTAAGTGCTCTGGAGTCATTTCGTTGCAAGCGGGTTTTTAAGTGCTCTGGAGTCATTTCGTTGCAAGCGGGTTTTTAAGTGCTCTGGAGTCATTTCGTTGCAAGCGGGTTTTTAAGTGCTCTGGATTCATTTCGTTGCAAGCGGGTTTTTAAGTGCTCTGCAGTCATTTCGTTGCAAGCAGGTTTTTAAGTGCTCTGGAGTCATTTCGTTGCAAGCGGGTTTTTAAGTACTCTGGAGACATTTCGGTACAAGCGGGTTTTTAAGTGCTCTGGAGTCATTTCGTTGCAAGCGGGTTTTTACGTGTTCTGGAGTCATTTCGTTGCAAGCGGGTTTTTACATACTTCTCAGACATTTCACTGGAAGCGGGTTTTTTAAATGCTCTGTAGGCATTTCGTTGCAAGCGGGTTTTTAAGTGCTCTGGAGTCATTTCGTTGCAAGCGGGTTTTTACGTGTTCTGGAGTCATTTCGTTGCAAGCGGGTTTTTACATACTTCTCAGACATTTCACTGGAAGCGGGTTTTTTAAATGCTCTGTAGGCATTTCGTTGCAAGCGGGTTTTTAAGTACTCTGGAGTCATTTCGTTGCAAGCGGGTTTTTACGTGCTCTGGAGTCATTTCGTTGCAAGCGGGTTTTTAAGTGCTCTGGAGTCATTTCGTTGCAAGCGGGTTTTTAAGTGCTCTGGAGTCATTTCGTTGCAAGCGGGTTTTTAAGTGCTCTGGAGTCATTTCGTTGCAAGCGGGTTTTTAAGTGCTCTGGATTCATTTCGTTGCAAGCGGGTTTTTAAGTGCTCTGTAGTCATTTCGTTGCAAGCGGGTTTTTAAATGCTCTGGAGTCATTTCGTTGCAAGCGGGTTTTTAAGTGCTCTGAAGGCATTTCGTTGCAAGCGGGTTTTTAAGTGCTCTGGAGTCATTTCGTTGCAAGCGGGTTTTTACGTATTCTGGAGTCATTTCGTTGCAAGCGGGTTTTTACATACTTCTCAGACATTTCACTTAAAGCGGGTTTTTTAAATGCTCTGTAGGCATTTCGTTGCAAGCGGGTTTTTAAGTGCTCTGGAGTCATTTCGTTGCAAGCGGGTTTTTACGTGTTCTGGAGTCATTTCGTTGCAAGCGGGTTTTTACATACTTCTCAGACATCAGTGGAAGCGGGTTTTTTAAATGCTCTGTAGGCATTTCGTTGCAAGCGGGTTTTTAAGTGCTCTGGAGTCATTTCGTTGCAAGCGGGTTTTTAAGTGCTCTGAAGGCATTTTGTTGCAAGCGGGTTTTTAAGTGCTCTGGAGTCATTTCGTTGCAAGCGGGTTTTTACGTGTTCTGGAGTCATTTCGTTGCAAGCGGGTTTTTACATACTTCTCAGACATTTCACTGGAAGCGGGTTTTTTAAATGCTCTGTAGGCATTTTGTTGCAAGCGGGTTTTTAAGTGCTCTGGAGTCATTTCGTTGCAAGCGGGTTTTTACGTGTTCTGGAGTCATTTCGTTGCAAGCGGGTTTTTACATACTTCTCAGACATTTCACTGGAAGCGGGTTTTTTAAATGCTCTGTAGGCATTTCGTTGCAAGCGGGTTTTTAAGTACTCTGGAGTCATTTCGTTGCAAGCGGGTTTTTAAGTGCTCTGGAGTCATTTCGTTGCAAGCGGGTTTTTAAGTGCTCTGAAGGCATTTCGTTGCAAGCGGGTTTTTAAGTGCTCTGGAGTCATTTCGTTGCAAGCGGGTTTTTACGTGTTCTGGAGTCATTTCGTTGCAAGCGGGTTTTTACATACTTCTCAGACATTTCACTTAAAGCGGGTTTTTTAAATGCTCTGTAGGCATTTCGTTGCAAGCGGGTTTTTAAGTGCTCTGGAGTCATTTCGTTGCAAGCGGGTTTTTACGTGTTCTGGAGTCATTTCGTTGCAAGCAGGTTTTTACATACTTCTCAGACATTTCACTGGAAGCGGGTTTTTTAAATGCTCTGTAGGCATTTCGTTGCAAGCGGGTTTTTAAGTGCTCTGGAGTCATTTCGTTGCAAGCGGGTTTTTAAGTACTCTGGAGACATTTCGGTACAAGCGGGTTTTTAAGTGCTCTGGAGTCATTTCGTTGCAAGCGGGTTTTTACGTGTTCTGGAGTCATTTCGTTGCAAGTGGGTTTTTACATACTTCTCAGACATTTCACTGGAAGCGGGTTTTTTAAATGCTCTGTAGGCATTTCGTTGCAAGCGGGTTTTTAAGTGCTCTGGAGTCATTTCGTTGCAAGCGGGTTTTTACGTGTTCTGGAGTCATTTCGTTGCAAGCGGGTTTTTACATACTTCTCAGACATCAGTGGAAGCGGGTTTTTTAAATGCTCTGTAGGCATTTCGTTGCAAGCGGGTTTTTAAGTGCTCTGGAGTCATTTCGTTGCAAGCGGGTTTTTAAGTGCTCTGAAGGCATTTTGTTGCAAGCGGGTTTTTAAGTGCTCTGGAGTCATTTCGTTGCAAGCGGGTTTTTACGTGTTCTGGAGTCATTTCGTTGCAAGCGGGTTTTTACATACTTCTCAGACATTTCACTGGAAGCGGGTTTTTTAAATGCTCTGTAGGCATTTCGTTGCAAGCGGGTTTTTAAGTGCTCTGGAGTCATTTCGTTGCAAGCGGGTTTTTAAGTGCTCTGGAGTCATTTCGTTGCAAGCGGGTTTTTAAGTGCTCTGGATTCATTTCGTTGCAAGCGGGTTTTTAAGTGCTCTGTAGTCATTTCGTTGCAAGCGGGTTTTTAAATGCTCTGGAGTCATTTCGTTGCAAGCGGGTTTTTAAGTGCTCTGAAGGCATTTCGTTGCAAGCGGGTTTTTAAGTGCTCTGGAGTCATTTCGTTGCAAGCGGGTTTTTACGTATTCTGGAGTCATTTCGTTGCAAGCGGGTTTTTACATACTTCTCAGACATTTCACTTAAAGCGGGTTTTTTAAATGCTCTGTAGGCATTTCGTTGCAAGCGGGTTTTTAAGTGCTCTGGAGTCATTTCGTTGCAAGCGGGTTTTTACGTGTTCTGGAGTCATTTCGTTGCAAGCGGGTTTTTACATACTTCTCAGACATCAGTGGAAGCGGGTTTTTTAAATGCTCTGTAGGCATTTCGTTGCAAGCGGGTTTATTAAGTGCTCTGGAGTCATTTCGTTGCAAGCGGGTTTTTAAGTGCTCTGAAGGCATTTTGTTGCAAGCGGGTTTTTAAGTGCTCTGGAGTCATTTCGTTGCAAGCGGGTTTTTACGTGTTCTGGAGTCATTTCGTTGCAAGCGGGTTTTTACATACTTCTCAGACATTTCACTGGAAGCGGGTTTTTTAAATGCTCTGTAGGCATTTCGTTGCAAGCGGGTTTTTAAGTGCTCTGGAGTCATTTCGTTGCAAGCGGGTTTTTACGTGTTCTGGAGTCATTTCGTTGCAAGCGGGTTTTTACATACTTCTCAGACATTTCACTGGAAGCGGGTTTTTTAAATGCTCTGTAGGCATTTCGTTGCAAGCGGGTTTTTAAGTACTCTGGAGTCATTTCGTTGCAAGCGGGTTTTTACGTGTTCTGGAGTCATTTCGTTGCAAGCGGGTTATTAAGTGCTCTGGAGTCATTTCGTTGCAAGCGGGTTTTTAAGTGCTCTGGAGTCATTTCGTTGCAAGCGGGTTTTTAAGTGCTCTGGAGTCATTTCGTTGCAAGCGGGTTTTTAAGTGCTCTGAAGGCATTTCGTTGCAAGCGGGTTTTTAAGTGCTCTGGAGTCATTTCGTTGCAAGCGGGTTTTTACGTGTTCTGGAGTCATTTCGTTGCAAGCGGGTTTTTACATACTTCTCAGACATTTCACTTAAAGCGGGTTTTTTAAATGCTCTGTAGGCATTTCGTTGCAAGCGGGTTTTTAAGTGCTCTGGAGTCATTTCGTTGCAAGCGGGTTTTTACGTGTTCTGGAGTCATTTCGTTGCAAGCGGGTTTTTACATACTTCTCAGACATTTCACTGGAAGCGGGTTTTTTAAATGCTCTGTAGGCATTTCGTTGCAAGCGGGTTTTTAAGTGCTCTGGAGTCATTTCGTTGCAAGCGGGTTTTTAAGTACTCTGGAGACATTTCGGTACAAGCGGGTTTTTAAGTGCTCTGGAGTCATTTCGTTGCAAGCGGGTTTTTACGTGTTCTGGAGTCATTTCGTTGCAAGTGGGTTTTTACATACTTCTCAGACATTTCTCTGGAAGCGGGTTTTTTAAATGCTCTGTAGGCATTTCGTTGCAAGCGGGTTTTTAAGTGCTCTGGAGTCATTTCATTGCAAGCGGGTTTATACGTGTTCTGGAGTCATTTCGTTGCAAGCGGGTTTTTACATACTTCTCAGACATTTCACTGGAAGCGGGTTTTTTAAATGCTCTGTAGGCATTTCGTTGCAAGCGGGTTTTTAAGTACTCTGGAGTCATTTCGTTGCAAGCGGGTTTTTACGTGCTCTGGAGTCATTTCGTTGCAAGCGGGTTTTTAAGTGCTCAGGAGTCATTTCGTTGCAAGCGGGTTTTTAAGTGCTCTGGAGTCATTTCGTTGCAAGCGGGTTTTTAAGTGCTCTGGAGTCATTTCGTTGCAAGCGGGTTTTTAAGTGCTCTGGATTCATTTCGTTGCAAGCGGGTTTTTAATTGCTCTGTAGTCATTTCGTTGCAAGCGGGTTTTTAAGTGCTCTGGAGTCATTTCGTTGCAAGCGGGTTTTTAAGTGCTCTGAAGGCATTTCGTTGCAAGCGGGTTTTTAAGTGCTCTGGAGTCATTTCGTTGCAAGCGGGTTTTTACGTATTCTGGAGTCATTTCGTTGCAAGCGGGTTTTTACATACTTCTCAGACATTTCACTTAAAGCGGGTTTTTTAAATGCTCTGTAGGCATTTCGTTGCAAGCGGGTTTTTAAGTGCTCTGGAGTCATTTCGTTGCAAGCGGGTTTTTACGTGTTCTGGAGTCATTTCGTTGCAAGCGGGTTTTTACATACTTCTCAGACATCAGTGGAAGCGGGTTTTTTAAATGCTCTGTAGGCATTTCGTTGCAAGCGGGTTTTTAAGTGCTCTGGAGTCATTTCGTTGCAAGCGGGTTTTTAAGTGCTCTGAAGGCATTTTGTTGCAAGCGGGTTTTTAAGTGCTCTGGAGTCATTTCGTTGCAAGCGGGTTTTTACGTGTTCTGGAGTCATTTCGTTGCAAGCGGGTTTTTACATACTTCTCAGACATTTCACTGGAAGCGGGTTTTTTAAATGCTCTGTAGGCATTTCGTTGCAAGCGGGTTTTTAAGTGCTCTGGAGTCATTTCGTTGCAAGCGGGTTTTTACGTGTTCTGGAGTCATTTCGTTGCAAGCGGGTTTTTACATACTTCTCAGACATTTCACTGGAAGCGGGTTTTTTAAATGCTCTGTAGGCATTTCGTTGCAAGCGGGTTTTTAAGTACTCTGGAGTCATTTCGTTGCAAGCGGGTTTTTACGTGTTCTGGAGTCATTTCGTTGCAAGCGGGTTTTTAAGTGCTCTGGAGTCATTTCGTTGCAAGCGGGTTTTTAAGTGCTCTGGAGTCATTTCGTTGCAAGCGGGTTTTTAAGTGCTCTGGAGTCATTTCGTTGCAAGCGGGTTTTTAAGTGCTCTGAAGGCATTTCGTTGCAAGCGGGTTTTTAAGTGCTCTGGAGTCATTTCGTTGCAAGCGGGTTTTTACGTGTTCTGGAGTCATTTCGTTGCAAGCGGGTTTTTACATACTTCTCAGACATTTCACTGGAAGCGGGTTTTTTAAATGCTCTGTAGGCATTTCGTTGCAAGCGGGTTTTTAAGTGCTCTGGAGTCATTTCGTTGCAAGCGGGTTTTTACGTGTTCTGGAGTCATTTCGTTGCAAGCGGGTTTTTACATACTTCTCAGACATTTCACTGGAAGCGGGTTTTTTAAATGCTCTGTAGGCATTTCGTTGCAAGCGGGTTTTTAAGTGCTCTGGAGTCATTTCGTTGCAAGCGGATTTTTACGTGTTCTGGAGTCATTTCGTTGCAAGCGGGTTTTTACATACTTCTCAGACATTTCACTGGAAGCGGGTTTTTTAAATGCTCTGTAGGCATTTCGTTGCAAGCGGGTTTTTAAGTACTCTGGAGTCATTTCGTTGCAAGCGGGTTTTTACGTGTTCTGGAGTCATTTCGTTGCAAGCGGGTTTTTAAGTGCTCTGGAGTCATTTCGTTGCAAGCGGGTTTTTAAGTGCTCTGGAGTCATTTCGTTGCAAGCGGTTTTTTAAGTGCTCTGGAGTCATTTCGTTGCAAGCGGGTTTTTAAGTGCTCTGAAGGCATTTCGTTGCAAGCGGGTTTTTAAGTGCTCTGGAGTCATTTCGTTGCAAGCGGGTTTTTACGTGTTCTGGAGTCATTTCGTTGCAAGCGGGTTTTTACATACTTCTCAGACATTTCACTTAAAGCGGGTTTTTTAAATGCTCTGTAGGCATTTCGTTGCAAGCGGGTTTTTAAGTGCTCTGGAGTCATTTCGTTGCAAGCGGGTTTTTACGTGTTCTGGAGTCATTTCGTTGCAAGCGGGTTTTTACATACTTCTCAGACATTTCACTTAAAGCGGGTTTTTTAAATGCTCTGTAGGCATTTCGTTGCAAGCGGGTTTTTAAGTGCTCTGGAGTCATTTCGTTGCAAGCGGGTTTTTAAGTGCTCTGGATTCATTTCGTTGCAAGCGGGTTTTTAAGTGCTCTGTAGTCATTTCGTTGCAAGCGGGTTTTTAAGTGCTCTGGAGTCATTTCGTTGCAAGCGGGTTTTTAAGTGCTCTGAAGGCATTTGGTTGCAAGCGGGTTTTTAAGTGCTCTGGAGTCATTTCGTTGCAAGCGGGTTTTTACGTATTCTGGAGTCATTTCGTTGCAAGCGGGTTTTTACATACTTCTCAGACATTTCACTTAAAGCGGGTTTTTTAAATGCTCTGTAGGCATTTCGTTGCAAGCGGGTTTTTAAGTGCTCTGGAGTCATTTCGTTGCAAGCGGGTTTTTACGTGTTCTGGAGTCATTTCGTTGCAAGCGGGTTTTTACATACTTCTCAGACATCAGTGGAAGCGGGTTTTTTAAATGCTCTGTAGGCATTTCGTTGCAAGCGGGTTTTTAAGTGCTCTGGAGTCATTTCGTTGCAAGCGGGTTTTTAAGTGCTCTGAAGGCATTTTGTTGCAAGCGGGTTTTTAAGTGCTCTGGAGTCATTTCGTTGCAAGCGGGTTTTTACGTGTTCTGGAGTCATTTCGTTGCAAGCGGGTTTTTACATACTTCTCAGACATTTCACTGGAAGCGGGTTTTTTAAATGCTCTGTAGGCATTTCGTTGCAAGCGGGTTTTTAAGTGCTCTGGAGTCATTTCGTTGCAAGCGGGTTTTTACGTGTTCTGGAGTCATTTCGTTGCAAGCGGGTTTTTACATACTTCTCAGACATTTCACTGGAAGTGGGTTTTTTAAATGCTCTGTAGGCATTTCGTTGCAAGCGGGTTTTTAAGTACTCTGGAGTCATTTCGTTGTAAGCGGGTTTTTACGTGTTCTGGAGTCATTTCGTTGCAAGCGGGTTTTTAAGTGCTCTGGAGTCATTTCGTTGCAAGCGGGTTTTTAAGTGCTCTGGAGTCATTTCGTTGCAAGCGGGTTTTTAAGTGCTCTGGAGTCATTTCGTTGCAAGCGGGTTTTTAAGTGCTCTGGAGTCATTTCGTTGCAAGCGGGTTTTTAAGTGCTCTGGAGTCATTTCGTTGCAAGCGGGTTTTTACGTGTTCTGGAGTCATTTCGTTGCAAGCGGGTTTTTACATACTTCTCAGACATTTCACTTAAAGCGGGTTTTTTAAATGCTCTGTAGGCATTTCGTTGCAAGCGGGTTTTTAAGTGCTCTGGAGTCATTTCGTTGCAAGCGGGTTTTTACGTGTTCTGGAGTCATTTCGTTGCAAGCGGGTTTTTACATACTTCTCAGTCATTTCACTGGAAGCGGGTTTTTTAAATGCTCTGTAGGCATTTCGTTGCAAGCGGGTTTTTAAGTGCTCTGGAGTCATTTCGTTGCAAGCGGATTTTTACGTGTTCTGGAGTCATTTCGTTGCAAGCGGGTTTTTACATACTTCTCAGACATTTCACTGGAAGCGGGTTTTTTAAATGCTCTGTAGGCATTTCGTTGCAAGCGGGTTTTTAAGTACTCTGGAGTCATTTCGTTGCAAGCGGGTTTTTACGTGTTCTGGAGTCATTTCGTTGCAAGCGGGTTTTTAAGTGCTCTGGAGTCATTTCGTTGCAAGCGGGTTTTTAAGTGCTCTGGAGTCATTTCGTTGCAAGCGGGTTTTTAAGTGCTCTGGAGTAATTTCGTTGCAAGCGGGTTTTTAAGTGCTCTGAAGGCATTTCGTTGCAAGCGGGTTTTTAAGTGCTCTGGAGTCATTTCGTTGCAAGCGGGTTTTTACGTGTTCTGGAGTCATTTCGTTGCAAGCGGGTTTTTACATACTTCTCAGACATTTCACTTAAAGCGGGTTTTTTAAATGCTCTGTAGGCATTTCGTTGCAAGCGGGTTTTTAAGTGCTCTGGAGTCATTTCGTTGCAAGCGGGTTTTTACGTGTTCTGGAGTCATTTCGTTGCAAGCGGGTTTTTACATACTTCTCAGACATCAGTGGAAGCGGGTTTTTTAAATGCTCTGTAGGCATTTCGTTGCAAGCGGGTTTTTAAGTGCTCTGGAGTCATTTCGTTGCAAGCGGGTTTTTAAGTGCTCTGGAGTCATTTCGTTGCAAGCGGGTTTTTACGTGTTCTGGAGTCATTTTGTTGCAAGCGGGTTTTTACATACTTCTCAGACATCAGTGGAAGCGGGTTTTTTAAATGCTCTGTAGGCATTTCGTTGCAAGCGGGTTTTTAAGTGCTCTGGAGTCATTTCTTTGCAAGCGGGTTTTTAAGTGCTCTGGAGTCATTTCGTTGCAAGCGGGTTTTTACGTGTTCTGGAGTCATTTCGTTGCAAGCGGGTTTTTACATACTTCTCAGACATCAGTGGAAGTGGGTTTTTTAAATGCTCTGTAGGCATTTCGTTGCAAGCGGGTTTTTTAGTGCTCTGGAGTCATTTCGTTGCAAGCGGGTTTTTAAGTGTTCTGGAATCATTTCGTTGCAAGCGGGTTTTTAAGTGCTCTGGAGTCATTTCGTTGCAAGCGGGTTTTTAAGTGCTCTGGAGTCATTTCGTTGCATGCGGGTTTTTAAGTGCTCTGGAGTCATTTCGTTGCATGCGGGTTTTTAAATGCTCTGTAGGCATTTCGTTGCAAGCGGGTTTTTAAGTGCTCTGGAGTCATTTCGTTGCAAGCGGATTTTTACGTGTTCTGGAGTCATTTCGTTGCAAGCGGGTTTTTACATACTTCTCAGACATTTCACTGGAAGCGGGTTTTTTAAATGCTCTGTAGGCATTTCGTTGCAAGTGGGTTTTTAAGTACTCTGGAGTCATTTCGTTGCAAGCGGGTTTTTACGTGTTCTGGAGTCATTTCGTTGCAAGCGGGTTTTTAAGTGCTCTGGAGTCATTTCGTTGCAAGCGGGTTTTTAAGTGCTCTGGAGTCATTTCGTTGCAAGCGGGTTTTTAAGTGCTCTGGAGTAATTTCGTTGCAAGCTGGTTTTTAAGTGCTCTGAAGGCATTTCGTTGCAAGCGGGTTTTTAAGTGCTATGGAGTCATTTCGTTGCAAGCGGGTTTTTACGTGTTCTGGAGTCATTTCGTTGCAAGCGGGTTTTTACATACTTCTCAGACATTTCACTTAAAGCGGGTTTTTTAAATGCTCTGTAGGCATTTCGTTGCAAGCGGGTTTTTAAGTGCTCTGGAGTCATTTCGTTGCAAGCGGGTTTTTACGTGTTCTGGAGTCATTTCGTTGCAAGCGGGTTTTTACATACTTCTCAGACATCAGTGGAAGCAGGTTTTTTAAATGCTCTGTAGGCATTTCGTTGCAAGCGGGTTTTTAAGTGCTCTGGAGTCATTTCGTTGCAAGCGGGTTTTTAAGTGCTCTGGAGTCATTTCGTTGCAAGCGGGTTTTTACGTGTTCTGGAGTCATTTCGTTGCAAGCGGGTTTTTACATACTTCTCAGACATCAGTGGAAGCGGGTTTTTTAAATGCTCTGTAGGCATTTCGTTGCAAGCGGGTTTTTAAGTGCTCTGGAGTCATTTCTTTGCAAGCGGGTTTTTAAGTGCTCTGGAGTCATTTCGTTGCAAGCGGGTTTTTACGTGTTCTGGAGTCATTTCGTTGCAAGCGGGTTTTTACATACTTCTCAGACATCAGTGGAAGTGGGTTTTTTAAATGCTCTGTAGGCATTTCGTTGCAAGCGGGTTTTTTAGTGCTCTGGAGTCATTTCGTTGCAAGCGGGTTTTTAAGTGTTCTGGAGTCATTTCGTTGCAAGCGGGTTTTTAAGTGATCTGGAGTCATTTCGTTGCATGCGGGTTTTTAAGTGCTCTGAAGGCATTTCGTTGTAAGCGGGTTTTTAAGTGCTCTGGAGTCATTTCGTTGCAAGCGGGTTTTTACGTGTTCTGGAGTCATTTCGTTGCAAGCGGCTTTTTACATACTTCTCAGACATTTCACTGGAAGCGGGTTTTTTAAATGCTCTGTAGGCATTTCGTTGCAAGCGGGTTTTTAAATGCTCTGGAGTCATTACGTTGCAAGCGGGTTTTTAAGTGTTCTGGAGTCATTTCGTTGCAAGCCGGTTTTTAAGTGCTCTGGAGTCATTTCGTTGCAAGCGGGTTTTTAAGTGCTCTGGAGTCATTTCGTTGCAAGCGGGTTTTTAAGTGCTCTAGAGTATTTTGTTGCAAGCGGGTTTTTAAGTGCTCTGGAGTCATTTCGTTGCAAGCGGGTTTTTAAGTGCTCTGGAGTCATTTCGTTGCAAGCGGGTTTTTAAGTGCTCTGGATTCATTTCGTTGCAAGCGGGTTTTTAAGTGCTCTGCTGTCATTTCGTTGCAAGCAGGTTTTTAAGTGCTCTGGAGTCATTTCGTTGCAAGCGGGTTTTTAAGTACTCTGGAGACATTTCGGTACAAGCGGGTTTTTAAGTGCTCTGGAGTCATTTCGTTGCAAGGGGGTTTTTACGTGTTCTGGAGTCATTTCGTTGCAAGCGGGTTTTTAAGTGCTCTGAAGGCATTTTGTTGCTAGCGGGTTTTTAAGTGCTCTGGAGTCATTTCGTTGCAAGCGGGTTTTTACGTGTTCTGGAGTCATTTCGTTGCAAGCGGGTTTTTACATACTTCTCAGACATTTCACTGGAAGCGGGTTTTTTAAATGCTCTGTAGGCATTTCGTTGCAAGCGGGTTTTTAAGTGCTCTGGAGTCATTACGTTGCAAGCGGGTTTTTATGTGCTCTGGAGTCATTTCGTTGCAAGCGGGTTTTTAAGTGCTCTGGAGTCATTTCGTTGCAAGCGGGTTTTTAAGTGCTCTGGAGTCATTTCGTTGCAAGCGGGTTTTTAAGTGTTCTGGAGTCATTTCGTCGCAAGCGGGTTTTTAAGTGCTCTGGAGTCATTTCGTTGCAAGCGGGTTATTAAGTGCTCTGGAGTCATTTCGTTGCAAGCGGGTTTTTAAGTGCTCTGGAGTCATTTCGTTGCAAGCGGGTTTTTAAGTGTTCTGGAGTCATTTCGTTGCAAGCGGGTTTTTACATACTTCTCAGACATTGCACTGGAAGCGGGTTTTTTAAATGCTCTGTAGGCAATTCGTTGCAAGCGGGTTTTTAAGTGCTCTGGAGTCATTTCGTTGCAAGCGGGTTTTTACGTGTTCTGGAGTCATTTCGTTGCAAGCGGGGTTTTAAGTGCTCTGGAGTCATTTCTTTGCAAGCGGGTTTTTAAGTGCTCTGAAGGCATTTTGTTGCAAGCGGGTTTTTAAGTGCTCTGGAGTCATTTCGTTGCAAGCGGGTTTTTACGTGTTCTGGAGTCATTTCGTTGCAAGCGGGATTTTACATACTTCTCAGACATTTCACTGGAAGCGGGTTTTTTAAATGCTCTGTAGGCATTTCGTTGCAAGCGGGTTTTTTAAATGCTCTGTAGGCATTTCGTTGCAAGCGGGTTTTTAAGTGCTCTGGAGTCATTTCGTTGCAAGCGGGTTTTTAAGTGCTCTGGAGTCATTTCGTTGCAAGCGGGTTTTTAAGTGCTCTGAAGGCATTTTGTTGCAAGCGGGTTTTTAAGTGCTCTGGAGTCATTTCGTTGCAAGCGGGTTTTTACGTGTTCTGGAGTCATTTCGTTGCAAGCGGGTTTTTACATACTTCTCAGACATTTCACTGGAAGCGGGTTTTTTAAATGCTCTGTAGGCATTTCGTTGCAAGCGGGTTTTTAAGTGCTCTGGAGTCATTTCGTTGCAAGCGGGTTTTTACATACTTCTCAGACATTTCACTGGAAGCGGGTTTTTTAAATGCTCTGTAGGCATTTCGTTGCAAGCGGGTTTTTAAGTACTCTGGAGTCATTTCGTTGCAAGCGGGTTTTTACGTGTTCTGGAGTTATTTCGTTGCAAGCGGGTTTTTAAGTGCTCTGGAGTCATTTCGTTGCAAGCGGGTTTTTAAGTGCTCTGGAGTCATTTCGTTGCAAGCGGGTTTTTAAGTGCTCTGGAGTCATTTCGTTGCAAGCGGGTTTTTAAGTGCTCTGGATTCATTTCGTTGCAAGCGGGTTTTTAAGTGCTCTGTAGTCATTTCGTTGCAAGCGGGTTTTTACGTGCTCTGGAGTCATTTCGTTGCAAGCGGGTTTTTAAGTGCTCTGAAGGCATTTCGTTGCAAGCGGGTTTTTAAGTGCTCTGGAGTCATTTCGTTGCAAGCGGGTTTTTACGTGTTCTGGAGTCATTTCGTTGCAAGCGGGTTTTTACATACTTCTCAGACATCAGTGGAAGCGGGTTTTTTAAATGCTCTGTAGGCATTTCGTTGCAAGCGGGTTTTTAAGTGCTCTGGAGTCATTTCGTTGCAAGCGGGTTTTTAAGTGCTCTGGAGTCATTTCGTTGCAAGCGGGTTTTTACGTGTTCTGGAGTCATTTCGTTGCAAGCGGGTTTTTACATACTTCTCAGACATCAGTGGAAGCGGGTTTTTTAATTGCTCTGTAGGCATTTCTTTGCAAGCGGGTTTTTAAGTGCTCTGGAGTCATTTCTTTGCAAGCGGGTTTTTAAGTGCTCTGGAGTCATTTCGTTGCAAGCGGGTTTTTACGTGTTCTGGAGTCATTTCGTTGTAAGCGGGTTTTTACATACTTCTCAGACATCAGTGGAAGTGGTTTTTTTAAATGCTCTGTAGGCATTTCGTTGCAAGCGGGTTTTTTAGTGCTCTGCAGTCATTTCGTTGCAAGCGGGTTTTTAAGTGTTCTGGAATCATTTCGTTGCAAGCGGGTTTTTAAATGCTCTGTAGGCATTTCGTTGCAAGCGGGTTTTTACGTGCTCTGGAGTCATTTCGTTGCAAGCGGGTTTTTAAGTGCTCTAGAGACATTTCGTTGCAAGCGGGTTTTTAAGTGCTCTGGAGCCATTTCGTTGTAAGCGGGTTTTTAAGTGCTCTGGAGTCATTTCGTTGCAAGCGGGTTTTTACGTGCTCTGGAGTCATTTCGTTGCAAGCGGGTTTTTAAGTGCTCTGAAGGCATTTCTTTGCAAGCGGGTTTTTAAGTGCTCTGGAGTCATTTCGTTGCAAGCGGGTTTTTAAGTGCTCTGGAGACATTTCGTTGCAAGCGGGTTTTTAAGTGCTCTGGAGCCATTTCGTTGCAAGCGGCTTTTTAAGTGTTCTGGAGTCATTTCGTTGCAAGCGGGTTTTTAAGTGCTCTGGAGTCATTTCGTTGCAAGCGGTTATTTTAGTGCTCTGGAGTCATTTCATTGCAAGCGGGTTTTTAAGTGCTCTGGAGTCATTTCGTTGCAAGCGGGTTTTTAAGTGTTCTGGAGTCATTTCGTTGCAAGCGGTTTTTTAAGTGCTCTGGAGTCATTTCATTGCAAGCGGTTTTTTTAGTGCTCTGGAGTCATTTCATTGCAAGCGGGTTTTTAAGTGCTCTGGAGTCATTTCGTTGCATGCGGGTTTTTAAGTGCTCTGAAGGCATTTCGTTGTAAGCGGGTTTTTAAGTGCTCTGGAGTCATTTCGTTGCAAGCGGGTTTTTACGTGTTCTGGAGTCATTTCGTTGCAAGCGGGTTTTTACATACTTCTCAGACATTTCACTGGAAGCGGGTTTTTTAAATGCTCTGTAGGCATTTCGTTGCAAGCGGGTTTTTAAGTACTCTGGAGTCATTTCGTTGCAAACGGGTTTTTACGTGCTCTGGAGTCATTTCGTTGCAAGCGGGTTTTTAAGTGCTCTAGAGACATTTCGTTGCAAGCGGGTTTTTAAGTGCTCTGGAGCCATTTCGTTGCAAGCGGGTTTTTAAGTGCTCTGGAGCCATTTCGTTGTAAGCGGGTTTTTAAGTGCTCTGGAGTCATTTCGTTGCAAGCGGGTTTTTAAGTGCTCTGGAGTCATTTCGTTGCAAGCGGGTTTTTACGTGTTCTGGAGTCATTTCGTTGCAAGCGGGTTTTTACATACTTCTCAGACATTTCACTGGAAGCGGGTTTTTTAAATGCTCTGTAGGCATTTCGTTGCAAGCGGGTTTTTAAGTGCTCTGGAGTCATTACGTTGCAAGCGGGTTTTTATGTGCTCTGGAGTCATTTCGTTGCAAGCGGGTTTTTACGTGTTCTGGAGTCATTTCGTTGCAAGCGGGTTTTTACATACTTCTCAGACATTTCACTTAAAGCGGGTTTTTAAGTGTTCTGGAGTCATTTCGTCGCAAGCGGGTTTTTAAGTGCTCTGGAGTCATTTCGTTGCAAGCGGGTTATTAAGTGCTCTGGAGTCATTTCGTTGCAAGCGGGTTTTTAAGTGCTCTGGAGTCATTTCGTTGCAAGCGGGTTTTTAAGTGTTCTGGAGTCATTTCGTTGCAAGCGGGTTTTTACATACTTCTCAGACATTGCACTGGAAGCGGGTTTTTTAAATGCTCTGTAGGCAATTCGTTGCAAGCGGGTTTTTAAGTGCTCTGGAGTCATTTCGTTGCAAGCGGGTTTTTACGTGTTCTGGAGTCATTTCGTTGCAAGCGGGTTTTTAAGTGCTCTGGAGTCATTTCTTTGCAAGCGGGTTTTTAAGTGCTCTGAAGGCATTTTGTTGCAAGCGGGTTTTTAAGTGCTCTGGAGTCATTTCGTTGCAAGCGGGTTTTTACGTGTTCTGGAGTCATTTCGTTGCAAGCGGGATTTTACATACTTCTCAGACATTTCACTGGAAGCGGGTTTTTTAAATGCTCTGTAGGCATTTCGTTGCAAGCGGGTTTTTTAAATGCTCTGTAGGCATTTCGTTGCAAGCGGGTTTTTAAGTGCTCTGGAGTCATTTCGTTGCAAGCGGGTTTTTAAGTGCTCTGGAGTCATTTCGTTGCAAGCGGGTTTTTAAGTGCTCTGAAGGCATTTTGTTGCAAGCGGGTTTTTAAGTGCTCTGGAGTCATTTCGTTGCAAGCGGGTTTTTACGTGTTCTGGAGTCATTTCGTTGCAAGCGGGTTTTTACATACTTCTCAGACATTTCACTGGAAGCGGGTTTTTTAAATGCTCTGTAGGCATTTCGTTGCAAGCGGGTTTTTAAGTGCTCTGGAGTCATTTCGTTGCAAGCGGGTTTTTACGTGTTCTGGAGTCATTTCGTTGCAAGCGGGTTTTTACATACTTCTCAGACATTTCACTGGAAGGGGGTTTTTAAATGCTCTGTAGGCATTTCGTTGCAAGCGGGTTTTTAAGTACTCTGGAGTCATTTCGTTGCAAGCGGGTTTTTACGTGTTCTGGAGTTATTTCGTTGCAAGCGGGTTTTTAAGTGCTCTGGAGTCATTTCGTTGCAAGCGGGTTTTTAAGTGCTCTGGAGTCATTTCGTTGCAAGCGGGTTTTTAAGTGCTCTGGAGTCATTTCGTTGCAAGCGGGTTTTTAAGTGCTCTGGATTCATTTCGTTGCAAGCGGGTTTTTAAGTGCTCTGTAGTCATTTCGTTGCAAGCGGGTTTTTACGTGCTCTGGAGTCATTTCGTTGCAAGCGGGTTTTTAAGTGCTCTGAAGGCATTTCGTTGCAAGCGGGTTTTTAAGTGCTCTGGAGTCATTTCGTTGCAAGCGGGTTTTTACGTGTTCTGGAGTCATTTCGTTGCAAGCGGTTTTTTACATACTTCTCAGACATTTCACTTGAAGCGGGTTTTTTAAATGCTCTGGAGTCATTTCGTTGCAAGCGGGTTTTTACGTGTTCTGGAGTCATTTCGTTGCAAGCGGGTTTTTACATACTTCTCAGACATCAGTGGAAGCGGATTTTTAAATGCTCTGTAGGCATTTCGTTGCAAGCGGGTTTTTAAGTGCTCTGGAGTCATTTCGTTGCAAGCGGGTTTTTAAGTGCTCTGGAGTCATTTCGTTGCAAGCGGGTTTTTACGTGTTCTGGAGTCATTTCGTTGCAAGCGGGTTTTTACATACTTCTCAGACATCAGTGGAAGCGGGTTTTTTAATTGCTCTGTAGGCATTTCTTTGCAAGCGGGTTTTTAAGTGCTCTGGAGTCATTTCTTTGCAAGCGGGTTTTTAAGTGCTCTGGAGTCATTTCGTTGCAAGCGGGTTTTTACGTGTTCTGGAGTCATTTCGTTGTAAGCGGGTTTTTACATACTTCTCAGACATCAGTGGAAGTGGTTTTTTTAAATGCTCTGTAGGCATTTCGTTGCAAGCGGGTTTTTTAGTGCTCTGCAGTCATTTCGTTGCAAGCGGGTTTTTAAGTGTTCTGGAATCATTTCGTTGCAAGCGGGTTTTTAAATGCTCTGTAGGCATTTCGTTGCAAGCGGGTTTTTACGTGCTCTGGAGTCATTTCGTTGCAAGCGGGTTTTTAAGTGCTCTAGAGACATTTCGTTGCAAGCGGGTTTTTAAGTGCTCTGGAGCCATTTCGTTGCAAGCGGGTTTTTAAGTGCTCTGTAGCCATTTCGTTGTAAGCGGGTTTTTAAGTGCTCTGGAGCCATTTCGTTGCAAGCGGGTTTTTACGTGCTCTGGAGTCATTTCGTTGCAAGCGGGTTTTTAAGTGCTCTGAAGGCATTTCTTTGCAAGCGGGTTTTTAAGTGCTCTGGAGTCATTTCGTTGCAAGCGGGTTTTTAAGTGCTCTGGAGACATTTCGTTGCAAGCGGGTTTTTAAGTGCTCTGGAGCCATTTCGTTGCAAGCGGGTTTTTAAGTGTTCTGGAGTCATTTCGTTGCAAGCGGGTTTTTAAGTGCTCTGGAGTCATTTCATTGCAAGCGGTTTTTTTAGTGCTCTGGAGTCATTTCATTGCAAGCGGGTTTTTAAGTGCTCTGGAGTCATTTCGTTGCAAGCGGGTTTTTAAGTGTTCTGGAGTCATTTCGTTGCAAGCGGTTTTTTAAGTGCTCTGGAGTCATTTCATTGCAAGCGGTTTTTTTAGTGCTCTGGAGTCATTTCATTGCAAGCGGGTTTTTAAGTGCTCTGGAGTCATTTCGTTGCATGCGGGTTTTTAAGTGCTCTGAAGGCATTTCGTTGTAAGCGGGTTTTTAAGTGCTCTGGAGTCATTTCGTTGCAAGCGGGTTTTTACGTGTTCTGGAGTCATTTCGTTGCAAGCGGGTTTTTACATACTTCTCAGACATTTCACTGGAAGCGGGTTTTTTAAATGCTCTGTAGGCATTTCGTTGCAAGCGGGTTTTTAAGTACTCTGGAGTCATTTCGTTGCAAACGGGTTTTTACGTGCTCTGGAGTCATTTCGTTGCAAGTGGGTTTTTAAGTGCTCTAGAGACATTTCGTTGCAAGCGGGTTTTTAAGTGCTCTGGAGCCATTTCGTTGCAAGCGGGTTTTTAAGTGCTCTGGAGCCATTTCGTTGTAAGCGGGTTTTTAAGTGCTCTGGAGTCATTTCGTTGCAAGCGGGTTTTTAAGTGCTCTGGAGTCATTTCGTTGCAAGCGGGTTTTTAAGTGCTCTGGAGACATTTCGTTGCAAGCGGGTTTTTAAGTGCTCTGGAGCCATTTCGTTGCAAGCGGGTTTTTAAGTGTTCTGGAGTCATTTCGTTGCAAGCGGGTTTTTAAGTGCTCTGGAGTCATTTCATCGCAAGCGGTTTTTTTAGTGCTCTGGAGTCATTTCATTGCAAGCGGGTTTTTAAGTGCTCTGGAGTCATTTCGTTGCAAGCGGGTTTTTACGTGTTCTGGAGTCATTTCGTTGCAAGCGGGTTTTTACATACTTCTCAGACATTGCACTGGAAGCGGGTTTTTTAAATGCTCTGTAGGCAATTCGTTGCAAGCGGGTTTTTAAGTGCTCTGGAGTCATTTCGTTGCAAGCGGGTTTTTACGTGTTCTGGAGTCATTTCGTTGCAAGCGGGTTTTTAAGTGCTCTGTAGCCATTTCGTTGTAAGCGGGTTTTTAAGTGCTCTGGAGTCATTTCGTTGCAAGCGGGTTTTTACGTGCTCTGGAGTCATTTCGTTGCAAGCGGGTTTTTAAGTGCTCTGAAGGCATTTCTTTGCAAGCGGGTTTTTAAGTGCTCTGGAGTCATTTCGTTGCAAGCGGGTTTTTAAGTGCTCTGGAGACATTTCGTTGCAAGCGGGTTTTTAAGTGCTCTGGAGCCATTTCGTTGCAAGCGGGTTTTTAAGTGTTCTGGAGTCATTTCGTTGCAAGCGGGTTTTTAAGTGCTCTGGAGTCATTTCATTGCAAGCGGTTTTTTTAGTGCTCTGGAGTCATTTCATTGCAAGCGGGTTTTTAAGTGCTCTGGAGTCATTTCGTTGCAAGCGGGTTTTTAAGTGTTCTGGAGTCATTTCGTTGCAAGCGGTTTTTTAAGTGCTCTGGAGTCATTTCATTGCAAGCGGTTTTTTTAGTGCTCTGGAGTCATTTCATTGCAAGCGGGTTTTTAAGTGCTCTGGAGTCATTTCGTTCCATGCGGGTTTTTAAGTGCTCTGAAGGCATTTCGTTGTAAGCGGGTTTTTAAGTGCTCTGGAGTCATTTCGTTGCAAGCGGGTTTTTACGTGTTCTGGAGTCATTTCGTTGCAAGCGGGTTTTTACATACTTCTCAGACATTTCACTGGAAGCGGGTTTTTTAAATGCTCTGTAGGCATTTCGTTGCAAGCGGGTTTTTAAGTACTCTGGAGTCATTTCGTTGCAAACGGGTTTTTACGTGCTCTGGAGTCATTTCGTTGCAAGTGGGTTTTTAAGTGCTCTAGAGACATTTCGTTGCAAGCGGGTTTTTAAGTGCTCTGGAGCCATTTCGTTGCAAGCGGGTTTTTAAGTGCTCTGGAGCCATTTCGTTGTAAGCGGGTTTTTAAGTGCTCTGGAGTCATTTCGTTGCAAGCGGGTTTTTAAGTGCTCTGGAGTCATTTCGTTGCAAGCGGGTTTTTAAGTGCTCTGGAGACATTTCGTTGCAAGCGTGTTTTTAAGTGCTCTGGAGCCATTTCGTTGCAACGGGTTTTTAAGTGTTCTGGAGTCATTTCGTTGCAAGCGGGTTTTTAAGTGCTCTGGAGTCATTTCATTGCAAGCGGTTTTTTTAGTGCTCTGGAGTCATTTCATTGCAAGCGGGTTTTTAAGTGCTCTGGAGTCATTTCGTTGCAAGCGGGTTTTTACGTGTTCTGGAGTCATTTCGTTGCAAGCGGGTTTTTACATACTTCTCAGACATTGCACTGGAAGCGGGTTTTTTAAATGCTCTGTAGGCAATTCGTTGCAAGCGGGTTTTTAAGTGCTCTGGAGTCATTTCGTTGCAAGCGGGTTTTTACGTGTTCTGGAGTCATTTCGTTGCAAGCGGGTTTTTAAGTGCTCTGGAGTCATTTCGTTGCAAGCGGGTTTTTAAGTGCTCTGAAGGCATTTTGTTGCAAGCGGGTTTTTAAGTGCTCTGGAGTCATTTCGTTGCAAGCGGGTTTTTACGTGTTCTGGAGTCATTTCGTTGCAAGCGGGATTTTACATACTTCTCAGACATTTCACTGGAAGCGGGTTTTTTAAATGCTCTGTAGGCATTTCGTTGCAAGCGGGTTTTTTAAATGCTCTGTAGGCATTTCGTTGCAAGCGGGTTTTTAAGTGCTCTGGAGTCATTTCGTTGCAAGCGGGTTTTTAAGTGCTCTGGAGTCATTTCGTTGCAAGCGGGTTTTTAAGTGCTCTGAAGGCATTTTGTTGCAAGCCGGTTTTTAAGTGCTCTGGAGTCATTTCGTTGCAAGCGGGTTTTTACGTGTTCTGGAGTCATTTCGTTGCAAGCGGGTTTTTACATACTTCTCAGACATTTCACTGGAAGCGGGTTTTTTAAATGCTCTGTAGGCATTTCGTTGCAAGCGGGTTTTTAAGTGCTCTGGAGTCATTTCGTTGCAAGCGGGTTTTTACGTGTTCTGGAGTCATTTCGTTGCAAGCGGGTTTTTACATACTTCTCAGACATTTCACTGGAAGCGGGTTTTTTAAATGCTCTGTAGGCATTTCGTTGCAAGCGGGTTTTTAAGTACTCTGGAGTCATTTCGTTGCAAGCGGGTTTTTACGTGTTCTGGAGTTATTTCGTTGCAAGCGGGTTTTTAAGTGCTCTGGAGTCATTTCGTTGCAAGCGGGTTTTTAAGTGCTCTGGAGTCATTTCGTTGCAAGCGGGTTTTTAAGTGCTCTGGAGTCATTTCGTTGCAAGCGGGTTTTTAAGTGCTCTGGATTCATTTCGTTGCAAGCGGGTTTTTAAGTGCTCTGTAGTCATTTCGTTGCAAGCGGGTTTTTACGTGCTCTGGAGTCATTTCGTTGCAAGCGGGTTTTTAAGTGCTCTGAAGGCATTTCGTTGCAAGCGGGTTTTTAAGTGCTCTGGAGTCATTTCGTTGCAAGCGGGTTTTTACGTGTTCTGGAGTCATTTCGTTGCAAGCGTTTTTTTACATACTTCTCAGACATTTCACTTGAAGCGGGTTTTTTAAATGCTCTGGAGTCATTTCGTTGCAAGCGGGTTTTTACGTGTTCTGGAGTCATTTCGTTGCAAGCGGGTTTTTACATACTTCTCAGACATCAGTGGAAGCGGGTTTTTTAAATGCTCTGTAGGCATTTCGTTGCAAGCGGGTTTTTAAGTGCTCTGGAGTCATTTCGTTGCAAGCGGGTTTTTAAGTGCTCTGGAGTCATTTCGTTGCAAGCGGGTTTTTACGTGTTCTGGAGTCATTTCGTTGCAAGCGGGTTTTTACATACTTCTCAGACATCAGTGGAAGCGGGTTTTTTAATTGCTCTGTAGGCATTTCTTTGCAAGCGGGTTTTTAAGTGCTCTGGAGTCATTTCTTTGCAAGCGGGTTTTTAAGTGCTCTGGAGTCATTTCGTTGCAAGCGGGTTTTTACGTGTTCTGGAGTCATTTCGTTGCAAGCGGGTTTTTACATACTTCTCAGACATCAGTGGAAGTGGTTTTTTTAAATGCTCTGTAGGCATTTCGTTGCAAGCGGGTTTTTTAGTGCTCTGCAGTCATTTCGTTGCAAGCGGGTTTTTAAGTGTTCTGGAATCATTTCGTTGCAAGCGGGTTTTTAAATGCTCTGTAGGCATTTCGTTGCAAGCGGGTTTTTACGTGCTCTGGAGTCATTTCGTTGCAAGCGGGTTTTTAAGTGCTCTAGAGACATTTCGTTGCAAGCGGGTTTTTAAGTGCTCTGGAGCCATTTCGTTGCAAGCGGGTTTTTAAGTGCTCTGTAGCCATTTCGTTGTAAGCGGGTTTTTAAGTGCTCTGGAGTCATTTCGTTGCAAGCGGGTTTTTACGTGCTCTGGAGTCATTTCGTTGCAAGCGGGTTTTTAAGTGCTCTGAAGGCATTTCTTTGCAAGCGTGTTTTTAAGTGCTCTGGAGTCATTTCGTTGCAAGCGGGTTTTTAAGTGCTCTGGAGACATTTCGTTGCAAGCGGGTTTTTAAGTGCTCTGGAGCCATTTCGTTGCAAGCGGGTTTTTAAGTGTTCTGGAGTCATTTCGTTGCAAGCGGGTTTTTAAGTGCTCTGGAGTCATTTCATTGCAAGCGGTTTTTTTAGTGCTCTGGAGTCATTTCATTGCAAGCGGGTTTTTAAGTGCTCTGGAGTCATTTCGTTGCAAGCGGGTTTTTAAGTGTTCTGGAGTCATTTCGTTGCAAGCGGTTTTTTAAGTGCTCTGGAGTCATTTCATTGCAAGCGGTTTTTTTAGTGCTCTGGAGTCATTTCATTGCAAGCGGGTTTTTAAGTGCTCTGGAGTCATTTCGTTGCATGCGGGTTTTTAAGTGCTCTGAAGGCATTTCGTTGTAAGCGGGTTTTTAAGTGCTCTGGAGTCATTTCGTTGCAAGCGGGTTTTTACGTGTTCTGGAGTCATTTCGTTGCAAGCGGGTTTTTACATACTTCTCAGACATTTCACTGGAAGCGGGTTTTTTAAATGCTCTGTAGGCATTTCGTTGCAAGCGGGTTTTTAAGTACTCTGGAGTCATTTCGTTGCAAACGGGTTTTTACGTGCTCTGGAGTCATTTCGTTGCAAGTGGGTTTTTAAGTGCTCTAGAGACATTTCGTTGCAAGCGGGTTTTTAAGTGCTCTGGAGCCATTTCGTTGCAAGCGGGTTTTTAAGTGCTCTGGAGCCATTTCGTTGTAAGCGGGTTTTTAAGTGCTCTGGAGTCATTTCGTTGCAAGCGGGTTTTTAAGTGCTCTGGAGTCATTTCGTTGCAAGCGGGTTTTTAAGTGCTCTGGAGACATTTCGTTGCAAGCGGGTTTTTAAGTGCTCTGGAGCCATTTCGTTGCAAGCGGGTTTTTAAGTGTTCTGGAGTCATTTCGTTGCAAGCGGGTTTTTAAGTGCTCTGGAGTCATTTCATCGCAAGCGGTTTTTTTAGTGCTCTGGAGTCATTTCATTGCAAGCGGGTTTTTAAGTGCTCTGGAGTCATTTCGTTGCAAGCGGGTTTTTACGTGTTCTGGAGTCATTTCGTTGCAAGCGGGTTTTTACATACTTCTCAGACATTGCACTGGAAGCGGGTTTTTTAAATGCTCTGTAGGCAATTCGTTGCAAGCGGGTTTTTAAGTGCTCTGGAGTCATTTCGTTGCAAGCGGGTTTTTACGTGTTCTGGAGTCATTTCGTTGCAAGCGGGTTTTTAAGTGCTCTGTAGCCATTTCGTTGTAAGCGGGTTTTTAAGTGCTCTGGAGTCATTTCGTTGCAAGCGGGTTTTTACGTGCTCTGGAGTCATTTCGTTGCAAGCGGGTTTTTAAGTGCTCTGAAGGCATTTCTTTGCAAGCGGGTTTTTAAGTGCTCTGGAGTCATTTCGTTGCAAGCGGGTTTTTAAGTGCTCTGGAGACATTTCGTTGCAAGCGGGTTTTTAAGTGCTCTGGAGCCATTTCGTTGCAAGCGGGTTTTTAAGTGTTCTGGAGTCATTTCGTTGCAAGCGGGTTTTTAAGTGCTCTGGAGTCATTTCATTGCAAGCGGTTTTTTTAGTGCTCTGGAGTCATTTCATTGCAAGCGGGTTTTTAAGTGCTCTGGAGTCATTTCGTTGCAAGCGGGTTTTTAAGTGTTCTGGAGTCATTTCGTTGCAAGCGGTTTTTTAAGTGCTCTGGAGTCATTTCATTGCAAGCGGTTTTTTTAGTGCTCTGGAGTCATTTCATTGCAAGCGGGTTTTTAAGTGCTCTGGAGTCATTTCGTTCCATGCGGGTTTTTAAGTGCTCTGAAGGCATTTCGTTGTAAGCGGGTTTTTAAGTGCTCTGGAGTCATTTCGTTGCAAGCGGGTTTTTACGTGTTCTGGAGTCATTTCGTTGCAAGCGGGTTTTTACATACTTCTCAGACATTTCACTGGAAGCGGGTTTTTTAAATGCTCTGTAGGCATTTCGTTGCAAGCGGGTTTTTAAGTACTCTGGAGTCATTTCGTTGCAAACGGGTTTTTACGTGCTCTGGAGTCATTTCGTTGCAAGTGGGTTTTTAAGTGCTCTAGAGACATTTCGTTGCAAGCGGGTTTTTAAGTGCTCTGGAGCCATTTCGTTGCAAGCGGGTTTTTAAGTGCTCTGGAGCCATTTCGTTGTAAGCGGGTTTTTAAGTGCTCTGGAGTCATTTCGTTGCAAGCGGGTTTTTAAGTGCTCTGGAGTCATTTCGTTGCAAGCGGGTTTTTAAGTGCTCTGGAGACATTTCGTTGCAAGCGGGTTTTTAAGTGCTCTGGAGCCATTTCGTTGCAAGCGGGTTTTTAAGTGTTCTGGAGTCATTTCGTTGCAAGCGGGTTTTTAAGTGCTCTGGAGTCATTTCATTGCAAGCGGTTTTTTTAGTGCTCTGGAGTCATTTCATTGCAAGCGGGTTTTTAAGTGCTCTGGAGTCATTTCGTTGCAAGCGGGTTTTTACGTGTTCTGGAGTCATTTCGTTGCAAGCGGGTTTTTACATACTTCTCAGACATTGCACTGGAAGCGGGTTTTTTAAATGCTCTGTAGGCAATTCGTTGCAAGCGGGTTTTTAAGTGCTCTGGAGTCATTTCGTTGCAAGCGGGTTTTTACGTGTTCTGGAGTCATTTCGTTGCAAGCGGGTTTTTAAGTGCTCTGGAGTCATTTCGTTGCAAGCGGGTTTTTAAGTGCTCTGAAGGCATTTTGTTGCAAGCGGGTTTTTAAGTGCTCTGGAGTCATTTCGTTGCAAGCGGGTTTTTACGTGTTCTGGAGTCATTTCGTTGCAAGCGGGATTTTACATACTTCTCAGACATTTCACTGGAAGCGGGTTTTTTAAATGCTCTGTAGGCATTTCGTTGCAAGCGGGTTTTTTAAATGCTCTGTAGGCATTTCGTTGCAAGCGGGTTTTTAAGTGCTCTGGAGTCATTTCGTTGCAAGCGGGTTTTTAAGTGCTCTGGAGTCATTTCGTTGCAAGCGGGTTTTTAAGTGCTCTGAAGGCATTTTGTTGCAAGCCGGTTTTTAAGTGCTCTGGAGTCATTTCGTTGCAAGCGGGTTTTTACGTGTTCTGGAGTCATTTCGTTGCAAGCGGGTTTTTACATACTTCTCAGACATTTCACTGGAAGCGGGTTTTTTAAATGCTCTGTAGGCATTTCGTTGCAAGCGGGTTTTTAAGTGCTCTGGAGTCATTTCGTTGCAAGCGGGTTTTTACGTGTTCTGGAGTCATTTCGTTGCAAGCGGGTTTTTACATACTTCTCAGACATTTCACTGGAAGCGGGTTTTTTAAATGCTCTGTAGGCATTTCGTTGCAAGCGGGTTTTTAAGTACTCTGGAGTCATTTCGTTGCAAGCGGGTTTTTACGTGTTCTGGAGTTATTTCGTTGCAAGCGGGTTTTTAAGTGCTCTGGAGTCATTTCGTTGCAAGCGGGTTTTTAAGTGCTCTGGAGTCATTTCGTTGCAAGCGGGTTTTTAAGTGCTCTGGAGTCATTTCGTTGCAAGCGGGTTTTTAAGTGCTCTGGATTCATTTCGTTGCAAGCGGGTTTTTAAGTGCTCTGTAGTCATTTCGTTGCAAGCGGGTTTTTACGTGCTCTGGAGTCATTTCGTTGCAAGCGGGTTTTTAAGTGCTCTGAAGGCATTTCGTTGCAAGCGGGTTTTTAAGTGCTCTGGAGTCATTTCGTTGCAAGCGGGTTTTTACGTGTTCTGGAGTCATTTCGTTGCAAGCGTTTTTTTACATACTTCTCAGACATTTCACTTGAAGCGGGTTTTTTAAATGCTCTGGAGTCATTTCGTTGCAAGCGGGTTTTTACGTGTTCTGGAGTCATTTCGTTGCAAGCGGGTTTTTACATACTTCTCAGACATCAGTGGAAGCGGGTTTTTTAAATGCTCTGTAGGCATTTCGTTGCAAGCGG
This sequence comes from Meriones unguiculatus, assembly GCF_030254825.1. NCBI lineage: Eukaryota > Metazoa > Chordata > Mammalia > Rodentia > Muridae > Meriones > Meriones unguiculatus. The sequence goes on along the minus strand of NC_083352.1, from coordinate 66,383,223 downwards.
GTTTTTAAGTGCTCTGGAGTCATTTCGTTGCAAGCGGGTTTTTAAGTGCTCTGGAGTCATTTCGTTGCAAGCGGGTTTTTACGTGTTCTGGAGTCATTTCGTTGCAAGCGGGTTTTTACATACTTCTCAGACATCAGTGGAAGCGGGTTTTTTAATTGCTCTGTAGGCATTTCTTTGCAAGCGGGTTTTTAAGTGCTCTGGAGTCATTTCTTTGCAAGCGGGTTTTTAAGTGCTCTGGAGTCATTTCGTTGCAAGCGGGTTTTTACGTGTTCTGGAGTCATTTCGTTGCAAGCGGGTTTTTACATACTTCTCAGACATCAGTGGAAGCGGGTTTTTTAAATGCTCTGTAGGCATTTCGTTGCAAGCGGGTTTTTAAGTGCTCTGGAGTCATTTCGTTGCAAGCGGGTTTTTAAGTGCTCTGGAGTCATTTCGTTGCAAGCGGGTTTTTACGTGTTCTGGAGTCATTTCGTTGCAAGCGGGTTTTTACATACTTCTCAGACATCAGTGGAAGCGGGTTTTTTAATTGCTCTGTAGGCATTTCTTTGCAAGCGGGTTTTTAAGTGCTCTGGAGTCATTTCTTTGCAAGCGGGTTTTTAAGTGCTCTGGAGTCATTTCGTTGCAAGCGGGTTTTTACGTGCTCTGCAGTCATTTCGTTGCAAGCGGGTTTTTAAGTGTTCTGGAATCATTTCGTTGCAAGCGGGTTTTTAAGTGCTCTGGAGTCATTTCGTTGCAAGCGGGTTTTTAAGTGCTCTGGAGTCATTTCGTTGCATGCGGGTTTTTAAGTGCTCTGAAGGCATTTCGTTGTAAGCGGGTTTTTAAGTGCTCTGGAGTCATTTCGTTGCAAGCGGGTTTTTACGTGTTCTGGAGTCATTTCGTTTCAAGCGGCTTTTTACATACTTCTCAGACATTTCACTGGAAGCGGGTTTTTTAAATGCTCTGTAGGCATTTCGTTGCAAGCGGGTTTTTAAGTACTCTGGAGTCATTTCGTTTCAAACGGGTTTTTAAGTGCTCTGGAGTCATTTCGTTTCAAACGGGTTTTTAAGTGCTCTGGAGTCATTTCGTTGCAAGCGGGTTTTTAAGTGCTCTGGAGACATTTCGTTGCAAGCGGGTTTTTAAGTGCTCTGGAGCCATTTCGTTGCAAGCGGGTTTTTAAGTGCTCTGGAGTCATTTCGTTGCAAGCGGGTTTTTAAGTGCTCTGGAGACATTTCGTTGCAAGCGGGTTTTTAAGTGCTCTGGAGCCATTTCGTTGCAAGCGGGTTTTTAAGTGCTCTGGAGCCATTTCGTTGCAAGCGGGTTTTTAAGTGTTCTGGAGTCATTTCGTTGCAAGCGGGTTTTTAAGTGCTCTGGAGTCATTTCATTGCAAGCGGTTTTTTTAGTGCTCTGGAGTCATTTCATTGCAAGCGGGTTTTTAAGTGCTCTGGAGTCATTTCGTTGCAAGCGGGTTTTTACGTGTTCTGGAGTCATTTCGTTGCAAGCGGGTTTTTACATACTTCTCAGACATTGCACTGGAAGCGGGTTTTTTAAATGCTCTGTAGGCAATTCGTTGCAAGCGGGTTTTTAAGTGCTCTGGAGTCATTTCGTTGCAAGCGGGTTTTTACGTGTTCTGGAGTCATTTCGTTGCAAGCGGGTTTTTAAGTGCTCTGGAGTCATTTCGTTGCAAGCGGGTTTTTAAGTGCTCTGAAGGCATTTTGTTGCAAGCGGGTTTTTAAGTGCTCTGGAGTCATTTCGTTGCAAGCGGGTTTTTACGTGTTCTGGAGTCATTTCGTTGCAAGCGGGATTTTACATACTTCTCAGACATTTCACTGGAAGCGGGTTTTTTAAATGCTCTGTAGGCATTTCGTTGCAAGCGGGTTTTTTAAATGCTCTGTAGGCATTTCGTTGCAAGCGGGTTTTTAAGTGCTCTGGAGTCATTTCGTTGCAAGCGGGTTTTTAAGTGCTCTGGAGTCATTTCGTTGCAAGCGGGTTTTTAAGTGCTCTGAAGGCATTTTGTTGCAAGCGGGTTTTTAAGTGCTCTGGAGTCATTTCGTTGCAAGCGGGTTTTTACGTGTTCTGGAGTCATTTCGTTGCAAGCGGGTTTTTACATACTTCTCAGACATTTCACTGGAAGCGGGTTTTTTAAATGCTCTGTAGGCATTTCGTTGCAAGCGGGTTTTTAAGTGCTCTGGAGTCATTTCGTTGCAAGCGGGTTTTTACGTGTTCTGGAGTCATTTCGTTGCAAGCGGGTTTTTACATACTTCTCAGACATTTCACTGGAAGCGGGTTTTTTAAATGCTCTGTAGGCATTTCGTTGCAAGCGGGTTTTTAAGTACTCTGGAGTCATTTCGTTGCAAGCGGGTTTTTACGTGTTCTGGAGTTATTTCGTTGCAAGCGGGTTTTTAAGTGCTCTGGAGTCATTTCGTTGCAAGCGGGTTTTTAAGTGCTCTGGAGTCATTTCGTTGCAAGCGGGTTTTTAAGTGCTCTGGAGTCATTTCGTTGCAAGCGGGTTTTTAAGTGCTCTGGATTCATTTCGTTGCAAGCGGGTTTTTAAGTGCTCTGTAGTCATTTCGTTGCAAGCGGGTTTTTACGTGCTCTGGAGTCATTTCGTTGCAAGCGGGTTTTTAAGTGCTCTGAAGGCATTTCGTTGCAAGCGGGTTTTTAAGTGCTCTGGAGTCATTTCGTTGCAAGCGGGTTTTTACGTGTTCTGGAGTCATTTCGTTGCAAGCGGTTTTTTACATACTTCTCAGACATTTCACTTGAAGCGGGTTTTTTAAATGCTCTGGAGTCATTTCGTTGCAGGCGGGTTTTTACGTGTTCTGGAGTCATTTCGTTGCAAGCGGGTTTTTACATACTTCTCAGACATCAGTGGAAGCGGGTTTTTTAAATGCTCTGTAGGCATTTCGTTGCAAGCGGGTTTTTAAGTGCTCTGGAGTCATTTCGTTGCAAGCGGGTTTTTAAGTGCTCTGGAGTCATTTCGTTGCAAGCGGGTTTTTACGTGTTCTGGAGTCATTTCGTTGCAAGCGGGTTTTTACATACTTCTCGGACATCAGTGGAAGCGGGTTTTTTAATTGCTCTGTAGGCATTTCTTTGCAAGCGGGTTTTTAAGTGCTCTGGAGTCATTTCTTTGCAAGCGGGTTTTTAAGTGCTCTGGAGTCATTTCGTTGCAAGCGGGTTTTTACGTGTTCTGGAGTCATTTCGTTGTAAGCGGGTTTTTACATACTTCTCAGACATCAGTGGAAGTGGTTTTTTTAAATGCTCTGTAGGCATTTCGTTGCAAGCGGGTTTTTTAGTGCTCTGCAGTCATTTCATTGCAAGCGGGTTTTTAAGTGTTCTGGAATCATTTCGTTGCAAGCGGGTTTTTAAGTGCTCTGGAGTCATTTCGTTGCAAGCGGGTTTTTAAGTGCTCTGGAGTCATTTCGTTGCATGCGGGTTTTTAAGTGCTCTGAAGGCATTTCGTTGTAAGCGGGTTTTTAAGTGCTCTGGAGTCATTTCGTTGCAAGCGGGTTTTTACGTGTTCTGGAGTCATTTCGTTGCAAGCGGCTTTTTACATACTTCTCAGACATTTCACTGGAAGCGGGTTTTTTAAATGCTCTGTAGGCATTTCGTTGCAAGCGGGTTTTTAAGTACTCTGGAGACATTTCGTTTCAAACGGATTTTTAAGTGCTCTGGAGTCATTTCGTTGCAAGCGGGTTTTTAAGTGCTCTGGAGACATTTCGTTGCAAGCGGGTTTTTAAGTGCTCTGGAGCCATTTCGTTGCAAGCGGGTTTTTAAGTGTTCTGGAGTCATTTCGTTGCAAGCGGGTTTTTAAGTGCTCTGGAGTCATTTCATTGCAAGCGGTTTTTTTAGTGCTCTGGAGTCATTTCATTGCAAGCGGGTTTTTAAGTGCTCTGGAGTCATTTCGTTGCAAGCGGGTTTTTAAGTGTTCTGGAGTCATTTCGTTGCAAGCGGTTTTTTAAGTGCTCTGGAGTCATTTCTTTGCAAGCGGTTTTTTTAGTGCTCTGGAGTCATTTCATTGCAAGCGGGTTTTTAAGTGCTCTGGAGTCATTTCGTTGCATGCGGGTTTTTAAGTGCTCTGAAGGCATTTCGTTGTAAGCGGGTTTTTAAGTGCTCTGGAGTCATTTCGTTGCAAGTGGGTTTTTACGTGTTCTGGAGTCATTTCGTTGCAAGCGGGTTTTTACATACTTCTCAGACATTTCACTGGAAGCGGGTTTTTTAAATGCTCTGTAGGCATTTCGTTGCAAGCGGGTTTTTAAGTACTCTGGAGTCATTTCGTTGCAAACGGGTTTTTACGTGCTCTGGAGTCATTTCGTTGCAAGCGGGTTTTTAAGTGCTCTAGAGACATTTCGTTGCAAGCGGGTTTTTAAGTGCTCTGGAGCCATTTCGTTGCAAGCGGGTTTTTAAGTGCTCTGTAGCCATTTCGTTGTAAGCGGGTTTTTAAGTGCTCTGGAGTCATTTCGTTGCAAGCGGGTTTTTACGTGCTCTGGAGTCATTTCGTTGCAAGCGGGTTTTTAAGTGCTCTGAAGGCATTTCTTTGCAAGCGGGTTTTTAAGTGCTCTGGAGTCATTTCGTTGCAAGCGGGTTTTTAAGTGCTCTGGAGACATTTCGTTGCAAGCGGGTTTTTAAGTGCTCTGGAGCCATTTCGTTGCAAGCGGGTTTTTAAGTGTTCTGGAGTCATTTCGTTGCAAGCGGGTTTTTAAGTGCTCTGGAGTCATTTCATTGCAAGCGGTTTTTTTAGTGCTCTGGAGTCATTTCATTGCAAGCGGGTTTTTAAGTGCTCTGGAGTCATTTCGTTGCAAGCGGGTTTTTAAATGCTCTGGAGTCATTTCGTTGCAAGCGGGTTTTTACGTGTTCTGGAGTCATTTCGTTGCAAGCGGGTTTTTACATACTTCTCAGACATCAGTGGAAGCGGGTTTTTTAAATGCTCTGTAGGCATTTCGTTGCAAGCGGGTTTTTAAGTGCTCTGGAGTCATTTCGTTGCAAGCGGGTTTTTAAGTGCTCTGGAGTCATTTCGTTGCAAGCGGGTTTTTACGTGTTCTGGAGTCATTTCGTTGCAAGCGGGTTTTTACATACTTCTCAGACATCAGTGGAAGCGGGTTTTTTAATTGCTCTGTAGGCATTTCTTTGCAAGCGGGTTTTTAAGTGCTCTGGAGTCATTTCTTTGCAAGCGGGTTTTTAAGTGCTCTGGAGTCATTTCGTTGCAAGCGGGTTTTTACGTGTTCTGGAGTCATTTCGTTGTAAGCGGGTTTTTACATACTTCTCAGACATCAGTGGAAGTGGTTTTTTTAAATGCTCTGTAGGCATTTCGTTGCAAGCGGGTTTTTTAGTGCTCTGCAGTCATTTCGTTGCAAGCGGGTTTTTAAGTGTTCTGGAATCATTTCGTTGCAAGCGGGTTTTTAAGTGCTCTGGAGTCATTTCGTTGCAAGCGGGTTTTTAAGTGCTCTGGAGTCATTTCGTTGCATGCGGGTTTTTAAGTGCTCTGAAGGCATTTCGTTGTAAGCGGGTTTTTAAGTGCTCTGGAGTCATTTCGTTGCAAGCGGGTTTTTACGTGTTCTGGAGTCATTTCGTTTCAAGCGGCTTTTTACATACTTCTCAGACATTTCACTGGAAGCGGGTTTTTTAAATGCTCTGTAGGCATTTCGTTGCAAGCGGGTTTTTAAGTACTCTGGAGTCATTTCGTTTCAAATGGGTTTTTAAGTGCTCTGGAGTCATTTCGTTTCAAACGGGTTTTTAAGTGCTCTGGAGTCATTTCGTTGCAAGCGGGTTTTTAAGTGCTCTGGAGACATTTCGTTGCAAGCGGGTTTTTAAGTGCTCTGGAGCCATTTCGTTGCAAGCGGGTTTTTAAGTGCTCTGGAGTCATTTCGTTGCAAGCAGGTTTTTAAGTGCTCTGGAGACATTTCGTTGCAAGCGGGTTTTTAAGTGCTCTGGAGCCATTTCGTTGCAAGCGGGTTTTTAAGTGCTCTGGAGCCATTTCGTTGCAAGCGGGTTTTTAAGTGTTCTGGAGTCATTTCGTTGCAAGCGGGTTTTTAAGTGCTCTGGAGTCATTTCATTGCAAGCGGTTTTTTTAGTGCTCTGGAGTCATTTCATTGCAAGCGGGTTTTTAAGTGCTCTGGAGTCATTTCGTTGCAAGCGGGTTTTTACGTGTTCTGGAGTCATTTCGTTGCAAGCGGGTTTTTACATACTTCTCAGACATTGCACTGGAAGCGGGTTTTTTAAATGCTCTGTAGGCAATTCGTTGCAAGCGGGTTTTTAAGTGCTCTGGAGTCATTTCGTTGCAAGCGGGTTTTTACGTGTTCTGGAGTCATTTCGTTGCAAGCGGGTTTTTAAGTGCTCTGGAGTCATTTCGTTGCAAGCGGGTTTTTAAGTGCTCTGAAGGCATTTTGTTGCAAGCGGGTTTTTAAGTGCTCTGGAGTCATTTCGTTGCAAGCGGGTTTTTACGTGTTCTGGAGTCATTTCGTTGCAAGCGGGATTTTACATACTTCTCAGACATTTCACTGGAAGCGGGTTTTTTAAATGCTCTGTAGGCATTTCGTTGCAAGCGGGTTTTTTAAATGCTCTGTAGGCATTTCGTTGCAAGCGGGTTTTTAAGTGCTCTGGAGTCATTTCGTTGCAAGCGGGTTTTTAAGTGCTCTGGAGTCATTTCGTTGCAAGCGGGTTTTTAAGTGCTCTGAAGGCATTTTGTTGCAAGCGGGTTTTTAAGTGCTCTGGAGTCATTTCGTTGCAAGCGGGTTTTTACGTGTTCTGGAGTCATTTCGTTGCAAGCGGGTTTTTACATACTTCTCAGACATTTCACTGGAAGCGGGTTTTTTAAATGCTCTGTAGGCATTTCGTTGCAAGCGGGTTTTTAAGTGCTCTGGAGTCATTTCGTTGCAAGCGGGTTTTTACGTGTTCTGGAGTCATTTCGTTGCAAGCGGGTTTTTACATACTTCTCAGACATTTCACTGGAAGCGGGTTTTTTAAATGCTCTGTAGGCATTTCGTTGCAAGCGGGTTTTTAAGTACTCTGGAGTCATTTCGTTGCAAGCGGGTTTTTACGTGTTCTGGAGTTATTTCGTTGCAAGCGGGTTTTTAAGTGCTCTGGAGTCATTTCGTTGCAAGCGGGTTTTTAAGTGCTCTGGAGTCATTTCGTTGCAAGCGGGTTTTTAAGTGCTCTGGAGTCATTTCGTTGCAAGCGGGTTTTTAAGTGCTCTGGATTCATTTCGTTGCAAGCGGGTTTTTAAGTGCTCTGTAGTCATTTCGTTGCAAGCGGGTTTTTACGTGCTCTGGAGTCATTTTGTTGCAAGCGGGTTTTTAAGTGCTCTGAAGGCATTTCGTTGCAAGCGGGTTTTTAAGTGCTCTGGAGTCATTTCGTTGCAAGCGGGTTTTTACGTGTTCTGGAGTCATTTCGTTGCAAGCGGTTTTTTACATACTTCTCAGACATTTCACTTGAAGCGGGTTTTTTAAATGCTCTGGAGTCATTTCGTTGCAAGCGGGTTTTTACGTGTTCTGGAGTCATTTCGTTGCAAGCGGGTTTTTACATACTTCTCAGACATCAGTGGAAGCGGGTTTTTTAAATGCTCTGTAGGCATTTCGTTGCAAGCGGGTTTTTAAGTGCTCTGGAGTCATTTCGTTGCAAGCGGGTTTTTAAGTGCTCTGGAGTCATTTCGTTGCAAGCGGGTTTTTACGTGTTCTGGAGTCATTTCGTTGCAAGTGGGTTTTTACATACTTCTCAGACATCAGTGGAAGCGGGTTTTTTAATTGCTCTGTAGGCATTTCTTTGCAAGCGGGTTTTTAAGTGCTCTGGAGTCATTTCTTTGCAAGCGGGTTTTTAAGTGCTCTGGAGTCATTTCGTTGCAAGCGGGTTTTTACGTGTTCTGGAGTCATTTCGTTGTAAGCGGGTTTTTACATACTTCTCAGACATCAGTGGAAGTGGTTTTTTTAAATGCTCTGTAGGCATTTCGTTGCAAGCGGGTTTTTTAGTGCTCTGCAGTCATTTCGTTGCAAGCGGGTTTTTAAGTGTTCTGGAATCATTTCGTTGCAAGCGGGTTTTTAAGTGCTCTGGAGTCATTTCGTTGCAAGCGGGTTTTTAAGTGCTCTGGAGTCATTTCGTTGCATGCGGGTTTTTAAGTGCTCTGAAGGCATTTCGTTGTAAGCGGGTTTTTAAGTGCTCTGGAGTCATTTCGTTGCAAGCGGGTTTTTACGTGTTCTGGAGTCATTTCGTTGCAAGCGGCTTTTTACATACTTCTCAGACATTTCACTGGAAGCGGGTTTTTTAAATGCTCTGTAGGCATTTCGTTGCAAGCGGGTTTTTAAGTACTCTGGAGTCATTTCGTTTCAAACGGGTTTTTAAGTGCTCTGGAGTCATTTCGTTGCAAGCGGGTTTTTAAGTGCTCTGGAGACATTTCGTTGCAAGCGGGTTTTTAAGTGCTCTGGAGCCATTTCGTTGCAAGCGGGTTTTTAAGTGTTCTGGAGTCATTTCGTTGCAAGCGGGTTTTTAAGTGCTCTGGAGTAATTTCATTGCAAGCGGTTTTTTTAGTGCTCTGGAGTCATTTCATTGCAAGCGGGTTTTTAAGTGCTCTGGAGTCATTTCGTTGCAAGCGGGTTTTTAAGTGTTCTGGAGTCATTTCGTTGCAAGCGGTTTTTTAAGTGCTCTGGAGTCATTTCTTTGCAAGCGGTTTTTTTAGTGCTCTGGAGTCATTTCATTGCAAGCGGGTTTTTAAGTGCTCTGGAGTCATTTCGTTGCATGCGGGTTTTTAAGTGCTCTGAAGGCATTTCGTTGTAAGCGGGTTTTTAAGTGCTCTGGAGTCATTTCGTTGCAAGTGGGTTTTTACGTGTTCTGGAGTCATTTCGTTGCAAGCGGGTTTTTACATACTTCTCAGACATTTCACTGGAAGCGGGTTTTTTAAATGCTCTGTAGGCATTTCGTTGCAAGCGGGTTTTTAAGTACTCTGGAGTCATTTCGTTGCAAACGGGTTTTTACGTGCTCTGGAGTCATTTCGTTGCAAGCGGGTTTTTAAGTGCTCTAGAGACATTTTGTTGCAAGCGGGTTTTTAAGTGCTCTGGAGCCATTTCGTTGCAAGCGGGTTTTTAAGTGCTCTGTAGCCATTTCGTTGTAAGCGGGTTTTTAAGTGCTCTGGAGTCATTTCGTTGCAAGCGGGTTTTTACGTGCTCTGGAGTCATTTCGTTGCAAGCGGGTTTTTAAGTGCTCTGAAGGCATTTCTTTGCAAGCGGGTTTTTAAGTGCTCTGGAGTCATTTCGTTGCAAGCGGGTTTTTAAGTGCTCTGGAGACATTTCGTTGCAAGCGGGTTTTTAAGTGCTCTGGAGCCATTTCGTTGCAAGCGGGTTTTTAAGTGTTCTGGAGTCATTTCGTTGCAAGCGGGTTTTTAAGTGCTCTGGAGTCATTTCATTGCAAGCGGTTTTTTTAGTGCTCTGGAGTCATTTCATTGCAAGCGGGTTTTTAAGTGCTCTGGAGTCATTTCGTTGCAAGCGGGTTTTTAAGTGTTCTGGAGTCATTTCGTTGCAAGCGGTTTTTTAAGTGCTCTGGAGTCATTTCATTGCAAGCGGTTTTTTTAGTGCTCTGGAGTCATTTCATTGCAAGCGGGTTTTTAAGTGCTCTGGAGTCATTTCGTTGCATGCGGGTTTTTAAGTGCTCTGAAGGCATTTCGTTGTAAGCGGGTTTTTAAGTGCTCTGGAGTCATTTCGTTGCAAGCGGGTTTTTACGTGTTCTGGAGTCATTTCGTTGCAAGCGGGTTTTTACATACTTCTCAGACATTTCACTGGAAGCGGGTTTTTTAAATGCTCTGTAGGCATTTCGTTGCAAGCGGGTTTTTAAGTACTCTGGAGTCATTTCGTTGCAAACGGGTTTTTACGTGCTCTGGAGTCATTTCGTTGCAAGCGGGTTTTTAAGTGCTCTAGAGACATTTCGTTGCAAGCGGGTTTTTAAGTGCTCTGGAGCCATTTCGTTGCAAGCGGGTTTTTAAGTGCTCTGGAGCCATTTCGTTGTAAGCGGGTTTTTAAGTGCTCTGGAGTCATTTCGTTGCAAGCGGGTTTTTAAGTGCTCTGGAGTCATTTCGTTGCAAGCGGGTTTTTAAGTGCTCTGGAGACATTTCGTTGCAAGCGGGTTTTTAAGTGCTCTGGAGCCATTTCGTTGCAAGCGGGTTTTTAAGTGTTCTGGAGTCATTTCGTTGCAAGCGGGTTTTTAAGTGCTCTGGAGTCATTTCATTGCAAGCGGTTTTTTTAGTGCTCTGGAGTCATTTCATTGCAAGCGGGTTTTTAAGTGCTCTGGAGTCATTTCGTTGCAAGCGGGTTTTTACGTGTTCTGGAGTCATTTCGTTGCAAGCGGGTTTTTAAGTGCTCTGAAGGCATTTTGGTGCAAGCGGGTTTTTAAGTGCTCTGGAGTCATTTCGTTGCAAGCGGGTTTTTAAGTGTTCTGGAGTCATTTCGTTGCAAGCGGGTTTTTACATACTTCTCAGACATTTCACTGGAAGCGGGTTTTTTAAATGCTCTGTAGGCATTTCGTTGCAAGCGGGTTTTTAAGTGCTCTGGAGTCATTACGTTGCAAGCGGGTTTTTATGTGAACTGGAGTCATTTCGTTGCAAGCGGGTTTTTAAGTGCTCTGGAGTCATTTCGTTGCAAGCGGGTTTTTAAGTGCTCTGGAGTCATTTCGTTGCAAGCGGGTTTTTAAGTGTTCTGGAGTCATTTCGTTGCAAGCGGGTTTTTAAGTGCTCTGGAGTCATTTCGTTGCAAGCGGGTTTTTAAGTGCTCTGGAGTCATTTCGTTGCAAGCGGGTTTTTAAGTGCTCTGGAGTCATTTCGTTGCAAGCGGGTTTTTAAGTGTTCTGGAGTCATTTCGTTGCAAGCGGGTTTTTACATACTTCTCAGACATTGCACTGGAAGCGGGTTTTTTAAATGCTCTGTAGGCATTTCGTTGCAAGCGGGTTTTTAAGTGCTCTGGAGTCATTTCGTTGCAAGCGGGTTTTTACGTGTTCTGGAGTCATTTCGTTGCAAGCGGGTTTTTAAGTGCTCTGGAGTCATTTCGTTGCAAGCGGGTTTTTAAGTGCTCTGAAGGCATTTTGTTGCAAGCGGGTTTTTAAGTGCTCTGGAGTCATTTCGTTGCAAGCGGGTTTTTACGTGTTCTGGAGTCATTTCGTTGCAAGCGGGTTTTTACATACTTCTCAGACATTTCACTGGAAGCGGGTTTTTTAAATGCTCTGTAGGCATTTCGTTGCAAGCGGGTTTTTTAAATGCTCTGTAGGCATTTCGTTGCAAGCGGGTTTTTAAGTGCTCTGGAGTCATTTCGTTGCAAGCGGGTTTTTAAGTGCTCTGGAGTCATTTCGTTGCAAGCGGATTTTTAAGTGCTCTGAAGGCATTTTGTTGCAAGCGGGTTTTTAAGTGCTCTGGAGTCATTTCGTTGCAAGCGGGTTTTTACGTGTTCTGGAGTCATTTCGTTGCAAGCGGGTTTTTACATACTTCTCAGACATTTCACTGGAAGCGGGTTTTTTAAATGCTCTGTAGGCATTTCGTTGCAAGCGGGTTTTTAAGTGCTCTGGAGTCATTTCGTTGCAAGCGGGTTTTTACGTGTTCTGGAGTCATTTCGTTGCAAGCGGGTTTTTACATACTTCTCAGACATTTCACTGGAAGCGGGTTTTTTAAATGCTCTGTAGGCATTTCGTTGCAAGCGGGTTTTTAAGTACTCTGGAGTCATTTCGTTGCAAGCGGGTTTTTACGTGTTCTGGAGTTATTTCGTTGCAAGCGGGTTTTTAAGTGCTCTGGAGTCATTTCGTTGCAAGCGGGTTTTTAAGTGCTCTGGAGTCATTTCGTTGCAAGCGGGTTTTTAAGTGCTCTGGAGTCATTTCGTTGCAAGCGGGTTTTTAAGTGCTCTGGATTCATTTCGTTGCAAGCGGGTTTTTAAGTGCTCTGTAGTCATTTCATTGCAAGCGGGTTTTTAAGTGCTCTGGAGTCATTTCGTTGCAAGCGGGTTTTTAAGTGCTCTGAAGGCATTTCGTTGCAAGCGGGTTTTTAAGTGCTCTGGAGTCATTTCGTTGCAAGCGGGTTTTTACGTGTTCTGGAGTCATTTCGTTGCAAGCGGGTTTTTACATACTTCTCAGACATTTCACTTGAAGCGGGTTTTTTAAATGCTCTGTAGGCATTTCGTTGCAAGCGGGTTTTTAAGTGCTCTGGAGTCATTTCGTTGCAAGCGGGTTTTTACGTGTTCTGGAGTCATTTCGTTGCAAGCGGGTTTTTACATACTTCTCAGACATCAGTGGAAGCGGGTTTTTTAAATGCTCTGTAGGCATTTCGTTGCAAGCGGGTTTTTAAGTGCTCTGGAGTCATTTCTTTGCAAGCGGGTTTTTAAGTGCTCTGGAGTCATTTCGTTGCAAGCGGGTTTTTACGTGTTCTGGAGTCATTTCGTTGCAAGCGGGTTTTTACATACTTCTCAGACATCAGTGGAAGTGGTTTTTTTAAATGCTCTGTAGGCATTTCGTTGCAAGCGGGTTTTTTAATGCTCTGGAGTCATTTCGTTGCAAGCGGGTTTTTAAGTGTTCTGGAATCATTTCGTTGCAAGCGGGTTTTTAAGTGCTCTGTAGTCATTTCGTTGCAAGCGGGTTTTTAAGTGCTCTGGAGTCATTTCGTTGCATGCGGGTTTTTAAGTGCTTGAAGGCATTTCGTTGTAAGCGGGTTTTTAAGTGCTCTGGAGTCATTTCGTTGCAAGCGAGTTTTTACGTGTTCTGGAGTCATTTCGTTGCAAGCGGCTTTTTACATACTTCTCAGACATTTCACTGGAAGCGGGTTTTTTAAATGCTCTGTAGGCATTTCGTTGCAAGCGGGTTTTTAAGTACTCTGGAGTCATTTCGTTGCAAACGGGTTTTTACGTGCTCTGGAGTCATTTCGTTGCAAGCGGGTTTTTAAGTGCTCTGGAGTCATTTCGTTGCAAGCGGGTTTTTAAGTGCTCTGGAGTCATTTCGTTGCAAGCGGGTTTTTAGGTACTCTGGAGTCATTTCATTGCAAGCGGGTTTTTAAGTGCTCTGGAGTCATTTCGTTGCAAGCGGGTTTTTACGTGCTCTGGAGTCATTTCGTTGCAAGCGGGTTTTTAAGTGCTCTGGAGTCATTTCGTTGCATGCGGGTTTTTAAGTGCTCTGAAGGCATTTCGTTGTAAGCGGGTTTTTAAGTGCTCTGGAGTCATTTCGTTGCAAGCGGGTTTTTACGTGTTCTGGAGTCATTTCGTTGCAAGCGGGTTTTTACATACTTCTCAGACATTTCACTGGAAGCGGGTTTTTTAAATGCTCTGTAGGCATTTCGTTGCAAGCGGGTTTTTAAGTGCTCTGGAGTCATTTCGTTGCAAGCGGGTTTTTACGTGTTCTGGAGTCATTTCGTTGCAAGCGGGTTTTTACATACTTCTCAGACATTTCACTGGAAGCGGGTTTTTTAAATGCTCTGTAGGCATTTCGTTGCAAGCGGGTTTTTAAGTACTCTGGAGTCATTTCGTTGCAAGCGGGTTTTTACGTGTTCTGGAGTTATTTCGTTGCAAGCGGGTTTTTAAGTGCTCTGGAGTCATTTCGTTGCAAGCGGGTTTTTAAGTGCTCTGGAGTCATTTCGTTGCAAGCGGGTTTTTAAGTGCTCTGGAGTCATTTCGTTGCAAGCGGGTTTTTAAGTGCTCTGGATTCATTTCGTTGCAAGCGGGTTTTTAAGTGCTCTGTAGTCATTTCATTGCAAGCGGGTTTTTAAGTGCTCTGGAGTCATTTCGTTGCAAGCGGGTTTTTAAGTGCTCTGAAGGCATTTCGTTGCAAGCGGGTTTTTAAGTGCTCTGGAGTCATTTCGTTGCAAGCGGGTTTTTACGTGTTCTGGAGTCATTTCGTTGCAAGCGGGTTTTTACATACTTCTCAGACATTTCACTTGAAGCGGGTTTTTTAAATGCTCTGTAGGCATTTCGTTGCAAGCGGGTTTTTAAGTGCTCTGGAGTCATTTCGTTGCAAGCGGGTTTTTACGTGTTCTGGAGTCATTTCGTTGCAAGCGGGTTTTTACATACTTCTCAGACATCAGTGGAAGCGGGTTTTTTAAATGCTCTGTAGGCATTTCGTTGCAAGCGCGTTTTTAAGTGCTCTGGAGTCATTTCTTTGCAAGCGGGTTTTTAAGTGCTCTGGAGTCATTTCGTTGCAAGCGGGTTTTTACGTGTTCTGGAGTCATTTCGTTGCAAGCGGGTTTTTACATACTTCTCAGACATCAGTGGAAGTGGTTTTTTTAAATGCTCTGTAGGCATTTCGTTGCAAGCGGGTTTTTTAGTGCTCTGGAGTCATTTCGTTGCAAGCGGGTTTTTAAGTGTTCTGGAATCATTTCGTTGCAAGCGGGTTTTTAAGTGCTCTGTAGTCATTTCGTTGCAAGCGGGTTTTTAAGTGCTCTGGAGTCATTTCGTTGCATGCGGGTTTTTAAGTGCTTGAAGGCATTTCGTTGTAAGCGGGTTTTTAAGTGCTCTGGAGTCATTTCGTTGCAAGCGGGTTTTTACGTGTTCTGGAGTCATTTCGTTGCAAGCGGCTTTTTACATACTTCTCAGACATTTCACTGGAAGCGGGTTTTTTAAATGCTCTGTAGGCATTTCGTTGCAAGCGGGTTTTTAAGTACTCTGGAGTCATTTCGTTGCAAACGGGTTTTTACGTGCTCTGGAGTCATTTCGTTGCAAGCGGGTTTTTAAGTGCTCTGGAGTCATTTCGTTGCAAGCGGGTTTTTAAGTGCTCTGGAGTTATTTCGTTGCAAGCGGGTTTTTAGGTACTCTGGAGTCATTTCATTGCAAGCGGGTTTTTAAGTGCTCTGGAGTCATTTCGTTGCAAGCGGGTTTTTACGTGCTCTGGAGTCATTTCGTTGCAAGCGGGTTTTTAAGTGCTCTGAAGGCATTTCGTTGCAAGCGGGTTTTTAAGTGCTCTGGAGTCATTTCGTTGCAAGCGGGTTTTTAAGTGCTCTGGAGACATTTCGTTGCAAGCGGGTTTTTAAGTGCTCTGGAGCCATTTCGTTGCAAGCGGGTTTTTAAGTGTTCTGGAGTCATTTCGTTGCAAGCGGGTTTTTAAGTGCTCTGGAGTCATTTCTTTGCAAGCGGTTTTTTTAGTGCTCTGGAGTCATTTCATTGCAAGCGGGTTTTTAAGTGCTCTGGAGTCATTTCGTTGCATGCGGGTTTTTAAGTGCTCTGAAGGCATTTCGTTGTAAGCGGGTTTTTAAGTGCTCTGGAGTCATTTCGTTGCAAGCGGGTTTTTACGTGTTCTGGAGTCATTTCGTTGCAAGCGGGTTTTTACATACTTCTCAGACATTTCACTGGAAGCGGGTTTTTTAAATGCTCTGTAGGCATTTCGTTGCAAGCGGGTTTTTAAGTACTCTGGAGTCATTTCGTTGCAAACGGGTTTTTACGTGCTCTGGAGTCATTTCGTTGCAAGCGGGTTTTTAAGTGCTCTAGAGACATTTCGTTGCAAGCGGGTTTTTAAGTGCTCTGGAGCCATTTCGTTGCAAGCGGGTTTTTAAGTGCTCTGGAGCCATTTCGTTGTAAGCGGGTTTTTAAGTGCTCTGGAGTCATTTCGTTGCAAGCGGGTTTTTACGTGCTCTGGAGTCATTTCGTTGCAAGCGGGTTTTTAAGTGCTCTGAAGGCATTTCGTTGCAAGCGGGTTTTTAAGTGCTCTGGAGTCATTTCGTTGCAAGCGGGTTTTTAAGTGCTCTGGAGACATTTCGTTGCAAGCGGGTTTTTAAGTGCTCTGGAGCCATTTCGTTGCAAGCGGGTTTTTAAGTGCTCTGGAGTCATTTCATTGCAAGCGGTTTTTTTAGTGCTCTGGAGTCATTTCATTGCAAGCGGGTTTTTAAGTGCTCTGGAGTCATTTCGTTGCATGCGGGTTTTTAAGTGCTTGAAGGCATTTCGTTGTAAGCGGGTTTTTAAGTGCTCTGGAGTCATTTCGTTGCAAGCGGGTTTTTACGTGTTCTGGAGTCATTTCGTTGCAAGCGGCTTTTTACATACTTCTCAGACATTTCACTGGAAGCGGGTTTTTTAAATGCTCTGTAGGCATTTCGTTGCAAGCGGGTTTTTAAGTACTCTGGAGTCATTTCGTTGCAAACGGGTTTTTACGTGCTCTGGAGTCATTTCGTTGCAAGCGGGTTTTTAAGTGCTCTGGAGTCATTTCGTTGCAAGCGGGTTTTTAAGTGCTCTGGAGTCATTTCGTTGCAAGCGGGTTTTTAGGTACTCTGGAGTCATTTCATTGCAAGCGGGTTTTTAAGTGCTCTGGAGTCATTTCGTTGCAAGCGGGTTTTTACGTGCTCTGGAGTCATTTCGTTGCAAGCGGGTTTTTAAGTGCTCTGAAGGCATTTCGTTGCAAGCGGGTTTTTAAGTGCTCTGGAGTCATTTCGTTGCAAGCGGGTTTTTAAGTGCTCTGGAGACATTTCGTTGCAAGCGGGTTTTTAAGTGCTCTGGAACCATTTCGTTGCAAGCGGGTTTTTAAGTGTTCTGGAGTCATTTCGTTGCAAGCGGGTTTTTAAGTGCTCTGGAGTCATTTCTTTGTAAGCGGTTTTTTTAGTGCTCTGGAGTCATTTCATTGCAAGCGGGTTTTTAAGTGCTCTGGAGTCATTTCGTTGCATGCGGGTTTTTAAGTGCTCTGAAGGCATTTCGTTGTAAGCGGGTTTTTAAGTGCTCTGGAGTCATTTCGTTGCAAGCGGGTTTTTACGTGTTCTGGAGTCATTTCGTTGCAAGCGGGTTTTTACATACTTCTCATACATTTCACTGGAAGCGGGTTTTTTAAATGCTCTGTAGGCATTTCGTTGCAAGCGGGTTTTTAAGTACTCTGGAGTCATTTCGTTGCAAACGGGTTTTTACGTGCTCTGGAGTCATTTCGTTGCAAGCGGGTTTTTAAGTGCTCTAGAGACATTTCGTTGCAAGCGGGTTTTTAAGTGCTCTGGAGCCATTTCGTTGCAAGCGGGTTTTTAAGTGCTCTGGAGCCATTTCGTTGTAAGCGGGTTTTTAAGTGCTCTGGAGTCATTTCGTTGCAAGCGGGTTTTTACGTGCTCTGGAGTCATTTCGTTGCAAGCGGGTTTTTAAGTGCTCTGAAGGCATTTCGTTGCAAGCGGGTTTTTAAGTGCTCTGGAGTCATTTCGTTGCAAGCGGGTTTTTAAGTGCTCTGGAGACATTTCGTTGCAAGCGGGTTTTTAAGTGCTCTGGAGCCATTTCGTTGCAAGCGGGTTTTTAAGTGCTCTGGAGTCATTTCATTGCAAGCGGTTTTTTTAGTGCTCTGGAGTCATTTCATTGCAAGCGGGTTTTTAAGTGCTCTGGAGTCATTTCGTTGCAAGCGGGTTTTTAAGTGTTCTGGAGTCATTTCGTTGCAAGCGGTTTTTTAAGTGCTCTGGAGTCATTTCATTGCAAGCGGTTTTTTTAGTGCTCTGGAGTCATTTCATTGCAAGCGGGTTTTTAAGTGCTCTGGAGTCATTTCGTTGCAAGCGGGTTTTTACATACTTCTCAGACATTTCACTGGAAGCGGGTTTTTTAAATGCTCTGTAGGCATTCCGTTGCAAGCGGGTTTTTAAGTACTCTGGAGTCATTTCGTTGCAAACGGGTTTTTACGTGCTCTGGAGTCATTTCGTTGCAAGCGGGTTTTTAAGTGCTCTAGAGACATTTCGTTGCAAGCGGGTTTTTAAGTGCTCTGGAGCCATTTCGTTGCAAGCGGGTTTTTAAGTGCTCTGGAGCCATTTCGTTGTAAGCGGGTTTTTAAGTGCTCTGGAGTCATTTCGTTGCAAGCGGGTTTTTAAGTGCTCTGGAGTCATTTCGTTGCAAGCGGGTTTTTAAGTGCTCTGGAGACATTTCGTTGCAAGCGGGTTTTTAAGTGCTCTGGAGCCATTTCGTTGCAAGCGGGTTTTTAAGTGTTCTGGAGTCATTTCGTTGCAAGCGGGTTTTTAAGTGCTCTGGAGTCATTTCATTGCAAGCGGTTTTTTTAGTGCTCTGGAGTCATTTCATTGCAAGCGGGTTTTTAAGTGCTCTGGAGTCATTTCGTTGCAAGCGGGTTTTTAAGTGTTCTGGAGTCATTTCGTTGCAAGCGGTTTTTTAAGTGCTCTGGAGTCATTTCATTGCAAGCGGTTTTTTTAGTGCTCTGGAGTCATTTCATTGCAAGCGGGTTTTTAAGTGCTCTGGAGTCATTTCGTTGCATGCGGGTTTTTAAGTGCTCTGAAGGCATTTCGTTGTAAGCGGGTTTTTAAGTGCTCTGGAGTCATTTCGTTGCAAACGGGTTTTTACGTGCTCTGGAGTCATTTCGTTGCAAGCGGGTTTTTAAGTGCTCTAGAGACATTTCGTTGCAAGCGGGTTTTTAAGTGCTCTGGAGCCATTTCGTTGCAAGCGGGTTTTTAAGTGTTCTGGAGTCATTTCGTTGCAAGCGGGTTTTTAAGTGCTCTGGAGTCATTTCATTGCAAGCGGTTTTTTTAGTGCTCTGGAGTCATTTCATTGCAAGCGGGTTTTTAAGTGCTCTGGAGTCATTTCGTTGCAAGCGGGTTTTTAAGTGTTCTGGAGTCATTTCGTTGCAAGCGGTTTTTTAAGTGCTCTGGAGTCATTTCATTGCAAGCGGTTTTTTTAGTGCTCTGGAGTCATTTCATTGCAAGCGGGTTTTTAAGTGCTCTGGAGTCATTTCGTTGCATGCGGGTTTTTAAGTGCTCTGAAGGCATTTCGTTGTAAGCGGGTTTTTAAGTGCTCTGGAGTCATTTCGTTGCAAACGGGTTTTTACGTGCTCTGGAGTCATTTCGTTGCAAGCGGGTTTTTAAGTGCTCTAGAGACATTTCGTTGCAAGCGGGTTTTTAAGTGCTCTGGAGCCATTTCGTTGCAAGCGGGTTTTTAAGTGCTCTGGAGTCATTTCGTTGCAAGCGGGTTTTTAAGTGCTCTGGAGTCATTTCGTTGCATGCGGGTTTTTAAGTGCTTGAAGGCATTTCGTTGTAAGCGGGTTTTTAAGTGCTCTGGAGTCATTTCGTTGCAAGCGGGTTTTTACGTGTTCTGGAGTCATTTCGTTGCAAGCGGCTTTTTACATACTTCTCAGACATTTCACTGGAAGCGGGTTTTTTAAATGCTCTGTAGGCATTTCGTTGCAAGCGGGTTTTTAAGTACTCTGGAGTCATTTCGTTGCAAACGGGTTTTTACGTGCTCTGGAGTCATTTCGTTGCAAGCGGGTTTTTAAGTGCTCTGGAGTCATTTCGTTGCAAGCGGGTTTTTAAGTGCTCTGGAGTTATTTCGTTGCAAGCGGGTTTTTAGGTACTCTGGAGTCATTTCATTGCAAGCGGGTTTTTAAGTGCTCTGGAGTCATTTCGTTGCAAGCGGGTTTTTACGTGCTCTGGAGTCATTTCGTTGCAAGCGGGTTTTTAAGTGCTCTGAAGGCATTTCGTTGCAAGCGGGTTTTTAAGTGCTCTGGAGTCATTTCGTTGCAAGCGGGTTTTTAAGTGCTCTGGAGACATTTCGTTGCAAGCGGGTTTTTAAGTGCTCTGGAGCCATTTCGTTGCAAGCGGGTTTTTAAGTGTTCTGGAGTCATTTCGTTGCAAGCGGGTTTTTAAGTGCTCTGGAGTCATTTCTTTGCAAGCGGTTTTTTTAGTGCTCTGGAGTCATTTCATTGCAAGCGGGTTTTTAAGTGCTCTGGAGTCATTTCGTTGCATGCGGGTTTTTAAGTGCTCTGAAGGCATTTCGTTGTAAGCGGGTTTTTAAGTGCTCTGGAGTCATTTCGTTGCAAGCGGGTTTTTACGTGTTCTGGAGTCATTTCGTTGCAAGCGGGTTTTTACATACTTCTCAGACATTTCACTGGAAGCGGGTTTTTTAAATGCTCTGTAGGCATTTCGTTGCAAGCGGGTTTTTAAGTACTCTGGAGTCATTTCGTTGCAAACGGGTTTTTACGTGCTCTGGAGTCATTTCGTTGCAAGCGGGTTTTTAAGTGCTCTAGAGACATTTCGTTGCAAGCGGGTTTTTAAGTGCTCTGGAGCCATTTCGTTGCAAGCGGGTTTTTAAGTGCTCTGGAGCCATTTCGTTGTAAGCGGGTTTTTAAGTGCTCTGGAGTCATTTCGTTGCAAGCGGGTTTTTACGTGCTCTGGAGTCATTTCGTTGCAAGCGGGTTTTTAAGTGCTCTGAAGGCATTTCGTTGCAAGCGGGTTTTTAAGTGCTCTGGAGTCATTTCGTTGCAAGCGGGTTTTTAAGTGCTCTGGAGACATTTCGTTGCAAGCGGGTTTTTAAGTGCTCTGGAGCCATTTCGTTGCAAGCGGGTTTTTAAGTGCTCTGGAGTCATTTCATTGCAAGCGGTTTTTTTAGTGCTCTGGAGTCATTTCATTGCAAGCGGGTTTTTAAGTGCTCTGGAGTCATTTCGTTGCATGCGGGTTTTTAAGTGCTTGAAGGCATTTCGTTGTAAGCGGGTTTTTAAGTGCTCTGGAGTCATTTCGTTGCAAGCGGGTTTTTACGTGTTCTGGAGTCATTTCGTTGCAAGCGGCTTTTTACATACTTCTCAGACATTTCACTGGAAGCGGGTTTTTTAAATGCTCTGTAGGCATTTCGTTGCAAGCGGGTTTTTAAGTACTCTGGAGTCATTTCGTTGCAAACGGGTTTTTACGTGCTCTGGAGTCATTTCGTTGCAAGCGGGTTTTTAAGTGCTCTGGAGTCATTTCGTTGCAAGCGGGTTTTTAAGTGCTCTGGAGTCATTTCGTTGCAAGCGGGTTTTTAGGTACTCTGGAGTCATTTCATTGCAAGCGGGTTTTTAAGTGCTCTGGAGTCATTTCGTTGCAAGCGGGTTTTTACGTGCTCTGGAGTCATTTCGTTGCAAGCGGGTTTTTAAGTGCTCTGAAGGCATTTCGTTGCAAGCGGGTTTTTAAGTGCTCTGGAGTCATTTCGTTGCAAGCGGGTTTTTAAGTGCTCTGGAGACATTTCGTTGCAAGCGGGTTTTTAAGTGCTCTGGAACCATTTCGTTGCAAGCGGGTTTTTAAGTGTTCTGGAGTCATTTCGTTGCAAGCGGGTTTTTAAGTGCTCTGGAGTCATTTCTTTGTAAGCGGTTTTTTTAGTGCTCTGGAGTCATTTCATTGCAAGCGGGTTTTTAAGTGCTCTGGAGTCATTTCGTTGCATGCGGGTTTTTAAGTGCTCTGAAGGCATTTCGTTGTAAGCGGGTTTTTAAGTGCTCTGGAGTCATTTCGTTGCAAGCGGGTTTTTACGTGTTCTGGAGTCATTTCGTTGCAAGCGGGTTTTTACATACTTCTCATACATTTCACTGGAAGCGGGTTTTTTAAATGCTCTGTAGGCATTTCGTTGCAAGCGGGTTTTTAAGTACTCTGGAGTCATTTCGTTGCAAACGGGTTTTTACGTGCTCTGGAGTCATTTCGTTGCAAGCGGGTTTTTAAGTGCTCTAGAGACATTTCGTTGCAAGCGGGTTTTTAAGTGCTCTGGAGCCATTTCGTTGCAAGCGGGTTTTTAAGTGCTCTGGAGCCATTTCGTTGTAAGCGGGTTTTTAAGTGCTCTGGAGTCATTTCGTTGCAAGCGGGTTTTTACGTGCTCTGGAGTCATTTCGTTGCAAGCGGGTTTTTAAGTGCTCTGAAGGCATTTCGTTGCAAGCGGGTTTTTAAGTGCTCTGGAGTCATTTCGTTGCAAGCGGGTTTTTAAGTGCTCTGGAGACATTTCGTTGCAAGCGGGTTTTTAAGTGCTCTGGAGCCATTTCGTTGCAAGCGGGTTTTTAAGTGCTCTGGAGTCATTTCATTGCAAGCGGTTTTTTTAGTGCTCTGGAGTCATTTCATTGCAAGCGGGTTTTTAAGTGCTCTGGAGTCATTTCGTTGCAAGCGGGTTTTTAAGTGTTCTGGAGTCATTTCGTTGCAAGCGGTTTTTTAAGTGCTCTGGAGTCATTTCATTGCAAGCGGTTTTTTTAGTGCTCTGGAGTCATTTCATTGCAAGCGGGTTTTTAAGTGCTCTGGAGTCATTTCGTTGCAAGCGGGTTTTTACATACTTCTCAGACATTTCACTGGAAGCGGGTTTTTTAAATGCTCTGTAGGCATTCCGTTGCAAGCGGGTTTTTAAGTACTCTGGAGTCATTTCGTTGCAAACGGGTTTTTACGTGCTCTGGAGTCATTTCGTTGCAAGCGGGTTTTTAAGTGCTCTAGAGACATTTCGTTGCAAGCGGGTTTTTAAGTGCTCTGGAGCCATTTCGTTGCAAGCGGGTTTTTAAGTGCTCTGGAGCCATTTCGTTGTAAGCGGGTTTTTAAGTGCTCTGGAGTCATTTCGTTGCAAGCGGGTTTTTAAGTGCTCTGGAGTCATTTCGTTGCAAGCGGGTTTTTAAGTGCTCTGGAGACATTTCGTTGCAAGCGGGTTTTTAAGTGCTCTGGAGCCATTTCGTTGCAAGCGGGTTTTTAAGTGTTCTGGAGTCATTTCGTTGCAAGCGGGTTTTTAAGTGCTCTGGAGTCATTTCATTGCAAGCGGTTTTTTTAGTGCTCTGGAGTCATTTCATTGCAAGCGGGTTTTTAAGTGCTCTGGAGTCATTTCGTTGCAAGCGGGTTTTTAAGTGTTCTGGAGTCATTTCGTTGCAAGCGGTTTTTTAAGTGCTCTGGAGTCATTTCATTGCAAGCGGTTTTTTTAGTGCTCTGGAGTCATTTCATTGCAAGCGGGTTTTTAAGTGCTCTGGAGTCATTTCGTTGCATGCGGGTTTTTAAGTGCTCTGAAGGCATTTCGTTGTAAGCGGGTTTTTAAGTGCTCTGGAGTCATTTCGTTGCAAACGGGTTTTTACGTGCTCTGGAGTCATTTCGTTGCAAGCGGGTTTTTAAGTGCTCTAGAGACATTTCGTTGCAAGCGGGTTTTTAAGTGCTCTGGAGCCATTTCGTTGCAAGCGGGTTTTTAAGTGTTCTGGAGTCATTTCGTTGCAAGCGGGTTTTTAAGTGCTCTGGAGTCATTTCATTGCAAGCGGTTTTTTTAGTGCTCTGGAGTCATTTCATTGCAAGCGGGTTTTTAAGTGCTCTGGAGTCATTTCGTTGCAAGCGGGTTTTTAAGTGTTCTGGAGTCATTTCGTTGCAAGCGGTTTTTTAAGTGCTCTGGAGTCATTTCATTGCAAGCGGTTTTTTTAGTGCTCTGGAGTCATTTCATTGCAAGCGGGTTTTTAAGTGCTCTGGAGTCATTTCGTTGCATGCGGGTTTTTAAGTGCTCTGAAGGCATTTCGTTGTAAGCGGGTTTTTAAGTGCTCTGGAGTCATTTCGTTGCAAACGGGTTTTTACGTGCTCTGGAGTCATTTCGTTGCAAGCGGGTTTTTAAGTGCTCTAGAGACATTTCGTTGCAAGCGGGTTTTTAAGTGCTCTGGAGCCATTTCGTTGCAAGCGGGTTTTTAAGTGCTCTGGAGCCATTTCGTTGTAAGCGGGTTTTTAAGTGCTCTGGAGTCATTTCGTTGCAAGCGGGTTTTTAAGTGCTCTGGAGTCATTTCGTTGCAAGCGGGTTTTTAAGTGCTCTGGAGACATTTCGTTGCAAGCGGGTTTTTAAGTGCTCTGGAGCCATTTCGTTGCAAGCGGGTTTTTAAGTGTTCTGGAGTCATTTCGTTGCAAGCGGGTTTTTAAGTGCTCTGGAGTCATTTCATTGCAAGCGGTTTTTTTAGTGCTCTGGAGTCATTTCATTGCAAGCGGGTTTTTAAGTGCTCTGGAGTCATTTCGTTGCAAGCGGGTTTTTAAGTGTTCTGGAGTCATTTCGTTGCAAGCGGTTTTTTAAGTGCTCTGGAGTCATTTCATTGCAAGCGGTTTTTTTAGTGCTCTGGAGTCATTTCATTGCAAGCGGGTTTTTAAGTGCTCTGGAGTCATTTCGTTGCATGCGGGTTTTTAAGTGCTCTGAAGGCATTTCGTTGTAAGCGGGTTTTTAAGTGCTCTGGAGTCATTTCGTTGCAAGCGGGTTTTTACGTGTTCTGGAGTCATTTCGTTGCAAGCGGGTTTTTACATACTTCTCAGACATTTCACTGGAAGCGGGTTTTTTAAATGCTCTGTAGGCATTTCGTTGCAAGCGGGTTTTTAAGTACTCTGGAGTCATTTCGTTGCAAACGGGTTTTTACGTGCTCTGGAGTCATTTCGTTGCAAGCGGGTTTTTAAGTGCTCTACAGACATTTCGTTGCAAGCGGGTTTTTAAGTGCTCTGGAGCCATTTCGTTGCAAGCGGGTTTTTAAGTGCTCTGGAGCCATTTCGTTGTAAGCGGGTTTTTAAGTGCTCTGGAGTCATTTCGTTGCAAGCGGGTTTTTACGTGCTCTGGAGTCATTTCGTTGCAAGCGGGTTTTTAAGTGCTCTGAAGGCATTTCGTTGCAAGCGGGTTTTTAAGTGCTCTGGAGTCATTTCGTTGCAAGCGGGTTTTTAAGTGCTCTGGAGACGTTTCGTTGCAAGCGGGTTTTTAAGTGCTCTGGAGCCATTTCGTTGCAAGCGGGTTTTTAAGTGTTCTGGAGTCATTTCGTTGCAAGCGGGTTTTTAAGTGCTCTGGAGACATTTCGTTGCAAGCGGGTTTTTAAGTGTTCTGGAGTCATTTCGTTGCAAGCGGGTTTTTAAGTGCTCTGGAGTCATTTCATTGCAAGCGGTTTTTTTAGTGCTCTGGAGTCATTTCATTGCAAGCGGGTTTTTAAGTGCTCTGGAGTCATTTCGTTGCATGCGGGTTTTTAAGTGCTCTGAAGGCATTTCGTTGTAAGCGGGTTTTTAAGTGCTCTGGAGTCATTTCGTTGCAAGCGGGTTTTTACGTGTTCTGGAGTCATTTCGTTGCAAGCGGGTTTTTACATACTTCTCAGACATTTCACTGGAAGCGGGTTTTTTAAATGCTCTGTAGGCATTTCGTTGCAAGCGGGTTTTTAAGTACTCTGGAGTCATTTCGTTGCAAACGGGTTTTTACGTGCTCTGGAGTCATTTCGTTGCAAGCCGGTTTTTAAGTGCTCTAGAGACATTTCGTTGCAAGCGGGTTTTTAAGTGCTCTGGAGCCATTTCGTTGCAAGCGGGTTTTTAAGTGCTCTGGAGCCATTTCGTTGTAAGCGGGTTTTTAAGTGCTCTGGAGTCATTTCGTTGCAAGCGGGTTTTTACGTGCTCTGGAGTCATTTCGTTGCAAGCGGGTTTTTAAGTGCTCTGAAGGCATTTCGTTGCAAGCGGGTTTTTAAGTGCTCTGGAGTCATTTCGTTGCAAGCGGGTTTTTAAGTGCTCTGGAGACATTTCGTTGCAAGCGGGTTTTTAAGTGCTCTGGAGCCATTTCGTTGCAAGCGGGTTTTTAAGTGCTCTGGAGTCATTTCATTGCAAGCGGTTTTTTTAGTGCTCTGGAGTCATTTCATTGCAAGCGGGTTTTTAAGTGCTCTGGAGTCATTTCGTTGCAAGCGGGTTTTTAAGTGTTCTGGAGTCATTTCGTTGCAAGCGGTTTTTTAAGTGCTCTGGAGTCATTTCATTGCAAGCGGTTTTTTTAGTGCTCTGGAGTCATTTCATTGCAAGCGGGTTTTTAAGTGCTCTGGAGTCATTTCGTTGCATGCGGGTTTTTAAGTGCTCTGAAGGCATTTCGTTGTAAGCGGGTTTTTACGTGTTCTGGTGTCATTTCGTTGCAAGCGGGTTTTTACATACTTCTCAGACATTTCACTGGAAGCGGGTTTTTTAAATGCTCTGTAGGCATTCCGTTGCAAGCGGGTTTTTAAGTACTCTGGAGTCATTTCGTTGCAAACGGGTTTTTACGTGCTCTGGAGTCATTTCGTTGCAAGCGGGTTTTTAAGTGCTCTAGAGACATTTCGTTGCAAGCGGGTTTTTAAGTGCTCTGGAGCCATTTCGTTGCAAGCGGGTTTTTAAGTGCTCTGGAGCCATTTCGTTGTAAGCGGGTTTTTAAGTGCTCTGGAGTCATTTCGTTGCAAGCGGGTTTTTAAGTGCTCTGGAGTCATTTCGTTGCAAGCGGGTTTTTAAGTGCTCTGGAGACATTTCGTTGCAAGCGGGTTTTTAAGTGCTCTGGAGCCATTTCGTTGCAAGCGGGTTTTTAAGTGTTCTGGAGTCATTTCGTTGCAAGCGGGTTTTTAAGTGCTCTGGAGTCATTTCATTGCAAGCGGTTTTTTTAGTGCTCTGGAGTCATTTCATTGCAAGCGGGTTTTTAAGTGCTCTGGAGTCATTTCGTTGCAAGCGGGTTTTTAAGTGTTCTGGAGTCATTTCGTTGCAAGCGGTTTTTTAAGTGCTCTGGAGTCATTTCATTGCAAGCGGTTTTTTTAGTGCTCTGGAGTCATTTCATTGCAAGCGGGTTTTTAAGTGCTCTGGAGTCATTTCGTTGCATGCGGGTTTTTAAGTGCTCTGAAGGCATTTCGTTGTAAGCGGGTTTTTAAGTGCTCTGGAGTCATTTCGTTGCAAGCGGGTTTTTACGTGTTCTGGAGTCATTTCGTTGCAAGCGGGTTTTTACATACTTCTCAGACATTTCACTGGAAGCGGGTTTTTTAAATGCTCTGTAGGCATTTCGTTGCAAGCGGGTTTTTAAGTACTCTGGAGTCATTTCGTTGCAAACGGGTTTTTACGTGCTCTGGAGTCATTTCGTTGCAAGCGGGTTTTTAAGTGCTCTACAGACATTTCGTTGCAAGCGGGTTTTTAAGTGCTCTGGAGCCATTTCGTTGCAAGCGGGTTTTTAAGTGCTCTGGAGCCATTTCGTTGTAAGCGGGTTTTTAAGTGCTCTGGAGTCATTTCGTTGCAAGCGGGTTTTTACGTGCTCTGGAGTCATTTCGTTGCAAGCGGGTTTTTAAGTGCTCTGAAGGCATTTCGTCGCAAGCGGGTTTTTAAGTGCTCTGGAGTCATTTCGTTGCAAGCGGGTTTTTAAGTGCTCTGGAGACGTTTCGTTGCAAGCGGGTTTTTAAGTGCTCTGGAGCCATTTCGTTGCAAGCGGGTTTTTAAGTGTTCTGGAGTCATTTCGTTGCAAGCGGGTTTTTAAGTGCTCTGGAGTCATTTCATTGCAAGCGGTTTTTTTAGTGCTCTGGAGTCATTTCATTGCAAGCGGGTTTTTAAGTGCTCTGGAGTCATTTCGTTGCAAGCGGGTTTTTAAGTGTTCTGGAGTCATTTCGTTGCAAGCGGTTTTTTAAGTGCTCTGGAGTCATTTCATTGCAAGTGGTTTTTTTAGTGCTCTGGAGTCATTTCGTTGCAAGCGGGTTTTTAAGTGCTCTGGAGTCATTTCGTTGCATGCGGGTTTTTAAGTGCTCTGAAGGCATTTCGTTGTAAGCGGGTTTTTAAGTGCTCTGGAGTCATTTCGTTGCAAGCGGGTTTTTACGTGTTCTGGAGTCATTTCGTTGCAAGCGGGTTTTTACATACTTCTCAGACATTTCACTGGAAGCGGGTTTTTTAAATGCTCTGTAGGCATTTCGTTGCAAGCGGGTTTTTAAGTACTCTGGAGTCATTTCGTTGCAAGCGGGTTTTTAAGTGTTCTGGAGTCATTTCGTTGCAAGCGGGTTTTTTAAATGCTCTGTAGGCATTTCTTTGCAAGCGGGTTTTTAAGTGCTCTGGAGTCATTTCGTTGCAAGCGGGTTTTTACGTGTTCTGGAGTCATTTCGTTGCAAGCAGGTTTTTACATACTTCTCAGACATTTCACTGGAAGCGGGTTTTTTAAATGCTCTGTAGGCATTTCGTTGCAAGCGGGTTTTTAAGTACTCTGCAGTCATTTCGTTGCAAGCGGGTTTTTACGTGTTATGGAGTCATTTCGTTGCAAGCGGGTTTTTAAGTGCTCTGGAGTCATTTCGTTGCAAGCGGGTTTTTAAGTACTCTGGAGTCATTTCGTTGCAAGCGGGTTTTTAAGTGCTCTGGAGTCATTTCGTTGCAAGCGGGTTTTTAAGTGCTCTGGATTCATTTCGTTGCAAGCAGGTTTTTAAGTGCTCTGTAGTCATTTCGTTGCAAGCGGGTTTTTAAGTGCTCTGCAGTCATTTCGTTGCAAGCGGGTTTTTAAGTGCTCTGGAGTCATTTCGTTGCAAGCGGGTTTTTACGTGTTCTGGAGTCATTTCGTTGCAAGCGGGTTTTTACATACTTCTCAGACATCAGTGGAAGCGGGTTTTTTAAATGCTCTGTAGGCATTTCGTTGCAAGCGGGTTTTTAAGTGCTCTGGAGTCATTTCGTTGCAAGCGGGTTTTTAAGTGCTCTGGAGTCATTTCGTTGCAAGCGGGTTTTTACGTGTTCTGGAGTCATTTCGTTGCAAGCGGGTTTTTACATACTTCTCAGACATCAGTGGAAGCGGGTTTTTTAAATGCTCTGTAGGCATTTCGTTGCAAGCGGGTTTTTAAGTGCTCTGGAGTCATTTCTTTGCAAGCGGGTTTTTAAGTGCTCTGGAGTCATTTCGTTGCAAGCGGGTTTTTACGTGTTCTGGAGTCATTTCGTTGCAAGCGGGTTTTTACATACTTCTAAGACATCAGTGGAAGTGGGTTTTTTAAATGCTCTGTAGGCATTTCGTTGCAAGCGTGTTTTTTAGTGCTCTGGAGTCATTTCGTTGCAAGCGGGTTTTTAAGTGTTCTGGAATCATTTCGTTGCAAGCGGGTTTTTAAGTGCTCTGGAGTCATTTCGTTGCAAGCGGGTTTTTAAGTGCTCTGGAGTCATTTCGTTGCATGCGGGTTTTTAAGTGCTCTGAAGGCATTTCGTTGTAAGCGGGTTTTTAAGTGCTCTGGAGTCATTTCGTTGCAAGCGGGTTTTACGTGTTCTGGAGTCATTTCGTTGCAAGTGGCTTTTTACATACTTCTCAGACATTTCACTGGAAGCGGGTTTTTTAAATGCTCTGTAGGCATTTCGTTGCAAGCGGGTTTTTAAGTACTCTGGAGTCATTTCGTTGCAAACGGGTTTTTACGTGCTCTGGAGTCATTTCGTTGCAAGCGGGTTTTTAAGTGCTCTGGAGTCATTTCGTTGCAAGCGGGTTTTTAAGTGCTCTGGAGTCATTTCGTTGCAAGCGGGTTTTTATGTACTCTGGAGTCATTTCATTGCAAGCGGGTTTTTAAGTGCTCTGGAGTCATTTCGTTGCAAGCGAGTTTTTACGTGCTCTGGAGTCATTTCGTTGCAAGCGGGTTTTTAAGTGCTCTGAAGGCATTTCGTTGCAAGCGGGTTTTCAAGTGCTCTGGAGTCATTTCGTTGCAAGCGGGTTTTTAAGTGCTCTGGAGACATTTCGCTGCAAGCGGGTTTTTAAGTGCTCTGGAGCCATTTCGTTGCAAGCGGGTTTTTAAGTGTTTTGGAGTCATTTCGTTGCAAGCGGGTTTTTACATACTTCTCAGACATTTCACTGGAAGCGGGTTTTTTAAATGCTCTGTAGGCATTTCGTTGCAAGCGGGTTTTTAACTACTCTGGAGTCATTTCGTTGCAAACGGGTTTTTAAGTGCTCTGGAGTCATTTCGTTGCAAGCGGGTTTTTAAGTGCTCTGGAGACATTTCGTTGCAAGCGGGTTTTTAAGTGCTCTGGAGCCATTTCGTTGCAAGCGGGTTTTTAAGTGCTCTGGAGTCATTACGTTGCAAGCGGGTTTTTAAGTGTTCTGGAATCATTTCGTTGCAAGCGGGTTTTTAAGTGCTCTGGAGTCATTTCGTTGCAAGCGGGTTTTTAAGTGCTCTGGAGTCATTTCGTTGCAAGCGGGTTTTTAAGTGCTCTGGAGTCATTTCGTTTCAAGCGGGTTTTTAAGTGCTCTGGAGTCATTTCGTTGCAAGCGGGTTTTTAAGTGCTCTGGAGTCATTTCGTGGCAAGTGGGTTTTTAAGTGCTCTGGATTCATTTCGTTGCAAGCGGGTTTTTAAGTGCTCTGTAGTCATTTCGTTGCAAGCGGGTTTTTAAGTGCTCTGGAGTCATTTCGTTGCAAGCGGGTTTATAAGTACTCTGGAGACATTTCGGTACAAGCGGGTTTTTAAGTGCTCTGGAGTCATTTCGTTGCAAGTGGGTTTTTAAGTGCTCTGGAGTCATTTCGTTGCAAGCGGGTTTTTAAGTGCTCTGAAGGCATTTCGTTGCAAGCGGGTTTTTAAGTGCTCTGGAGTCATTTCGTTGCAAGCGGGTTTTTACGTGTTCTGGAGTCATTTCGTTGCAAGCGGGTTTTTACATACTTCTCAGACATTTCACTGGAAGCGGGTTTTTTAAATGCTCTGTAGGCATTTCGTTGCAAGCGGGTTTTTAAGTGCTCTGGAGTCATTTCGTTGCAAGCGGGTTTTTACGTGTTCTGGAGTCATTTCGTTGCAAGCGGGTTTTTACATACTTCTCAGACATTTCACTGGAAGCGGGTTTTTTAAATGCTCTGTAGGCATTTCGTTGCAAGCGGGTTTTTAAGTACTGTGGAGCCATTTCGTTGCAAGCGGGTTTTTACGTGTTCTGGAGTCATTTCGTTGCAAGCCTGTTTTTAAGTGCTCTGGAGTCATTTCGTTGCAAGCGGGTTTTTAAGTGCTCTGAAGGCATTTCGTTGCAAGCGGGTTTTTAAGTGCTCTGGAGTCATTTCGTTGCAAGCGGGTTTTTAAGTGCTCTGGAGACATTTCGTTGCAAGCGGGTTTTTAAGTGCTCTGGAGCCATTTCGTTGCAAGCGGGTTTTTAAGTGCTCTGGAGCCATTTCGTTGCAAGCGGGTTTTTAAGTGCTCTGTAGTCATTTCGTTGCAAGCGGGTTTTTAAGTGCTCTGGAGTCATTTCGTTGCAAGCGGGTTTTTAAGTACTCTGGAGACATTTCGGTACAAGCGGGTTTTTAAGTGCTCTGGAGTCATTTCGTTGCAAGCGGGTTTTTAAGTGCTCTGGAGTCATTTCGTTGCAAGCGGGTTTTTAAGTGCTCTGAAGGCATTTCGTTGCAAGCGGGTTTTTAAGTGCTCTGGAGTCATTTCGTTGCAAGCGGGTTTTTACGTGTTCTGGAGTCATTTCGTTGCAAGCGGGTTTTTACATACTTCTCAGACATTTCACTGGAAGCGGGTTTTTTAAATGCTCTGTAGGCATTTCGTTGCAAGCGGGTTTTTAAGTGCTCTGGAATCATTTCGTTGCAAGCGGGTTTTTACGTGTTCTGGAGTCATTTCGTTGCAAGCGGGTTTTTACATACTTCTCAGACATTTCACTGGAAGCGGGTTTTTTAAATGCTCTGTAGGCATTTCGTTGCAAGCGGGTTTTTAAGTACTCTGGAGTCATTTCGTTGCACGCGGGTTTTTACGTGTTCTGGAGTCATTTCCTTGCAAGCCTGTTTTTAAGTGCTCTGGAGTCATTTCGTTGCAAGCGGGTTTTTAAGTGCTCTGAAGGCATTTCGTTGCAAGCGGGTTTTTAAGTGCTCTGGAGTCATTTCGTTGCAAGCGGGTTTTTAAGTGCTCTGGAGACATTTCGTTGCAAGCGGGTTTTTAAGTGCTCTGGAGCCATTTCGTTGCAAGCGGGTTTTTAAGTGCTCTGGAGCCATTTCGTTGCAAGCGGGTTTTTAAGTGCTCTGGAGTCATTACGTTGCAAGCGGGTTTTTAAGTGCTCTGGAGTCATTTCGTTGCAAGCGGGTTTTTAAGTGCTCTGGAGTCATTTCGTTGCAAGCGGGTTTTTAAGTGCTCTGGAGTCATTTCGTTGCAAGCGGGTTTTTAAGTGCTCTGGAGTCATTTCGTTGCAAGCGGGTTTTTTAGTGCTCTGGATTCATTTCGTTGCAAGCGGGTTTTTAAGTGCTCTTCAGTCATTTCGTTGCAAGCGGGTTTTTAAGTGCTCTGGAGTCATTTCGTTGCAAGCGGGTTTTTAAGTACTCTGGAGACATTTCGGTACAAGCGGGTTTTTAAGTGCTCTGGAGTCATTTCGTTGCAAGCGGGTTTTTAAGTGCTCTGGAGTCATTTCGTTGCAAGCGGGTTTTTAAGTGCTCTGAAGGCATTTCGTTGCAAGCGGGTTTTTAAGTGCTCTGGAGTCATTTCGTTGCAAGCGGGTTTTTAAGTGCTCTGAAGGCATTTCGTTGCAAGCGGGTTTTTAAGTGCTCTGGAGTCATTTCGTTGCAAGCGGGTTTTTACGTGTTCTGGAGTCATTTCGTTGCAAGCGGGTTTTTACATACTTCTCAGACATTTCACTGGAAGCGGGTTTTTTAAATGCTCTGTAGGCATTTCGTTGCAAGCGGGTTTTTAAGTGCTCTGGAGTCATTTCGTTGCAAGCGGGTTTTTAAGTGCTCTGAAGGCATTTCGTTGCAAGCGGGTTTTTAAGTGCTCTGGAGTCATTTCGTTGCAAGCGGGTTTTTAAGTGCTCTGAAGGCATTTCGTTGCAAGCGGGTTTTTAAGTGCTCTGGAGTCATTTCGTTGCAAGCGGGTTTTTAAGTGCTCTGGAGACATTTCGTTGCAAGCGGGTTTTTAAGTGCTCTGGAGCCATTTCGTTGCAAGCGGGTTTTTAAGTGCTCTGGAGCCATTTCGTTGCAAGCGGGTTTTTAAGTGCTCTGGAGTCATTACGTTGCAAGCGGGTTTTTAAGTGCTCTGGAGTCATTTCGTTGCAAGCGGGTTTTTAAGTGCTCTGGAGTCATTTCGTTGCAAGCGGGTTTTTAAGTGCTCTGGAGTCATTTCGTTGCAAGCGGGTTTTTAAGTGCTCTGGAGTCATTTCGTTGCAAGCGGGTTTTTAAGTGCTCTGGATTCATTTCGTTGCAAGCGGGTTTTTAAGTGCTCTGCAGTCATTTCGTTGCAAGCGGGTTTTTAAGTGCTCTGGAGTCATTTCGTTGCAAGCGGGTTTTTAAGTACTCTGGAGACATTTCGGTACAAGCGGGTTTTTAAGTGCTCTGGAGTCATTTCGTTGCAAGCGGGTTTTTAAGTGCTCTGGAGTCATTTCGTTGCAAGCGGGTTTTTAAGTGCTCTGAAGGCATTTCGTTGCAAGCGGGTTTTTAAGTGCTCTGGATTCATTTCGTTGCAAGCGGGTTTTTACGTGTTCTGGAGTCATTTCGTTCCAAGCGGGTTTTTACATACTTCTCAGACATTTCACTGGAAGCGGGTTTTTTAAATGCTCTGTAGGCATTTCGTTGCAAGCGGGTTTTTAAGTGCTCTGGAGTCATTTCGTTGCAAGCGGGTTTTTACGTGTTCTGGAGACATTTCGTTGCAAGCGGGTTTTTACATACTTCTCAGACATTTCACTGGAAGCGGGTTTTTTAAATGCTCTGTAGGCATTTCATTGCAAGCGGGTTTTTAAGTACTCTGGAGTCATTTCGTTGCAAGCGGGTTTTTACTTGTTCTGGAGTCATTTCGTTGCAAGCCTGTTTTTAAGTGCTCTGGAGTCATTTCGTTGCAAGCGGGTTTTTAAGTGCTCTGAAGGCATTTCGTTGCAAGCGGGTTTTTAAGTGCTCTGGAGTCATTTCGTTGCAAGCGGGTTTTTAAGTGCTCTGGAGACATTTCGTTGCAAGCGGGTTTTTAAGTGCTCTGGAGCCATTTCGTTGCAAGCGGGTTTTTAAGTGCTCTGGAGCCATTTCGTTGCAAGCGGGTTTTTAAGTGATCTGGAGTCATTACGTTGCAAGCGGGTTTTTAAGTGCTCTGGAGTCATTTCGTTGCAAGCGGGTTTTTAAGTGCTCTGGAGTCATTTCGTTGCAAGCGGGTTTTTAAGTGCTCTGGAGTCATTTCGTTGCAAGCGGGTTTTTAAGTGCTCTGGAGTCATTTCGTTGCAAGCGGGTTTTTAAGTGCTCTGGATTCATTTCGTTGCAAGCGGGTTTTTAAGTGCTCTGCAGTCATTTCGTTGCAAGCGGGTTTTTAAGTGCTCTGGAGTCATTTCGTTGCAAGCGGGTTTTTAAGTACTCTGGAGACATTTCGGTAGAAGCGGGTTTTGAAGTGCTCTGGAGTCATTTTGTTGCAAGCGGGTTTTTAAGTGCTCTGGAGTCATTTCGTTGTAAGCGGGTTTTTAAGTGCTCTGAAGGCATTTCGTTGCAAGCGGGTTTTTAAGTGCTCTGGATTCATTTCGTTGCAAGCGGGTTTTTACGTGTTCTGGAGTCATTTCGTTCCAAGCGGGTTTTTACATACTTCTCAGACATTTCACTGGAAGCAGGTTTTTTAAATGCTCTGTAGGCATTTCGTTGCAAGCGGGTTTTTAAGTGCTCTGGAGTCATTTCGTTGCAAGCGGGTTTTTACGTGTTCTGGAGACATTTCGTTGCAAGCGGGTTTTTACATACTTCTCAGACATTTCACTGGAAGCGGGTTTTTTAAATGCTCTGTAGGCATTTCGTTGCAAGCGGGTTTTTAAGTACTCTGGAGTCATTTCGTTGCAAGCGGGTTTTTACGTGTTCTGGAGTCATTTCGTTGCAAGCCTGTTTTTAAGTGCTCTGGAGTCATTTCGTTGCAAGCGGGTTTTTAAGTGCTCTGAAGGCATTTCGTTGCAAGCGGGTTTTTAAGTGCTCTGGAGTCATTTCGTTGCAAGCGGGTTTTTACGTGTTCTGGAGTCATTTCGTTGCAAGCGGGTTTTTACATACTTCTAAGACATCAGTGGAAGTGGGTTTTTTAAATGCTCTGTAGGCATTTCGTTGCAAGCGTGTTTTTTAGTGCTCTGGAGTCATTTCGTTGCAAGCGGGTTTTTAAGTGTTCTGGAATCATTTCGTTGCAAGCGGGTTTTTAAGTGCTCTGGAGTCATTTCGTTGCAAGCGGGTTTTTAAGTGCTCTGGAGTCATTTCGTTGCATGCGGGTTTTTAAGTGCTCTGAAGGCATTTCGTTGTAAGCGGGT